>NC_072468.1:9155430-9874848 GCF_027596085.1 Anoplopoma fimbria | reverse complement strand
AAACTGATGAGCAACATGTTCGAGGTGGTTCCAAAAGTCATGCAGGGCTTCTGGTTGCCTCCTCCAAACAACTCCTTCAATTCAAAACGCCCTCCGAGCAGCTCAGTAAAACAGCCGTTGAGGTTTCCACTGCTCTGTCCGCCATGCTCCGTCAGGTTGCCTTCTCCCTCTCGATCTGATACGCCATGGTCCTGTCTATCCAGGAAAAGGTCGGACTGGTTACGCTCTAGACGTCCTGTTGCAGAGGCTCAACTGGTTTGCTGCAGAGGTTGCTGGACACCATCAGTGATGCTGCAGGGGGAGAGATCTTTGTGCTCTTTCAGACTCACACATGATTGAATCGAGCCAGCAGACATGGCGTTTGCTGCAGAGTCAACATATACTTGACAACAACTCGTCTGAAATGTCAGTTTAGCTCTGATTAAAAATGTAACGGAAATGCTCTTTGTGAAATAAAGCTTTTGCTGTACCAGTTGTTGAGGGGTTTTGCGGTTGTACATTATAGTACCGCAAATGTACTGAACTGGTTTCGGTTTTGTCGGGAACCAGAGGCAAGAAGGGAGGAAGCATCAGACAGCTTCAAAAGAAAAAAAGTAATATCTTCAGAGATATGTGGAAAAAAAGGATCATAAACTGTGTCTTCTTGTCATCTATAGTGCCACAAATAAAGCAAAAAAAGGAGGTCAAAATAGACATTTTTATTATAATTGCATCCCGTCAGCAGCAAAGAGATGATATGTAGAGCAGATTTAGATGAATTTTAGCTGAAGCTACCTACTTGTGGTGGAGAATTAAAATGTGTTCCAAAGCCGTGAAGTGAATGATTATTAGATTAATGATATTGTTCACTAGCTATGTGATCACACCTCAGATAAAAAGCAGTTTGTCCTCTGCCTACAATGGCAGCAGCCTGCTCTATAGGTGAATGACCTCTACTGGTGGAGCGGGAAGCATTAGGAGCGGATGGGAAGCTACAGTTATTATGCCAGGACGGACTGAGGGAGACTGGCAAACCTTGGCCGACTCTCTTCCTCTGACGTAAACAGCCCTGCACAGAGCAAACCCCGCCTTCATCAACCCCAACGCAAATGCCTCGATAGGATGGGAGCTCTGCAAAGTGTGTAGAGCGGAGGGAGACGGGCGGAGGAGGTAGATCCTGGGACGATACGAAGCTATCATCCCAACCTGAACGAAAGAAGGTTCCTGCAGTTTGACGAAGTCACACCAGCAGATAACGTGAACAGCATACACAGCAGATATGGTGATGGAAAAAATGGAAAAAGAAGAAATCTAGGAAGACACACGCAAATAAAAGGATAAGAGAGATGACAATGACTGTTTCATGTCAGGCCCTTCTCATTTTGCTTCTCTGTGAGCATCATAATGCTTTTTGTCCCTTTGTCTCGCTTATTAAGTTACTGGAGAGGATCTGTGGCCGGGGCTGAGTTAAAACTTTGCCACACTACACTGTCCTCAAAGAGCCCACAGTAATCCGCTCCAATAGATCAAGATTAACATTGTCATTCATACTATTCACAGGGCAAGGGTACAGTAGAATGAAATAACATCTCATCCGGCTCACAAAGGTAAGGTCTAATTATGTTAACATTCTGTACACAAACGATGAATACTGTCACACTGATTTGAATACTGCTTATGTTATTTTGCCAGATTACCACTCTTTTTGTTTGTTAGTTAACTGCAACTGCTCTTACAAACAATTTTTAAAACAATGAAACCCTAATCATGCCACTTTTTTTCAAAACGTTTTGGGACCTAGTATTTTTTCATGATGGGTTTCATCTACTGAGGATATACAATAGACTGTATGGAATATGGTTGTTGTCTCCGTGACGTCACCTATGAGGTTCTGAAGAGCCGTTGTGGGTGTCTCCGGCTGTCGCCATCTTGGCAGTGACGACACAGCCTTAGTCTAAAATGGGCAAAGAGGTGGATCATCGATGGAACTGAGGCATGGTGACGCTACAAAGGAGACAGCTAGCAGCCAGCGACTCGGTACGGCATCTACCTGTGACTTAAAGTGGTTACACTAACTTCAGCCTTAATATAAATTAAACTTGTGACTTAAATAAAAAGTCACCCCCCGAATGGTTGTCATGAACAAAGATATTTGCTATAGAGACCAAAATTGTTTTCGTAGGCTATAAAATGTTAATTCCTGCTGTAAAGTTGTGCATATTACGATGGGGATTGACTTGACTTTAAAGCCAGCCTTAAGTGGCCATTTGAGGAACTGCAGTTTCTGAAATTTCCACCTTTGCACCAGAGAGTACTGCCTGTTATATGCAGTAAAGATGGCTGACTCACCAGAGACTTGGAGCTCTTTTTGGATGGCGGCTGAAACGGTCGGACATTGGTCGGAGTCTCCTTCTCGATGGAGTGTCTCCTCTGGGGGGTCTGACGCCTCTCTGGCTGGGGTGTAGAAGAGATGGGCAGGAACATGGGGGGAGCTGGTGTTTATAGAGGAAAGAGAGGTGAAAGTGAGACAAGGAGGCAGCTTAACTGGAAATATTCCATTGGCTTATTCAAGGCTCAAGAACTTCTGATTATAAACAGCAAGAAAAAAAAGGAAAATCTCTGACTTGCGAGGCTGTAAGATGAAAACTCATTCATCATAGTCAGTGTATGGTTTAGCTGAGGAGGCGACTGAGCTGTGACAGGGATGTAGAAATAATTCCTGACTCACTTTTCTTCCCCAGAGCACACTCCGGGGACGTATCATCCATCAAAGATGTAGCCACGCTGGAGCTGCTTGCTGATTTGCGCCCAAAAATCTCATCCTGAATGCGTGGAATACACAAACACTTCAACCGTTATTTGCTCTGCACATGCCAGGTGAAATTTCTACAAATCCATCCCACACACACACAAACAAATGAACGCATACTGACGTCGGAGTCGGAGCTGTCCAGCTCGGCGAGGCTGGGAGCCTTCAGGAGCCTCTTCCTCGGAGGTGCAGACTGAGATCCGGAGGCTTCCCCCTGGAAGAGCCTGCCCCATTGGTCAGAGACAGAGAGCTGGACGTCCTCCTGCCCATGTACGGACTAAACTCATCTGCACAGTGCCACACACAAGAGAGAGTCATTCAGGCTGAAGGAGGAAAAGCACTTGGCATGAATCTCAAAACAAATCCTCATAGGATTCCTTGCGTGTGTTATTCTTTCAATCTATTCTGACTGTTCTACCCCCGGGAAAAAGGGGGAAACAGACAGTTTTCAAATCCCAGTGTGTTTAAAGGGAGGGTGAAGTGAAAAGATGCATTGAATCCTATACAGAGGACTGAGGTTTGAGATCCATTCCCAAGGTTAAAGAGGTCAGGGAGGATGAGTTAAGTTGGTCTGAGGGGAGGCAGGGGAGCAGGCTGGTGTTACACACAGAGCATGGAGGACCCTTTCTTTATTATTCAGGGGGAAGCTGAATCCTTCAAACCAAGTGCATCAAGGTCATTCTGCAACGAGAGAGGAGTCCAAATATAGAAAACAAGAACCAACCACCTAACAAGCTGCCTGATTCTCGATGAGAAAAAAAAAAAGAAAAGAGGATTTAGAGTGAGGCAATGCTGCAAAAGACAGATAAAGAGCTGCAGCCGATGGAATCTGTGGGAGCCCTGAATCCTCTCTATTCCCATTTCAGTTTCTTCTCTAGTTTGAGAGAAACGCATCCAACAGGAGATCTGTCTCTGCAGCTGAACGAGAAATAACTTTTTTACAAGCTAAAAGAATACATCAACAGGCTTTAGACTTCACTTTACAACAAACAAACTAGCCATAATTGGTTATTATTGTACACTTTACCTGTGTCTTGACCAGGCTTCAGTATTTAAATATGTAAAATAGAGGATATATTAGTTTACAGCCAGGGAGGCAGACAGACAAGGCCATTAGGTTAAGGGCAAAAAAAAGGCCTTCCATATCACACCAGAGCTCATACTTTACCTATTCCAGCACGGAACAAATCCTGTGGCATACTGCGAGTTTTGCCAAGACCTAAAAGAGGACATCTCCTTCATTAAGATAACTATGATAACATGCCTTTTCTTGGTATGTCTGTGCTGTTTGGTCTTAATTATGTATCATGATATATGCAGTTGTTGCACTATTGTGTGGTTGAATGTGGATAATTAACATTTGTGGACGACCCACCCTCCCTCGACCTTATTTGCGAAGCGTAGGGCCCACCCTCCGGTTCTCCCCAAAGGTAAAAACTCAGCTCTGTCAGCACTGTTATAGTTGTTTGCACTGTTAGCGTGGTTAGCTGTAAGCCGTTGGCCCAGCCTTTGCCATGTTGAGGGCCATGGAGGGCAATGCCTCCAGAAATATATTTCTGGAGGCAAGTTTGGAGAAATATAGTTAATTGCTAATTGGATGAAAATTAGATGGGTAGATTGCTACCACTATAACTTTCTTTGCATAAAGTATGAAGCGAGACCAAGGAGGCGATTAGCTTAGCGTAGCAGAAAGACTGGAAACAGCTAACAGTTAGCTCTAAAGCTATTTTATAAACTTGTTGTGTCTTCTTTGTTTAATCTGTAACGTTAAATAAAAAGAAAAGTTGAAAGAATAAATTGTGGTTTTTCAGGTAGTTATATATGTTGGAACTATTTATTGGTTGGGTGCAGTGACTTCCTGTTGTCTGTAGAGAAGTTACTGTGAAATAGTCCCTTAAAACTCCCCGTAAAACTACAACAAACTGTTTCCCTCTGCTTCCAGTCTCTATGCTGTTATGCTAACAATCTTCTAGCTTTAGCTTCATGTACACTGCACAGAAATAAAAGTGTTGTTGATCATCCCCTCTAACTCTCGCAAGCTAAGCGCATTTACAAAAATCTGAAGCTATTCCATAAATTGTGGATGGATAATAAACATTCCAGTCAGACACACCATCTCCCTTTGGCCACCACCAAACAATAAATGATGCCCTGAAGTGCATGATACATCACCAAGAGTTGTGTCCACATCTGAGGAAATGGATTTCTCCTTGAAACTGTATTTTCTTGCTCCTGATTAAAACCTTAATCATGTTTATTAAATTGTCAGTGGGAATGTAGCATCTCCCCATAAAATACAGAGCAAAGTGAGAATCAAACTGATCCCTCCGTATGAGAATGATGCATTATAGAGGGAAGTTTGTACACACATACACACACACAGATTATCAGACACCATGAATGAGTATGTGAGAGGTGATAAAGCCTGTGGTGCGATGATAGACACTGGCTTCAGTAGGAAGGAAAGAAGAATCCAGCATTATTCTGATTTGCCTGCCTCAGCAGTATTTCCTTATCACTTCAATCAGAATTGTCTTGTTTAGTTGGACATATTTAATGCTGAACACTTTCCACTACTGAGAGACGGCTGTGCAGAGCATGAGGCTGCACCCTGATTTAATTCTGCAAAGTCACATAGTACATGAAAGACTCTTTTGTATAATGTTTCAGCTGTTCATTTTCCTTCCTTTGTCTGATGGCTGGCTACACACTTCTACTTAAATGGGCAATGTGTAATGTATAGCCACATCTTTGTATTTTTCAGCCTAAAAGTATGGCCAGATTTTACACATTGCACCTTTAAGATTTGCCTTTGAGCAGTATATTTGACAGATGATGTACATAGCAAAGGTGACACATTGCCTGAGAGTTTAGAGATCAGCAGCAACAACCAGGACCATTTTTCAGGAGTCATATACGTAATCCTGTGGATTTGTATGACAGGAGCTGTAGATAGACATTTATATAATTGAGTAGGAGTATTACACCAAAATGTTGTTCTCCAAAGAAAGACTGAGAGCACTGAGGCAATGTAATTTCACATTGAAAAAATAAAGAAAAGCATGATGTACTCAGCAGTAATAAAACAAATAAAAAGAAGAAACAATGACATTGTACATTAAACTCAGCTGGATAATGTAACATTATTTAAACCATCACTGGCCATTAATTCAGTATCGAAACACAAAGCACCAAGGGCAGCATAGCCCTTTTTATATCCCAATCCGCCTGTGAGACGATGTGATCTGTTCCAATCAGCCAACTGAGTTTAATCTCTCCCTTTAGGACGACCAGATGCGAATAAGAAGTTAGGATTCCCTAGTGTCAAAAGAGAGGAAAAACATGACATGTAGTACCGCAGCCGTAGCTCACAACTACTAAGTCAAGTCCAATTACGGAGTTGTTACCAAGCTATTTTTATCCGACCAATAAAAGTATAACATCACAGAAAATACTTGGTTGTGGTAGATCTAACTTCAGCTTTGCCCCTTTTTTGTTGATTTTCCAGTAGAGAGGCAGCAGCACGATGTTTCAAGCATTTATTCCCACCTCATCTCGACTACCATGCTTACATGCTAAGAAGTTTTTGCAAACCTTTAATCAAAGGTCAGTGGGAAGCTGTGCAGTGGGCCTATCATCACACCCATTTTTAATCCTATTTGGGTGCTTCCTAAACACAAATGTGAGGTTATATTTTCTTTATTGACTGAGCTTCTTTTTAATAATAATGTATTTATTCAAATTCTATTCATTTCTTACTGTTGAATTATATTATATTTCACTTTTTTCCAAGATGAAAGACTAAATGCTAAAAGTAGTCAAATCTGAATATATTAAGCTAGGTATAAAATACGGAAAAATAAAAAGGACATTACCTCAGTGTCTCTCAGTGGTTGCCTTGACTACAGACTTGTCTGTTAGTACTGTGAGTGAAAATCCCGTGTCCATTCTGCCGTTCAAAGCGTCTCTCAATGGTGTTTCTCTCATCTGTGTCCCTCTACCCACCACCAGTGTCCCTGGTCCCCATGTTTCACCTCCACAGACCACAGCCGACCACCACCAACCACTGAAGCATGACATGGAACTCATCTGTGTCCTTGTGTGCTGATTGAGTGTGTTTGATGTGTGTGCAGGCTGGGAGAGCAGATGAGCAGCCACAACAAGGAAAGAAACAGAAAGAGGTATAAAAAAAATAAAATAAGCCAGACAAGCAGCGAGGTAGACTTTACCTGACGCGTCAAAACTGAAAGACATGCTAAGTGGCCGAATAACTGCAACGAGAAACAGTCATGGCATAGGACAGTTATTGCTTGTGGTTAGGAGGTAAATCAAGGCAAGACTTACTGTACTACATTAAAGGATGTAATCTGCTTGTATTTGGCAGGACATGCAAGGGTATAACACGCTTATTGTCTGGTTCTAGATTCCTGAAGTGAAGCCACTTTTATGATAGGAGATAATAGGATTTCAAATAAGCCACAGCCAATGGAGATAGATTACTGACATTCAGAAACAGTTGTGGTTTTAGCATCGTTAGGATTAAAAGAATTGCAGACACTTAGCAGTATTTAAAAACTTCCACTATCTTGCAAACATTCAAGTCAACGAAACATAATGAAAGGCATTAGTTGCAACATAAAAGTGAAAAGTTAGACAGCATTAGCTACAACAGCAAAAAACAGGGGGACAAATAATAGTGTAGTCTAGTGTAAAAGGAACTAAAACATGAAGCTGCTTCACATTTCTCATCTGCAAGCACCAGCTCCATACTTCAGCTTAAAAAATACATTTCAGAGTGAAGTATGTTTCATGTGAGTGAGGAGGGTGTGTGTGTTTGTGTGTGTGCGTGTGCGACCAATAAGATTACCAATAAGAACAGGAAAAGAGAAGTGGCGAGTTCCCTTACCCAGCCTTCCCCTGCGGACCTCACCAGGAGACACTGGTCGAAGTTTCCTCTCCGATTTGATTTCCTCCAAGATGCGTTCATGCAGCGTTGGAGGAAGCTGAGTCTGTGGCTTCAGCTTACGGGCTGACACCTAGATCAGGTCGATGACGGGGAAAATAGAGATAGTGACACAGAGAGTGAGTAGAGTACAACAACTAACAGGGTTACAGCCAGCAGGCCTTTTCATCACCACCTCCTTGTTTCTCCTGTGACTGATTGTTCTTCTCCTTATCTAGAGTTGAACGGCCTGCTGAAACATCACTTGCTGGTTCTGCAGCAAGATTTATATCAACAGAGAAGTGATGAACGCAGCATTTCACTGAGCTCACAGTGCAGGGAAACTTGAATAGGAAAGCTACAACATTCATGTTTTACAGAGAGGCTGGATTGTTTTTTTTTATATATCGGTTTTTTTTCAATAATATACTTCAATACAGAATTTTAAAACATTTTTCGATATGATGATAAAAAAGCATTAACTAGGTCAATTTTAATGTACATCCAATAACAGGGTCAAAAACATTCATTTTTTCCACTGTCGTAAATATAAGGAAAATTCCTTTTAATTTCAAACTGGTGTATTTACTATAAATGTGGCAATAGTGGCTCTATTCTTCTTGTTAGGGTAAATAAGGACTTGCAAAAACCAACGTATATCTGGGATCAAAACATTCTAAAACCCAAAGACGTTTCATTGACAATGAAGTAACACAGAATAAATCAGCTAAATATTGATATATGAAACTTCTTCTCCATATATTTAGGAATATTAGTTTGGTGAAATCTTTTTTTAACAGTTGATAGTTCTGGCATTATAGCTTTGTCAAATCAGCATTTCTATCTCCTTAGCCTGGGGGCCAGGACCCACACAATGGGGTCGCGAGATGATTAAGTGAACGGAGGAGCAGAAAAAAAAAACATGTTTATCATTTCAGACATCCAGACCAATAATCTAAACTTTTTTTCTTGTCAATTACTGGAAAATTTCCCCTCTTTGAACCTCTAAAATCAGTTTGAATAAAACAAGGGACCAATTCATTCTTTGGTTGAACTGGTCCCAACCGATAAATGTATGATACAACTGAGAAGGGCTCACCAGCCTCAAATGGTTGGAACCACTGTTCTGGCTGGATATTTCATTTGAAGACATTTACCAGGTTCGTTGTAATCAACACAGAGTAATACAGGCTGCGCAAGGATGGGTTGTGATATTTAAGTCTTAAACTGCACTTACAGGGTTGAGAGGTGGTCTGGACCTGATGAACTCCAGGATGACTTCATGAGCGCTCTTCTTTAACCTTGGTGGGATGTCTCCATTTATCTGAAACAACAGAACAGAATAAAGAAATATGAAAAAGGTACACACAGACAGACTTGATTCCTTATTACTTTGTCATCAGTAACATAAATCTAGTTCAAGATTTCAGCTTGTTGCGGAATGTTATTTACTAACTGGAGTGCATGACATGGAAAAGTTTAATAATCTAGTACCACATTACACACTGAGGTACTGAAAAGGTCATGAAGTCTGAAGTGTAAAATTATCTGCTGCAAGACAACCAAATCAAGTACCATAAACAGAGCCATCAGCTTCGGCTGCAACTAATAGGTATTTTTCATTATCAATTAGTCAAATATAATTATTATTCTAAGTGGTTAATCGCTAAATTCTTTAGTCTGTAAAATGTCAACAAAAAAAAACATGTCCATCACAACTTCCCAGAGCCAAAGGTGACAACTTTGAATATCTTGTTTTGTCCAACCAAAAGTCAATAAACCCAAAGATGATCAATTGACCTTGTTGTTATACAGAATAAAGTGGCAAAATATCCCCTTATGGGAAGTGCAGCAAGAAGGAGGACCAATTTTTATTTGGGGTCAAAACTGGACACTGACCATGACTTTGCGCAGTTTGTAGCGTTGGGACTTGATGTCATCCATGAGCATCTCATAGGGGCTGAGCTGGTACTCAATGGGCAGAGGGTTGTACTGACGCTCATGCACCTTCTTCAGCTTGACTCCTTCACGCAGGCTCCTCATCACCTGAACCCAGAATCGAGCCTGACGGAGGAAGCAAAGGGCAGCATGGGAAAGGGAAGGTAAAAATTAGCAATCATTTTTGCTCTAGCCTCTCTAGAGTGAGCGAGAGGGAGTTAGGCTTTGATGAAATGATCAGTTGAGGCTGGAGGCCAGATGTCAGTTGAGTCTGTTTGCTTACCCAGTCATCGTTCTCTAGCTCATTTAGGTCTCTGCCAGGGTCCTCTGATGACCCTTCCTCCATCTTACGGAGATTCTGGTGGAAAGAGAGAGAGAGACAGAGTTTGAATGTAAAAGAGTAAATCAAAAAAGTAAGACATTTGGAAAATAAATAACCTAAAGGAGAGGGGTGATGGGCCAGTACATGTGGACCAACAAAGACATAGCTGTTTTTATACCAGTTTAGCCTGTGACATTGTTATACTTGAGGAAGATTTTTTATTTTTTTTACTGACAGTAATTGCCATTCAGTTTCAATTTAACACTTAGACAGTTAACATAAACTTTTTATGTGTGATGCACCACTAGTCACCATCATCACATAAACAGTTTGTCTTCACAAGACCACACAATAATTACTGTTCATAATCTATGAAATTAAAGATGAATTATGATAATTAAATGACGGATATAGCTGTTTGTTGACATATTATATATTGTAAAAAAAAAAAAGATGTAGTCAGTCTTTACAGATTGACAAGAAAATACAACATTGATATTTTAATTTTTAGCAACGATTGCGGCTGTGCTCTAGATATGACGCTAGCAATCTTGGTTAAAAGGTCACTTGGTCCAGAAGGAAATATTGTCAACAACTAAAGGATGGATAGCCATGACTTTTGGCACAAGCATTCATGTTCCCCAGAGGGTGAATTGTAATTACCTCAGTGGTCCCCTTACCACTTTGACTGCACTTTGTGCCTTGTGCTAATTCCCCACATCAGAAAATGCTAGCATGTAAGCATGCTTGCAAGTAAAGACAATGACCATGGTAAACATTACCTGCAAAACACTAGAATGTTAGCATTGTCATTGTGAGCATGTTAGCATCACAACTGCTGCCTTACCAAACACTCGTAATTTTTACATTACATTTCCCACGACTGCTAAGAGTCAAACTTATCCACCATAACCACTACTACCGTTTTGTTGTATTTGCTTATACAATGAGCATTGGCAAGAGCTGATAACATGGTTGTAGACCCATGGTTGAGTTTTCAGACTGAGTTTCCCCTGAAGACATTTTGATATTAAACAGAAGCAAAAGCACAGGTGAAGCTATGCAATTAAATGAATGTTGGTTGAATTCAATTTAACTTAGGGTTTTTAATTTAGGGTCCCTGTAGTGGGCATGCTGGCTAAACTTTCATGTCTTAAAAGAACACTTGGATAATGTAATTAGTAACACCTGTGCTTTTCTCAGTTCTCACTACAATTACTTAACCATGACAGCCAAGAATTAAAGTTGGGCTGACAGTTGTTTCTTGTTTAGCTAACATTAGTCTCACACAGCTGCTAGCATGTTCTGGAATAATAGCGTCAGCCCTAAATAAGAAAGACACTATCACAAATTCCCGTTTTTAAGTAAGACAAAACTAAAAAGAAACAATACATAAACCTGACACAGTCCCTTAGTATCTTGCAGTATCTTCCACCCTGACACCTGTGTGAACTTGCACAACGTGAGGCCATTAGAGTGTTGTAAAACACTGACAGCCTGACTGACTGTCTGTTGGAACAAAGGAGCTAACCTGCATTCCTCTGCTGGTGCTCTCAAAGTTCAGCAGAGGACAGAGTCAGTGCGTGTGGGTGTAATAGAAAGTGAGAGAGCGAAGAAAAACAAAATGTAACCTAAAATGTGTTAGCATTTGTCACGGTTGGTGTGTGGACCCAAGAGCAGTACGACGAGGAGACAGATAAAGTTCTGGAGCTTTATTTGAAGCTGAGAACACAGCAGAAAGACAGGCAGGATATGACTCACAGTGGGAAACAGGCAAGGGATCAGGCAGATGGAAACCAGAGGAAGCGCAGGCTAATCTCGCGGTCGGGGACAGAAGGCTGAGTCGGTTAACTGGGGCAGAGGCAAGGTAGGAATACCGTGGTCTGGGACAGAAGGCTGAGACGGTTAACCGGGGCAGAGGCAAGGTAGGAATACCGTGGTCTGGGACAGAAGGCTGAGACGTTGACCGGGGCACAGGCAAGGCAGGGAAGTCCAGACAGGCAGGGTCGGCAATGGGAAATCAGTCCACGGGAAATTGCTGGAAAGTGGAGCATGAAAACTCCTCCGAGGCCGCAGAGTCAGAATCCTTGAAGGCTGAGGCAAGGCGGAGAGGCAGAACCCCTCTGGAGGGGGCGAATAGGAGGACAACCAAGGCGGACAGGGAGAACCCCTCTGGAGGGGGCGAACAGGAGGACAACCAAGGCGGAGAGGCAGAACCCCTCTGGGGGGCGAACTGGAGGACGACCAGGCCGACGGAGCCTCCCTGGGGGTCGGCCATGAAGACGACCAGGCCGAAGGGGCCTCCCTGGGGGTCGGCCATGGGGACGACCAGGCCTTCTGGAGGTCGGGCGAGGGTCTGTCGAGGCGGGCGGATCCTCTGGAGGTCGGGCGAGGGTCTCTCGAGGCGGGCGGATCCTCTCTGGAGGTCGGGCGAGGGTCTCTCGAGGCGGGCGGATCCTCTCTGGAGGTCGGGGAGGGTCTCTCGAGGCTGGGGGCGGATCCTCTCTGGAGGTCGGGCGGAGAGGCTCTGGAGACTGGGGCTCTGGAGACGGGGGGTCGCGGACACCCCGGGAACAGGAGTCGGCAGGGGCGCCGACGGACAGGAGCGGGAACAGGAACGGGGGACGTCGGCCGGACAGGAGTCGGCCGGAACAGCCGGGACGGGACGGGGAGTCGGCCGGAACTGCTGAACCAGGAGTCGGCCGGGAGCTGCAGGAACCAGGAGTCGGCCGGGACGGGCCGACGGGTCAGGAGTCGGCCGGAACGCCGGGTCAGGACAGGAGTCGGCCGGAGCACCGTCGGCCGAAGGGTCAGAGGTCGGCCGGAACGCTGACTGGACAGGCGTCAGCTGGACAGCCGGCGGGACAGAAGGTGCAGGCAGCGGCCAGAAAGGAAAGCCGGCGGCCGAGACAGGCGCAGTCTGGATAGCCGCGGAACAGCAGGAGTCTGGACGGCAGACAGGGCGAGACAGTCTGGATAGCCGGCGAGACAGGCGCAGTCTGGATAGCCGGCGAGACAAGCACAGTCAGGAAAGCCAGCAAGACAAGCTTAGGAACAGGCTGAGCGAAGGTCTGCGAAATGGCTGTCGTGAGCTGCTGAACCTGGTTAAACAGGGCAGTCCAGGCCTGGTTGCTGCTCGCCAGGGCGTGACGAACATCAGCGGTGTTGGTGACAACCTTGGTCTCGCGTCTCTGGAGCGCCTCTTCAATGAACCCGAACCGGGCCTCTAACGAGGTGTCGAACGCTGGGTCCATGTCGTGGCCAGATCGTACGGTCACGGTTGGTGTGTGGACCCAAGAGCAGTACGACGAGGAGACAGATAAAGTTCTGGAGCTTTATTTGAAGCTGAGAACACAGCAGACAGACAGGCAATCTCGTGGTCGGGGACAGAAGGCTGAGTCGGTTAACCGGGGCAGAGGCAAGGTAGGAATACCGTGGTCTGGGACAGAAGGCTGAGACGGTTAACCGGGGCAGAGGCAAGGTAGGAATACCGTGGTCTGGGACAGAAGGCTGAGACGTTGACCGGGGCACAGGCAAGGCAGGGTCGGCAATGGGAAATCAGTCCACGGGAAATTGCTGGAAATTGGAGCATGAAAACAACGAACGATCTGGCAGCGAGTGTGTGGATGAGTGGGGCATTTATACTGCAGGGTGTAGGTGCAGCAGAGTGAGCAGGTGAGAGGGATTGTGCTGATGAGGTGGGTGTGGCAGACAGGTGCACTGCATGAAGCTGATTAGATGAGTGAGGGAGAGTGTGGTGAGAGAGAGGGGGCTGGGCTGTGAGCTGGAAGTGGAACTGGGAGTGGCTGGAGTGAACTGAGAGAGAGTGACAGGCAGGTGAACAGAGTGAGCCAATTAGGTGAGTGAGACAGAGTGACAGGGAGTATGGAACTACTGACAGTATGGAGGAAGAACAGCATTTTTAAACCAGTGTACAGGCAGAAAATATGTTCCCTCTGGGTAATGTTTGTGGTGAGATTGTTTCATAAGACAATCACAAAGTTAACTACCTCAACCCACCGGGGAAATCACAATTCATCTTCATCCTTCCATGGCTGCATTTGACTGGACTGTAGGCTCAAAGTAGCAGTATATCACTCACAACATAATGCATTTTGCAGCATCATAACTCTGCATGCCCACAGTGTGTACAGTTCTTCAATGCTGAAGGGCCTAATGGCATATAACAGCCCATCCAATTAAAACACTGCTAATCTAGCAAGTGAAGAGAATAAAGAGAGATTAGTTCCCTTGCTTTTAAACCCCATTATCTCATTGGTACGAGTGGCGCGTCATGAAATCACATCAATGCCACATATTTCCATTTCAAAAGGTTTGACTAAGCAGTGCTCTCTGCAGTTGATTGGGACAGCATTTTAATTCAAACGTGTGCAGAGCAACCCTGGACAAAGCGTCCACATGAATAAGTAGGGCAATTACCAACTGCATCCACAATCTCATTTTTCTAGTCAGTAAATTCTGCTCTAGTTGTTCTTCGTTTTAGCTCTCGACAGCTGACAAGAAGCACTTATCCACAAGCAAAATAGGAGCCGGAGTCATTTCTGTGAATCACCTCTAATTCGCTGCTTTTCTGTGAATCTCTAGCAGCAGGAGGCGTCTTTGTGGCGAGACAGAGTAACTATTTGGCAGACATGGCTGGTAGTGGTGGACAGATAAACATGGATTGGTTGTGGATCGGCACAGCTCTGCCATGCAGACTTGGAAGTGTTGGTGGGAGGGCTGCTTGGTGCCATTCTTTTCTTGTCTCACATTCATCTGTTCATTTTGGGGCTTTGAAACTGTTTACTTTTCCATATTTGTTGACGATGACACTTAAGTAAGGTCACACGTAGTATTTGATTTTAGTTTCTAGAGACAATTAAGCTTTTTCTTGTCCAACATTTTATGACTCCCTCCTTGTGTTTGTTGTTTTTTAAACTTATTCTTAACTATTGTAGATATTACAAAGACCCAAAACTATACAAACAGGTTAATGGCTGTGTCTAGAAGTTTACCACAAGATGTGAGGCTATGGCGTCGGGCAGAGAGTCTCGCCAGAGTTTTTGCGTTTGCCGCAACTTGTGGGTAACCTACTAGACACGGCAGGACAAATACACACACGTTTTTTTATAAAAGAAGAGTCAGCCATGCTAGGAGCTCTGTGAGGCTGCAGGTACAGTGGTGCTTTGAGCTAAATACTAACATTAGCATGCTAACATGCTTGGTATGACAATAATAACATGCCTGTTTAGCAGGTATAGCATTTCCTGTGTTAACCGTTTTAGCTGAACATGTTAGCATGCTAATATTTGGTAGGGATGATGGGAATGGCATTTGTTTTGCAGGTATTTAGTATTTGTCCTGAGGATGGCGTGATAATTGTTGAGGAATTTCCCTCAAAACCACAAATGTCAATGTCATTGTCATTGTGGTGCTCGAGTTAAAGTCAGGGGACCACAATAGTCATAAACGTTACTTCCTTATTTTCCAGGCCACTAAAGAACGCAGTCTCCAATTTTCTTTTTTTTCAGGGTTCTTTCTCGGGCATCTCCACCCTGCAACAGTCCTTTCTCCTAAAAGAGATTTATGTAACCAGTTAAATCCCCTCTATTCATGCCGATGCATTACGCCGTATATGCACACTAAAAGGGCAGCAGCAGTAGTGCATTGCAGGAAGGAACCCTGAGGTGGTACACAAACACACACACACACCTCCTTACAGAAAATGTTCCAACCCACAGCTGAGCTCCAAAGTGCTCCCGAGGAGAAACAAAGCCCAAAATGACTCCTGCACTCTATCTTAATAAATGAGTCGAGACAAGAGTCTTGCAAAATCAAGACAAGGCTTTGTGATTAGAGGAACAGCCTCAATGGGAACTTGGGGAGCATGAAAATAAGCCAATAATGAATTTGTGATGAAAAAATTATGCTATGAGCTAACGTTCATTTTTCCCAATATGCTTTTCAAGCATTTTCATTCAAGTAGAAAGCAGTGATTATAATGCATTCTAAATGTGCAAACTAAACAATCACTTAGGGAAAATAATTGGGAACATGGACACATGACCCATAACAGATAGCATCCCAATTAAACACTGAAGGAGCAATAATCCTTTGCGGTATGCGGAGTAGTTGGAAAAATGTTACACCACAGACCCTTCTATAACTACAATCGGAGTCTAGCACATGATTATATGAATCATGCCTCTAAGAATGTGAGCTGTGAGAAGCTGAACTCTGTGCTTTTGGCAGAATGAGAGTAAGCATGTCTCCAGATATTGTCATCTATGTCGGACATGAACAACCAACATGTCATTCTCGTTCTTGACGGTGACCCACTTCAACCTGTCAGCCCGTGGGGTGTGTGTTAGCACGGCCTGTCATCCACACACTGCAGCGGACTGTTTCGACTTTACAACAGTAATGACGTATACACAAGTTTGTATCAAAGCTGCTGATGGCTGGTATTTTTTCCTATAATCACGATTGTCAAGTTTGACAATTTCCATCCCAAAAAATATCAAAAATTTAGAATATATTTAGTTTTTTGTCCAAGCTGGATTATCCTCTGAAACAGCATCTATGTTGCAGTGTGTCCATGAAACTCAATGAAGTCTATATTTTATTTAGTGGATGGAAAAAACACCTACACTTTAACTTAAGGTAACAACAATACTCTGCCAATAAAAAAAGCATAATTTAAATATTAAATGGCCAATTCAAATTTGGATTGATTTTTTTCTATACATGTAGCTGTTGTCAGGGAGAAAGCTTTGTTGGATTAGAAATGGCCAGCACAAGTTAAGAGATATTTCATATTTAATAAATGGCTTGAATTTATCATATAATTTAACATATCATAACCCATAGATATCCTAAAATGGGACCATTATTGTGATAGCCCCGAGGGTTATTAATGTGAGAAGATATTTCCTTTAACCTTCCCCATGATGAGTCAGAATAATGTGCTGTGTTATATTGGTACCTGTTTAACAGTGTACCCCAGTTTATGCTTCAATATCCTAATGGAGCTCCTAATGTGCACCGCCAGTATAAGCTTTAATGCAACCCTGAAACAAAGACAGAACTGTTGTTCTCTGCCATGGCAAAGTGGTATGATGTAACTATTTATGTAACTGTTTTGTAATGCAATGCTGAACTAAAACATCAATTTGGGGTAAAAAAAATAGAAAAAAACCTTCCCTGCTCTCCAAATAAAGTTCCCCACATCCAACCAAAAGATATCACAGTAAAATTGGGGTGGAATTGCTATGAAATAAGTAACAAGGACCTATAAATAGCTTCATCAAAGGTTTATTCTAATGTTGCAAATTAGGGGGGCATTGGGAAATCATAGATTTAAGGACCCAGGGTTTATTCTAATAAATACACTGTATGTATGAATTATGGGTGGGAAAATGATTTATAAGATGCAGTTAATAGATAGATAAGAAACTTGCCCCGAAATGCTATAAGCATTGCATAGAAATGATGAGGATAAGCTGTTTGAGAAAGCTGTGAGTCAGAGTTACTGGGTGTTATGTCACAGCTTGAAGAATATAGGGTGTGCACTCATGTGTCCATTCATTTCTTTATCCACGGTCATTACCATGGATGCCTTTCCGTATCAGCTGACCGCCCACTGCTCCTTTTCACAGGCAGCTGTCTTCATGTCCTAATGTGTGTATCTCTTTTGTCCATGCCTGTTACATGCTGTAATCCAGACATTCCTCTCAGAAATGATGGCTTATTACTGAAACAGGCAATATTGCTCACTCAGACATGACTTATATGCTCTGCTGGTTTCCTTGTTTGAGCCTTTAATATGCAAAAGCAGTGAGAAAAACTGACATTATACAACTACAGACTGGTTGTTAAAGGCTTAAAGATAATACCACTATGTTTACTTAAGTTCACATAACCAAAGTCCCCAAATATTGTACATAAATTGTGTGCATTTACAAAATAGCAACACATAAGCAAATATATCCATCATATTTTTTGAATAACAAAAAAATAAAAAATAAAAATGAAACCTTTCATCTGCAGATAGTTTATGTCCTTTTATATGCCTATCACCGTAGGCACCAACAGTTCCACAATCCTAATCCTGTCAGTCATAACCACACAGAGAGAGTCATGTTGATTAGTGGGGTGCATGTAAGGTCACAATGCTAAATCTTCTAAGGAGACGACCTGCTATGACCTTTATGTAAAGGTCAGGGATCATCCGGTAACCTTTCATTAGAAGGGAGCGCCTGCAATGTGCAGTAAATTCATAATGTGTAGATAAAACACATATCTATTGGCTTAAAGGTAAAATATGCCTGAATCTTCATCTGTATGATACAAAGCGTCCATATTTGATGGATGAGAACGTATGTTTTCTCTCTGTGTGTTTCTACGTGCTCCAGCGTTTCACCTACTCTCCTCTGTTGTGTGCTGCTATCAGTGTGTCTGTTTGACCGAGAGCACGAGCGAGCCACACACACAGAGCAAACTGGATGAAGCTTACTGACCGTCTCGGCCACGACTGTATACAAGAAATGGACCTGTAGTGCCTGTTTAAAAGCCTCGAATTCATCATCTTGGGTGGGCCATCTTGGTTTTTGACTGTCACCATCGTATTTGTTTGCAACCATAAGTGACACAAGAGAGTGGAACCAAGTATAACCGGACTAAGAATATGTTACAATTAAGTTTCATGAAGTGGAAACACACTGTGAAAGGGTTAAAGTCATAAGACCAAAACACGGACAACCTCCCAGACCGTAGAATATTGTGGAAGCGACTTGTCAATCAAAAGGTAGCCCCTCCATAAAGCATACTCTGCTTTATGATCTATTTGACTCTAAATGAGAGCATCATTTACTAAAAAAACATCATGTTGTATTGAAAAATACTTGAAACTAGAGATTGAGACCATAAACTCATGTTTACAATGTTTACTGAGGTAATAAATCAAGTGAGAGGTAGAGTCATTTTGTATCAGACCTCTATACAATCCGCCCCCTGATGGCCATTAGAGAGAATGTAAGTTTGAGGCACTTCTGTATTGGCCAACCAACAAAAGCTGAACGTCTACAAACACAAACCAACAGAATGCTGCATATTACACTTTTAAACTGAAATTAACGTGTCTGAAAAAAAGAGCTGTTCAAGAACACAGTCATGATGATGATGATGATGATGATGATGATGATGATGATGATGATGATGATGATAACGACCCACCTCTTTGGCACTCTTGATCTTCTCCAGGAAAGTACCCAGCTCCCTGGTTTCTGTGTACAGAGCGCGACACACGGCCTGGTAGTGACTGGAGGTGTCCGACAGACTGGGCAGATGAGCTGTGCACAGCTACAAGGGAGACATGGCAGCACAGAGGAAGACAGATTTTCAGTACACACTTCACATGATTCACAAAGTGCAATGTATTTTCTTAAACCATCGCTTACAATATCCATGTTTGGTAAAGGAATTTCAGGTTATGTAAGGCGCCCACTGGCAGCCATGTTTGGGGTCCTCTATGATTTGTCACCACTCTCTGTGAACAACTTCCTAAAAGTTTGACGACAGTTTGCATGCTGGCTTGTTGTTAGCTAACAATACTTAAAAATGCTAAAAACAACTGTTGGTCAACTGAGGCTACTCCTCTCCTTCAACATCATGGATTGCCATAAGACAAAAGCGACCAGGTCTGCAACTAACGATTATTTTTGTTATCAATCTGACAATGAATCTCAATGAATCAATGAATCTGCCGCCTAAAAGAAATTCAGAAAATGGCAACATTGGCTAGTTTTGCTTTTGAAGGCCCAAAGGCTGTAGAAATTTATTTTAGAATTGTAAAAGGAAAACGGCAAGTATTCACATTTCAAAATATGAAACCAAAGAATTGGAACAGTTTTTCCGCAGTTTTTTTTCTCCAAAACCACACTTAATACCTTATATAAATTGTTGGTGATTAATTTTCTCCCAGTTTTAGTCTATATCAACTTTATACTTTCATTCCATTACATCTCGCAGGCAAATATTGTAATTTTACTTCCACTACATTTGCCAGTTTTAGCTTTCAGGCAGCTTTAGCTTTAGTTACTTTTCTCATTACATTTTCAAATGTAAACATTCTAAATGAGTCCTTTTGTTTTTCCTGTTGCAATGTTTGTTTATGCAGTAGCTGACAAGAAGTACACTTGGACCAAAGCTGTTGTCCTAGCAACATAATTGCAACAAAAAGTATTTTAGCACAACCTTAAACAGCTACAGCAATTAATGCAACATGCATTAATGCAGCAGTAATAATCCAGAAATATTAAAGCAAAACACTGGCAGGGATCACACTGTTGATAATATTTACATACTTTTGGTGGAGCTGTGCTTAGAGTTTAGCAGTCTTAAATCTTGCTGTTGATACATGGGCTTCAAGTTTTCAGAACTGTGTGTGCAAAGTTCCATTTTTTGTGTGTATAAAATGAGGAAAACTATGAAATATTTACTACACTTGGGACCGTGCCTTATGCCTGTATTCTTTCCATGAATGTCGCCAAAGATACCCACTTTGTAATACTACAAATTTATAATATAAAAGTATTGCAACACTGTCATCAGTGGGACCCAGGATCAATCCAATTGTGTTACCTCCTTCAGTTTTAGTGACTAATTAATCAACATTTATTTAAATTCAATTCTTTTAGATTGCCACTTTAGGTAAGGTTTTTTAATGTAGTACTTTTACTTGTAGTGGAGTATTTTCACAGATGGGTAGTGCCACTTTTGCTTTAGTAAAGAGTTTGAACACTTCTTCCAACACTGTGAAACTGTTTGCTTAAGGATCTCAGGCCCACTGAATAAAGACTAAATACGCAAAAGCAGACATTCGTAAACAACTGACCGAACACAATTGACAACACAACTATGCCTGAGGTCAGACACACAGACAGACCAACAGTGATGACAGAATACGCCCTTGTCTCTCTCTGAGAGAACAGAAGGAACCCTGGGCCAATGCTTGGCATGCTCTTGGTGTCCTTTTGTCCAGACTGCATCGCGAAAATGTCACTAAATGCAGGAAAGAGCAGACAATCGTCTCTCCATAAACATTCTCCGCCCCACATCCTATCGCAAGTGTGTGAATGACACAAAAAATGCTGCATCCAGTGTCGATGGATATACTGCTTTTGTTATTTTCAGTTCAAAACAGTTAATAGTGTATTCTATGTCAGCTAGGGTTAGTACAGTAGGACAAAAGGTAAACCGAGGGAGCACATAGAGTGAATGGTCCAAGGGTAAAAAATACTGAGACGACAATTGGAACTGACAGCTTGGTAGCCAGCGGGCCAGCCAGACTGCCACACTGCTCAGATACCTTGGAGAGCAGTGTTTGTGTGGGGCGTGTGCGTGTGTGTGTGTGTGTGTGAATGGGTCTGTGGTCATTATGTAAACAGTGCGAGGCCATGTGAGGCCTGACACAGTGACTCTGTGCTCCATTGGACAACAGAGATACACAACCCCCACTTAGCAAGGATGAGGCTGGCAGCCAGACTACAATGTGGTTCAGAGTCCATTTTCTCACACACATCTTTCCCTGAACAGTTCCCCATCGCTCATATCATCTGTTCCTGGAATCCATCATTGAGTCTTGTTCAGTCAAGAACTGCTTTTCCATTTTAAATAACCTTGTTCTTGTACTCCACCAGATTGCAGAGTATTTCTAATATTTCTTACTTACTTTCTTACTCAAAAGGTTTATTTAACAGTTATAATTAAGTTACTGTTTAAATGAACATTTTCGTCTAAAACATATAATAACATTATAATATTCAAGGTATTACAAATAATAACCCCCCAACAGTATATAAAAATAAATCAAATTTACTCCAAATTAACAAATAAATGTTACAAGTTAATATGTCCCTAATATTAATACAATAATACAAATGATATAATAAGATACCACTCCGAAAGGAGCAATTCTGAATAATCTGTATTTCTACCTTTCATACTAGAGCATATTTTGGTGATACTGATACTTCTGTACTTGTACTTATGAAACATTTTAATCAAAATGTTCGACTGGTTCTTCAACTTAATATAATTAATGACTGGTATAGTGAACTTCTTCCATTGTTGGAATCCATGAATTCAGAGTCCTAATAGCTGTTGTAGTTGTCCTCTGTTAAATTATGATGGAAACATTCCTAAATGTTTTGCTTCTATCCAGTAGCCCACAATCAATGTCCAGTAATTAAACACTTTAAAACATCCAAATTTAACATTTGAACCGGATTAGATAAAATAAGATAATCCTTTATTAGTCCCGCAGCGGGGAAATTTGCAGGCTTACAGCAGCATAGAGTAAAGTGCACACAAGAGACATAGTAAAAGAAAGACAAGATAAAAATAAAAAATGAAATAAAAAAAGTATTATAAATAAGCATTAATCAGTTTTTGTCTGCCAGATGGGGGCAGAACCTCACAACTAGCTAAGGTAACACATATTTGACATACTATATAGTCTTAGAAAGTTGATGGAGGCTAATGTGTTGGCCGAAAAAATTAAAAATAAACTAATTTCACATACAGCAGACATGGAGCAACTTTAGCATTCTTTTAGTCTCTGACTTTATTTATCTGCAGTTTGGCGCTGGGCATGTAGCACAGTTTTTTCCACTAAAACACCAGCACGCCGCTGCTGGAAAACAGGTGGATGAACAAAAACAGCAACGTTGCAGAACATAAAAACAAAACGATGAGCTGAAGGACGCTAAAATACTCTGGTGTCTATTTTGTGCGAGAATTCACCTTTCACAATACGCATAGTTGTTCAATCTGTTGTTTGTTTATAAAAATAATCATCAGTGCAGCTTTAAATTTCGTGTCTTATTAGCTGTTGACAATAGCCTTTCCCAGGTTAGATCCACCTTAAAACAGGAAGTGACATGCTCGATCTTACATGTTTGCAATCAGTCAACATGATTGAGTAGTTAGCCTCAGCATAAAAAGTCAGTTAGTCAGCTCCTGTACGTACCTTGAAGATATCTCTGTAGCCGTGGACACTGGAGATGTTGTCGGGGTCATCCTCGGCCTCGTCCTCTTCCTCTGTGGCCTCGTAGCCTTCGTCGGGGCAGGCGTCCCTCTCGGCCTCGGCCATGTTGGTCATGAGGTCGATGAGCTGCTCCAGAGGAGGGCTGAGCTCCCTCTCCTCGTTCTCCTTCAGCCCGTAATCCAGAGCCTTGTAGATCATGATGCCCAGAGACTCTATCACCTGGGAGAGCACGGGGGACAACCAAGAAGCAACTTCACATTTACACTAATTTCTGTAGGCGTCACCTTGATCTGGAACATTGATAACAATCTGCATGCTTGCATGTTCTTTTATGTATGAACATTGTGTTACTTGCAACTATTTTAATAACTTACAATGTACACCGGTTGTACATATTGTCAGTTAAATCCAGCCAACTAACTGGTGTCTTATGACTGAACTGGATGTACGAATAATAAGCAAGCACATTGTTTTCTCACGGATGCATCGTTTATTTTGTTTCGTGCGTTGTTCTGTTGTTCATCTGCCACATCATAAAAACAAATATGGATTTCCATCTTTGTTATGCAATATGATCCTCTTTAGTGTGCCGAGCCTGAGCTGAACAGCTGTAATACGGTGACCTCATGACTCAACCTTTGACGAGGGACCATTCATTGATGCACGCAAACACACAACGCTCCCAGCATCGGCCAGTCGAAAGCAAGCGACCAGATTACTGATAGTAGATCTTGTGATTAACTGACGCATGAAGGAAAACACTATCATCACACATGTCCTCATGTGGATACGGTCTGTCTTTTAAAGGATAAAGGAATTCACTGTCTGGGATTCATCCTCGACTTTGAGGACGTCAGGACTTGAATGATACTCCACCAAACGTTTTTTTTGCATTAAACATTTAAACTTGTAGGCTTGAAAGATTGCTATTATACGTTGGAAAGCTTGTTCTTCAAATTAAACAGTGCTTGAATTAATTTCAGTGACCAAATTTAATGGATGCTGGCTCCCGCGCTTTTCCTCTCATCCCCACCATCATTTGTAATCATTTATACTAACAGTTAATTATTTAGCATTTTAGGGCAGAGTATGTCCAGTTAGCGCACGTCTCATACTCAGACAGATCTTACCGTGATGTTAGTACGTACATTTAAAACAAACCCTTGTTGGTAAGCTCAACTTTTATTAGATACTATTTTACAGCCGTCTTGCAGAAACTCACCTCGGGAATATTTAAGTAAAGGCAATACATTTATGCAGACTGAGCCAAGCTTTATGAAACCATTCTATTGTTTCTACTTCCAGGAAGAAGGAGTCAGTTGAACAACAGCATTTCATTTTATCACATCTTTGTGGTCGGTCAAAGCCAGAAGAAAGGCCTAAAGCAATCATGGATTCTAGGAAATTGAAAATGTGAGTTTGGTAGTGTCTCACAATAGTTTCTTGCAAGAAGCCAACACACCAATCCTTTATTTAAAAAAAATGTAAAATATTTTTACTGTATCAAACCTCAACAATAATATAGCTTGGACAAATATTTAGCCAACCCTGTAAGGTGGAAATAATGCTTTTTTGGGATACAATACAAATAAGGTAAAATATGTTGAATTTGTATAATAATAATAAAATTACATTTTATTTGTATAACGCTTTAAAAGGTACTCAAAGAAAATATTCCCCAAATCTTAAAATACATAATATATCTATTCTAGTGATTGGGGATTGGTAAAACGCAATGCTCAGTTAAAGCCTTCAATCTACCCTGGAATTAGAGAGTCATGGTGGATAAAGGCAGCAATGCCAAAGCCAAGACAAAAGACAAGAGTGTGAAATCCATTTGGGATTATTCTGCAGCCCTGAGCACTGAGAAAGAACTGAGATATAAAACACTGAGAGAAAAGAAACTGAGAGAAAGGGGGACGAGGGTAGGAGGGAGAAAGACGGGATGGGATACAGAAATGCATCAGAAGACAGGAACGAGAAGAAGTTGATGAGATGATGCGAGTTGTTGAACGGATCAGAGAGGTCGGAGAACAGTGAGAATCAGAATCATAAAGAGTGTGTGTGTGTTTGTTTGTGCAGACATGAAGATCAAGTGCAGATCAATGGACAATCACGGAGGGAAGAGGAGTCATATGAGAGATTTGTCCTATTCTCCCCCATCAGTGCGTAGGAGAGCTGGGTTTCCTCAAGGGGGGTGAATGGCTGAATGCCACCTCTTTGTCTAAGCTCCAACCGGAACCACACTCGCTGATATATGACACCATGCAGGCACACACACATGCAAGCATACTCTCCCAGGGACCTGACGCAACCTCAGGCTGTAATTGACAAATCCTCTTCAGCAGTCAGATGAGAATGTTAAAAAAATGTGACCGATATGGAATGATCTGACCTGCCAAGCAGCTAATGGCTTCATGTGTTAACTATGTGGATATTCAGACTCCCGTTCTTTATCCGCAGCTTATCTAGAAAAAATAAACACACACACATCTTCAAGAATTCAGTTATCTGATCTGCAAAAGTAGAATGACTTAAATGAATTAAAAATAAATGGAAGGCTGCAGCAGATGGGTTTGACAATTTTTTTTATCTCCAATATTTTCACTGAGTGATGAAAGATGTTTGTTTTTTTATCCAGCTGGAGAAGCAACTGGAGTGCAATTAACACAGTCGGGGAAAACAATTCATGGCTCTCCATTAACTTTGTATTGTGTGTAGGTGCCTCCACATCACTTTTTTGTCTGCTAGCAAACAACAGAAACATGCCTAGAAGCTGCCGTGTGGTGGAATGCACTACCAACAGGGCGGCATTAAGAAATACATTTTGCAGCTTGTGTTGTAGTGGAATGTGGATAAATCAGAAAGCTATGCAGTATTATGTTTGCCAGTGCCTTAGCTAACTGCAGTAGCTTGCTAACACATTGGCTAGCTAACATTAGCTCGCTAACAGCTAACATCCCATCATCATTTTAGTTATCAATTGCACTCCTGTTAGACCTGTAGGGTGCTAAAATAATCTTTTGACATGCTGACATCTAATGTTTTTTAGCTAGCTAGGCGCATTTTGTTAGCATTTCAGCCCTTGGTTGCATATTGTGGTGCCATTTATTTTCCCCTCCGGTGGGCAGTATGATGCATTGCACTCCGTCTCCTTTTATTGTTGCTTACCAAAAGGAGATATGCTATTTACCCATGGTCCATTTTTTTAAAGAAACAAACCAATAAGAAAAAAAATAGCACAAACAAAGATGTATCATCGCAGTTGAGGGTACTTTTTGTCAGCTCTAGTTAGTGTTCGCCAGTATCCTGTCTATGATGTCACTCAAAACCTGAAGGCGTGATTTTCTTACACATTCCTCACAAATAATTAACTGCAAACTATGACTGATTGCAGGGAAATAAGAACTTTATCCGTGACTGGGAAGGCAGCCTAAAGCAAAAAACGTCCCCATTCCACTTAGAAATCTCCCTAACTGGTTCCCAGTCTTCCAGGCGACCGAGCAGAATGAAGGGTGGGGAAATGGTGGAGAGAAGAAAAAAGAAGAAGAAGGAAAATAGAAAAGTGGGGAGAGGATGAAGATGTCAACCAAAGGAGATTTGCCGGTGCTGAGTGGCCATCTTCGCATGCAAGAACAACATCAAACAGCTTGGCTTCATTTTCAGCATTCCTGTCACGGAGAGAACACAAGCTGGGCCAAAGTAAAAACCATTGTGACGCACGGGGGAATCTTTTGACATTGTCCCCAAAGCAAAGGGCTATTGGTACTCTCACGTGTGCAGTTGTTGCTTTCCTTAGTTATCCGCCTGCTGGCTTTGAATTCTTCCCCACAAAGACAGCATTATATCCCATTAAGGGCCCTTCTCTTCAACCTACAGTTAATATCGATCTACCATCCACTTACATAGTCTATTATCCATGATGGACACTGCAGGTTTGCATAACTAATTAAAGTCATTTCAAAATAGGACACCCAAGTGTTGGCCAGATCCATTCAAGGTTGAATTTCACTACAGCTCTCAAAAGCAACAGTAGTACATGACCTCAGAACACGAAGGACTGAACACCAACACAATAGGATATGACAACAGAGCCTTATGGTGTAGATGTAACACTTTTGTTCTGGTTCAATACATTACAAATTATGTAATAGGACCCCCTGGGTTAATATGGCCAGGTGTCTGCTGCCATAATTCACTGTTTATACAGTTTCCTACAGTAAGAAGTCCAGTACAACATTACATCAAAGCTAGGACTATAAGCAGATTTTAAGTAAAATTAAAGGTACCTATTCAAAACCATTTAATGTATGATGAAAGCAAATTGCACAAGGTTCATATATGTTTACAGATGAGGCCTGTTTATGGTAGGCCTTCAATTAATCAGTGCCCTTGTGGGTTTATCCATTTGACGACATATCTTAGCTTAGCACAAAACAGCTAGCATGGCTCTGTCTAGAGATAACAAAATCTGCCTTCCAACACCTCTGAGGCTCACTATCCTTTTATTAAAATTGTTCAAAAACCCAATGTCTAAAGACAATAATTTGTTGATTTACATGGTGTTATATGACAGACTATTTCCTGGCTGGGAACTTCCTGGAGTGTCTGCTGGTTGCATGGCAACGTCATGGTGACGACAACACTGGCTCCAGCTTCATATTGAGTGGTGTCGTTCTCCTCATCTAACTCCTCGGCAAAAGAGCAAGAAAGCATGTTTCCCAAAATGTGAATGTTCCCTTTTTCATTTCTTTTGGTCCAACAGACAATTGAAAACCTAAAAAAATATTTTATGAAAAGTGATATCAAACAGGAAATAGCGTAAAATCCTCACATTTTAAGAAGCTTGAACCAGTTTGGAATTCTTTCTTTCTAAAAGAGGATGAATTAAAACATTGTTTATTAATTTTCTGTCGCTTGATTTATCAATAATGAGCTCATCGTTTCAAAGGACGGTCTAGGCGTCTGGCTATGTGATGTCATGGTCGAATATGCATTTTTAGTGGACGCAGACAAAGACACCAGCTGTTAGAGACTGTGAATATCATTAGTTTTAGTTATGTAGCTTTGTGTGATAAATGCCAGTGCAAAGTGTGCTAATTAAATGCTAACTGAAATCTACGAGGTCTGCTCTCTCATGTGCAAAAGCCTTCCATCAACCACTGTTAGCCAACTAGCAGAAGGATTACCAGAATTGGCATGCACTGGTCAGAATTAAAGGATTGTAGAAACAATGTGGGGATTTAAAACATTTATATTTACTTAGTGGGTTCATTGGAATTAGGTCATAGCAGAGAGTAAACAGTAAGTGAGCCGAGTAGGATTTTACTAAAACAAAATTTACTAAATAAACTGCATGAGTGAAGTACATCTTTATTGATTACTGTCCTTTTAAGGTTTTTTAACAAAAGACAATAAGACATCATAAAGTGAAGTTATGCACAACTCAAATTAACTATAGCTCCGTAGACTAGGACATACTGTTACTTAATCTTAAAGGGAATGTGACTATTTTTTTAAAATGGAGATCAACTGTACAGATTTTGATGGGACACATAAGGAAAAACACGTATTCATCCTTCAATAACTTCTTAGAAGTTCCACGTAAGTTTCAACTGCTTAATTGAAGCTGAAGCTCCACATTGGCTACCAATTAGACTTGCAGTGCAGTCAGCCACACTATAATGTATCATGTATGTACCTGTGTGTATATGACTGTAATATAGTTTAAGTTAAATATCTGTACCAATTTTTTTGCCGATACATTTTGTAGATGTTGATATATTTTATTGGATAGGTTAAAACGTTGGTGGCACTAGCAGAAAAGTCAGGGGATCACCAAAGTCATAACGGGTTAGAGAAACTTAATTATGTATCATGGCAAAGATGGGATGGCACAAACAGGCATCCAATTTCAATTAATTAATCTAAAAACATTTGCGCTTATAGAGAGCGAGAAGAGCACTTCAGCTTAATCCATCAATCCAGTATCTGTAACCCCTTATTCTTGAAAAGGGTTGTGGAGCTGAAGCCGATCCCAGCTGATATTGGGCGAAAGGCGTGGTATACCCCTCTTTCTGTGAGGAGACAGTGCTAATCACTGTACAACTGTAATTCCAGACACAGGGAAATTACTTTGGTAATTGCAAAGTTTGCCTGTGTTCCATCAAATTCGATCCAAATATCTGTTAAGGCCATTCTCCAGATTGGACATGTTTTATAAGATAAAGATTTTAAAACTGGAGGAACCACACAAAACAATGGATAACACACAACTCCTTATCAAACAAACATACTGCTGTATTGTGATCATATTAAAATCAATCTGTCCACTTAATAATGCATGACATTAGTGTTAAATATGGGTTACTTCCTCTCACACACAAACAAGCGCTGAGGAGATTCCTTTCTCAGACTCTTACACCTTATGCCCTGACCTCTGGCTGTCATATGACTGAGCTCGGTTCTTTTGGTTTGTCTGGTATGTGGAACCCGCATGACTTCACACACAAAACATAGAGTTGAACAATACCACATGCGTTTTCTTTCACCTTTGTTGTTTGTTTTTTACTCTTTTTTTGCATTAAAGTTTTGCACTTTCATAACTCTTGACTGAATTTTCAGTTTACGTTAAACACGGAATTCGACGTTAAACTCTAGTCCCTTCCTAGACTTCAAAGCTAAGATATTAGGAGGGCATGAAGCATGCATGGTTAAACTTTGACAGTGGGGGATGTGGTGAAGCATAATCCACAAATGCATGGGTTATACAGCATAACAGGACCAGAAGGGTCCCAGTAGCATGTCTATTACCAATTCCCTTGAAATTGCCAGCATATAAAACAGTGGAAATGTGAAGCTAAAGAGCAGAATTGTCACATTTGAATGAAAATTTGCTAACAAATATCATCCGTTCTAGTGGGCTTAGCAATAGTAAGTACTGAACACAGAGCCTTGTCAGGAGTTCGGTTCACTGACTCTGAAGACAACAGCATCATCTGACATCCGCAGCCGCATCATTTGTTGGAGTTCACGCTGTTTTCAAAGCCGTGTGCAGATAATGTGTGTCAGCCACAGCTACACATGTGCTCCTGTTCATCCAGCTCTGGGCTAATTCCACACTGCATGCTGTAGCAGAACTTCTCTGCCGCAGGATTTAGCACTGTCAAGGGGCCCCAACAACTCGCTGGTGGTTTTGTCAGCCAGTCGTAGTGCACTGTATTGTGAGAGCTCATTTCTCGTGCAAAGCTGCTTAGCAGAGATTTGACTAAACAGTTTCACATTATCTACTGCTACAGTTTGTGTGTGTGTGTGTGTGTGTGTGTGTGTGTGTGTGTGTGTGTGTGTGTGTGTGTGTGTGTGTGTGTGTGTGTGTGTGCGTGTGCTTGAGTTAGTAGCTGCCCATCTGTTATCGCAGCCCTATTACACAGCGATCCAACTCCAGAGCCCCCTGAAAACACTCTGACTCTAACAAACTAGAAAGAGATCCTCAGTCAGCATGTAACATCACAGACACATTACATTACATTACATTACATTACAGTCATTTAGACACAAAATACTTTTAGACCAAACCGCTTACTAGCTTCGAACACTCTCGAGTGACACCAAAGACATACCCTGCGGGCTAAAATTATTGCATCTATTCTACAACATCCAGCAAAATATTCCCCAAAACATGAAAGCAGAGAAGCTGTAAGCCCTTTTCTCACAATCTACCATCACAACAATTAACAGCAGTTCATGCTAATTGGAGAAAAGAGCCCTTTAATTAGGTTGGAAACGGCTCCCATAACTGCCATCAAACAGGAGGCCTTGCTGGGTGACATTTCCTACTAGTCAGCTGGGAGCTCTGGGACTGATGGAGGAAATGACAGGGTGAAGAAGACACATGCTGGGTGAGGGGAGAAAGGGACACATGCCTGAGAATGGTCTTCCATGCTGACAACTTCTGTCTTTTGTCTTGCCATAACAATTTGTGTAACTAGCAGCCAAAATAAACTATTTACAGCAATGCTGATAAGACAGTATTATTGCGTTGTGTTAGACAGTAAAATAAATCATCTTGTATTGCGGCCGGTCTACAGTATTTGCCCTGCGTTAATAGAATAGTAATTTGCTTACTTGCCGAGAGTTAAATGAGAATATTAATACCACTCTGATGTTAAGCATAAGGCAGGAGGTGATTAGCTTAGCCTAGCATAAAGACTGGAAGCAGGTGGAAACAGACAGCCTGTTTTATCCAAAGTTTAAAAATACTTTAAAAGCTCACTAATTAACACTGTGTATCTTGTCTATTAAACCTCAACACAAACAGAAAAGTAAAGATGACTTACATGCTGTGCCAGAGATGAGACAATGTGTCAATTAGCCAGTGTCAAAATACCCATATTTACAGCAATATAGCTGGCTATAGCTAATTTCCCCTTTATGGAAATTGTAGGTGGGGTGAATTATTATTTAACTCAACCGTATAAATTATATTAAGGCTAAAAGTATGTGTGTATCTTTGATCTTTGGAAAAAGCCCAGCTAGCTGTTTCCCCCTGTTTCCAGTCTTTAAGCTAGGCTTATTGCCTCATGGCTTCAGCGCTACCATTCATATGTCTGTATAGTGTACAGACATATGAATGGTATCGATCTCTTCATCTAATTTATGAATATGGTTTATGGTTTATTAAGCAGTAGGGGACTCAGAGCGGCTGCATTGCAGGCAAGAGGATCAACACACCACACACCCATGGCTTATGACAGTTTCAACCACAGACCAGCACTTGAAATAATCCTGCGGGGTGCCCGCTCTAATATGCCATCTCTGTTGTTGTGGCTGGCTGCCGTCTTTGACTGTAACTAGCTAATGAAACCAACTGTGGTAGGTTAATATTTAAAAAGTAGAAAATGCTTTTATTGCGATTAAGCCTGCCATTATCTCTCCCTGAACAACCATATATCTCCCTCCACGAATATCTCGTTAATTGACGGACGGGTTCCTTTCCAGAAACGCTTGAGTTTCCCAGCTTGCACTTTGTGAGGTTTGTGAGGTAATCAACAAAAACATTCCAATCAAGGTTTCACAACTAGTTACACTCAAACTAATCCTTTCATATGACCAAAATTCTAATTTTAAACATGTGCATATTTTATCTTTTTAAAACCCAGCAACTAGGTTGAACATAAAACATGAGGTAAACATTGCCAAAGCACAGTAAGCTTAATTGAAATAAAATGTCCTGGTTATTCCATATATAATGTGCCCAATGTATGATCTCCCCCCTCCCCCACAACATGTACTTTGACATTATGTTAATAGTCAATAATTTCCACATAATATTGTTCAAGCCTCTGTAAGCATGCAATGGTAGAAAACAAGAAGTAGTACAGAACTACAGTGGAGTTACTCACCTCTGTTGTTGTGCAAGGGCTGTATTTACCTGCAGGGAAACAAGAAAGCAGTGTTGTGATAAGCAGCAGATGTAAGCCTGAGCACAAAGCAGCTTACACACACACACATGCACAGCTTCATAACTGTTCCGTTAAAGTGGAAAAAAAATGTATGACCGACAGAAGTTAAGCCCATGTGATGATGATCTTCATGTCAAAAGGTCATGCATTACTTTTGATTCCGTGTCTGAATATCATATAATATAATATATCAGGAGAAAGTTGCGGTGCAAGGTATGCTGAATGGCGCTGAAAGAACATGGCTCCCAGAGGTGTGGCTCTGATGCATTCTGTTAATAGTTTTTGGAAAAAATTGTACTTGATAGTAGGATCAAGTCATAGTTGGTTGTGGTTCATGAAATGTAAATGACTTAAAGAATAATATGGAAAATCACTGCCTTATCCTGTAAATGCTCATGTTCTTGGTGCAGGTTTAAAGGAAAACCTGTTGTATCGTGGAATTTTTAAATAGCTTACTTATCAGTGATTAAACACTCCCTTCCTCATTAAACTATTTCTACAAAACTGCTCTCTGTTCTCATTATGCAAACTAGACCAGTTTTAATAAAAGTTCTGTTTAATTTCTAATTACAGTGGTTCATTGCATGTGACTGATGATGACTAGACTCCTCCCAAGGAGCCATGTTGCATGAATGTGCTCCCTTCAAAAAGAAGACCCACTTAAATGCTCCTCCAGGCTACATCTGCCAAGCTTACACTGTGTGAACAAACAGCCTGCTGACAGATGACCCTCGAAATAAATTGCTCTTTTTGTCTTGTGACACGCAACATCACAACAGCTATGACATCATCCCATGACCTTAACTTCAGTATCAGCAGGTTTGATTGCCACGCTGCTGTATGTAGGGTGAAGAAAGGTTAACAGGGTGATGTGAGCATCCAATGAAAAAAACAAAAAAACATATCCAATGTGCTTTCTTGATTATGCTATAACGCTTGGGGAGGGAAACAGCAGGATATTAAAAATATTCGTCAAAGTCGATATATATCGCGATAAAGCATATTTTCTGGTTATTCATTAAATAAATGGTCTATATGAAATAACCACATGATTTTGTATACTCTTGTGTGAATTAAATACTTGACAAATGAAAAGTACTGAATATTTTCTAATTTAATTCAGACCTTTGCTGCAAAATAATCTTATTATCTCAGAAATAACTTTAGCTAATACGGGCTTATTATGATCAATTTAGACGATGTAGTTGTGTATCTCAACATATGATTTTATCACGCAATGATTCCATTGAAACACGATTAAATTGTGTATCACGAAATCTCAATATATGATTTTATCACGATATGATTCTATAATTATCGCCCAGCCCTGGGAAGACGTTGTTAAGAGTGGGTCAAACACTAACCCTGCCAGATTTAACTCCAAGTCAATTTAGCAGACGAGCGCTTCAGAAGTCCTAAATCCTGAAAACTTTTGTCACAGATTTATCTCATTATTTACATCAATGAGTATATCTGAGTCAAGCTTGTGCATCAGGGAGAGAGAGGGAGAGAGAGAGAGAGAGAGAGAGAGAGAGAGAGAGAGAGAGAGAGAGAGAGAGAGAGAGAGAGAGAGCCGATGCTGAACAGCACCAATAAGTGGCAATTAGACCAGCAGATCACCCTGAAAAACCAAGACCATCTGTGTGGTAGCAGTGCACTGATCAAAACACTCCCAGAATGACTTAGACTAAGGATACTTAGTTGTCGTCATGGGGTTCATGAGGATTGTGAGCTAGAAAGGAAGACTTGATATAGATAGGTAATAAATGATCACCTTCAATAGTCAGGTAAAAGTAATGGATACATGTATAAAATACAGTCGTAAGATAATGCGTTTCGCTGTATGTGGTTACTATATAAAAAGTGTGTTTAGTATTTTGCACATTTGTTGTAAAAGGAAACAGTAAGATGTTTGTCTGCATCCTTTTGGCAGCAGGTTATCTGAAAAAGCAATCCTTTTTCATCCCCTCTCAATATTAATTGGGGTTTTCAAGATAATCAAAATACATTATTGAACACTGTTGTGCTGATCAGCAATGTTTTTATTTTTGATATTCCATAAAAGCTGCTTTCAAACTCCTTAATTTTATTTCTCAAATAGTATTATTTACAGGAAAAAGATCTTTATAAAATGAGAAATCAGGACAGTATCAAACACTTGAGATTCTGAGTTGTGATGATTCTTTGGCATCATCATAACTTTACTTTGTTTCCAGTTATAGGGTGAATTATTTAGAACTGATGTAGAAAGGATATGTTCATGTATAACAATTGCATTTAACACCTATGTACAGTAGCCTTTATATGTATATGTATAAATGTGTTATGCCTGCTAAAAATTGTTAAGTTATTTATGTTTGTTTGTGATGCAAGTTATATTTGCTATTTGTTTTGTGATATAAAATAAATAAATAAACATAAATACAAAATCTGTTAAATAGCAACATGATTTCTGAAGCAATATTAACCCCAAAACTATGTAAATTGCAAATACAAATGCCACAAAACATGCATTACTACAACAAGTCAATACGTTTTGCATGATGTGACATCACACGCGCATGCAGCTGAGGAATAAACGCCTGGACCCCCCTCTCTGATGGTCGCTTCCATGCTCCTAAAAATAGCCCATTCATTCTAAGCATCATCCTCACAGCTGTGCTTCTCAGCTTTGCTAATAAAAGTTGATTAGACAAAGCGTGTGGCGCATTTGAAGAAATCAAAGGCCTAAATGTTGACTGAGCAGTGTTCAGTACTGTGTGTGTGTGTGTGTGTGTGTGTGTGTGTGTGTGTGTGTGTGTGTGTGTGTGTGTGTGTGTGTGTGTGTGTGTGTGTGTTTACATTGCAGCTGGAGTTAAGAGCACATCCCTCAGGTGTAGTCCATTACGGACAGGGATAGATAGATAGATAGATAGATAGATAGATAGATAGATAGATAGATAGATAGATAGATAGATAGATAGGCATTTAGTCAGTCTGCTCTGCGCTCTTTGTTCACTGCATCAGCAAATGTGATTACAGCATACACTGAACTCTGTCTGACAGGACACTGTAATGTGTTCAGACAGACACGCCCATCACATGGAATGCTGTGTCATCTGTTTTGTTTTGAATCCTGGTTGATACCTTGTAAAAACAGATCTGTAGTATGAGGGATGCTAGACAGATACCACAGAAACGCTTAAACTCTCTCCCATGTGAGCCACAAATTACCATAAAGCACAATAAAGTCAGTATAAATGCCCTGCATATAGCCCCACAGACACTGTGCAAACCCCCTCATAGGACATTTCCAGTATATTGCAGTGATTTATCAGTTGGCGCGCTATATGCTGCCACTGTCTCCTCTCACTTTCTTGTATGTTTCTCAGAGCACTTGTCACACCAGCAGGGCCATAACTCCTCATTTTTTTTTATAGCACCTTATTAAACAGAGGCCCCCCATGTCAGAGGCAGTTAGGATCAGCTGTAATCAGGCCATTAAAAACTCAAGGCCCATGATGGGGTGAACCATCACCTTTTTTCTGTTTACACACATACATCGGCCCCATGCATGCACATTTCAGCTTGCAATAATCACATGCTTTAATCGTCACCGATGTGATGTGAAGTGGGAAACAGGCTGAGAGGCCTTCAATGAGAGATGGAGCCCCGTGATGCGCACACACACGTGCCCTCAGTGGGGAGGAATAGTGAAAACCAGTCAGAACCACTACAGTATGGTGTGCCAGGGGACTCTTTGTTTGTCAGTGATCTGGTGTAATTAGGCCCTATGACTCTGGCTGATATTGTCCTGCTGCAGATTAAAGACTAATAAAGCACCTGATCAGGGAAAACCTCTAAAGCCTCCACTTGCTGGATGTTTTATTTATAGTACCGTTATTGCTCCGTGTTAGCCTACCACTATATCACATTTGGGTGATGTGATTTTTGTAGGCTATCTTGCCCCTTCCTAAGTCTTCTAGTCTTACAATCACAACAGCCCATTATTTGAAATGCATGTGATGGTCTGGCCTAGATCGAGAGTGGCTTAAGGCGCACTCGTTCTTACATAATATTGTACCTTCACAGCCCCGGTGTTCCACCCTCACGGACCCGTCTTTCTGTATCCTGACATCCTCCGGTCCAGATATCCTCCTCGGAGCCGCCGCTGATGATGATGCTCCAGCGGTGGCGGCGGAGCTCCCCCTGCTCCGGTGCCCCTTGGCCAGCGTCCTGCAGCACTGGTAACACACCGCCCATGCCTGCTCCTCGTTGATGGGCTGGCTGTAGAGCTTCAGTATCTCCTCCAGAGAGAGACCCTCCAGCGCCGCTTCCTCCGTCGAACTCATGGCGCTGCGACGCTGCTGCTGCTCATCATCCCGGTGAGTCGCCGCGGCGGCGTCCGTCAGCCCTCCGTGGTCCCCGCGTCGGCGCTCGGCCATCCTTTCATTATCTCAGCAGCGCAGGAGGAGGCCCGATGACGAGAGCAGGTCCACGCCGATGTATGAGAGGGAACCTGGCGGCATTGATGCTTCTCGCTCCTGCTCCCCCGAGGCAGCGGCCAGCAGCGAGCCGGTGGATGTTTTCCCCGCCCGCGCCGACGCCTCGTTCGGGTTTCGGTACTGGAGCGTTACCAAGGTGTGTGTGTGTGGTGTGTGTTTGTGGCGGGTTTGTGTGATCGTAGCCTCCGCCGTGTGTTTGTGTGTCTCACAACACAACCCAGCAAGCCAGACTCACTCTTTCATCACATGATCTCTCTCTCTCTCTCTCTCTCTCTCTCTCTTTTCACACACACACACACACACACACACACACACACACACACACACACACCAAATGCCTCTGCATCTGTTCCCTGCCTTTTTAAGAGGTGGATTGATTAGAACACCTGGGCATGCATTGATGTGATTAGTAATTCAGATACAGTTCATTCACGCATGTTTTATGGTAGTCACAGTTTGATCATCAACCGGAGAATCCGCTTGGGGGCCACAAAAACTCTTTAAATTCACAGTCATGTTTGTAGGTGGTCAGATGTAATCACACATTTCTGAAAAGGAATATGCACCACTTAAGTACAATATCAATTGACATGGTGTTGTAGTTTACGCTGTGCTTACATGGTGCATATGAGCTAATAGATGAGTGTTTAATCAATTTATCACAGAGTGACGACAAAGAAAACTTGGGGTTGGCGGTACCTATAACTGGGTAGGTTCTAAATAATGCACATAGGGTAGGAGGTAGAGGGCACATGCAGTATTTATTTATTTTTTGGGACAGTTTATGAATTAATACATTTTTCTTTATATATATATGTATTTATTCATCAAACACTTTCTGAATAAAGTTCCAATTTTTCTATTACTTTTTTCATTTTTGTTTTATGGTGTGTTTTTTCTTATTTATCTTTTCTTGTTCATGTGTTTGGACATACTTATAAATCATCAGATATCAAAAGGCCCTGCACATACCATAGTCCGCCCACTCAATAAGTCCTCTAATTAGGACAGAGTAGAGTAGATTATAGATCATATCGGTGCCCATCTTCATCCTGAGTAGAGGTCTAATCAGGTTAAAACACCTGTGTGCTTTTTAACTTTCCAGGTGTTAATATTAATTCCAGCCTACTTCTGTTCTGTACTTCCTTATTGTTTTCCATTATTTCTATTTTCATTTTTGTTGTAATTTCTATGATAATTGTTTCTTCCTTGAATGTGATGTGAAGATCTTTGTTGGATCAGCACATTGTTCTGTCAAATGTTATTTAATTGAGAGCTGTCACTGCTATGTGCATATTTCTTGTAGGACTTGATTCTGGTTTGTAAGTCATGGGACGTGCATGCAGTTCAGATGATGCACCTACTCTGACCTATATGTGGTGGAAAAGTAAAAAGAAACAGTTTTCACAAAAGGAAAGACTTTCTCGTAATGTACTTATTTACAAATTGCAATACTTGTACTTTATGTTTTTGGCAGTAGGTTTATTTCGCAGCTGTAGCTTGTTACTTTATTTTAGATGTCAGTCAAAAAACACAAGATCAGTTTGTAAAACATGATGCATTGTTGGGGATTAAACTTCCCAACAGCATCTGAAAAGTGGCTCTACCTCGACCAACCAGGAATAATGAATCAACAAAATATCAATAACTCTGGCAGGGCCACTTTGTATATTGTGTGCTTATGATACTTTAATTGAGTTTTTGGTTTCCAACATGTTCAAATATACCATCCAAGGACATCATCTTAAGTGTCTGTTTAGTGCCCTCTGCTGTTGAAATCCTCGCTGCCCTCCATGTTGAAACTGAAGTATTTTGCCAGCAGCCATGTGCATTCCAAAGGATTTCTGTTTAAAGAGGAACTATCTTTGAAATCGCCTACGGCTCTGCATATGATCATGAGTCATCACAAAGCTTCACAGAGGATCTCTTTTTACTACACAGAGCTGGACCAATATGTTTCTTTTTCCTCCCTTACGCACATCACCATATAACATTCACACCATGATCATATTTATTAGTTTTTGTTTATTTAACTTTTATTTTTCCAGAATGGTACTATTGAGATCTAAAACCTCTTTTCCGGGGGAGTTCTGGTCAAAGCCAGGAGCATAAAGTTTCACACATAAAAGAACAAATAAAAGACTTTCACATAACTAAAAACTGAACTAAAAATATATAAATACAATTAAATATTCTGACTTCAATCCAAAAAAAACAATTTATTAATCCCTTCACAAATTCACACACATTTGATATGATTTATTCATCAATCATATTTATTTAATCACTGGCTTACACACAATACTCTGATACAGATCTTATTTGACATCAAATATACACAACATGAGACAACAACACACACGCACTTATATCACATCTTTGATACACAAAGCCATCCCACAAACACAGCAGGTCTGGTTGTCGTGGGTAACAGTGATAACATGTAAACACAAATCTGAACACTGAGGATGTAGCCATCGATATAAGCGGGCACATGTGGAATGACGCAGTAAATATACATCTTTTCAACATGATTTATTAATCCATTTCACGTCAAAAAAGAAGATAAACAAACTGTAAACAATAACAATAATTAAAAGTATTTTTTTCCTTTTTTTGTCCCTTGCTTGTAAAAGTGATAGAAGCTTCACCACAAGGAATGAACATGCAGCGTTGTCAATCAAGCGGCTGATGGGATGAGGCGGCAGTGAGGAGATGGACAGCAATTGGAGAGGAGGGATGTTTAGGCAAGGGAAGATCAAATTTATTCAACACTCAGCTTAAAGAGAAAGTGGGGAAAGTGTTAAACTTTAAAGTCCAACAGGTTGCAGTCGATCTTGTCATAGACGTAAGGATAGTACTCCTGCTGGCTCAGGTTCAGGCCCGGGATGTCAATCGCAGACTGACGAAAAAACAGAAATAAACAGTTGAGGCTGTTAGTGTGTGTAAGCAGCTGTTTCCAAAACTAAGAAGTGAACGCCACCCATGAGGACGATGAAAAAAAACACAAAAGCGTGAAACATCTCACTCCTTAAATCCCAGGCATCCTCGCATTACCTTCAAACTTTGAAATATAAACAGATTTCAATTTTGCCAAAACTCCATTTGATGTTAAGTTTCTCATCAGTAACTAATTTACACAACTAAGAAATCAAATGCATAATTTTGATGAAAATTGGACAAAATATAATTTCTCACCTGTAAGGCCCTGATTTTATATAGTATCAGTAAAATACTTACTTTGAGGGCATATCTTTCAAGTTGAAAATAATTAATTATTTTCCTCCAAGTGCATTGTGGGTTTATTTAAATGTGTGAGGTTTATTTAAATGTGTGAGTGTATATATATATAAACAATGCTTTCATTGGTCTTTACTCGTAGAACACAATTTTCATATTTTTATGTGTCCGGTTGTTACATATGTATCACTTTCGTTTATCTGTGTTCTTTAAAAGAGAATGTATGTATGTGTTCAACATTGTTTAAAGATTGGAATATCAATCAATACAGCTTTATGCCTCAATATAAAACATTATTTGGAAAAACACTGCAAGTTCACAGCATAGATTGTATGTAGAGAGGTTAAGACCACTGTAATTGCCTTCTCTTTGCAGTAACCAGCTCTGGCCATGAGAAGGAGCACCTGTTATTCTCTGACACAGTGATGGAGGAGAAGCAGAGACTGAAGCAGTAGAGACTCAAGCAGTATGTACAACATTGATAACAATTCTACACAGAATCTACTACACTCTAATCCTCATAGTATGTTTTTGCAGATAAATATCCCCTCCTAAAAAAAAATCAACTAACTTTTACCATCTTACTAATAGGAAAGTATTCAGTAAATGTAAAGTCATGTGTCAAACTGGAAATATCAAACTTTCATAAAGTATCGTTTGAGTATACTTTATTTTGTCACTTCTAAAATGTGAACATACTTAAAGGCTGATTTGAATTAGTGTGAAATGTGACTTTAAGACACATTTTCTGTGTTTAAACTAGTTAATTACTATAATACATTTAGGTCTAAAATAACTACAATGAATAGTATTAAAATGTTGGAAAGCCAAAACACATATTACTGCAAGATAGCATAGAAAACTTAAAGTCTCTGAAAAAGATTGAGGTATTGTAGGTTAAACATACCAACTGATATGATAATCATATCATAAGTTTTTTATAGTAGGACATAACTAAGTTGCTCCAAGATGTGCAGAGTTTTTCTCGCTGCTACAACCTTGTAGTCAGAGCCTTTACATATTATTATGAAAGTACTCACGTCGATGATAGCTGCTGCACTGCTGTCCAGATGTTTGTACAGATCATTCAGCACCTCCCTCAGCTTCTTCATGTTCTTTTTGCTTGGCTGCAGGAGCATGGCCTGAAAGTTCACCGGCAGACCATATCTGGAGGAACACGTTACATAAATAAGTAATTCATAAATCATTTTCTTTCTTTCTTTCTTCTTTTTTTTTTTTTTTTTTAACTGCTGCAAGTTTATAATAAGATACATGTACGGGTGTTTATAAGTAGTTATATGTGGGGGTGATATTAATACTGTATTTCTGATGACAGTACCTTAAAACAGATTCCACAAACACCCTCAGTGCTTTGATGTGAATCCATGCAATGAAGGCTTCACTGAAGTTCACTTTCAGCCATCTGACAAGCGGGCCCTGCAGAGAGCAGATGCAGATTAGGCTCATATCATTTTTGGATGTGGCACTAATACAATCTCGCCCAGACAGGAGAGGAAAGAATTTGCAATCAACAAGATAAAATGTTTGTTTCTTATCAAAACCAAATTTGGCAGACATTCTTAATTGTTATTGTGGATTTATGTGGGGTCAGAGTTTTCTGACTTCTACTAGCTGCACAGCGCCAATATTTCAAACTGCTTCAGGCTCTTTAATTGACTGTTTTCTAAAAATAAAAAGTAAAAAAAATCATACACTCAGATTAAAAAATAACTACAAAACAACATTTGTAATACAACCAAATTGACATTATCCTGATGAAAACATTGCTTGCTGTGTGTCATCCTGGGCTATCAGGATTGTAATGATTTTTGTCTTAAAACTATTCATTCTCAGTTGCTAGGATTTAGCACTTGTAAAACCTACCCCATGGATATACATTATCATATGACAAAATGGTCATTTTGACAAATAAAAGTACTGACACCGATCTCAGCCTGGACTGAAATTTCTGTAAATTTATCTTAATAATGTACTAAAAATGAACCCAATGGTTGCTCAGAAAAACATAAATTATGTATAGAAATAATAAAACATTCACACAATTTGCATTGTAGATGGTCGGTTACTCAACACGCAAAACCATTTATGTAGTTCCTTGAATATATTACAAGAAGGCCCAAAAGTACCCAGTGTGGAACCATGTCGGTCTGCAAGGTTTAGCAGCTAAGCATTGTAAAGAAATCTCCTAGGGAAAGCTACACAACGAATTAAGAACTATAACAAAAAAGATTTCCTGTTCCATCACTTACAAACTGCTTCTTCTTATCTGTGGAGAGCCGCGTCATCTCCTCTTTGTCTGCCTTCATCATCTCCTCGTTGTACTGGAAGTCTCTCACTGTGAACCTAGAAACAAGATGGCGAGGGCAGGAATCAGCTTCATTTGATCATGAATATATCTGTGTGTACAAAGTTACAATATAAACCCTGTGATCACTGTCCAGTTGATATATTTGGTCAGAGCTATTTATATTTGCCACAAAGTCTGGCTTCTTTTGAACTATTTCAGACACGTTTCACAGCTCTTGTCAATGATGGCACGCGTAAGCTTAGTGTGAACTCTTACTTGTTCTCTCTGGCTTTGTGTTTGAAGTCGTCGATGGCTTTCAGAAATAGAGTGACGCTGAACAATCCACTGTCATTGTCTTCAAATAGCAGACTGGAGGAAAAGACAGGTATTTGTTATACGGCTGTTACAATGTTCATGACAAACTGTAAATTAATGGGCATATAAATACTCAATTAAAGAAATTCAAAAGAAAAATACAGATGAAATCAAAATCATTGATGACATCACTTACTGTGAGGATCGTGGCACCACCATCTCAGCCAGTGTCTCGTATGTTTTCTGCCAATCAGTGTACGCCGTCCTGAAAGAACAGAGGATGAGGAGACACTAAGAGCGCGTCTCATCTCTCTTTCTCCTTTTCTCTCCGACATTCTTGAGAAATAATACTCACTTGGGTACAACTACCAGCATGGTGATGAGGTACTCCGAGTCGAGAACAAAGTCTTCCTTCTTGACAATGTCGGCCAGGCTCCTGGTCAGCAGGCTCCCCCTGGTGGGGCACAACAGTGTTACAATGACATAGACGTAATACGACCCGCTATTCAGGGTCGCAGTAACTTTTCAGACCATGCTAACACCGTCCTACGAAAAAGGTAGATGATCCGTGAAGATAATATATTTTGCTTTTTGATAAACGTCACATTTGTACTTTAGGGTCACTCACGCATTCTTCCTCTCTAAGTTCTGCAGGTTTCCCTTCAGGTTGTTATAAGCCGATGCTCTGGCCTTCAGGTCATTGTCAATCTGGGATACTTGCTGGGAAATGATGAAAAACATGGTTGAAATTATTTACAACTGACGGATAAAATGCAGTGACATGCCCTTTAAGACTTCCGCTCAGAGCCCCTATAGGCCCTGGATGGGCCCAGCGGGAAATAGAATCCTACAGTACAGTAGAGCTCTACCAGTGCCCATCAGACTACAAACATACACAGAGACCATTTACAGCAATATCTGCCAAATATGGCCAAACGCATAGTTCACTATTTTATAACTAGCTGAGAGACCTACCTTTGAGATGATTTCTGAGATGTTTTTAAGTGACTGTTTGATGGGATATTTAGCCATGTCCCATTGAAATCTGGTGATATAGGTGACAAGATCCACTGAAAAAAAGAAAAAAACAACAACAGACATGTCAGGCTATAATCAGCTTATTATCAGTTTATATTGAGATATTAAAGCTACGATTTAATTGCAGTGTGATTTCAGATCTCATGCATCAAATAGTTGTCAGCTGAAATTCTAAAGGATTGTAAAGAATATTTAAAACAACATCAGTGTGGCTTGGATGTTATTAGCATTATCGCCCATTTGACTTTGCTTTGCATTCCCACAGCTTTTTTTGGTGCTAAAATAATTTTGACACTGTACCTCCATTGGCCAGCAGGTTCTCCTGCACTTTGTCTCGACTGTCTTCCAGCACGTCAGCCATGTAGTGAGCAACCTTCTTCACCACACTGTGAACAACCGGGAGACATCAAAACAATGCCGTGCCAACGCGAACTTTGAGCACAGAGCCGACGCAAAATGAGCGTTCGACCCTGCACATGCTCACACGACTACCACGACCTCATCCCCCAAATTCAGCACAAACACACACACATCAAAAACTTTCACATATTCCTGTTGTTCCTGACAAGGCAATTTATAATATGGCAGACTTGCAGAGTTCAGGATTTGTAACCGTTCAGCAGCAGATCAAAAGCAGAACTATGTCAACAGTAGTGAAGCCAGGGAGACACTGAAGGCCAAGTCACACCTCAAGCCTAAAAAGTTCATAAGAAAGTACATCTGCCACTTAGGTTTGATCTTGTCTAACTATAAAAAAAAAAATTGTATTATTCTTATAATGATGAAAAAAAAAAAAACATATCCAAATAATCCAATCAATAATCAAATAAAATGCATTAATGTGTGCAATTTTGAAGAATTCAGTAGTTTAGATATTCTTCCTTTTCCCAGGAAGGAAACTTCCAAAAAGGAACTAGATTAAAGGTTGTAGTCAGACATAGTGAAACTGTGTCTTTCAGAGCTCAGGCAGTAATGACTGTGTGAGTTTTTGGATGTCAGTATTTCCAAAAGGCTATAAAATACACTCAAACGCACTTGCGGCACATAAGTCATTGGGTATAAATACGACTACAAAAAGAGCTGCTGGTTTGTCACCCAACTGTAAATTGCCAAGTTTAGACTGCGAGGCCCGCTAGCCTCGGGCCCCTGTGAAATTCCTCACTGTTAAAAGGTAAGGGAAGGGATTAGGTAATGGTAAACCAGCTACATCAGAGAGTCAGGGGTGCTGCGCAGGTTAGGAGATTTTGTATTATGCCCTAAAGCAGTAATTTCTCATACACTAGCAATGTTCATTCAAAGTCAGAATACAGCAGGTGGCATACCTTTCCACAAAGGAGTCTAATTTGGCCAGTTCATCCGACAGCCCAACCAAGACATCTAGTGTCCCCACCTGTTTTTGAAAACAAAAAGTCAAACATCAGCACATTATGACTTTTGAGTGATCAGCCCTGAGATTTTTTTGAAGCGGGGTCAGCAGGGTTGTGTTTTAACAGTGACATCTGAGGTCCATTCCGCCTACAGTGACATCCAGAGGGGGGCCCTGTGTGCTTATGATGGCGCCTCTTTGTCCGGGCCCACTCATGCAACGCTAACAGTTCCAGGAGAACATCGCAGCCCCACACGGATGCAAGGTCAGCGGGGTTACTTCACCTTCGGCAGAGAGGAACCGAACCAGACGAGCTGGGCAGCTCTGTGGACAAAAACTTCACCAAAACCGACCGCTTCAACATGCAGGCGACGGATCGGTGTGGAGACTGCTTCCCATACACACAATCAGCTTATTCTTGACAGTGGATATATCAGGTGAGTGAATTTAGCCTACTATTACATGAAAAAACACCAATAGTTTTTTTTAACTATCAAAAACAGCTATGAATCATGCAAGAAAGAAACTTATGTGCACATTCTACTACTTGAGTCAATAGATTCATTACCACAAAGTAATGCCTCAGCATGGGAGAAAAGTGTGATGTTGTGAAAGCAGAGAAGCCCACAACTAATGCTAACCTTAAGGTCTGGGATGTTAAACTTGTGGTTGGTGGAGAGGTTGTTGGTACGTGTGGTGGCTGCCATCATGGTGTCCCATGTTTGCTGGCAGGTCTTCTCTCCCGGTGCAGAGATCAACCAAAACTCTGTCATGGTTTCGACAGCACTGGTGCAGCTAGAGAAAAACTGAGAGGAAAAAACTAAATTCAGACTAATGCGTGCTGTGTTATGATACAGCTCGGCAGTTAATAAAACACTGTGAAACACGGAGTTTGCCTCTTTATCAACAGCACTGATTTGGTTACAGTGCAGGTTAAGTACTGTGTTTACATGTCTCCTTGTCTTTAGCTACATCTTATCTCCAAAAGGCTGCTGGGCTGTTTACCACTAAGCTAGCAAGCTAATGAAAGCATGCTAACCTAGCAACAGGAGCTCATTCAGTGTTTAAGTCCATTGCAGGTAGTTTTCCAAACACTAACGTATTATCGTTGCGTTACTAATAGCTAACATTACAGGGGCCTGAAATAAGAATTAAACGATAACGTCACTGTATACAAACTAAAGAAAGCTAACACACATAGATGGTTAAGGTCAGGCAACATCCAGGGATTAGCTACCCGTTAGCCACTCAGCTTTGCTCACAACAACAACAACAGCAGCAGCAGAGGTGACTAGTTACGCTCGTGTTTGACAGTTTCACTCACCTGTGAATACCAAATGTGGCCGTTAGCAGTGAAAAAATATATAGCTGTCTATGGCTTGGTAATTTTCATAGTTGCCATTCAATGCAGTTGGTGAGGTCTCCTGACAGCAGCATCAGAGTCAGCTGATCTGCCAGAGGAACCGGAAGGCCTCTCACACGCTCAGTGGGGAGACTCCGCAGCGAACACAGCCGGTGGACATTTGGTACTGCAGGGCAAGTAACTGGACTATGATGACTGCCATGCTGATTCTCGTGAGAGAGTTTGATGCTGAGGTTCAAGGACACTTCGGTAGGGCAGATATATGCGATAGAGTCCAGGTGGGGTCTCAATGACTTAGCCACACTCTACAAGTCAACTCAAGATTGTATGAATGTTAAGCAATAACAGATCAGTAACTGCCATGAATAAGGACTTTATTTATTAGAGTGGGGAAGACATTTCCACACTAAAGTCAATTGTACAAAAAACTGTTTTGTTGAGGCACCATTTTAATATTGTTGATATGGAGTTTAACCAAATTTCCTGAATTACAAGACGTGATAAGAACTCCACCCCAGACTTGAGCGTCAGTCCACATTCCAAATTGCATTATTACCTTATTAGAGAAGCACAAGGGCGCTCCTGGATGCCAAGTCAGCAGCATTTGAGGCTTACGAGTTGCTAAATTTGGAAAAGCCGGCTCAGGTTTCCTGACTTTGGGTGTCTCCTGCACAGATTCTGAAGGAAAACGCCCCCCAAAGGGACATGTTTATAGTTCAGTGGGTCTGGGGTTCATTGTTTGGGACACAATGGTTGGTCTGCCTGGAGCCAACCCTCAACATCAAACGGCAGGTCCAGTTTGCCCATTGCTGGCCAGGGGCCAGTCTGCCGGGATGTTATCAGGACACACACATACACACACACACACACACCATAATCAGTCAGCCTGCAGAGCGCAGACTACTGCTGAGAGTGTGGTGTTAGCTCTCTTAGTGTTCAATTCAGTGAGGAAAGTGTTGTTTTAGCAATAAATAGCATTAAATGGTAAAAAAACAACTATTTCCAAGCGTATTGCCATCACCTCACACACATATCATTCAACACTGTCACCTTGCATGGAGTCCCAGAGCTCTCTGGAAACCATCACAGCTACTCACAAACAAGGGACCACAGATTACATCCTACTCCATGTCTTTAGAAAAGCTCCCTGTTTTTCTCCTACAGTTCTAAAATAACGTATGCGCTCCAAGGATGAGGCTTGTCTATCTGCTTTGTATACACTGTCCCACTGTGCACATCACCTGTTCATTTTAACCTACCTGTACTCAGTTCATCTTGACTACGGTGACCTACTGTTTCGAGAAATTCAAGCACACTCACATACACACTAGTAGCCTACATGATGGCTTTATTTTTATGTATACAAATGCAGTATTTAGACTATATCTGTGAAGCTGCATGTTCATGCACCTTAATACAGACACAAGGTTATGGGCATTCTCCAACATGACTTACTTAATGAATATTTTAAAAATCATAATGTAACATAAAATGTCTATATTTACTTTTATTGATGTGGTCTTCCTGATGGTATGATTTTCTCAGAAACAATATACCTTTGCAGTAAACGACATATGTGAGTGATGTTGTGAACTTATTAAGAATGACTTATACTGCCATCTATCATGGCAGAGAGGAAACAAGGGGTTGAAATGTGTTATTGTTCGACAATCATGGTGTATCTTGCTGTATGTCTCCACCACTTTGATACAATTGTTGAAAATGACATGTCCTGGGAAAGCCCAGAGATAGGTGCTTCCTTTCAGAAGGCATATTGTAGGACTGAAAAATTAAGAATTATACAATACATTTTCTGGCTGTGTCAAAGATCACACTGAATTTTCACAAATGTCTATGTAGTTGTCAGCAAACAGACTTTCACTAGCATTCTTGGATCAGATCGTTTAAATGACATAGGCTTTTGTTTTGTTTTATTCCTGCAGCCAGTTTTCCCTACTTAACATTCAGAGCAGTGTGAGGAAAAGTTTGTTCGGAGGTCCTTTTACTTAGCAACATTCTTTGGCAAAAAAACCTGATGAGTGACTTAACAACACAACACTAGAGTCTGTTGCGTAACATGAGTTTGTGGTGGTTTAACCAGTCACTCAAGTCCCTGTAATGAGTAAATGATTATTCAAATATACAAAGGTACTGCACATTTATACATATATTCCCTTTGATTCTGTTGATGTATATATTATTTTAAGCGTTTTTTTATGCTTAGAAACTAAGAGGACAATCAATTTTGTTGAAGGTGCTTAATTATTTTGTATTTTTATCGTTGGAATATGATGTTTATTCCTATCTGACTGGAGACTCTTGGTCAGTCAGGGTTCATCAATGCTGGGGCTTTCTAAGTCTGTGTGTTGATGTAATCTGTTTGTAATGTTTGCAAATATGAATTCCTGCTGCACAATGCAGCCACTGGAGTATTTGCCTGCACAGTGGGTGGTACACATGTCTGGCTCACGCATACCCAATGGCCACGATGGCCATTATGATCCAAACAATAGAAATCAAACATTGTGCTTTACTGGAAGCCACTTTAGATGCTATGCGTGATTAGACTTATATATACATGTTCTCGTTTAGTGTCGCAGAAAACAGGCACAAAACACGGAACAGCTTTTGTGTTGCAGTCCACATGCCTCTGCGGCCTTTACAATGGACCCAAAGCAAAAGTTTTATTAGCGAAACAAACGTTGCTATTGTTTATTTATTCCCCCAAGGAGTGCTCAAAGCTCATCTAATGCACCGAAGAATTTCAGTTTGTGAATTCACAACCCTTCTTGTAAGATGCTAAAAAAAAAGCAGAACCCCATGCACTGTTACTGCACCTTTATGACATGGGACGGTAAAGATTTAGGAGATCTTACCTTGGTATTGTTTAACATATGATCTCAATGGGAGAAAATGGCTTCTGGATGGATGGAATCCAAAAGTTTGTTGAATCCTGGAAAAACACAAAATGATGCCTTACTTAGAAGTGAGATCATGGTTTGTTCTAATGTGTATTCCAAGGATAAACTTTTTGGTGAGATTTTAGATAATTAAAAACTGCATTGTGGGTCCCTGTCACTCTGTTACAATTCATTGAAACCACTGAACGAAGGAAACAATAAATGGCCAAAGGCTGCACAGACACAGTTGAAAAGAGACTTTGACTCCAGGATACATGTGTGGATCATCAAACGCAGACAAACGCAAACCCTTATACACATTTTTGCAAATATACATTAAAGCCTTAAGAAACCTATGACAATGTGGAATTAGACACATTTACATTTGAATTGGTGATTTTATGCCGAGGTCTGTGATTCTAAAAATCAAGATGATGGCAGTATTGATATAGAGTCAAAACAGCGGCAGAAAAAACCCTTTCCTACTGTTTAGCTAATAGTAGCTAAGCTTCCCATGGCACCCACCTCCTCCTCCTTCAATGTTGAGGAGGGAGACATGCAAATTTATCTCCTTGGAAGAAACACTGCCCCAGCCCCTGCATTTTCGGAGGCAGGCACAACTCCCCAAAGTCACCACAACAAAAGCAAAGGGAAAGAGAAATTCATTCTGAGCTTGAACTTGGGGCAAAGCACATGCATCTATCAACTTATTACGCGTGGGACTACTGCTTTGCAACTGTTGAGTTTGGCTACCGAAAAAAGGAAAATTCTGCAGATTTTATTAGACAGCATTTTGTCCTTATTGCTGAGCCATGGGAAATACAATGAAGACATAACACAGGTAATTCCTGGAAAATTTGACTTGGCCAGGTTATTGTAACTTTATCTTGTCAATATAGTTATTCTGAAATTGTATTGGGATATGACAGCATAACGCTTCTCATCTGTAAATATTATTTTATAATGTCAGTAATAATTATAATAACTATAATGATTATTATTATTTTATTGCTTTTAATTTAATTTCTTAACATTATTTTTGTTCTTATTATTATTATCATTATTTGTATTATTGCTAATAATAATGATAACAATAATAATGTAAATATTTCAAGTTAGGACCGGGGTTGATTAATGTAGTAATTGATGTCCTTGTTGATAGATGACATCTAATATGGTGTTGTAAATCAAAGGTTGTTGTCTTATGTTTATTTTTATGTGGTTTTGACAGCTCTAAACTCCGCCCATCTAAAATGCGTCGAACTCCCCACTCTTCTGTAGAGTCAGACCGGAATAGCGTTATATGTTTATCACATGTGTCATTAAGCAATGTTTAAAGTATGTATAAACACTTCATAAAAAATACTATCATCTGGTAGATATTTCGTGGATTCAGTTTTTCCGCATTGGTTCTTTGCATTACTAAAAAAAAGTAAAATATGAGTATTAGTTGTGCTTTATTTTGTTATTTAACCGGATATTGTTGTGCTCCTTCTGGAGAAATGTCACTTCATGGTCCTGTCCGTCGGTCTGCACGGTCGACCTCCACGGTTGCTTCCGCTCAGTCGTCACTAATCGTCCGTACCATCTCGCTTCGACATACCGCTGGACGATAACAGCTCGACCTCAACCACCACCTCCATGGCCGATATCCTTTTCTCTTCTAGTAACCCCACCACTCTTTAAAAATTCCGCCTAAAAAGAAGAAGCGTTCTGTCCCCTCTTTTGGGTTTTCAGCAAACGTGAGTACCGATCTTCTGGCTAACCGCGTTGTTAGCTTGCTAATTAGCATGTTGTTAAATTAACCGGGCAATTGGGCGTGTTTTACTAATAGCCACACATGCTAGCTTTCAGAGGTTAAAGATAACGTAATAGTTGTTTTGGGGCATTATTACTTAAAAAATACGTCACCTCCGTTTTAACCTGATTATGTGGTATGTTGCTAGCAAGCTAAGGCTAATATCTTGTGCTACTATGCTAATCGTCGCTAGTTGATCTGTTAATATCTACAGCAAACTAAGTGATGTTAGCTTCATTGACTGTAAACATTAAGTGTTTTGAAGTGGTAACAGTCAACTTGGGACAAAACTGCTAGTTAGCCATGATTGCACCAATTCAGTGAACTTTATTTCGGACCATAGTCCAAACTAACAAAGGGTGACATTTTAAACATTAACCAATACCAATTACAGAAAATGTGTATCACATTCAAAGTCAACAACAAGCATATACCGATGCTCAACTGCCATATTCTCCACCCATTGCCTTTTTACACTCAACATTTCCCTGCTTATCAGCTTACCAATGTTTCTTTATCGGTTATAATATTTGATTGTACAGACACCGTATGACTGTCGAGGTAGACTGGATCATGTGTCAGAGGGGACACAGGTGATTCAATTAAATTCAATTCAGTTTATTTTGTATAGCCCAAAATCACAATTTTCTACTCAGAGGGCTTTACAATCTGTACACTTGTGACATCCTCTGTTCCGGAACCCTCACATCGGCACAGGAAAAACTCCCCTAAAAACCCCTTAACAGGAGAAAAAAGGAAGAAACCTATGGGAGAGCGACAGAGGAGGGATCCTTCTCCCAGGATGGACAGAATGCAAGTGATCTCCTTGTCAGAGTTGTTTCTCTGTCAGTGTCTGATTACTATGTGTCCTGTTCCCGTCTGTGCTCTTGCAGGTGTACAACAACTATCCAGAGGATCTAGGGGCAGCTCTTTACCGAGAGCCGTTTGACTTCAACGCCGAGCCACCTTGGGATCCTAGCTGATAGTGGACGAGTTCATCCCAGGACTCATCCATGTGAGTGAAATATGTGTTACATTTGAATACATCCTTTTTGATTGTTTTACTTATGATATTTTAATAATAGAAACATATGCCATATAAAACCATGTTTGCATTTGTGCATGTGTCTCTATTTGCATGGATACGTATCATTTTGTATTTATTCAAACTGCGTCACCAAATCTCTTGACAGAAGGAAAATGTATTAACAAGCTGCGTGTCCCAGATTAATCCCACTCAGGCTAATAGTTATTTTAGAGCCTGCATTTCAGATCTATTTATACCACTTCTATTAAAATAACAGGGCTTTGTGGTCTGGACTTCTTTTATCTGGAGTAGTTTTTTTTGTCTTGCTTTGATTTAGTTGCAATAAGAGATCATTATTTGGTTATAGATATCAATCCTGCTAATAGTGACTACATTTCCAATGTAGTTCTTCTTTCTGCAGTGTAATATGAATATAATGATTTGACTGTATGACCCTGTCATGCGTCATCACTTCTTTCATCTGGGAAAAGTTATGAGTGACATAGTTGAGCATTTTCTAAGTTACATAAAGTCTTGGTTGATTTTTAAAGGGATTATAGGGTTGAGTTATCTCCCAACTATTTTTAACCTTTGTTCCTGCAGAGGACTCATTGATTTGAAGGCTTCACAATGAAATTAAGGAGGTCCGTTCATGTGTTTGTATCAGACTGTCTGTCCCAATATTTCTGCACAATATTTCACATAAAACCGATCAGACTCCAAAAGGTTTTTTTTGGAGTAACGAGCATACTGCAGTTTTTTGGAGCAATAGCCCCTGCCTTGTCACAGTTGTCAGCAGCACTGCAGGCTTTATAGCCACATTGTTAGTCTCCCTATTTAACCTCCCAAAGCTACAGTCATGTCACACCTGGTCCAGTCCAGACTGTTGTGCCTCTCTGATGTATTGTGCAACATTTATTGAAAGTAAAGTGGTGGCATTAACGCCGCCTGTATTGTACCTTGCCGACAGAAAAAACCTTTCACGGGTCACCAGCTCAGGGATTAATGGTGATTGTTGGGAGTAATTGATGCTAAAGTAAATGAACTCTGTGCCCCAGACTCTATTTTCACAGTGGCTTTTAGAAGAATAGGCCTCTTCCACAAAGCTGTCCTGTAATGTGGAAGCTGCTCTGGGCTTTGATTGGATGCTCCCTGAAAATGACCTGTTTGATTGGGCATCACAGAAAGGATTAGGTTCCAGCTACTAAATAAACTAGGAACAAGCTGGACAACATCAATGATTATACATTATCCAAATATGATTGAATTGATTTGCTTCTTGGACTTTGTGTGTTATGTTGACTTTTCTCCTTTTCTTGCACAGTTTGTTGCATAAGACTAGGACCCCAGGGGCTCGAGTAGGTGCGAGCAAGACTACTTCGGACTATCCACGTTCTTTATGCCTGTCGGATTAGAAGAAAACGGTTGAGAGGATGAAAGGAATCGCTGCTGAACCACAGTATTCTGTCGGTCTACTGGAGGGATGCACAGCCCTCTGTGATGTGATTGACAATCACATTGATGAACAAACTCTGGTAAGGGGTCTCACTGCAACAACATGCACATTCATAACATAAACCTGAATTTCTTACCGTCTTTTTTTCTTATTCATCCACATGTTTGTCTCCTTTTTCCTCAGTCTGAGAAGAGTGCATTCTTTGTAGCAGACCTGGGAGTTATAATGAGGCAGCATGTTCGCTGGCGAACCCACATGGCCCAAATTCGACCCTACTATGCTGTCAGATGCAACAGCAGTCCAGCTGTCATTGAAGTTCTTGCTGCCCTTGGAACTGGATTCATTTGTACCAACAAGGTACTCTCTCAAATTTGCAAACTGAGCAGAAAATTGTGTAATTAACACGTTTTGTTTTTTTAAAGGAGTTTACTACCCTTATTTTACTGGGTAACAAATACGGTCCAGTAAAGTCCCACACCCTGTTCTGCTAGAGAAAGTATTATGAATTTATATTGCACAACTCTGTTCCCACAATCTGTAGAATAGATATAGAGGCACCACCAAGTGGTCAGTGTACCTCAGTGCCATCCTTTTAATATATTGTTAAGCGTATATGTTGTCTATAGTATGATGAAATGTCTGTTGATTAGCCCACATGCAGTATTTTAAGGGAACACTGTTCTAACTTGGTCTCTTTTGTATTTCAGTCTGAGCTTGAGCTCATCCAGAGCCACGGTATTCCCTCTGAGGACATCATCTACAGCGGTGTTTGCAAACAAGTCTCCCAGATTAAATACGCTGCTAAGAATGGCATTGACCTCCTGGTGTGTGACAATGAAGCAGAGCTGCGCAAGATTTCTCGCTGCCACCCCAATGCCAAGTAAGTGCTTGAGGTGTTAGTCCTAGTGTTAATAATCATGTGACTTGAAAGCTGATGTTTGAACATTAAGTAATTGGCTTTGTGCGATTATGTCACCTTTATCAAGCCATTAGATACTATTCATCTGACAGGATTTGGCTTGAAATGTTGTTTCCCATCTTCTGGCATATTGGAATTGCCATTTACAAAATAATTTGGTCTCAGCTGCAGATACTTTGTGGTTAAACGTGCTTGCGTCTCAACTCATTCTAGTTACATACCACTTTTATTTAATTCATCATATTTCTTTTTTTTTCTTAGCAAACCCGTAACGGCAATCCTTTTATTTAATTCAGGCTGCTGCTACAGGTTTCAACAGAAGCATCTGGCCTGGACGATGAGATGAGCATGACTTTTGGCTGTTCCCTCAAGGACTGCAGGCATCTGCTGGAGAAGGCTAAGGAGTTGGGTGTGCAGGTAGTTGGTGTCAGGTGAGTCCTTTTAAGCCCTTTTAAGTAACATACAGATGTGTAGAAGGAGCACAACAGCTCAGATATCTGCTAAACAAATGCTTTAGTCTGACCTGCTACAGGATACATTTTTAACTCCCTGTGAAGGTATCAAAGTTCAACCTTAAACTTCCCCTTTTTCATCATTTCCTCCCCACAGGTCGCACATTTCCAGGACCTGTGAGGATGACCAGGTGTACGCTCATGCCATATCTGATGCCCGTTGTGCCTTTGATATGGGAGTAAGTGATGTTAAATATTGTTATGTTGCCAGCGTCACTGTTCACTTCTGTATAGAGCTGTACCGAAGTTTAATACAGTACGTTGACATTCAAATTGTAAATTAACACTTATATGCTGTGCAGCTTTTTGTTTTGCATGTCTATGCATTCTGTTTAAACCTGGTAGTTCTGCTTAGTTTCTGTCTCTCACACACTGACGAGTTAGATTCATTTAAGTTTGGTTTTTTTCGGTTCTGAATTAATTACAAATGTATATACATTTTCTTTTTAAAAGACTCACTCATTTAATCCAATTAATCACTTTATTCATTTTTTTTTTTTAACATTCGGTACAGGGTTAGTTATGTTGCTAGCATTTTGGTTTCTTTCTATTTTTGTACACACTGTCATGTTTTGGACACTTTTGACAGCTTGAGAAACACTCTTTGTTTGGTAATCACTTGTGTTTTGGTAACATGTTTACAAGCTTTTTTCTTTCCTTAGGAGGAAATTGGCTTCAACATGAAAATCTTGGACATTGGAGGTGGCTTCAGTGGCTCTGAGACCCAGCTGGAACTGGTCAGTGTCTTATCTGCTTTTTACATAACACTAATGAAGGACACACAGGCCAGTCTAATCTGTTTAAGCGACACAGGTTGAGAAATGTGTCATGATATTAAGTTGGCTTTACCCTATACCCTATATAGGGGTACACCCTACCCAATACAAGTACATTGCAAGCATCACCACAAAGTCACTAATACAGCATGTAAATCATGTTCTTTTGAAATTAAGAGGAAAGAAATATAAATATGTACGTTTGTTTAAATGTTACATTGTACAACACTCGTAAGACAATAGTCAGTTTTATTTCCTTAGTGAGAGATCTGATTTAACGCACTCTTTTAAAGGACAACAATGTGATAGGATTAAGGAACCCTTTAAATGTGATTTTGGTTCCACAATTTTACCACTGTCATCTCTTTTGCAGATCAACAGAGCAGTCATGTCTATGGTTGATCTATACTTCCCTCCTTCTACTGGAGTTTCCATAATTGCCGAGCCTGGCAGCTTCTTTGTGTCCTCTGCTTTCACTCTGGCTGTGAATGTCATCTCCAAGGAGGTGGTGGCACGGGATTGCCAGGACGAAGCACACGGTCAGTGGCCTGATATATTCACTCAGGTTATACAGTATATAAATAAAGATATTAAAGCTTATGTTAATATGAATACATGGTGCATTTTGATAGCCTCAACCGTCTTGTACTGTAGAACTATGAGGGGGGCTACCTTTTAGAATGTCTAGGAATTGGCAACATTACAACTGTAAAAATGTAAAGCAGGTGTTACATGAAAGGTGCATTATGTAAAGTCAACCGAAGAGAAGTAGGCAAAAGTGCGATTCATAAATTGTAATATGAAACAAAATCTACAAAGTTTAAAAATGAATCCATTACACTGTAAAATATTTTGTCTACCAATCGCTCTGAACAGACGATCCATCTCCCAACGATGAGCCAGAGTTCCAGTACCACGTGAACGAGGGGGTGTACGGATCATTTGCCAGCAAACTCTCTGAAACACTGATTCCTGCTCCATCTGTTTATAAGGTGAGTCTCAAGGATTCTTTAAATGGTTAAAATGTTTGTCTTTATATACACACCTTTTGTCTTTAATTAAATATACATCCACCTAAATCCTCCCATCCTAATAAATAATCACCTTTTGATGCCACACTCTTCTACCCTGGTTGAGTGATATAGATGATGTAATCAATGGGGAAGAAAATACAGTAATGGGCAATTAATTTCAAGGGTACAGGTTGTGAGTCAGGGCTTCAGGAAGTGCTTGAGTTAAAGGTACAATCTGCACATTTATGCATTTAAATGTAAAGACATTTTTGTGTAATATATTTTGTTGAGTTGTGTACTAACATTAACCCAAATATCTCCAATATTGTTCAAACCCAGAGAAATTGGAAATTTTATTCAAGCTGCGTTTCATTTGGTCGCCTGACAATCTTATTTAATTGTCTAAATCCCTGCTGTGTGTTAGCAGAACAAATCCCTGGATGCTCCAGTGTTCAGCAGCAGCCTGTGGGGTCCCTCTGGGGACGACCTGGACCAGGTGGTGGATCACTGCCTGTTGCCTGAGCTAAACATCGGAGACTGGCTCACTTTCGCCCAAGCAGGGTCCTACAGTATGGGTCAGCCTCTGTGCAGCGCCACAGACTCACCACCACCCCCCGTATACTATGTCATCTCCTCCAGAGACTGGTAAGGAAATCAGTGGGGGAGTTGTTTTTTCAAATTTGGAGTGCGTTATAACATCCACCCCAAAGGATCAGATTTTCTTCATGTTTATTTTTCCTCCACCAGGTTTGAGATGCAGGACAACGGTGTCACACACGAGGCAACACTGAAGAACTTTTCTTTGGTCCCTTATTTCCTCAATTCCTGCCAAACAGCGGCTGCTCTGTCTGTCCCAGCTTAGCAATCACCAGACATATAGGAAGACTTTACTGGTTCCTGCTGCTAGCTTCCTCTGGTCCTCTGGTTGTATAGTTTATTCAGTGGTCCATATTCAACTGGGATGAACTAAACCCGCTGTGCAGATATAGCTTGAAATAGTTGGGACCAGACTGAATTCCTTTTACAAACCCCAACATAGAGTAAGTGATTAAACCTGCTAAACCCAAGTAGATGTTAACTAGTATGCAACAAAATGGATGACTCCTAAAAGACGGATGCATTCTTCCCTTTTGCTTTGGCCGTCCCACGGCACTACAGTTTACACTCATACAGTAGACATGTATTGATTTTAAATGATTATATTTGACAAATGTATTATCTATGTCTTAATTGCTTTTGCCAGTCTTGTAAAGTAAGATATGTATCCCAGAGTAAAGCGTTGTATTTAAATGGAACACAGTTCTTAGCTTTACTACAAGATGTGTATTTATAATTTTAATTAGTTGTAAAGTTAATTCAGTGTGATAAGAGCTTGATTTCATTATTTGTTGTCCTCAGTGTTTTGGGGCTTGCATATGAAGGTGTTTTTACTCATCTGTTTGATGAGGTAAATAAAGCCAGTGTGACCATGAGATCCACTGCTGGAAACTCGATGAGCGCAGTGTGCTCCGGTGTGGTTGAGAAGCTAATGGCTCAGTGTTGAGTTTATCTAAAGTGCTAAGCAGCCTGCTCCCAGACCAGACCAGGGAAGGGCCGGCAGGTAACTGCTGTACCACAACATAGCATAGCATGTGATGCAGATGGGACAAGGCAAGTGTTGATGGAAGATGATTCAGCTGACATGGAATGGGGTCTCAAAAGCAACAAAATAAAGTTATTAAAAAAATTATAATGCTAGACCCCTTTTTTTCTTTTTCTTTCACTATATCTATTGAATTTTGTTTTTAAATATTTTTTTTCAAAATTTAGGACCGTGTTGAAAGAATATTATTTCTCAACTGTGCGAGGATTCTTGCAGAGTGTCTACAATATATGTGAAGTTGTTTCCTAATCTCAGTTTAAGGCATGATGGAAAATAACTGCTGTATTTGTGCTTCAACATGAACAGTAATAAACACCTCACTGACTGGACTGTGAATCTCTGCGTCTGTGTTTAATTATCATTAATATTCACATGTTCTCTGAAGCCCTGCCTAAATAACTGATAAAAACTTTCAGAAATGGTTTCATAATATGAGGACTTCCAATTCTCATATTGGAGGATGTGATCAAAGGCAAACAGGGATTTGGTTCGGGGAGCTAGATGTCTCAAGTCAAAACCACATAGGGACTGAATATGATTTAAGTCCTTGTCATTACAAGGAGACATTGAAATAAATGAGAAAATATGTGTTCAATTTTTTTTTAATAAAGAATTATACTGTCCCTGCAAGAAATAAGGGTTGTGCAATTATTTTTTTTAATAAGAAATAGATTCTCGTATGGCACTAAAGAACAATATTAAACATTCTTTGGTCAAATATTACTGACAAGTAAACATGTTAGGCGTTCATTTGTAAATCGACTCAGAACAGTGTACAGTTAATATTTTTTGTGTAAATGCCCAGTTTTGAGGGACGCAGTAGTTTGTCAAGTGTAAACAGTCTCTTCACCTTCGTTACTCAACTATAATCATTACAGGAACTGTTATGAACGGACTGGTGACAGTGGAAAAAAAAAAAAAAACGGCACATGCTGCTCTGCGAGACTCAAAGCCACAGGATTCAAATGTCACAATCTTCACTCCGGTGTCTCATCAGGAAGTCTCAGAGAGAGGACCGACTCGTGGAAGCAGTGAGGTCAGCGGATTGGGCGACCTTTAACGTCCAGTAGGGCGCCCTCCTCTCCGCCAGGTGCCGCCGGGCGTGCTTGGCGAGGTGGTCGCTTCGCATGAAGCGGCTGAGGCACGTGGGACAGGCAAACCTTTTCTCCCCTGTGTGGGTGCGCCGGTGGCGGGACAGCTCATCGGAGCGAGCGAACCGCCTCTCGCAGCCCTCCCACTTGCACTTGAAGGGCTTCTCACCTGTCGGAACGCAGACAGTGGAGCAGATTGTTTTCATCACAGCATCAAGAAACTTTTTTTTTTAATCAAGTATCAAATGGTATTAAAATCCTTACCCGTGTGTGTCCTCATGTGGGCCTTGAGGTGGGAGCTCTTGAAGTAGGTCTTGCTGCAGTCCTCGCGGGGACAAACATGACTTCGTGCACGGGACACTTCTGGCTGCGGCAGGATTTGTGTTTGCTCCAAAGAGGGGCGACCTGGCGCGGGGGCGATGGCTGGCAACTTTGAGCCGACGGGGGTCACCAGTGCTGGCTGGAGGTAGAGTGTGGGGACACCTGGCTGGGGAACGAAGAGCATCACAGGGCCTTTTGCCACCTGGCCCCCCAGGAGGAAGACATGGGTGGGAGAAGCTTGTGCTTGCTGTTGTAGTGCGGTGGTGGTTGCTGATGGGATTAGGTGTTGCTGTTGACCGTCAGGGGCTGTGACGGTGGAGGAAGGAGAAGAGACGGGAAGGATCTGGCTGTAGACAGGAACAGGAGAGACCCCAGAGACAGCCTGAGATGTGATTGATTTATCGTCCAGGCCTAACAGACTAGGCTGGGTCTGTCTGTCTTCGGCCACATATGGCAAAGTCACATTACAAGATTTCTGTGGCACAGCTGCGTTAGAGTCAGGCTGTATAACAGTACTGTTCAACCCACATTCAGAACTCAAATATGTTTTAAAGCGTTTTGTATGAGTTCGGGTGAGTCTGTCCTCCCTGGAGACGCGATGAATGACATCATCTGAAGTGTGACGGATCACACTGGTGCACCTGAACCGGGCCGTGGGTCTGTGCAGGTCAGTCTCTTCAGTTGGCTGCCGGCTAGGACATCTAGCTGCTGCAGGTGGATGTGATGTTGCCACTGGGGGGGAATGGGTGGCCTCAAAGTTGGGTGGACTGTATGGCGGTGTCATGCACTGAAAGTCAAAGAAGATTTTTTTTATTTATTGACAAACTCAGCTTTGTGTGCATGTGTATCTGTATATATTGTATTTGTGGGTATATTTTTATATGTATACATTTGTTTGTATCTCATTAGTTTTCTTTACTGTAAACTTAGATATCCTTGTTGTTTTCATTGTTTAAAAAGCCTTTTTAATTCTTTACCGTCCACATTTTTTTCAAATTTCAGTAACTTTGTACATTTTGGGATCGGTAAGGTGTAAACACAAATGTCAAGGGGGGACTTGAAAGAAAATAGAATAAAAGTCAATAAAGTTTGTTTAACTAAGACAACATAACAGGGTCATTCATTCTATACCTTCACAAAATATTTGACCCACTTGGTCCAGAATTTGATGAACTAATTTTTCTGAAGAGACACCAAAAAGAGGAATCTTTTCCATTACAAAAATGTGATTTATTATATCTATGCACTCTGTATTGTGCGGGGGTTCAAGGAACCTTGTGAGTGCTTTTTTTTTTATTTTTTTAGTGGATATTAAAATACCAAACGTATATTCATCTGGACGCCTTGAATAATGTTGGTTAATTGCAAGATCAGCGTTAAGTATGCCTTTTAGTGCTTTGTGAAGCTCTGCCCAGGAAGGTCTAATCATTGGACACTTCCAAAATATATCCCAGTGGTCTGATTCCTGAAACCCACACACTGCAGGTTTGTTCTAAACCCTCAGCCCACATGGATCCCTTACCGATGGAGAGTCCCGTAACACTGCAGACCCAAAGGGGACTGAGTCGTCCTCTGAGCAGTCTGAGGACGGAGTTAAGGGCCTGACGTGTCTGAGCCTGAAGCCCCTGGTCTTCCAGTGCTTAGTCATGGACATCAGAGCCTCCACAGCCTCCACTTCAGGGGCACCCAAAGGAGCCGGCTGGAATTCACCCTGGAGCTCCTCAACTTCCATGTTGCAAATCTGATTAAAAAGAGCAAAAAATGTGTATAAGACAACACATCATGGGCTTTTTCTTTCATTTTAAATCATATATATTCATTATATGACTCTGGGTAAAGCACATAAACCACATATTGTGTACATTTTGTGAGTATGCACACACACGCACACACTGTGTTAAATATATGTCTCTAAGCTAATTGATTAAGACATTAATCAACATATGCAGACTATGTAAAGGGCATCATGTGAACTGAGCATGATCAGCTGCTGCTCTTCAGTGCTGGGGCCCTTTCACCTACTTCCCTGATGGGGGGGGGACAAAAGCACCAACTGTGCTGCTTACACAAACCGTCATCCCCTCCCTGACCCGAGCAGCACACACACACACACAAACACACGCACACACAGTCAGACAACACACTCCTCCTGAGTTACTATCAGTGGTGAAGCTGGTGGTAAATGAATGACCTATGACCTAAATAGAGGCTGCGTTGCTCAACGAGGCATGACAACCAGTATTAGACATGAAACAAACAAATGTTACTATTTAAACAACATATCATATTGTGGAATATTATTTTAATGTTTTTTAAGCAATTCTCGTTATATAAGAAGAAACATATGACACCGTGAAAAGTGTATTTACTTACATCTTATGTGGGTCTGTGTGAAGTGGGTTGAGGAGGCCAGGTTTCACTGCTCAACAGCACAACTCGTCCTTCAGTCTCTTATGAACACTTCTGACTAAAGTTTGAAGTTTTCCAGGTTTCTTCCTCAGCCTCCTCCTCGCTCCCATTCATCGTTTCAAACGCGGTGGGGGAACCGACGGGCCCCTGCTCGACAACTCGTCCAATGGGACGCAAAGGTGTGTTAAGCGCCGACCAATGGGGGGGGGAGTCGGTGCGTGATCGGGGGCTGAAGGCACCGTGGAGGCAGCGTGGTACACAACAGCATGGGCGTGTGAAAAAAAACATTCCTGACTACACGCGCCTCCCTTCACCCCCCCCCCCAATACACACACACACACACACACACACACACCATCGTCTCCACGTTTCCCCGTCTTCATAAGGAGCAGAAACGCACCTTCAATGACTAATCAGACTTTGGGGAGCTGAAACTGCATAAACAGATGCTGTGTCATCATCTGTTGCAAGATGTAGATTCTAAATAAAGCATTACAATACATTTAGAATACTTCGCAATTTCCCCAGAAATATATCTACATTAGCTAAATTTAAAGTTCTAAAGAAACTAAAGTCTTATGTGTAATTGACTAAGTAATATCAATATATGGTCACCGTTTATTGCCAGAACTTCTCCAGAAATAGTATAAAGTTGTCTGGAAGTGTTGGCTGTATATCTAATTATATTATGTATGTGTTGTAGGGGGGAAGCTGCTGTATTTTTGGGGTATGAAAATCTAAGTTATCTCATCACATACAGTGCATGAGCCCATTCCTATAGAGAGCTGTAACTCCACTGAGGATATATGTCGATAATAGATAATCGATAATAATACTACCCTGAGCCTTCCACTTAGCACTTATTGTATTCGTATTAGTTTGTTGCACTTATTGTATTCATATTAGTTTGTTTCTGCACTGTACTTTTGCTCTGGTTTATGCTCTTAGATGCTTGTTTAAGAAAGGAGATGCACTTATGACTTCTGGTGACTAGTAGTTCTCTTGAATATCTATGTTGAATACACTTATTGTAAGTCGCTTTGGATAAAAGCGTCTGCTAAATGACTGTAATGTAATGTAGATTAGAATTAAACTTCATTTATTTGGCAATTTCACCAAATACAAGTAGACTAATGCAAACAATAAAACAAGTGAAAACACTAAGACAAAAAGGGGGACAAAATGTGATGAAATATGTAACATAATAGCAGAATTAATATCTTTGAAGGGATATAGTATAATGATATTTAACTATATTAACACTTTTACATGTTGCAATAGGAGGGTGACTGACATTTTGTTCTTTTCATTTTTATACACTCCCAGTGAATTCGTCAGTAACTTGAATATATTAATGAGTTTATCTATGATGGATTTATCCTCTTTTTTAAAATTTCCTTTGAAAATCCATTTCTCATTTGGTGAAATTGAAGAGGCGTCAACTAGCTCCCAGTGACAAAATTCTTGAAGTTGAAGTTGAACTTCCCTCACATTTGACCTTAGTGAACTTGTTTTTTATTCTCCTTTTTTAAGTTGACTGCTGTGTCCATCACTAGGCTTCTTGTCCTCTGAGGGTGAAAGAGGTCGGTCAAACAGGAGGTGGCCTCGGGCAGCCCTCTGGATTAGGTAAGTGTCAGCTGTCTAGACCTTCCTGCACAGCACAGAGAACCAGAACAAAAGGCCGGCTGGAAGCTAACAATGGAGAAATACACACACAGACACGCAGCACTTTGACTGAGTCTGGCACTGTGGGATGTTCCTCAAAAGCATATCCAGCAATGTGTAGTTGGAGGAGCAGAGTCTGAATGCAAGGGAAATAATTTTGTTCTCTTTATCAAAATCCATATTTCTAGGATATTTAATTTAACATCTTGACATGCTGATTATAGCTTCTAGCAAACTAAGTTTAAACTGAAACCATTGTTCAGTTGTGTTCTGCTTTCTTGAAGAAGTTCCTTTTATGTATCAATTTATTAAAAATGTACTTAACTCAAATTTATAGTGTGTAGTACAGAGAATTGTGTGAAAAGATAAATCTTTTCAAAATCTTATTTTTTTCCCCTCGAACAGCCTAATCAACAACAAACCGAAGAATAAAAGGTTAGGCTTTAGGAACAATATCACCATCTTAAGTCTACTGTATCGATATATTAAAATGTATTACAAATTAATTCTTTAACTTCAGACTCTTGAAGAATCTTCCATTTAAATATGAACCGTTCTAAAGTCTAATATTTAATGTATCGTATAAAATATCCTTAAACATTCTTACATATTTATGTATTAAGAAAACACTCCAAATATATTACTAAGAAGCTGCAGTCAACACTGTGTTCATATCCCTCTGCCCAACGCTGAACTGACTCATGCATATATACTATTGTACTTTCTTTGTTGCGTCTGTAGCAGTTGAAGAGTCACTCCGCCAATTTCACACATAAAAGACACTTTACTGAGAGTCCTCGCCTGTGAGAACAGCTGTAGTGTCTTCTGTGGTTCTGCTGGGGGCTTTAAAACAGCACTTAATATGAGTTACACACACATGTTTATTTCAAATGACCTTTTATGCATTAAACACAATTTTTGGCCAAACACTTTTTAAATTTATTTTATATTTGCCATTTTAAATGTTAAATGTTTTCCAGTTTTTATTCATCTGTTGAAATTCTTTGAATTGCACCTAACATGTAAGTGCAAAATGCATGCTTTATTCCTACCACTTTTATTTATTTGATCTGTTAAAGGAAGGTTTCCTGTTTTTATTTACATGTAAATGTACAGCACTTTGAGCTACATTGTCTGTATGAATTGTGCTTTACAAATAAAGATCATTATCATTATTATTATTATTAAAGTCTGAGAAAAAACTCTCAGATCCAGCATTTTTTTATCCTGACTCACATTAGGGAAAACTAGCTTTTGACCATTCTTTTTTTTTATTTTTTTTATCTGTCTCTCACAAGTCCCCCAACTTTATGAGAGTGCATCATTAAACTGCTGAAGTGTTCCTTTAAACTGATGTACTATAATCACGGGACTCATTCAAATGTTTGGCTCCATTGAAAATAATATTTCACCAAAAACTCAAGACTTAAAGCTCCATTCATTCATTTTCTTTGGTCACTTGGGGGCAGCAGAACACACTTAAAACACCAGATCGCCTTCTTATCGCCTCATGAAGGCGTGGACAGCTGCTGATTGACACATTACTGGCGAACACAGAGCAACATTAGCACTTATTTGGAGTCATGTATCTGACAACTCAACAGGTCGAAAAATACAAAACATAAAGCGATTAAATCTATTGTCATTAGAAATATTACTGATTTTTGCAGCTTTAATACTTCATGTTGCATCACTGTCTTTTCTGTGTTGTGCAGAACAAAATATTGTAAAGGCAACCTGCTGTAATGCGTGTTCTAGCAGGGTTCAGTCTTTTATTCATCGATAGGATTATCGGGCCACTAACATTGCAGAGTTAGTAGTCATGGCACAAAAGAGCACATTTGTATCTGTTTTCTGGTCTTTTGGCCAGTCAGGTTGCCCTACTTTTAAAAGTGTGATGCAATGGGGACCCAGATTCTTGGCTGATGTTAACTAGTTACGATAGCTCAGCTCTTTTGAGCAGAACTTTACAACATCCTCAATGGACAAATGGATTCTGCTGGAATCTTTAGTGGCAGCATTGCCCCAGACATTACGGCTTTCTACAAAATGTCGGCCAATTTTCTAGCAGTGTTGTGAATGGTAAGCAAGACTATAGGCCAACAAGGACTCACTGTTCTCTTTTGCTGTCACAGAAATGGACTTTTGTCTTTCTCCCCCCAAAAAAGTAAAAGGCCTGTTATGAGACAGAAGCCAGGAACAGCTCATTACAGGCCGGCGAAATGCCCTTAAAGCTGCGCAGCATCTGTTTGGAGCATGAGGGTTTGTGCCTGAGGACCTGGACTGACCTGTTGTTACCAGGCAGAGTTACCCTTTGATGGTCAGTCCTGCCCTGGACCTGTAAAGATATGTCACAGACAGCACTAAGAGGAGTTATTTAAAAGTCTTAGTCTCCAGCCAGTGATCGTGTTACCTCACTGGGAATAACCTATACTTCTGCTTGTGACCCTGACTGACAGGAGCTGCTGCTGCTCAACTGATCTACAGTTCAATAAGTAATCAGCTGTGAGGGTTTAGCTTTGGGTGTCACTTATTTTTTTCTTAGGAGATGTAACACACTGAAACTAATTTCATAACAGCTTAAAAACTTAACCGATTACCTCATTAAGTAGAATCTATTGTTTCTTTTAACCATGTTGACTGGTTTTCTAAAGCTACAAACTCACTAACCTCTGATGACAGAGCAGTTTTCCTGGCTCCGACTCTTTGTACACGTACTCAACAGCACTAGAGGTCATTTGATGACCCAGTGCCCCAACTACCTAAAAATAGCTCGGGAGAATTCTGGGGTTTCATTTGACTTCACAACAAGTCTTTTTTTTTTTTTTCTGGAGGCCAGAGGAACCAGTTTCATTGACCTCTGTATGGAACTCAGTAAACTAGAGGGTGTAAAAACCCCTAGCCCTAAACTTTTGTCTCTGCTGGTCACATGAATTATGGCATTTGTAGCCAAATGATCCGATGAAAATAGACAGTTTTATTCTAAATATTGATGTATACAATATTGCCCATTATTTTAACTTAGATATCCTGAGAACAACAATGCATATAACACTGAAGTATCATGTGAGTAAAATTGGAAAAATACAAATAAAATTGTTTCATAAAAATCTATAAATGTCATACAACTTATTTTGCATTTGTCTTCTATTCTAGATGTTTACCTGTTACTTTACTAAACATCTATTCCGTTTAAGTCCTGACAATGTAAACTGCAGGCCGGACTGGATATAGGAAAAGTTTATAGTCGTTTTGGTAGAAAATAGGTTCAATGCTCTTTGCATTAGCTAAGTGGGAACTGCAGATGACAGGGAATGAGGAACCTGACCCGGGGCCTCAAAATGTTCTCTCTGTGTCATACTTAATTTCATTTTATCTGGACATCATTATCTTGAACTTTGATAGGGAACCTCTCACTTTCAGTTCCAGTTGTTGGGGGCATTTTTAAAACAGATTATTTCTGTACAGATATTTTTGACAAATGGCCTTCCTGGACAGTTAGGTAGTATAGCTCCAGAGTATAGGTCTGGAGCTAGCTTTATATTATATATACCTCTATGTGCCCGAATGCAAACGTCCACTCTCAAATACTCTCTGCTTTATAGCATGGATTTCTGGGACTGATTCTGATCTCTTTGTGAAAGGTAAACCCTGCCATCTGCTGGTGTAGAAAGACAAAGGCTTTTTTTGGATTAGGCTGTAGGTTAAAAAATCAACAACCAAAGATCAGCTGCATATCCTTTTAAATTTGGTTTACATTCAAATGTGCAACGTCCACTGTCTTCTTAGACTGCTTTTTTTTTGCTTAACAAGCTGAACAAGATGTTTTTTGTGTGCAAAAGTCTATTGTGGTTAGTAAAGAAAGAAATACAAAACTCATTCTGGATGATCACCTTATTTGAGCATGTCATCCTGTTCCATACTCCATCATTAAAAACAAGTTTTTTTAGTGGCACAAAAGGACAACAACTCGTAAAATAGGTACGCAGGTTGTTCCTCTTACATCCAGGGCACGTGTCAAAGTAGACTTTTCTTTTTTCAGTTTTACCCAAGGTTAACCTTGAGCCTACATTATTTTAATTATTTCTGAATGAGCGGAGCATGCTTGCACCTTTGCTGCTCAAATCATTTCCAGGATTTAGATGATGTGGGGATATTACACACTTACAAAGTATTTCATGGGAGTGAGCCCAGCATGAGGAGACTTACGGCTCTCTCCCCTTTGTAGAGCTCAGACCTGAGTTGGTTCAGTTTTAAATATAAGTCGAGTGTAAGAATAGAAGCATTAAATTGAGGGTCCCACATGATTTTTTTTCCATTCCCAAAGTAATGCTGACAGTATGCCAAGTATAGCCACGTAGTTCCCTTAAGATTTGGTGACATAATATTAGGCCTAAGACTTGGTTGGTCACAATGGTGGATACTCCTTATAGCAAATAACACCACCAATATGCCATTGATTTTTCTTTATTTCATTTTTTTCTTTATTAGAGATATGATGAAATTTTTAATTTAATAACTACAGAATTAAGGTCTGTTATCAGGTACAATGTTGAGCTATTCATACGCTTGCCAAATTGTTCCTCCATGATGGTAAAAAAGCATGTTTAAATATTTACTGTACTGGTTTGTAACTGCACAAAAAACACGACTATTCTCGTTTTTCTTCTTTGGACACGAGAAACCGAAATGATCAATATTGTATTATGTTTCTTGCGTTGTAGGCTATTGTCTTAGCTCGGAAAGAGTCCTCCTCCCTACCAAATCTCAATCCTTTCTTCGGCCTTTGTGGTACAATAATGGACCAGAAAATGACTGCAGGTGCGTGAAAATGCTCACAAACACAGATGCATCGGCCGAACTGGTGGAGAACAAAGACGTCGGAGTGTGAAAGTGTAGTATTTTTTTTATTTATTACAGTAGTCTTGCCTTTCTTCTTGAGGCCAATCCCGTCCAATTTAACACATTTCCTGTTTGTGCTCGGGGTCCAACCAGCGGAGTGGTTGCATGTGCACTAATCAACACACAGAGAAGAAGCTTGGTAGAGTTAAGATGGCGGCATGTGGGTGAGGAGGCTGGGATCTAAACTCGAGGGTTTTCGCCATTAAACGATTCCTATGAATCCACATATACACAGTTATCGAAAGAACAACAGTTTCCACATCGTTCACACGTCTGTGTGTGATTTTGGATTGACCCCATGACATCTATACACTTCGTGGTTCACCCGCTGCCCGGGACTGAGGATCAGCTCAATGACAGGTATTTTGTTGCGGCCCGTGGAAAAGAAGAGTGTTAATCGATATTTACGCGCAGGGTATGGTATATAGTGCTCAGTACTGCCATTGCGAGCGATGTTGACGTTGTCATGCGTGTTCAGTCGGGTTTAAATAATTTAAATGACCCCCCAGGGTTGAAACGAGGCCCGGCATCTTGAACAATCCTCGCTAGCCTGCTGCTACCTAAACAGTGGGTCCGGTGCTAGCTCGATGCTAACCCGTCCACTGGCCCTCGCACGGATCGCGCTAGCTAACACTAGCAGGCTGTTTCCTCGATTCTCCGGGAGGATTGGCTCACAGTCAAAGTTGAGATAGACAATGCGGGTTGGGGGATGGGGAAAAGAGAGGGAAATAAGGGTCGTAAATCGCAACGTTGTTGAAAAGACACGAGATTTCGTGCACAAATCATAAATGCATTCTTTTGACATGTGTCAGTGTTTGTTTTGTGGGTGTCGCGTTGATTATCATGATCAATGAAGTAGCTAACGTCAGCTAACTGATAGCTAGCTGCTAATGCTAGCGAGCTAATTCGCTGCCACGCTCCTGACAAAGCCAAATATTTGTGTTTCGTGGTCTTCATGTGGCAGTGTATTATTCCAAAGTTTAATGGCACAATTAACCTGCTAACATCATCGGAAATAATGTATTCAAAATTGTCCCTTTTGAACATTGTGTACCGAGATAAATATCTAAAAATATGCAGTGAAGCACAGTTAGCAACATTGCATTGACATTAATCCTGTTATCTACTTTAGTAAGGGGACCAGCCGAGGCTTATAAAGTGTGTATGATCGATGCTACACTCATCAGCGTTGACGTGATCCTACACTTTATTTATTCACTGTTACCCAAATACCTATTGCATACTCGGGACAGATAATTCAATTGCACACAATATTGTTAGTAGTGACATGCTGCTGGCATGCATCACACTGCGTTTAATGGGGTTTATTTAGGAAAATGTCGAAACTGAAGAGATCCTGAGACAGCAGTAGTTGGGTAAAAAGAAATGTCCAGGAAATTGTGTGCGACCTGTATTTGGGCAGAACATGTGATTTATGATAAACCTATTTATACCATCCATTGAGATTGAAGTGATTAATGAACTGTTCTACTTAAAGACAAAGAGGTTTGGAAGTGTTTTTAGAATGACCTTGAGATTAAGAACCTGGTAAAGGCTCAGAGGATGTGATTGCTTTTTTGCAGGTTGGTGTACTGTCTAACTCTGGGGGACCAGCTTTGGTTTGACTGTCAGAAAAGCTTGTTTACTCTGCTGGTTCTGCTGGTTATTGAAAAAGTCACTCAAACATCTTGGTGGTTTGGACCATTGGTTCCTTAAAGAGGTCATGGCTGTTTCATCCCCAGGCATGCATGCCATTGCATGCTACAGTCACCATGTGCTGCTGGGAGGCCCCCCTCCGCTCTCTTCCCCATGAAGGAACTTGCAGTTGTCAAAGCAGATAAGTGCCTCTATCTGAAGTTAAAAGGCTTGATCCAGCTTGGCTCATTTGAAGCGATTGCCTGACATGAACTGCCGGTCAGATTTCCTCAACCAAATGCAAGTAGTTTGCTTGACCTAACTTAGGTCTGTTTTGACACATAAGTTTAGCACAGTCTAACGGCAAATAGCTTTCCCCTGTAGTGCAATTGACGTTTAATACGTTTTTGCTTTGCTTTAGTGAGTTAAATCGGTCACAGGGGCGAGTAGACTTTGTGTCTGTGCTAGAGTGGTGCCATTTGTTTGATTGGTTGATTTGCGACTGACTGACCTGGATGCTGTGTGAGTAAATATCTCTTACCTCCCTGAAGTGTTTGGACTGCTGCATTGGCCTATAATGTGCTTCTGTATTGTGAGGAGATTTCTACCTTTACTATTTTCATCTCACACAGTTTCTAGACATTTTTAATTGTTTGTCAGTGTGAGGGCACGCTTCATCAAGCAGTGGAATGACATGGACAATGGAAAGTGAACCAACAAATGAGACATTTACATTTAAGTTCTGTTTAAGTTGTATGCCTGCGTGGACAACATTTTTTTGTTTGTTTTTGTGCAATCATGAGCATTTTATCTATCTATCTATCTCGGTATGTTTAGGTTTACAACTGGTATTAACATGTCAATTGTGTTTAAGTAGTATACATCATCCATAACTGCACTGCATTTACGTTTACCACTGAGGATGAGTTTTTTTCTATCCTTCTTGAGTTTCAATTAGGTCATTCATCACTACAGGTGTCCCAATGCTTCTATATCTCTTTGGAATGACAGTCCATGTGTCAAGGAAACAGTTTGCAGTATGAACTATAAATTCAAGATGACAGCATGAGCCAAATGGGTTGAAGAGTTGAGAGTTGATGTATGGGACTTGACAAGAAACTAGACACAAATCAGGATACATCTCAGAGCACACAATGTGGTTAAGCATGTTTGGTAAATATAAATCATTGAATGTATAGTATTTTTGGTATGATTCGGTGTGTTATTTTGGCTTGACACTTGCTTTGCACCATTGAGGAGGTGGAAAAATATAGTTTGGGTGGCAGGGGCCTCAGAACTAGTTGTCATATTTATTTTCTGAATGGACAATGTTTGGTTAGTGGCAGATGGGATTCTTCCATGGCATGGATGAGCATGAAACAGTCTGGACTGATTCATCTGTATAAAAATGAGATAATCTGCAGGAATAACACAACCCCCAAACTAACACATTTTGAAATTGATAAAAAGATAAGGAGCATTGTAGTCCAAAACTTCCAGTCACGGAGCATACAATTCTGTTATTTTAAAGATCGTTCTATTATTCTGGAAATATAGTGTTTTTTAATTCGCTTTAGGATTCTGGATTATTAACGGATCAATGCAGCGGCTTGATCCTTCATGCAATGATGAAGTGTTTGAAACAGTCAGCATCTCTGACTGGCCTCTCTAGCTTGCATCTCCTCCATAGCATTAGCCAATTAGGCTACCAAATTATCAGTGAAAAAAACATTAACTCGAAAAATTGACATCGTTATAACCAGTGACCAGAACTAAATATTTACGTACAGTTTGCTACTCTGTTGAATTTCTCAGAGGTTCCTATTCTGGCATCATCAGATTAGAGTTTCACACCCACTCTGGGCTGTGACCTCTGCTCTGATGTCCTGTCGTTAGTCAACCGATGTCACAGCTGATGTTGCAAGCAAAACAATCCAAACTTTTAAGCCATTTTGTCATCACGGAATCATTAAATGCTGTTGAGTGGGACAGATGCTATAATCTTATTTTGCCTCCTATTTGTTTGCCAATGCTATTCAACATTTTTGTTTAAAGTGATATATTCTACATGTCCTGGGATTCCTATGCTTAACCATATAAATTAAAGAGATGCACACGAGTTGAAGCCATTTGAAATTCACCTTAATGGTCTGTGTTAGTGTAAAGTTTTGACAGTTAAATTTGGTGAAATAAACATGATTTACGTATCAGTGGTACATGTTTTAAAGTATCTTCCAGCCCTGCATTTCTGTATTGCATACATTAATATGCATTCATTGTTTTGTTTTTTTACTGGTCTTACCTGCATTAATATAGTCTTCATCATCTTTTCAGGCTTCGTGAAGTCTCGGAGAAGCTCAACAAATACAGCTATAATAGGTACGTTTGTGTAAACATTGAAACCCTGGTTTTGTCTAATTTGATCAATTGTTGTAAACATGATGTTTATTATCAATCTATATATTGTCTAATTTTTCTTTGTTCTTTTGTTCCTCTTTTCCTAATGCAGTCATCCACACCTTAGTCTGCTGGAGCAGGCCACCCTGAAACAGTGTGTTGTTGGTCCAAACCATGCTGGATTTCTCCTTGAGGTAATGCTACGAGACATTACATCATTAGCATTAATGAAACACTTGATCTCGAGTGTATGTTTAATGTTTATTTATTGCCCAAAATGCCGTAAAATTTGACGTAGCGTTGAGCAAGAAGACAATAAAACCAGTCTAGAGTAGGCAGAGATGAGCGGTGATGATGTAGCATCAATATAGTAAATGAGTGCATTAAACTTTTGCCCTATCCTGTCAGAAGTACAGCAAAAACAGCTTTCTTCTCAAGAAAAGCTAAAAGTGAAATTCATTGTTCTTCTTTTAACAAAAACACACTGTCAAGTTTGTCCTGACGTAATAGCTGATAACAGAAAGTTCCACATCAGCTGCAGCCATCTTGGTTGTTTTAGTAAATTCCTGGAACACGCCCCATATTAGATAAGCGGTTCCAATTGGCTCTTCAGAACGTGCCTAATAATCAGTCCAAAGCGGAGGGGGGACCAGATGCTTCAGAGCAAATAAAACAGCCCACAGATTCGTCTGGTTCCCAGGCAAACTTCAATTAGGCTAATCCAGTTTGAACAGGGCTACAGACACACTGAAGAGGCATGCAGTAATTGACCTCACTTTGTTTATCTGGGCTTTTGACAGAAAGTTCTACAAACTGGGGCATGCAGGTGGAAGTGTGTTCAGGATGAGTGTGCTGTCAAAAGTTGTGCCTTTGCAATGTATTTGTATATTAACACACACAGTAGTGTGTTAATCTTAATGCTTACCTAATGGCACAGGGTTGGGTTCAGCTATAACATAATTTATATCTTCCAGTATACAGCGCCTCTGAAATATATAAACTGATATGTACAGCAGTAATTTGCATATAGACTCAGATGTGAAAGGCAAAAGGTTGTTGAGTTGTTGGCTTTATGATGTTATTTTATGTTTGGCTTGATGCATGTTTTAAATTCCTGATTTGATAATTTGACATCACATTATAATACGGACATAGAGTTCATTTTCATTAGTCAAATGTGTGACACTGAAAACCATAAATGCCTCTCTTTTAGGATGGACGCGTGTGCAGAATCAGCTTCGCTGTCCAGCCCGACCGCCTGGAGCTCAGCAAACCGGATGGCAGCGATGGGTGAGAGACCTCTTTATGATGGGATCTGTCCCGGAAACTGTTTTAGCTTTGGCACTGAGTTGGAAAACAGATTGCTTGGGGAGATGTCTAGCACAAGATGCACTGAACATGCTCAGGCTCACTGATGGTGGTTGCTGCGTTTCCTCTTGGCCGAGTATGAGGCTGTTGGACATGATTTCACTCATAGAATTATACTCGGGCTTCTTTGTTACAAAGATATCAATCTAGCAGGAGTGAAACAAATATTTGAAAACCCAGGTCTGCCCCCAAAAGAGTTCTCCAAACAGGCAGCTGGGTGACAGGGGGAAACTTTGACGGTTTGCTTGTTATGATTACGATTTCTATTAAGTTATTCTCACCACAGAGCTGCTTTTCTTCCTCAAAGTTAAACGCATTCCGACATTTTAGTTTTTTCTAAATACTTCTGCTTTTATTCCAATCTTGACACCCAACAAACAGCAAGGAAAATCGTTTGTGTAACTTTCTGAAAGCCAGTTGCCTTTTAAGGTTGCGCAAGTGTGTGCTATTTAATTAAGTTTTATTTCTAGCTGCTCTTTTTTGTGTTGGCAATGAGCATTTATTTGTGATGAATGTCTCTTTGATAGTTGTAGATATCCTGCCAGCAGAACAACATCCAACAGTGATTTCAGAGCTTTCAATGCCCCTCTAGCTGCTAAATATGCATGTGAATGAGATTGTAAAAGCCTGAGGAGCTCCTTGCTCCAAATGTTTTTGCAGAGCACACGATTTGCAAAAGAAGATGAGGTGGTTTTCACATTGAAATCGTTTTTCAGTCGGCACCATTGTGGGCTGCTGGGAAGTCTATGGAAAAAGAGTTTGGCATGTTGTCTTTGGCAAGTTTCACAGCCTGCTAAACAAGGTCTAATATCTGGGATTGTGTCAGCTTGTTGTCTGTCTGATTTTGCTGTTTGTCTGTATTGCATCTGAATAATGTGAATCCCCGTTTCTGTATCCCATTGTTTCCCATTACAATCTGGTACTTATTGTGATTTATTATGTCATTGGACTTATCTAAATTCAGTGTCACTGTATGTTTTATATTAATTGTTGGCAAATAATCGTTGTCATACTTTAGTTCCCTTGCCACAACAAAACAAGATTTTTGCTGATTATTTTAAGAGCACATTAGTTGAGAATATTAAAGTAAACTGCTTTTGGTTAAAGGCATTCCATTATAAGAAATGTTGAAATAGGAGAAAGCAGTCGCAGCCCCAAAACCCCAAGAACTTTTAAAAGAGGAAAGTCTTGAATGAGGAACGAGTTGCAGCCAATTCTGATTCCCAAGGGTGTTGCCATGCTAGTCTCCAAATAGCCCCCTCCTTTTCACAGTATAATATTAACAAGAAAATGAATCCTGAACCAAGGGGTATAATTTAACAGACCTTGGCTGAATTTAGTTTCTGTTAACCCAGGCAATAAAAGAAGGTATTTTGGTCCTGTGTGGGACCTCTGTAGGCTTGTAACTGATCTCCCATCTTTTGTTTCCAGTTCAAAGTTGAGCAGTGGTTCAGGGACAGGAAGGAGCTCCAGGCCAGGCAGGACTAGTGATCCGCCCTGGTTCCTCTCTGGCTCTGACACACTGGGCAGACTGGCAGGCAACACCCTTGGGTAAGTTCTGGCAGGGTTGACAGAGACAAACGGTCCTGTGAAAGCTCGGTGTTTAGAGAGCACAGCACTCACGGAGCAGCATGTCAGGGGTGAATTCCCCACACTGTTGGTCATTCTGAAAAGAGAACTTCAGGGTGCTCTAAAATAATTTATCCACCAAACGTCATACATCGAAGAGTATTCAATTAAAACTACATTTGCAGTCTTCTAAGTTCTGTTGTTGACCAGTGCAAAATTGAGTTCCTAACAGTTTACTGTCAAACAGAAACCAAATGATAGCTAAAACATCCAAAATGTGTACATAATGCAATATTCATACTGTAGCAAAGGTCTTTTCTCTTACAATACCTGCTAAGAAACTAGGGAAATTGACACTATTTAACTACCTTTCTGCAAATGTTTCTGATGCAAAACCTTATTAGTCTGAACTGCCCTGTCTCCGCTGTCGCAAAGGCAATGAATCCCTTCGTATCCACACATGTGCCTGTTTTGAGTCTGCTCTGTTAGTCAGATGGAGTTTTTTTGGCAGCTGTGTCTGACCATGGCCTTGCGCTGTATGTAACAGGAGTCGCTGGAGCTCTGGTGTGAATGGAGGCAGCGGAGGAGGTGGAAGTGGAGGAGGAGCAGGGGGAGGCGGAGCCGGAGGTGGCAGCAGCGGAGGAGGAGGAGGAGGTGGTGGAGGCGGTGGCGGGGGAGGAGGCACGTCGGGGAGGTCATCGACAGCAGCTCGCGATTCCCGCCGTCAGACCAGGGTGATCCGTACTGGGAGGGATCGCGGCTCGGGCCTGCTGGGTAGCCAGCCTCAGCCAGTCATACCAGCTTCTGTCATCCCTGAAGAACTTATTACTCAGGTACCAATGTCTCAGCATGTATTTATCTTTTCTTAAAAAAAAAAAAAAGCTACAAAATGGATTAAAAGCCTTTTACATACTGAAACAAATTGTGATGTAAACAGTGTATATTTACTTGCTAATCTGCATTCACAAATAAGTATTGATAAATGTGTTTTCTAACCTGTTGTCCTTTTCCCCAGGCCCAGGTAGTCCTCCAGGGGAAGTCCAGGAGTGTGATCATTAGGGAACTCCAGCGTACCAACCTGGATGTCAACCTCGCCGTCAACAACCTGCTGAGCCGGGATGATGAAGACGGAGATGATGGAGACGACACAGCCAGCGAGTCCTACCTCCCAGGAGGTTTGTCCAAAAAAAGAAACGAGACAGAAGGGACAACAGCTTATATAAAGTGATAATATTGTGTGCAAAATGGAGTTCAGGCTTAGCAGCATTTCAATATATAATACAAATAGGCTTGTGTGGAAGAGTTATATAGTTTTAAAATGATTTTAATTTTGATCATTGTAATGGTCTAGACAGTATTTGTCAAATTCATAAATCATGAAACCTTGCATCCATTTGTTCCTTTGTCCCCCGCAGAGGACCTGATGTCCCTGTTGGATGCAGACATCCACTCAGCCCATCCCAGTGTGATTATTGATGCTGATGCTATGTTCTCTGAGGACATCAGCTACTTTGGCTACCCCTCTTTTAGACGCTCCTCACTGTCTCGCCTGGGATCCTCCAGAGGTAACTCTACAACTCATTTCTGACTAGAGACGGGAAGGCGGGGTGTTGGTGAGGCTTTTGGTGACTATGGTTGCTTTTGTTATGAAGATGGAGCTTTAATAGCTGATTTATATATTTTTTAAAAAGACAGCACCGTAACATTAAGTTAATTTGCTAAAGTTATTTCAGTATATATATTTTTTTTGATGGATTGCAAGAAAGCACTTGCCAGGGTTAGGTTTCAATCATACATTGAATATTTTTTTTTTTTTTTTTTACAAAAATGGCTGTACTGTAGGGCAAATGTAAAGAAAACACAAATATGATTTTCCTCTTTGCTAAATGTATACTTGAGCTGTTTTACACAAATTAATGTGAATGCAATGGTTTTAGCTGGTTGTAAATGTTCTCTTCAGTCTGTTTAGCTTGATTTGTAATATAGGTGTTTGGTGTCACTGGCTATAAATGTTTGGTGTTGTGTGCTGCATGGCTGTAGTACATACTGTGAGCTCTCTGAGAAAGGCCCGCTAGGCCCACCTGTCTTAACAGGGACCCTTTAAGGCAGTCTATTCTAAAAACCTACCTAGCCCACTTTTAGCCCATATGCATGCTTTCTTCTGTCCATCCACTTCCTCTTCTACCTCACACTTTAACATATGAGCGTGCATACTGACTCACCCACCAGTATAATTTAGACTCCCACACAATCTTCAGCACTGCAATTTTGATTCTAAAGAATCTTATCTTTCTCTCTCTATTCTTAAAACTATGTTGACGGGGCTTTCCCAGAGAGTGGCTTACTTCTGTCCCACTGGTGTGACCTTATTGCATACCAGTTCTCCTTCTTCCCTTAGAGCGCGACTCCGAGCTGTTGCGCGAGCGTGAGTCCGTGTTGAGGTTGCGCGAGCGCCGGTGGCTTGATGGGGCCTCGTTCGACACAGAGCGAGGTTCCACCAGCCGCGAGGGCGAGCCCAGCTTGGACAAGAAGAGCATCCCGGTCCAGAGCCCTGTCTCTTTGGGAGAGGAGCTCCAGTGGTGGCCTGACAAGGTAGGAGGAGCGCAAACAAAAATGTTGATTATGTTTATCTAAAAACGCAGAAATAAAAACCTTTACTATGACAATTTTTACTATTTCTGTTATCCTTCTTGAGATGTTGCTGCAACCTGAATGGTGTTTGCTAGTAGAAAATTCCGTTCATTGGACAAATAGGGTTACGTTTTTTACCTGACTAAGATCTCTAATTTTCGTTTATAGGATGGTGTGAAGTTTGTGAGCATCGGAGCCATGTTCTCAGAGCTGGTGGCGGTCAGCTCCAAAGGAGAGCTATATCAGTGGAAGTGGAGCGAACCTGAACCCTACAGGAATGCACAGGTGGTTAATTAAACCTATGTAAATGGAATTACGCTAGAAAGCCCTGGTAGTTTATTAAACATTTCTCTTATTTGTTCCATCAGAATCCTTCCGTTCATCACCCACGTGTGTCCTTCCTGGGCTTGGCCAATGAGAAGATCACCTTAATGTCTGCCAATAGCATCAGAGCCACTGTAGCCACAGAGACCAACAAGGTAGATTATGATTGCTCCCCTTGAACACGTGTGCTCTGCTTTGATTTTGGTAGCAGCGCTTGACCACAGGATAAGTTGTGTAACCATAAGATGGTGACTGGCCAAAGAAATAAAAAAAAAAAAGTACTAATCAGCCATCCTTGCACTACAAATATTTATGTGTGTGTGTGTGTGTGTGTGTGTGTGTGTGTGTGTGTGTGTGTGTGTGTGTGTGTGTGTGTGTGTGTGTGTGTGTGTGTGTGTGTGTGTGTGTGTGTGTGTGTGTGTGTGTGTGTGTGTGTGTGTGTGTGTGTGTGTTATAGGTGGCAACCTGGGTGGACGACACACTGAGCACAGTGGCCTCTAAGCTGGAGCACAGTGCTCAGGCTTTCCCTGAGCTGCAGGGGGAACGTATGGTGTCGCTGCACTGCTGCGCGCTCTACACGTGTGTACAGCTGGAGAATAGCCTCTACTGGTGGTGAGAAGCAAAACATTTTTTCCATTAAACCACATTGAACGGAATCATAATTCTATGTTTTTAACAATAACATTGCCTCCTGAATGTCACCATAACATTGTTATCCTGCCAGGTGTAACGGGAGTGTTCATCAAAGTCAAACGCAAAACAATAGGTCATTACACTTTTCTCTTTTACAGGGTTATTCATGGGGAAAATTCTGTTGTTTTTTTTTGTTGGATGCTATCATGTGACATTAAGCAAGAGTTACGATATGGTGCCTTTGTCAATTAAAAGTGAGAAAGGCTTTTGTCAGAGAAAGGTACGAACGTCACACTGCTTGTCATCTGTCTACAGGGGTGTTGTGCCTTTTAGTCAACGCAAGAAGATGCTTGAAAAGGCCAGAGCCAAGAACAAAAAGCCAAAGTCCAGCGCTGGCATCTCCTCAATACCAAACATCACCGTGGGAACACAGGTAAGACATTCGTTTGCTTGGGCGTGTTATTATCTTGTATGTCAGTGTTTGACTAAGTACCTCTTCTGTTTCCTTTTTAATGTTTATTATAGGTTTGTCTTGAGATGTTTTTTCAAAAGTCCCGGTGTGAGCTCAATATAAGCCTTGCAGTTTGTTTAAAATCAATTTACCGTTCCCTTCCTTAGGTGTGCTTGAGGAATAACCCCCTCTACCATGCCGGCGCAGTGGCCTTTTCTGTCAACGCAGGGATTCCCAAAGTGGGCGTCCTGTTGGAGTCCGTCTGGAACATGAACGACAGTTGCAGGTTCCAGCTGCGCTCACCAGAGAGCCTCAAGAATATGGAAAAGACCACCAAGACCCAGGAAATCAAGTCAGTTTCATTTTGTGTAGAAAAATCTGTCTATTTTTATTTTTTATTTTTTGTATATGAATGGTCCTCCATCATTTTTATTCATTACACTTTTAACCACAATTGTAAGACATAGACGTCAGTCCCCGTGGCTACAGAATGAAGATATGCAAGAATTTCTCAAATGTATCTTTTGTCTTAATCCATAGGACGGAAAGCAAGCCAGAGCTGGTGAAGACTGAGATGGGTCCCCCTCCTTCCCCGGCATCTACTTGCAGTGATACCTCGTCTATAGCTAGCAGTGCCTCGCTGCCCTACAGTACGTCTCTCTCTCTCTCTCTCTCTCCCTCTCATTACATTACATTACATTGCAGTCATTTAGCAGACGCTTTTATCCAAAGCACAGGAAGTGTATTCAACATAGGTATTCAAGAGAACTACTAGTCACCAGAAGTCATAAGTGCATCTCCTTTCTTAAACAAGCATCTTAAAGCATAAGCCAGAGCAAAAGTATAGTGCAGAGGCAAATTACTACGAAAACAATAATTGCAACAGACTAATACGAATATAATAAGTGCTACAAACTACTACGAATAGGATAAGTGCAGTAAACAAATACGAATTCAATAAGTGCAGCGAACTGATACGAATACAGTAAGTGCAACAACTAATACGAATGCAATAAGTGCTACGAGGAAGGCTCAGGGTAGTACTTCTTGAAGAGGTGAGTTTTCAGCCTGCGCCTAAAGATGGGCAGTGACTCTGCTGTCCTGACGTCGGTGGGGAGTTCATTCCACCACTGAGGGGCCAGGACAGAAAAAGCTGTGACCGGGTGGATCGGCCGCAGGGACCTCTGAGCGACGGGGCAACCAGTCGCCCCGAGGCAGCAGAGCGAAGTGGTCGGGCGGGGGTGTAGGGCTTGACCAAGGCCTGGAGATAGGAAGGAGCTGTTCCTTTCACTGCCCTGTAGGCTAGCACCAGAGTCTTAAACTGGATGCGAGCTCTTACAGGGAGCCAGTGTAGAGAACGGAGAAGGGAAGTTGTGTGAGAGAACTTGGGGCGATTGAACACCAGACGTGCTGCAGCTTTCTGGACAAGCTCCAGAGGTCTGATGGCCGACGCCGGGGCTCCGGCAAGTAGTGAGTTGCAGTAGTCCAGGCGGGAGATGACCAGAGCCTGGATGAGCACCTGCGCCGTCTCCTCAGTGAGGAAGGGGCGAATCCTCCTGATGTTGTAGAGGAGGAATCTGCAGGAGCGTGTGACCGATGCAATGTTTGCTGAGAACGACAGTTGGTCGTCCAGGGTCACACCCAGATTCCTCACAGTCCGAGTTGGCGTCACTACGGCATCATCAATGGTGATGGACAGGTCTCGGTGCGGGCAGCCCTTCCCCGGGAGGAACAGTAGCTCGGTTTCTCTCTCTCTCTCCCTCTCTCTTCCCCTCCCCCTCTTGACCTCTAGCTCTCACAGCAACACTCGTCTCTCAACTTTCCTCTCTATCTCCCAGGCACGGAACCAATTTTTTTTCTCACTCTGCGCTCTCATTAGTCCTTCGACTTTGAAACAGATGGTGCGCAGGCTTTTATCAGCAAGTTTTGTTTTTTTTTTTTTTTTTTCCTGCCTGTTTCCCTGTGTATGGCCAGCTGGGGTGTTTTTGGTTGCCTTTTTTTTTTTTTTTACCTCCCCTTATCACATGAACCCTACAGTTAGCACTCTTGTTTTGATAAGCCATTTTCCTTAGTCCACCTGGTCACCAGTATATTTTAATGTCCTAGTCAGATCTATGATGCCGTACTGTTTGTAATCACTAGATGTGAATACTAATTAAGTGCCTTAACTGATTATTCTGTGATCAAAGGACTAACAGTTAGTATTCTTTGCTACAGAGCGAAGGCGTTCCACCCCGGCTCCCAAAGAGGAAGAGAAGGTGAACGAGGAGCAGTGGCCACTCAGGGAGGTGGTGTTTGTGGAGGATGTTAAAAATGTCCCTGTGGGAAAGGTGGGTGCATCTAAAACATGGAGTGCATGGAATGCATCAATGTTTGCAAATGTGGTTATATCTTGGAATAATAGGTAGGGCTGGTAATCGAGTCTGTGGCTACTTTCAGATCCTGCTCACATGTCACTGGTCTGTCGTGATATCTCGTTTAAAAAAACAAAAACTCATTACCTTCATATTTTGTTCTAGGTGCTTAAAGTGGATGGCGCGTATGTTGCTGTGAAGTTTCCAGGGACATCCAGCAGCATGAATAACCAGACCACTGCTGCTCCCACTGACTCAGACCCATCATCACTGTTGCAGGACTGCAGGCTCCTCAGAATAGACGAGCTGCAGGTATGGACATAAATTGATTCAATATTCTTCGTTTTCATCTCAGTATTTAGAGTTCAGTGTGAATATAGCTGTGAAGGCATCTCTCCTCCTGACATTTATGTTGATTTAACTTTTCGTCTCTTTCAATCTGCTCCTTACAGGTGGTCAAAACTGGTGGGACTCCTAAAGTCCCTGATTGTTTTCAGCGCACACCTAAAAAGCTCTGTATCCCAGAAAAGGCGGAGATTCTGGCCGTGAATGTTGACTCAAAAGGTGAGTCTTTGTCTGCGTTTCTATATGTCACTGTATACTTTATATAGTTTTTCACTTAATTTATTTGTAGTTTTCTGTAGATTTGTAATACCAACACTTAAATATCTCTCATTCCTCCAGGAGTCCACGCAGTGCTGAAAACTGGTAATTGGGTTAGGTACTGTATCTTTGACCTGGCCACAGGCAAAGCTGAACAGGAGAATAACTTCCCCACCAGTAACCTGGCCTTCCTGGGCCAGAGTGAGCGCAATGTGGCCATCTTCACTGCAGGACAGGTGAGATAATCTCCCAAATAGGTGACGTGTGTTTTGCAGTTCTGCACATGCCTTAGTATATACAAATCTAAAATGTTGAAATCATTTTTCTCCCAGGAATCTCCCATCATCCTTCGAGATGGAAATGGCACAATCTACCCTATGGCCAAAGACTGCATGGGTGGAATTAGAGATCCTGATTGGTTGGATCTGCCACCTATAAACAGCCTGGGAATGGGGGTGCACTCTCTGGCCAACCTCCCCTCTAACTCTACGATTAAAAAGAAGGCTGCTATTATTATTATGGCTGTCGAGGTAAACATGCCCTTTTTATACAATGTAAAAGAACAACAAAACTGTTTTAGTGTAGTGGTTATTATCACTTTCCTACACATAAATCTGTCTGAAAGACCAAAAAGCAATGCAGGTTAAGCTGCAGTGAAACATCGAAGATGTCCAAATGAGTGATCATAATCAGTACTCCCTTCATTGTCTTTGTGCCCTTCAGAAACAGACTCTGATGCAGCACGTGCTGCGTTGTGACTACGAGGCGTGCCGACTGTACCTGGTGAACCTCGAGCAGGCTTTCCTGTTGGATCAGGGCAGCCAGGCCCTCGGAGCTCTTCTGGATCATCGCTGCGATGGGAACCGCAATATACTCCATGCTGCCGTCTCTGTGTGCTTCCCTGTTAGTAACAAGGAGACCAAAGAGGAGGAAGGTAAGCTGGTGCTTTGGAGACAATCAATGTCAGGAGAGCTAGGTTTAACGACAACATAATACATTGTTTTAATATTTGAGTCTGATCTCAGTAGTAGTTTATTTTGATTTCCTTATTACAGTCACATTTTTCTTCCCAGTGTCTCTGTTTTGGACTTTGCCATCTTTATTAGAAAATGTAAAATGACAAAAAAAAGAAAGAAAATTACCTTTTCTCTAAACACCCAATTTTAGTTTCGAGAGTGCTGCTGTGTCAGTCTGATTGCCTGTTTCCCAAGTGTCTCTTCTCCATGCTAAGTGACCATGCTGTTTCATTCCAGAAGCTGAAAGGTCTGAGAGAAACACATTTGCAGAGCGTCTATCTGCCGTGGAGGCAATTGCCAACGCCATCTCTGTGGTCTCAAGCAACAGTTCAGGGAATAGGACCGGCTCCTCCAGCAGCAGAGGGTAAATAACCAGTTATGCTGTTTCCACACACGGCTCCCTAATAAGAAGGGAATCTTTTTGCATCAAATGTTGTCCATATTATGAAAACCAAAGCACCATTGTTGGTCTTAATTTCAGAGTCGTATTTTCTTTTGTGCTCTCACCAGGCTTCGTCTGAGGGAGATGATGCGGAGGTCTCTGAGAGCAGCAGGTCTCGGCCGTCATGAGTCTGGCCCATCATCTAGCGACCACCAAGACCCTGTGTCACCACCCATTGCCCCACCAAGTTGGGTCCCTGACCCCCCACCAATGGACCCTGGTCAGTGCATCTGTACAAGATTGTATAATTAAGATAATATATGTCTGCTCTTTAGAGCCCTTTAAGACACACAAAATCACTGCAGCAAAAAGCAAGAATATAAATGTAACCCCTGCTTTAGTACAGTGGAGGTGCCACTATGAGGTATTCCAGCTAAAAAACTTGTTCCATTCTCTGCTTTTGCCACAATGCAGTCCAGAGCGTGTGGAAGATTTCCAAAGATATACAATCCTGACTGAATCAAAGGAGTTTAAACTGCATTGTTGTGTGTCGTAATCCTTAAAACTGGAGTTCTCAATTTGTATTTCATCTTCTCACTGGTAGTTTGTAGCAGCACACCCACACCAGGGCAACCTCTTGAGTTGTTTTGCCACAGTTGTCAATCTGAAGGCGGCTTTATGCAACTGTACCGTAATGTGTGATTATGATTTTAACTCTCCTTCCTTTGCCTGATTGAATGATACTTTGCGGTGAAGTGTCTCTTAACTGAAGTGAAATCTTCAATCTACAAAGAAAGTTCTTTTTTTTTTTTTTTTTTTTTAAATCAACAGACGGTGACATTGACTTCATTCTAGCACCAGCTGTGGGTTCACTCACCACTGCCTCCACAGGGACTAGCCAGGGACCAAGCACCTCCACCATACCAGGTACATGACATCATAGAGGAGGAACAAGAAGGAGCTGTGTCTCAAATCCATACGAAATACTGTCCTACTACTACTACTACTACTACTACTACTCAACAAAAAGACCTCAAAAAAATTCCCCTATAATGTAATACTTGTTTGTTATATTTTGTTTTTTTTATGTTAAAATTGCATTGGTTTGGTATCGCAGCTTAAAATGAACTCAATAACACCATTCCTAAAATGGTGTTATTGAGTTCATGCTGAGATATCTAAGAAGATTATATTGATTTTTTTACGACATTCGGATATTATTCATTTCAATTTCAATTAGTCCTTCAGCTTTATACTGTATGTGTTGTGTTGCATCTGTCATCTTATGCTTTGTCCTCTCCATATGAGCAGGGCCGTCCACTGAGCCATCTGTGGTTGAATCTAAAGACAGGAAGGCCAACGCCCACCTCATCCTCAAGCTGATGTGTGACAGTGTTGTTCTGAGGCCACACCTACGGGAGCTACTCTCTGCCAAGTACGATTCCTTATTTCTATATGATCATACTTATTATCAGTGTTTACTGTACACAAAACTAATGCACCTTCTTTTTTTTATCTGCCATTCTGTGTTTATTTTGCCTGTTTACCTGTCCCTCATGTGTGTCCTTGATGTGTTGTTTCACTAGGGATGCCCGTGGAATGACCCCGTTCATGCTGGCAGTCAGTGGGCGAGCCTACCCAGCAGCCATCACTGTACTGGAGGCTGCTCAGAAAATGGCCAAGGGTAAATTAATAAGTCATCCTTCTGTTGTAAACTGGTTTGTCATTGAAAGGTAGACTGTTAGGATAGCAAACCTGTATTTAATGCCGCCCTAGTATTATGCACATTATACTAAATGAAGTTTGCATGAACAACCAGCCACCATATCTTTCTCTATATTCTGAGAAAACATCTAATCTAAAATCAAAAAAAAAAATCTAATGTAATTTTAACTGGATGAGGTAACAGCTGTGACATTGGAGGTTATCCACGAGTTATGTGAATCCTGACCTATTTAGCTGCCCTGCTTTCAACAGCTAACTACGTGTTGTAACTGGCATTCTTCCCGTTTCCATATTTTCCTCCAAATGTCTAACACAGTGGGTGACCCAGGCATTGCGGAGAAGGAGGATGCAGACTCTGTGTTCATGGAAATGATTTGCCCCTCGGGGACCAACCCAGATGATTCGCCACTCTATGTTCTCTGCTGCAATGACACCTGCAGTTTCACTTGGACTGGAGCTGAGCATATTAACCAGGTCAGAGCTAAAGGATATAATTTCACTGAAATGAGAGGAAAAGCACTCATCATCAGGAAAAAGTGACTTGTTGTAGCCACTCTATAGCAGCATTAACCAGTGTCCATTAAGGATGGGAATTTTCTTTGATAATTATAAGGTTTTAAAGACAGCTATGTAACTGAAAACTCTATAAGCCTTCCAAAAAAGAGTGATCAAAATATTATTTGATTACTGCTACTTGCCTTCCAGGTCCGTAGCTTCAGGGAGTCCTCCTTTTTTTCCACCTCATAAGTGGAACCTCAATAATTTTTGGAGACCATTTTCGTTAATCTCTTTAATGTATAATCCGGGTTCATACGGTCATGAAAAAAATGTGGAAATTTGAAAACGGGGATTTTCAGGCCTGGAGAAGTTTTGCAAAAATAAAAAACCCAGGCAGTTTCCACATGGATAAATTATGGAGACTACTTTAAATGTATTAGTATAGATGTGTATGAACCCTGTATACTGTTCAGATGAAAGTTGGCTCGTTGGTATTGTTCATCACAATGACTTTGCATTTAGGATATCTTTGAGTGTCGGACTTGCGGTTTGCTCGAGTCCCTCTGCTGCTGCACTGAGTGTGCAAGGGTGTGTCACAAAGGACACGACTGCAAGTAAGTCCTACTTTTGAGCGTGGCCTCATTAAATCTTTGTAAAAGGTTTACATCTTTTTCACCGTTGCTTTTCATGATTATAACTTTGCTTCTGTCCCTTCCCAGGCTGAAGAGAACCTCTCCCACAGCATACTGTGACTGTTGGGAGAAATGTAAGTGTAAAACGCTGATCGCCGGCCAGAAGGCTGCTCGCCTGGATCTGCTTTATAGGTTACTCACAACCACCAACCTGGTCACAACACCCAACAGCAGGTAAGACCCCTCTGCTCTCTTTGTGGCCTTAATCTCCACTTCACCTACAATAGTGTTCTATCTTTTGTGTAGTTCATTATTTGCAAATAACTGCTGGCAATTCCAGCTAAATCAGCTTAACTTTGTTATTTTGGCACGGAAGATACTTGGTATTGTTCAAGTGAGGCTGAAGTGATAGTTCTGACATATTTGTATTTCCATCTGCAGGGGAGAGCATATATTATTGTTCCTGGTGCAGACTGTTGCCAGGCAGAGTGTTGAGCACTGTCAGTACAGACCACCACGCATCAGAGAAGACCGGAACCGCAAGGCTGCAAACGCAGAGGGTAGGTTCAGGATCCTTCTCACATATTACCCAACATATAACCATCAGTGCTGGCTACTCAAGATTTACATCAGATTATTTCCCCATTTTTAGTACCAACTTTGATATATGCTGGGTCTTTTTAAAATATTAATCCTACATGACATCTGGTGTATAAGAACATTCTTCTTTTTTCCTTTCTTTCAGACTCTGATATGCCAGACCACGATCTAGAACCTCCCCGCTTTGCTCAGCTGGCTCTGGAGAGGGTCCTGCAGGACTGGAACGCCCTGAAGTCTATGATCATGTTTGGCTCTCAGGAGAATAAAGACCCGTAAGTATTGCTGCAAAACGCCACCCTCAGCAAAATAATGTGGTTGGTAAGAAGAGCTCGACAGAGTGCGCTTAGTTTGTGGTGATCAAAGAACTGAAAAATGCCACACAAGTATTTTTAGTTTTGTATTTGTTTTGTTTGTCTTAGACTTAGTGCCAGCAGCAGAATTGCCCACCTCCTGCCTGAAGAGCAGGTCTACTTGAATCAGCAGAGTGGCACCATTCGCCTTGACTGTTTCACCCACTGCCTCATCGTCAAGTGTGCTCCTGACATCACTGTAAGTCCAGTTAGTTTGTCTGCATCAGGGTAAAGATTATTGTCCTAACCTTCACACTAATTTGACACAATGTTAAACAAAATTTCCATTTCTCTGTAATTCTTTCTTATGAAAAACATAAATCATAGCATCTCAATATTACCAGTAATGCGTTTTCTTCAGTTTTTATTGCTGTTAATGTGCATGCATGTCAGTATTTCGGTTATCAGAGCATGTTTTTTTTGTTATCCTGTATTAGTTTATAGACACCTTGCTGGGTACACTGGTGAAGGAGCTGCAAAACAAGTACACTCCCGGCCGGAGAGAAGAGGCAGTCAATGTCACCAGGAGGTTCCTGCGCTCTGTCGCCCGGGTATTTGTCATCCTCAGCGTGGAGATGGCCTCATCCAAGAAGAAAAAGTAAGAACACACGTATCATTAAGGTTTTCAATTAAACTTTTAGACTGTCGGAATTAATCAGCTCAAATCTCCCACACAATTGGGGCTACACAATGACATCAATTACACACGCTCTTTTTTTAATTCATGCAAATGCTGATTCGGCCTGTTCTCCTTTTTTTTTTTTTTTTTTTTTTTTTTTCTTCATCTAGCAACTTCATCCCCCAACCCATTGGGAAATGTCGACGGGTTTTCCAAGCGCTACTGCCCTACGCTGTGGAGGAGCTGTGTAACGTAGCAGAGTCGCTGATTGTGCCAGTGAGAATGGGTATAGCGAGACCCACTGCTCCGTTCACTCTGGCCAGCACCAGCATAGACGCCGTTCAGGGCAGTGAGGAGCTCTTCTCTGTGGAACCGCTGCCTCCGAGACCCTCACCTGATCAGTCCAGCAGGTCAGTTGATTTTAGTGCCCTTCATTTTCCTGTCTTTATTTTTCACTGTGTTACGGTAGATTGAAATGTGCTCATATTGTATCAGTTAGTTGGGTAAGAGCCCCATGTTAATGTGCCATGGCCAAGATATGAAATCACTGAGTCATTCACTTGATGTCTTGGAGAGAGGAAACCAAAAGTACCAGAAGATGCTTGATTTTTCTTATTCAATACATAATGACTTCTGGTCTTGTGCTCCATTATTTTTCCACCCAGCTCCAGTCAGACAGCTGCCTCTTATATCATCAGGAACCCCCAGCCTCGGCGCAGCAGCCAGTCTCAGCCTGTCAGAGGAAGAGACGAGGAGCAGGATGACATTGTGTCAGCAGATGTGGAAGAGGTGGGGAGCCTCATTATAAAATCATTAAGGCCTTAATGAACTTTGCATGCAAGTGAATCCATGTATATTGGTAACTGGTTTCAAAGAAAGTATGACGCCATCTAGAGTTATTTACACCGCATGATTTCACTGAGTTTTGGATGAATATTTTTATTTCCATTCCTATTACGGTATAATTTAAGGTGATGATGGGAATATCTCTGCCTTGCCTCAAAGCTTTTTCCCTGAGCACCTGTTTTTGTTTTTGTTTTAGGTGGAAGTTGTAGAAGGAGTAGCCGGTGAGGAAGACCATCATGACGACCAAGAGGAACAGGGAGAGGAAAATGCGGAGGCAGAAGGGCAGCATGATGAGCACGACGAAGATGGTGAGACACACCCTACTTTTCTTTTTTTTTAGGAATGCTAGGGAATTAATGACACTGTTTTGCAAACTTGAATCTGAAAGCACCCAGCAGTGAGTTAATCATCTGTTTGTCATCGTCTCTGTGTTTAGGAAGCGACATGGAGCTGGATCTTCTTGCAGCGGCTGAAACAGAGAGCGACAGTGAAAGTAACCACAGCAATCAGGATAACGCTAGCGGCCGCAGGAGTGTCGTCACAGCAGCCACAGCCGGCTCTGAAGCAGGTTGGTCAACAGCTGTTTTTAATCTTTCAGTTTGGATTTCATCTTAGATTTTCTTTTAAATCCCCCTTCATAAAACTTTACTGTTTCGTTCTTTTTTTTGTTTGTTTCTTGGTGGAAATGTGTACACCATTCTTATTGAGATCCTTGAACTGAAATCTTTCCAAATCTTTGTGAGGCTCCAACTGCTTACTAAATAGAAATTGCATTTCTGTCTTGCTGCACTGTGGTGTATTTTCATTGAGTTGCAGACTAATGCAGTCCTCACAAAATCATTGGTGCTTAACAGTCAGCATTTTGAAATTGTGGGGATTTATGTTTGGAGAGCTAATGATACAGCAGACATAATGGTCCCTGGCTGAATACCCCATGTATTTCATTCGCAGGCAGTAGGGTGTCCTTGGCATTTCCTATTTTTGGTAGGAGCTCCTCTTTACTTCAATGCATATACAGATGTCAGGGCAAGAGTGAATTTGCAAAGTGCATACACAGTTTCCTGCTGAGAGTTACTTCAGCTCGTCCCTTTCTCACATTCCACCATTATGTCTCTGTCATTTTTAACCAAAATTCATCACAAGTGTTGTCCTTTTCACCCAAATAACTCACTAATCAAGCTTTCCCAAATGGTGTGGTGTTTTTTCCTTCTCCTTGGTCATCTAAAATGTCTATTTCTAACAAATGTTATTTCATTTCCACTTAAAATATTCAGTACATTTGAGAGATTGCTGTTCTTTCTCCCTAATGAAAAAAAATGCAGAAAATGAAGGCTTATATTGTTTAGCACAAGGTGATCAACAGAGTGCAGCTGCTGTTTTCTCTTCAGTGTTTTTCACCATCATATTAGTGTTGTTTGGCCTTGTAGTGGTGTGATTCACTAACCCGCACTCCTGCCTGGATAAATCTGATGTAACAGACAAAAGAAAGGGAGGGGAGATGAATACAAAGCCATTAATCTCGTCTATCTTTTTTTCTTCATCCCACATCCTCCCCCTCCTCCTCCCTGAAGGCGCCAGCAGTGTCCCTGCCTTCTTTTCAGAGGATGACTCCCAGTCCAATGACTCCAGTGACTCGGACAGCAGCAGCAGTCAGAGCGACGATGTCGACCAGGAGACGTTCCTGTTGGATGAGCCGCTGGAGAGGACAACTAGCGCCTCGCATGCCAACAGTGCAGCCCAGGCTCCTCGCTCCATGCAGTGGGCTGTTAGAAACACCCCCAGCCAGAGGGCCACTGGGAGCGCTCCCTCCAGCTCCTCAACACCAGCTGGTCAGTGGAGCTATGGGATTTTTATTGTGAAATGTTTATTTGCGGTTCCAGATGACAGTCACAAGAACGGTGTGTATTGATCGTACCTGCAATGATCTTTGTCTTTTTCCCAGCGAGCTCCACAGGCCTGATATACATCGACCCTACCAACCTGCGTCGCTCCAGTGCGATCAGCTCCAGTGCGGCTGCCGCGGCGGCAGCTCTGGAGGCCAGCAACTCCAGCAGCTATCTGACATCTGCCAGCAGCCTGGCCCGGGCCTACAGCATCGTCATCAGGCAGATCTCAGACCTCATGAGTCTGATTCCCAAGTACAACCATCTAGTCTACTCACAGTACCCTGCTGCTGTAAAGCTCACCTACCAGGATGCTGTCAACCTGCAGGTAAGAAACACGGCCATTGATCAAAATACTCTAACAGCCCTGTCAAGGCACCGCAATACTAATTTCTGAAGGACACCTTTAAAATAAAATAGCTTCTACTGAGGTTTCGAAAGAAGCTTTTAATATCCCACAAATAAATAAAATCCTTGAAAAAAGTCATACATTTGATTAAATGAGTAGTCTCTTTTATTAGATCATCTGTCTTTAATGAATATATATCGCCTGAAAACATGCTGGAGAGCACTTTTTTGACTGCAGTGAGGATGTTGGGTTTTGATAAGTTAAGCACTAACAAATATGGATTGAGGTAGAATATTTTGTTAGATAAAATAATGTGAATTTTTGAAAAACATTGGGTTTTGGAGCCCCTGGAGTAATTCGAACACACAAGACAGAAACAATCCTACACAGCCACCACTGGAATCTAATTCTACAAATAAAGTATGATACTTAAAATGTTGATACTTACGATGAGTATCCTGATATTTACCTGCAACCAAACGCCAGGTTTAAACAAAATGAATTGTCGTGCTAAAAGAAAAGCTCTGCAGAATAATGTTATGAAAGAAGCTTCCCTTTGAACTATGCGGTACAGCCTTACATATGTGATATAACAGTGCAAAGCAACCCTTAGCGGATATTTTAAGTCTCTTTTCTTTTTTTAATGAGTTCAATATGAGTGAAATGTTTATTATTTGTTGGAACCAGAACTATGTTGAAGAAAAGCTGATTCCCACCTGGAACTGGATGGTGTCCATCATGGACTCCACCGAGGCTCAGTTGAGATACGGCTCGGCTCTGTCGTCTGCTGGAGACCCGGGTCACCCCAGTCACCCGCTTCACGCATCTCAGCACTCAGCTCGCAGGGAACGTATGACGGCCAGGGAGGAGGCTAGCCTACGCACCCTTGAGGGACGCAGGTAAAAAAACAAGTTTTACGGAAACTCTTCTTAATGACCAAACTGTTATCAACTGATGAGACTACTAAATGTAACAATAAGACTTTGAGACACCCGAAATCTATCAAGAACAACTGAGGAAACCACAGAAAAGAATTCAGGAAGACCCCCTTAGTAGCCATGAAACTATTTGCAGTCCCAATCTATGTTCAGTCCAACTGTGCTTGCAGTTAAAAGTATGGTCCACACTTTTTTATTGAATTAACTCCATAAAATATAAATGCATTCCAGAGTTGGTAAGGTTTGTAGTGTTCTCACCGGATTTGTTGTCTTTCCAGGAGAGCAGCTACCCTGCTGACGGCTCGCCAGGGCATGATGTCGGCGCGGGGCGACTTCCTGAACTACGCCTTATCACTAATGCGTTCCCACAATGATGAGCACTCTGATGTGCTTCCGGTGCTGGATGTGTGCTCACTGAAACATGTGGCCTACGTTTTCCAGGCTCTTATTTACTGGATTAAGGCCATGAACCAGCAGACCACTTTGGACACCCCACAGATGGACAGAAAGAGGTAACTGAAGAAATTAGTTCAAATGCTGTCTTCTTTTTCAGAAACCCAAGATTTTACTTTAGTTGTAGCATAACTGTGTTTGGTTACCTCACAAAAAGAAGAACATCCCATAGCTTATGTTTTTGCAGTGGGTTAAACATTAAACAAAACTAGACAATTTTATTATCTGGATAGAAATACATATGATAGCAACCAAAACAAAATCCTGTTTTCACACAATTTTGTCTATTGTCTTTGCCCTTATTATCGTCGGTAAGAACGATAATAAGGGCATTCGTTTAACCATGGCTTATTAGATTAAATACTTCTTTGACTACAACAGTGTTTATAATCTACTTTGACTTTTTTTGTAGGAATCGTGAGATTTTGGAACTGGGTTTGGACAATGAGGATTCTGAACACGAGAACGACGAGGACACCAATCAAAGTAAGATAACTATTATCTAACAATAGTCAATGAGTCATAAATGTCAAAGAACTCCTCAAACTGTAATTTGAATGTGTGTGCTGACAAATTTGTTTGTGCTTCACCTCAGGTTCAACTCTGCAGGACAAGGATGAGGACCCAGTCCCAGCTGAAACGGGTCAGAACCACCCCTTCTTCCGACGCTCTGACTCCATGACCTTCCTGGGCTGCATCCCACCCAACCCCTTCGATGTTCCCCTGGCTGAGGCCATCCCACTGGCAGACCAGCCCCACCTCCTGCAGGTCAGAGTCACTGCTCAGCCTCTTTGTGAGAAGATGGAAGGGTTAAAGATGCCCGGTCAACAAAGCTCCTTACAGTCAACAGCATGCAACATCTTGCCATCCAGTGACAGTGATGACTGCCGTGCATGTCTCAATCACCCTGGCAACACTGGCAAGATAGTACCCGTGAAAAATATAGATGAGTAAGCAGGTAACATTCCCCAATCAGGCATCTTCTCAACTTGTCATTGCTTAAATGACAAGTTGAGAAGATGCCTGATAGGGTGATGGGCAGATTTTTTATTGATCTTGTACATTGTGTTAATACACATTACACGTCTTGATCAGCCCTTGTGCTCAGCCATAACCTGACTTTTATGCATCCAATGTACGGATCAAATGACTGTCCAGGAGGTGGCTGCTCACACTAAACGTAAGCACGGAACCCTGATTAGTTTTGTCCAGTTACAACTTCAATACTTTAACAAAATGGTCTTCCAAATTATTTTTTTAACAGTGTTGACATAAATAAAGAATTTCTTGATGAAATTCTGCTCCAAACCAAAATAATGACTGGAAGAGGCAGAAATATGTTCTCTGCTCCGAGGCCAGGTCCAGTGGTTGTTGGGCCGAGGCAGTGGATACTTGGACTCGGTCATTAGCTAGATTGACACAACACAATATCTGTATAATGGCCCAATGCATTCTTTGGCTTCAAGTTAATTTTGCTTCCTCTCTAACAGCCTAATGCCAGGAAGGAGGATCTGTTCGGCCGTCCCTCTCAGGGCTTGTACTCTTCCTCGTACATGGCAACCAAAGGCCTGGCTGAGGCAAGCATGGACAGGAACTGCCTGGAGGTAAACATGGGCTCCTCTCTACCCTCCCCCTCTCAGGTATACCACCCCTCTTCACTGGACAAACACGCTGGCATCTGTGTTCTAATATCCACGCATTACAAACACCTGGTAATTGTTCAAGTAACTTGACTTTTGAATAGAAATCTGTAAAAAATTATCCGGAATTCATTACTTCCTACTCATTATTTCCAGCTGCATTGAGAACATTGGAAATAATGGACACCAAGAAATAATGGATTTCTTTGGGTAGTTCTTTTTGCTTACTCTGAAATTCTAGTGTGGATATTGGAGCACAGCCTGTGGGTCTGTGTCCCATTTTCATATTTCCATTCTGTCATCATCACACTGTTAACGTTCAAGACATATGTTCACATTACTAAAGATCAACTCTGAACCCCACTCAAACAGATCCTTCCCACTAAGATGTCTTACTCAGCCAACCTGAAGAATGTTATGAGTATGGAAACTGGCCAGCGGAGCACTGAGAACCAGTCACTAGCAGATCAGGAGATGGAGGCTTCAAAACCAGGCCCTTCACCCCATGACCTCGCCGCCCAGCTGAAGAGCAGCCTACTTGCTGAGATTGGCCTCACAGAAAGTGATGGACCCCCTCTCCCATCATTCAGGTACCAAACACTAATCACTGCTTTGTGATGTTGGTTTAGCTAAAGTGGCAGTTTAATATTTCCCTCAGATATAAGCCTGTTAGCTGGGCTTAACCTGTTTTTAAATTAATTTATATATACAGTATATTCAAATTAAATCTCGAACTGTCATCCATTAATTGCCACATTTTATACAAGTTCTAATACTGGTTAGAGAAGACCACAGCGAACCTAGTCCTGAAGAAAATCTCAAATGTTGTAATATACTATTTTTTGTTTTATATGGTATACAAATACAGCGTCACAATTTGTGCTTCTTTGTCGGTTCAGACCTCACTGTAGTTTCATGGGGATGATGATCTCACATGACATGCTACTCGGCCGCTGGCGTCTGTCACTGGAGCTGTTTGGTCGTGTCTTCATGGAGGATGTCGGAGCTGAGCCTGGATCGGTATGTTTTTATTTACTATTCATTGACAAGTAAATGTAGCAATTATCTTGACATTACCCTGCTTTTTATACCTGTATAAATGGTTTTAAAGTTGAGGCTTTTACATGAAATTATGTATTGCAATGAGCCTCAACAAGTATTATGTCAGAAAATGCCTTACCTAAAATCACATAAGCTCCCAGCAGAAAGCTGGTGTATTTTTTTACGTGCTTGGTTTGCTAACAATCAGCTAAAAGATGTATATAGCTGCAGACTAGCGACTCTAATTATTTAATTACAGTGTTGATGAGGAAAAAGCAGCTTAAATCAGGAAGGCACTGCAGTCATGTAGGAAGCACTTTGTTGTTTGTGGTGGTGTGTGTTGAGAGAATGTCACTGCCGGACTGTTACCCTTTCTGTCTATTTCATGTTCATTTCACTGAGAAAGATGGTAAACTAATACTTTAAATGTTTTATTTGGTGGATTATGTGTTTGCCAAATTACAGGAGATGCTTGGACAGATTTAGAAAAGATGGGGAATTTAATTAAATCAGTACATTTGGTCGGTAATTAGAGCTGGCTTGTGGTATTCCTTGAGTTCTGCTAGTAGGACACCTGCTCATAGCACTGTGCAGCCGGAATGTACGCTAGCCTTTCATGTTAAACTCAGTGTCATAAGTAGGTTACAGTTATCATAACAACACGAACATTCAGGCTCCCCCATGAGGCTCAAAGATGTACTGCAGATATACATGTTAAACAAAAGACTATGGAAGATATTCAGCAAAGTATCTGGTGACCCTGATTAAAATCTCCTGGGACTGGCCTGTGGGTCGCAACCCAGTCCTTTTTTAACAGCAGGGTATTGCAATACTTTTTTAGCATTGGTATACCCTGAACCCTATTTAATTATATTTAAAAATAAATGTAACTGCCTAATTTCTATTTTTGAGGGATGGTGATGTCCTTGATGCTGGAGTGCAGTTTTATAATGCTTTTGACGTTTTTTATTGTTCATCACAGATCCTCACAGAGCTAGGCGGCTTTGAGGTAAAGGAATCCAAGTTCCGTCGGGAGATGGAGAAGCTGAGGAACCTGCAGTCCCGTGACCTGGCCCTGGAGGTGGACCGGGATCGGGACCAGTTGATACAACAGACCATGCGTCAGCTAAACACACACTTCGGCAGGCGCTGCACAACAACACCCATGGCTGTGCACCGGGTGAAGGTCACCTTCAAAGATGAGCCGGGCGAGGGGAGCGGTGTGGCGCGCAGCTTCTACACGGCCATCGCCCTGGCCCTCCTCTCCAACGATAAGCTGCCCAATCTGGACTGTGTTCAGAGTGTCAGCAAGGGCATGCAGGCCAGCAGTACGTGTCATCACGATTACAATTCAAGTATGGCAATACATAGAAACTATACTGTATTATGGAACTCATTCATTGTTGCATTCAATGGTACTTTTATGATGCTTAAAGCAGTCATCACATGAGTAAAAGGATTTTTTTTTCTACTAAAAAATGTTACACTTAACTGTGAACTTGAACAATGTGTATTTGTGCGTGTTTGTGTCTGTAGATCTAATGCAGCGCTTGAGAAACAGAGACCGTGAAAGAGAGAGGAGAAGTGGAGGGCTTCGAGCGGGCTCTCGTAGAGACCGAGACAGGTAAACTCCATATTAATACATACATTCCCCTTTTACAATAAATAACAATAGTTTTTGCCGTGCAAGACTGAGCCAAACTGTTTGTGTTCTACAGAGACTCCAGGAGGCAGCTGTCCATAGACACCCGGCCTTTCAGGCCTTCGTCAGAGGGAAACCCCAGTGATGAGCCCGACCCCCTGCCTGCACACAGACAAGCCCTTGGTGAAAGGCTCTACCCACGAGTTCACGCCATGCAACCGGTAATAAATCATCTGCATCCATCAAAGCTCTGTTTTACCAAAACAAAATATATATCTTTATCTATTCATCATCGAGCCACATCAATTTTCAAATTGGAAAATACTTTGACTACTCCACAAGACAACTATATGTATATGTGTATGTTTGACTGGAACAATTGAAGCTTTCCTTCACCACACTTATCCCAGCTGTGTGTTTTCCTCCCCAGGCTTTTGCCAGTAAAATCACAGGCATGTTGTTGGAGCTGTCCCCTGCCCAGCTGCTGCTGCTGCTGGCTAGTGAGGATTCTCTGAGAGCCAGGGTGGAGGAAGCCATGGAGCTTCTCATTGCACATGGAAGGTAACCATCTGTTCACTGTAGTGACACACATTGTTCTGCTCTCTTTTCGTGTCACTCTAAAGTGTTCTTTGAAAAGATTGTACATTATATCAAAATGAAAGTCTTATAAAGTAACTTTAACCCTTTAGATCTTCTATGTCCTCCAGGGAAAATGGTGCCGACAGCATATTGGACCTTGGTCTTTTGGAGGCTCCAGAGAAAGCACAAGTAAACTCAGCATATTTGTTCCCACTCTATACTCTCCCAACATGTAGAGTTAGTCATTTAATTTCCATTGGAAATAATCAAGTGTGGATTGGCATACCAACTCATATGTCTCTCCTATAGACCTAAAATGTCATAAGTGCCTCCGTGAAATAAATGCTTCTAAACAGCCTCCTCGTATTTGTGTGGTTGTAGCAGCAGGAAAACCGTAAGCGCCATGGTTCAACCCGTAGTGTGGTGGACATGGAGCTGGACGACCCAGACGATGGGGACGACAACGCTCCTCTCTTCTACCAGCCTGGCAAAAGAGGCTTCTACTCCCCTCGGCCCGGCAAGAACACAGAAGCCCGGTTGAACTGCTTCCGTAACATTGGAAGGTAATGAATTGTCTGCTTTATTGGTCAAACATGAAGGGACTTATAATCTTTGGTGTCACATCTTTAACAATATAGGATACAATACGTTAAATGTCGTGTTTTCTCTACAGAATACTGGGGTTATGTCTGCTCCAAAATGAACTCTGTCCAATCACGTTGAACAGACATGTCATCAAAGTGCTGCTTGGCAGGAAGGTAAGAGAATCTGTTTTTATGATTCAATTTTGCACCTACTGTTAGACCCTGATACACTATGCTGGTGCTTTTCAGAATGAAGTTGCTAAATGTACTTCTTTGTTACTGCAGGTGAACTGGCATGACTTTGCATTCTTTGACCCGGTCATGTATGAGAGTCTGCGGCAGCTGATCCGCCATTCTCAGGCTGGTGAAGCAGACGCAGTATTTGCTGCCATGGACCTTGCCTTCGCCATTGACCTCTGCAAAGAGGAGGGGGCCGGACAGGTAAAGGAACCCACTATCAAAGTAATAATTTGCCCATGCTGTATAGAGTTAAAATAGCAGTGTTTTAAAATGAGGCTTTAGGGTGCAATGAATCTTGAGGCAATGTTTTTGAAAAATTTAATTTAAATTGTGATGTTCCACAAAACTACTAGCTGGAAATTTGCGACGCGTTACAATAATACATTTTTGGATGCTGTGCTAATTTCAGTCAGAACACAGTAATTTGCTTTTCTTTCTGTAACCTTTTCTTGACTACACTCAAATTCAAACCCATAATGCACCAAAATCTATACACAATTTAAGGTTCAGCTGTCCTTTTTCAGTGCATCCTCAAAAAATTTCAGTAATCTATGAGTACTTCACAGGAAATTGATATGATGTATGTACCGCTTCAGGTTTGGCTTTTTGAAAGTAAAATATGAATGCTGAAATATGTTATTCCATAAAGTCTTTGTTGATGCCTTATTCTCCCTGGTTCAGGTGGAGCTTCTGTCTGGTGGGGTCAACATGCCAGTAACTCCTCTCAATGTGTACGAGTACGTGAGGAAGTATGCTGAGCACAGAATGCTGGTGGTGGCTGAGCAGCCTCTCCATGTAAGTAAAACTCTTTGAACATCTGAGAAGTCAAAGTCAATTGAGAGGAAGAAGCATTTATTGTGTTCTACCAAACCTTTTCTCAGTGTCAGTTTATTGGAACACGGACAGATGCTTTGTCAGTCTCCAAAATGTGTATTCACACCAGTTATGATGTGTGTCTGAAGGCAATGAGGAAGGGTTTGCTGGATGTGCTTCCTAAAAACGCCCTGGAGGACCTGACGGCCGAGGACTTCAGGCTGCTGGTGAACGGCTGTGGAGAAGTCAACGTCCAGATGCTCATTAGCTTCACCTCCTTCAATGATGAATCTGGTATGTTGCTTTGTCTGTATCTCCTCTGATCTGTATCTGCTTCTGTTTATTTTCCTGTCTTATCCCTGTTTCCTGCATTCATTTTTAAGAAATAAAAGATGGATGTTTGTACATTTTTACAGTAACAGAGTAAGCAAAGCTTGTACTTCATCCAACAGGGGAAAATGCAGACAAACTGCTGCAGTTTAAACGCTGGTTTTGGTCCATAGTGGAGAAAATGAGCATGACTGAGAGGCAAGATCTGGTAAGTCTGTTCTCATTATGCTTATTATCCTTCAGATGAGAGGAACTCACTGTGGCTCTCAGCAGTTCAGTGCTTAGTATTAGTAATAGTTGATTGTACATCACATGAGGCTCAAGCCTTGGCCACACTGCATACGTGAGCGACACATGACAGCTGCCTCACACAGACATGGTTGCTGCTGCTGCCAGCCCTTCTTTCTACATAGTTTGCCTTTCATAATGGCCAGAATGTGTTATTCATTTCATTATAAAGGTCACTTACATTTATTTTAGACAGAAAAAGGGTAAGAAGCTTGTGCTGAATTGTTAATATTAACAATCTCCAATAAAATTCGGTACTCTATTAATTAAGGGAGCAGTGCAAGTCATTGAATTTTCTACAACACTGTCCTAGAAATATTTAAGAATTAAAAACCCTGTGTTAACAAATAAAGCCAATTTGTCCATAGAAAGGGGGCTTTTATTTTGAAAAAAACAAAATGTTGCTTTATAAAGACATAGTACCATTTTCTTCTTGTCTGTGACGTGCTTTACAGATCTAGACATCGAAGCTGTAAATATGTTGCTGATATGATGTCAGTATACTGTCTGAAGATCATTTACACTGTCTATATTTGCTGTTAACCACACATCGAAAATATACGCGAGAGCTCGTATCTCTGGAAGGGGAAGGCAGCTGACACTCGGCTGAGCTGCACCTGAGCCAACTGCTCATTCAGGCAGTGTGGCTGCTCTAACCTGTTAACATGTTCACTAAAATAAAAAGCAAGAAGTCACCGCCCACATGCTGCTCAACCAGGCAGTGTGGCCAGAACAGAGAGATAATTTACCTGATACTTTTTTTTCTTCAGGCTGCACCCTTATTTAATGTTATTGCAAATAAAATATACTCAAAAAAAGAAATAATCCCTTTAATAGATAGAAATGGCAAATGTGATTCACGATGTTCCTTGTACTCAGGTGTACTTCTGGACCTCCAGCCCTTCCCTGCCAGCTAGCGAGGAGGGCTTCCAGCCGATGCCCTCCATCACCATCCGGCCTCCAGACGACCAGCACCTCCCCACAGCCAACACCTGCATCTCACGTCTCTACGTGCCACTATATTCTTCAAAACAGATACTCAAACAGAAACTCCTGCTAGCCATTAAGACCAAGAACTTTGGTTTTGTGTAGAGGTTCGACATAAGAGTTTAAAAAAAATGAAAAAAAAATAATAAAAACATGTTTACTGTTGTGTAATATTTACCTAGCTCCATTTTTGTAGATTTATTTTTTGTCTATACAATTTTATGAAATCTGACATACTGTCGCTATCTCCCCAGGCGGTAATATTTGTTTGTGTTGTGAACACAAACAGTTTGTTATTTTTATTTCAATTTTTATTGTTTTCTTTTTCTTTTGTGTTAATGAAGAAGAGGTATACAGTCCAGAACATTCCTGCATTGGCACTGTAAAACATAAAGCCCACAGCCCTGCTCTATTGGCTTAAACTTTTGCTTCCCAGGAATGTGGTTTGACAGAAAGCTGTCTGCCGAAACCCAGCCAAAGATGACAGCAGTAGAAGTATTTAAAAGAAGAAAAGAAGACACACTGTGATTATAAGTTTTTTCGTTCCCTAGAAAAGTACTATCACTGACAGTTCACTGCTGCCTTTGTGGAAAGTCCTTTTTTCTTGTACAGGGGGAGTAGGGAATTTCAAAATAAACTTGGATGCAAATAAGTTGTCCAGCCTGAATTTTCTTTTCTCAATGCTTTATGATAAGTGTAGTTGGGAATTAAATCCCAGCTGTTTATAGACCATTGGATACAATCTACTGTAGTATCATTAGAAGTAACATTACAATTGTTGTGTTTGTGTGCTGGTTTGCACTAGATTTGTTAAGTGAGGCAGTTTCATGTATTTGCAATATTAAAAAACCTAACTAAATGTAAATAGAAATACTTACAAAGTAAGCGTTTACAAAATAATCATTGTTCACAGAGTTAATGGAATATTGTTTGTCAAGACACTTAAGACAGTCTATGTTTTTTGGTACTAGGTCTGTTAATGTTGAACCGAGGGTCGAGGCCAATCAGCATGATCGTAATAGTAGCCACGCCCATTTATTTGCTGCTGTCATGTGATGCATTCAAGAGCTGTTTTGAAAAATTGAATTTTGTGTGCTTAGTTAATTAAGTTCGCAAAGTCCAAATATACACCCGAAACTTGTGTTATTCATAGGGCTATGGCACCTTTTCAATAACCAGAATAAAATATGATACAAAAATGTTATACCACATAACTATACCTGTAATTCTGTATCTTGAGCATACTCTTCACCATGTCACCTAAAATAGATAGTAAATATGTTCAAAATAGTAGTAGTTACGAAATCCTTATTTAAATCAGTTTTTACACAACAATCTGCCATGATCCGCCGTCTGGACGTACAACCTGAAAACTGCACATTACAAGCGGCAGTGAAGGCAACGCTTCTCCTCCAGTCAGGACGCAGCCATATGAGGTGAGCCTGGCCTGCTCGCGGTCACATTGTGGTGGTCAGCTAACGGAGGCGTATTATCTTACGATGATATCAGCTAGCTAGCTGGCTAGGTAGCTAACGTAGTTTGTCACCGCAGCCTTAATCAGATTTAGCCAGCTAGCCTGCTACCCAGTCAGGTCGAGGCTGCTGGCGGAGGAGGGGATAACTACATTTATCGTCACCCATCATGTCGAAGTCGTTCCGTTATTTCTAGCTAGCACTGCAGGCTAGCGCAGCTCATAGTGGCAACCAAAGCGTGACTAATCGGTCGGTTTATTTGAAAAACAATACAAATGGAGCAGTGGCAGGACGCGGCCTCTCAGCAGTTCAAGCTGCTGACACATCGTCTGAATGAACTGCTGTCCACAGGGTTGGGGCTGCTGCGCTCCGAGCTCGGGGTGGATCTGGGACTGAAGCCTGAGCTTATCCCACCATGGGTGATCCTCTTAGCGGCGTGTACCGGGCTGGTGCTGATGGTCGCTCTGTGGGCCTCAACCTGCCGGTCTCTCTTCAAGAAACGACCCGCCGAAAGCGCCCTGGACGACGGCATTGAAGTGAAGCGGGCTGTCAGTAAACCTGTCAAATCCGAAGAGCCGAAGAAGAAGAAGAAAAAGACAGAAAAGGTACGTAGCATAAATAAAAGCAATCTGCACCATCTGCTAGCTTGATAGCAGTATGGTTAGCATGGCTAGCTGTCATGCTAACACCACAGTGACAGTTGAATCTCATGTCATGGCCAAAACCCGAGCTAGCTCCAGGCTATTGTCTATCCTGGCTATGCTAGCCTAGGACGATGTTACACATTTACGCTTATTATTTTTGCTATATATATTTATGTACTAATAATAAAGCTGAGAATTGTCATGATCCTCTACATTTGTTCTTCACGTTTTCACTCTAGAAAGCCCAGCCGAATGGGAGAGCTGTTGCTGAGCCACAGGAAGAAGCCATAGCGTCGGAAGAGATAGTGCCACATCACCAGCCGCCGACAGCAGGAGTCAAGGCTGAAAAGGTTTCGGAGGTAATTTGCTCTACCAAAGACTTAAGACAACTCGCAACATAACATGCTGATGTGACCTGGACATCTCGATTTGTCCAGTGTAACGGATGGGCCCAGGTTGTGTTTGTATTAATAATTGCACATCTTTATTTTTCGGGTCCCATTCTATAGAATTCACTTGCGAAAACGCCACCTTTTCTCACTGTCACCCTGCCATGACATACTCAAACCAGCTGCCAGTGTTGGGTTACAGCTTTTAACTTGGATGGCTCCTGTCTATGGGTAGCACAAGGTGCAGCCTTATCATCTAATGCCACCCTCTGGAAACCACAACGCAACACAAACTGTGGTCCTGAAGGTGCTGGATTCAGAAGATGTAATTGTGCATACACTAAGAGATGGAAATAGCGTTCACAAAAAGGACATGTAACATATTTAGAGAGTCTTGGACAGTGGATGTAGTTTCACTTATAAATAGACGTGGCCTGAGCATGCTGATTTGATTGACTGCCCATGGTTCAGTCCACTGCTTGCTCAGTTGCTGTTCCTGGAGGTGAAATCATATGTGCTGTGAAGTATTTCCACTGTTTCTATAAACCCAGCCGCACAATCCCAGATGTCTTTTTTTAACTTTCTTTTCTACTCTACGCCCACTATTTCCCTTCTTCTAGTTAAAGAAATCCAAGAAGAAGGCCAAACAGGCTGTTAAGGAGCCAAAGAAAGTGACTGCAGATGGCAAAGAACCGGAAGAAGGTGAAATATTATACATCTCATCATAGATACGTATTTTTTTCTTTTTTCGGACGAAGTAATGTCAGTGTACTGTATCACCTTTTTGGAGAGGCCCGTCTTCGTACGTTTTTGTTTCTTAGAGAGCTGCTATTTTCATTGACCACATAGGGATTGACTAACTGCTGATCTTTTTTTTTTTTTTTTTTTTTTTTTTTTTAAATTAACTTTAATGTATCATTGGTAAAAAAATAAAACTAGATTTATACACGATATGTATGTGGTAGAATGCGACCTACGTTAGACCCTTTTTTCTCAGCAAAAAATAGTTTGTGTGCATTTCAACAGTCTTCCTTTGTCCTGCCTAATCCATACCATATTTCCTCACTAATCCCATAATGAAACCTTGCAGTATTTTGCAACTAATTCCAGGCTGCACTTACCAACTAATGCCAGGCTGCACTTAATGGTACTTTTCAGGCACATGGGAGACCAAGGTCAGCAACAAGGAGAAGCGTGAGCAACGCAAGAAGGATAAGGGTTCCAGTGATGGCTCAGCCAGTCCTGGAGGAGGGGACACGCGTGCGAGCGCTTCCCCAGAGCAGCCCAAGGCCTCTGCAGCCTCCACGTCTGCCAGCCAGAAGAAGAAAAAAGGTGGCTTTTAAAAGATGTAACTCTTAAAACAATGTGTATATATTTTTTTAGAATGTGATTTATTTTTTTATTTAAAAAAAATAAAAATAAAAAAAAATAATTGTTGAAGTTTTGAATTGGAAGAGTGAACAAGTTAGCAATTGTGATGTTTATTTCTTCCTTTTTACTTTTGTGTTTTCACACAAATCACAAACCCCCCAGGCTATCTTGGGAAAACAGCCTAATATGGCACCTGGAGAGCCATGTTCTTTTTGACTGTTGTTCCGTATAGGTTGTTGTCGCGTTTAGTTGGTCTCTTGACATGACACATTATAAATACATGAATTTAATTGACTCCCAAAGTGAACCCTGTGGTGTTTTTGCTGAGTTGTAGGCTCTCAAGGATAGTGTACTTGACATATATTGACCTTTTTCAATCCTTTCTTTTCAGGAGAATCTGCAAAGGTGAAGACAGAGAAGGTTGAGGCAGCTGTATCTCAAGGTAATTATCAGCAGAGAATGCTTCACCTATTGACTGGTTATCAGTTCAGAGAGACACCCCAAGTACTGATCTCATTTATGCAAAATGTTTAATCGACCAAAAGTTCACATGCTTTCCCGGGAACTCTCATATTAGATGTGTTGCCAACTTGTTCTTTGTTAATTCTGGCGAAGTATCAAGTTTCTCTCTTGGTGTTAGTTAACAGCAGTGAGGTGGTAGCGGTGGCTGCTGCTGTGAAGGACATGGCTGTAAAGGTTCCTGCTCCTGCTCCGAAGACGGGCCCCTGGACAACCAGTAGGGAGCCAGCATCACTGTGGAGAGCGGAGATTGATGGTATAAATGTTTTACCACTAAAATGCTTGTTGGATGAATCCTACATGTGTTGGTGTACACACTTTATGTGCTTCCATGAAAAGACGTAATAATCCTTGAAATTATAACACGCATTTTTCATTAACTCACAGATGCACTGATTTGATAAGGAAATTGTGTTGAATATTGACCTTGTAGCATCTGTGGAATGTGTGTTTCAGAGTCGTGGACTGTGATTGACAGGGCAGAGCAAAATCTGGTGTCTTTAACTGGACTGGGTGTTGGTACTGCTGGTAAGTATACAATATAAAACAATGATGTGACAAGTGGTGGTTTAACCTGGCTCCCACCCCTAGATGGCATATTTTTCCAAAGTCTCCCTTGAGGATGTCAGGTTCAGTTATTGGTCCTGTGTCTCTGTAGAGCCCCAGCCTGTGAGCAACCTGCCCTGGCTCAGTCAGCCCAGAGTGGACGACGAGTGGTCTGGACTCAGTAAGGATAAAATGAATGTTGATGTAACTTCATAGTTACGGTACTCCCTCACACCTCTAGCTTTTTTTCTGATTGCGTTTGTTATTCTCAGATGGTGGTTCAGTCGACCCGAGCTCTGACTGGAACGCCCCCTCTGAAGCCTGGGGCAACTATGAAGAGCCCACTCCTGCGCCCCCTCCCGCTCTGGAGCAACCCTCCCCTGAGCCCGCTAAGGTTGATCTGTTGATTGGAGCTGCTGTAAGTATACCCAGGCTTGGTACAAAACTAAGCATTATGGGAGATCCCTGGAAGTTGAAAAAAAATAAATAATCACCAACCCAGTAACTGATGACTGGGTGCGGGCCCAAAGGCAACTGTCTGCTGTTCTTTGACCTTACTGTGGCCCTGTTGCTCATAATGGTGACTCAACACAACCCACTGCAATATAATCTTGTACTACACACATCTAAGACATTTTGTCATGTCATTACATGAGAAATACTGGTGTGACGATATCGTTAATGATTTGAATACTATACAAGTATATCATGTAAGTAGCATGTGTTGCTGTTTGTCAATGCTGTTCTTGGTGCTACCACCAGATGGCGCCAGAGTTTGATTTTCTAATCCTGCAGTTGGTCGATTTAACTGAGCGACCACCTCATACATTTTACATTGCACTCCCATAACTTTGTCAGATTTGTGAGAGACAGTTAAAAAAAACTACACGGTAATATAAAAACAACATGTTAATAGGATTTTGATTAAAGTAGAATCAAAGAAAATAGAGGCAACCATGGAGTTCTGGTAAATTAACTCCACAGTCCTGGATCTCTTTTATTTTCAAATTTGAAGTCTTCAGCACCACCTGACACAATGAATCAGATTCTACACAGTTCCATGTTGGAGCCACAAAAGACTTTAGTTCACATATGCAGTAGTGCTCCCCGCTCCTGTAAACAGACTTGGATGTGTAAAATGTCTATAGTTGCCTTTTTAAGTTGAGACAAACGATTTAGCAGCGGTGATGTAACGGTACAGGATACCCCCTGTAGTTTCAGGCAGACAGGTCATTGCACTGAACATTTTGATGATTATATTTTGATTATTTTATACATTTGTTGAAATTAAATATATAATAATATTGCAAAAAAGTTTCTGCAGCTCTTGTTCAGGATGTTCCTCATTGTCATTGTCACATTTGCGCCTCTGTTTTATCCATGTTTGTTCGTCAGGACGATGATGAAGATGAGAAGGACAAGGGAGAGAATGCCACTGATGGAGCTGCTAAAACTAAAAAGAAGAAAAAGAAGAAGAAGAAGGCCGGTGAGGAGGGAGGAACAGCTGGCCAGGTAACTGCTAGTGAGAATAACACACAAACACAGACTGCAGAAATGTATGTGACTGAAGCAAATGTTGGAGAACAAAAATACAGAAAGCAAAGTTTGGTAATTCCACATTCAATGTACAAGCCTTTGTGGCCATGTACTTTGATATGTATATTACAAGGTGCATCTCTCCTGTATAATCCAGTAATATTAAAAATTTGAATAAATTGCTTAGTACTTATTATTAATTTGGAAGACTTTAAATCTTTCTCTGTGTTTGACATGCAAAAAGTTTTTTTTTCTCTTGGCCCTCGTGATCAGCTGATTAATATTACAATCTTTGACATTGAAAAATGCAGTTTATTATGAATACACTGCACAGTTTGGTGTAAACTTTGCTTGTGTCCTGTGAAGGGCGAGGAGCCAGAGAAGGAGGCGGCACCTGCAGCCTCATTGAAGAAGGAGGCGGCACCTGCAGCCTCATTGAAGAAGGAGCCTCATTGAAGAAGGAGGCGGCACCTGCAGCCTCATTGAAGAAGGAGGCGGCACCTGCAGCCTCATTGAAGAAGGAGGCGGCACCTGCAGCCTCATTGAAGAAGCAGCCGCCCGTTCAGGAGAACGCTGCTGCCGTCCAGCCTGTCAAAGCAGCTGCTTTAGAGGTCAGTGGTGCTAATATCTGACACCAGAGCAGATCTCCGTAATGAACATTTTCTGCAGAACATTTCCAGATTTGTCATTTTCTAACATTAATAACATTTAACTGCCTCATTCATTCATCTCTTGCTGAGGTGACGAAGACCTAAAAAGAAGGAAATGTACCCTTTTTCTTGTAGGCGAGAGTGGAGCAACCAGTAAAAGACAACATATCCCAGAAACCCCCTGTCACACAAGTGCCACAGAAGCCAACTGATGGAGAGCCCACTGCTAAGCAGAACAACCTTTCCGCTCCAACACAACAAAGTAAGCACATTTAAACTTTAAGATGTTAAAATGGGGGCCCTTCATTTAATGCTAGATATGTCAGTCAGACACGGTGTGTCGTCTAGTGATTCATGTTGGAGGATGAAATAACTGAGGCTTGGGAATTGTTACTGCCAGATGTCAGGCCCGTAATTTATTTTCAAACCAGCTCGCTTTTTTCCAGGTAAATTAGTAAAGCTCTTTAAAATGTGCAGTCACAGCCTTCAGGGAATCTGTAAATATATACTGATACCAACTTTAAATGTCTATAAACTTGCATATATTTCAACAGTCTTTACATGTTCCTTTTTTTTTTAATTGAGAACCGGGAATTCTGAGAATGTTTTTCATATCAGCTGTCTTTTACATTTTCCAACCATTGCTTCTGTGTGGTCCACTTGGTACTATGGTATTGTAGTGGCTTTCGTTCTTGCTCCTACTAAGACTGTCAACAGTTACCTGTCCTCAAAGTTTGTGTGCCAGATTACCTAAAGACAGCATTACATGTCCTTTTATATTTAGAAGCATCTTTCGACGATGTCTGTCCCCAACTCTTTTAATAACACCATATAAACAAGTCTGATCTGTATTCTCCAGAATTTTCCATTAGTACTGTGTTGTAATTCACATTTATCATGTGTTCTCTCTTAAGTAATCTCTTACTTGTTGATTCCTAAACAACATTACTCTCTTACTTTTCTACATTTCCTACGGATCCCTCCTTTTCCAGTAATAGTGCTTTCCTAAAGGCAGGAATCTGTGCGCATTTCATGCACATTTTCTGTCCTTGTTGTCCCTGCATCATCCTCTGTGAGCCATCATATTATATTGTACCTATTAAAGAATAATTACAAGAGTGGAAGTCAATTAAATCTTTTCTCAGCAGTGAACCAAGTGAATGTGTGATCCTCCTAATTTGAAACGTCCTACTCAGCATTTGAGGAAGCTTTTTAAAATGTATAAAAACCATGTGAATCACATTTCACAAACTGTGAAACTAATCTCACTCTGCCTTTTTTGTGTTTCCACAGAAAAACCTGATGAGAGCCAAGCGCCCAAACCAGCGAAGAAGAAGAAGGCGAGAAGAGAGACATGAGACTGAGTCCCCTCTGCAGACCTCTGTATGCAAAGGACTTCATATCCTGTTTATGCAACACCTTTTGTGACAAGAACTTTGAACTAAGGTCTTCATGATGGACTCAAACCTTAAAAACCAGTTGGGAAAATGAAACAACTTTTGTACACGTCCAGTGTCAGCCGATGGATCGTTGAAAATTGAACCTAGATGCAGTGCAATCTAATGTAACGCGGTGTTAATGATTTTTAAGTATAAATTTGATACTCTTGATTCTGTCTTCTAATTCCACTGAATCAAATAACTGAAAGAGCTGTATTGTAGTAATTAGATGTAGAAAATACTGATCTTGTTTAGAAATCTTGATGTTGTGGCTAACGGCTGGAGTTTCCTGTGTAGAGAATGAAAACGGTCAACATGCTTCAGGTCCCTCAACGCTGGGCCAGGATGTCGAGCTGGCCTTTGCTTTTGCAGTCTTTTATTTTGTGAGCCATAATGGTACAGTGAGCGCTGTTGGTCCAAAAGAGCTGAGAGATCAAATGTTTATTTCACATGAACGGCTCAACACGACGTGAACATTTTTGACTTGTATGATACCGAAAAGGGAAATCATGTCTGCTCTGTATTTCTGCATTTCTATCTGTGACTACAACACTTCAATTGACTCTGTCCATCTGGTTTGTCCCTTGTCTGATGTTGTACTGCAGTGTTTTGAGACAACCGTTCCCTTGCTGTTTTTACTATCTGTGACTGCTTTGAGGCCAGAGCCGTGTGGGAGCCTCCGATCGTAGATGTACCGTTGCAGTGTCATCAGCCTCTTCTTGATTTTCCACCTGTGGTTGATTCAAAAGTCTTCAGAACCTTTTGTAAAACCAGTTTGTAATAAAAGAAAAGCTAAAGCCATATGTAAAAAGACTAAATAAAGGCCAGTTTTTCTATATTTGGGCTACTATATATTGCAGTTTATTTTTCGGCGAGCAACCCACTGCTACGTAGTGTTAATGAAACAGGATGACTATGAATAAGACATAATTCACTCCCCCGTCAGAACACACAGCTTTTCATTAGCTGTCAGGGTGAATGAAGCCTTGGGCCTCAAGGCTAACTATTATAAAATACATACTCTACCCTATTCAACTATTTTAATAATTCAAAGATAATTTATTGTCATTCCACAACACCTGATGTGGATATATGTACCTCTCCTCAGAAAAAGACTAATTACCTATTTAGGTCATTGGAGATGAAGAGAGCAATTACAGAAATTTGAAAATGTGTTTATTTACCGTCTGTGTGTTCAGTAAATGCAAAAACAGGATTGCTTAAACAATTTTCTGCTTATATAAGAAACTGTTTGTCGGGATCCAAAATTATTTTAGAGAAAAAAGTAAAATTAGATTATTTTGCAATTAAACAAATGAGGTCAAGTGAACTACATGTGAGGAGAGTGGAAACAGCTGTGAGGCCGTTGGTGCATTACTGGTTTTGGCCAACAGATGAGGATATTGATACAATATTTATGTCAATTTAATGATGATTAAACCTCAACGACAGCTAAAAAAGTTTTAAAAAGTTTTATTTAACTATGTCATAAAAAAGGAACAGTATAGTATGTCTAAAAAAAGTCATTGTAGTATATTGAAAAAAGTCATGAAAAAGTAATTGCATAGTATGTTGATAAAAACACTTAGTATAGCATGTTAAAAAAAGTAATAAAAAGTCTTAGTATATTATTGAAAAAAGTAAAAAATAGTCATAGAGTAGTAGTTGAAAAGTATCATAAAAAAGTTTTAGTATAGCATCTTCAAAAAACTTAGAATAGGTCATTGTATAGTATTTCAAAAAGTCATAGTATAGTATGGTGTAAAAAGTCATTTAAGAAGTGTAGCATGTCTAAAAAAGTCAGAAAAAAATTATAGCATGTCCAAGAGTCATCGTATAGTATGTCAACAAAAGTCATATATCATGTTGAAAAAAAACGTTTATAAGTATCATAAAAAAATCATTAAAAAGTCAGAGTATAACATGTTGTTAGTACTCACAAAAATATCATCGTATTGCAGGTTGCAAAAAACACAAAATTGTAGTAACTCGCAAAAAAGTCATAGTATAGTATGTCTTAAAAAGACACAATACAATACGCAAAAAAAGTCTTGAAAATGTATTTAATTTCCCAATAAGTCGTAGTATGGAAGATCTAAAAAAGTCATTTAAAAGTCATAGTATAGCATGTTTGTAGAAAGTCATGAAAAAAATCATAGTATAGAATGTCAAATAAGTAATTCTATAAAATGGCATAAATAATAGAGAAGTCATAGAGGCGGCCATTTTTATGTGTACTATTGCTATTGCGACCGTTGTAGCGTCTTAACTTCCGTATAATCCATAGACTGTATTTAAGAAGGTATAAACTAAGCCGACTTACAGCAAGTCACCAACTCACTGAGCTGAGGTTATGCAGTAATGACTTAAACAAGCAGTGAAGTAGTGCAGTAACAGTAACAGTACAAGTCAAATAACCAGTGAAAACAGTTCAAAGCCCTTTCTACTCCCATTCTATTTCTATGGGCTTTGTGACTGTTTTTACTTACTATATTATGCCTTTTTTTATGACTTTTCATAACATACTATGGCCTTTTTGTGACTTAATATAAGAAAAAATGTAATGACGCTTTAGACATATACAAAACATTTTTTACATAGTAAACTATGTGTGTAAGACATACTAAACTATGACTTTTTTATAATATTAAAATATTTTAATGCCATACTATACTATGACATTGTTACACAACTTTATTATTATTAGTAGTAACATTTCTACTGTTGCTTTTATTATCATTATCATTTTATTGTATTCACTTCTTCTGTTATTAGTAGTAATACTTTTTCTATTATTATTTCTGCTATTATTAGTGCTACTACTGCTATTACCATTCTTATTTTAATATCTCTCATGGATTGACTATGTTGTAATATATTATGCTGTCATTCTGTACACATGACATCGATAGTAGTTCTGCTCATCCTGGGAGACAATCCCTCCACTGTAGCTCTCCCTGAGGTTTCTTCCATTTTATTTCAGTTTTTTTGGTGGGAGTTTTTCATTATCTTATTCGAGGGTTCAGGTACAGAGGATGTCGTATGATGTACAGGTTGTCCTCTTCTGAGGCAAATCTGTGTTATGGGCCTATACCAATCAAATTGAATTGAATGACATTTTATGGCAAACCATACTATGACATTTTTATGGACCACTATACTATGGCATTTTATGACATTCTATATTACTATCTTTAAGGCATACTATATACCATTTTTATGACTAGTAAAACAGCAACTACTCATACAACAGCTACTACAATAACTATCACTGCTGCTGCTACAACGACAATTACTACTAATACTACTACAACTAGTACAACAACAACAACAACAACAACAACAACAACAACAACAACAACAACAACAACAACTGTGTACTCCTTCAACTATTACTGCAACTGCTACAACTACCACTACTAGTTGATTTAATAGTTACCAAATGTTCTTTCCATGCGCTCCAGTTCTCGTCTCCTCCAGGCCCTTCAAGTCCCTTTGTTCATCCAGTAGTCATAACAGAAAACAGGGACATTTATACAACATTTGCAAAACCTATAAAAAAAATCAAAAGGACTTTGTATCCTTTACAATATTATTAACACACTATAACATCAATATCTGTAAAGTTATACCAAACGAGAATGGGAGAATAGAAAAGATGTGTCATAATGATAGCTCTTAATGACCATAGATTACATTTTTTTTATATACGAGGGAATAGTTAATGTAAAAATGGTCCTCTGCTGCCACTGACAGGAAAGTTACAGTAACAACAGGCAGAGTCATCCCAGACAACAAGCACCAATGATTAGCCTTTACTTGTTAAATGGCTGATATAACAGCACTCTACTTCATATATTTCAATTAAAAGTTCGTCCTCCGTACGTCTTTATGTAGCAGGTTCAGAGAGACAGGTGTCTAACAAAAACTGCTTGTTGAAGCAGTATCTCCCAGTTTACAGCTGTTTTCATCTGGATCAAACAATCATTACGTGCAAATACACATAATAAAATCTTTACTGTATAAAGGTAAGTCTTTGTGAAACTTTAACTATATCTTATGATTATTTAGTTAACGTGATTGTTTCCAATAATATATGTTTGGTATGTCTAATATCCTTGTTTATATTTGGAAACTACACTGTATTTCTAATGATTTATGGATGTGTTATAGGAATGATCTCATTTACATTATGACAATGCATTATTTTTCCGGCAATGTGCCCTATCGACTCTATGTGTTTGTTTCTTATTTTATTCATTCCTATATCTGCCCAATGATGAACCCCTCTATATGTTAAATAATTGTGGGCTTTATAATCTAATCATTTATATGATGAAATCATGCATCCTATTTGGATGCATGATTTCTAATTCTGTAAATTATTACCTTCACTCGATTCTGTTTACTGTTAACTTATTATTGTTTTAACGAGTTCTTACCACTACTATATGTTTCTTCACTGCACTTCAGATGATCCTGTATATGTATTGGTCCCTTTCGAGAGTTTGTTCAGGTGTTATTGTGCCAAAATAATACATTTTGGTATGACTGCTTATATAATTCTAATCTTTTTTTAAATTAAGGTTATAACTGACTGCAAATAGGGTTTTAGTTTTGGGCAGAAAAAAGACCATTATTGCATTGTTCTCACCACAGCTCCAACACTTTATTGATATGCTATATCTAGTTTGTATTTTTGGCGTGATAAATAATTTAGTTTATACTTTCCAGGACAACATGGTGCAGTACTCTGTTACAAAACTGGATGTTTGTACACTGCACACATAAAAGGATCCTAAGATGGAGATTTTTTTGAGCTATCTGGGCTATATATTGCATTATTTCCCCCTCAGTATTCACAACTTGGGTTGACATAGTGACAGCTTGCTATATGTAGATGGAGCATGAAAGCATCTATGCTATTTAACACTCTGTGCCGTAAACATGTCAATGTTTACGTCACAGAGTGGTTTATCTTGTTAAACCTGAACGATCTTTGCAGCCTCTGTGTCTGTAAAATAAATGCAACGCGCACCTTTCCACTGACATCACATCATACTACCGTCCTGCCAGCAGACTGTCCAATCAGTGGCCGAGGGGAGGTCCAGACCCGGCGCGGCTGTCCAATGGGAGGATAGCATGAGCTCTGCTCACCGGCGCGTCGCTTCTGATTGGAGGGTTGAACTGTGGAGGAGGTCGGACGCGAAACCACCGAATCCGAAGTGGTGCGCGTTTCTCATTATCATAAAATATTCAGCAGCATCCCTCCGACTGTCTGTGAGCGAGTTATCATGAGTTAGAAAGGTAACCTTTTGTTTTGGATTGGCTGACTTGTTTTTGGATCAGCTGAGAAACAACATGAAGAGTTATTATTAATTGCGAGCTAATTTTCTGTCAGCCTTAAAAAAACAAACGGTTTCTCAGTACTAGTGCTTTTACCATCTATTTTCTTTTTAATCCATAAAGATGTGGACCTTCCTGGGAATAGCCAGCTTCACCTACCTTTACAAAAAATCCAACACACTTTTGACTTATGCTCACAAAGAGCTTTTAATGGCCGCAGCCTTATTTCTGACTGTCGGCCTGCTGCTATCATATGTCAGGTATTTTCATGTCCAGAAGCTCAGAGTCTCTCAGGTATTATATTTGCCTCTGAGTCTCTTGTCTTTTTTACCTGTTATCAACAATTTAATCCCCCAAACTTCAACACAGAGGAGCGAGAAAGCAGAGAAAAGCTGCAAAAAGGTAAGAAAACTCGTCTGGATACATTTTAACCTAGTCATGTGAACAAAGGAAGACAAAGAGAGATAAAAAAAGAAAGAAGAGGACTACATATCGTTTTCTTTTTCATTAAACTGAAGCCTTATATTAAGTTTGTGAACTTAATCTCTGGGAAAAACGCATAGTTTCATATTCTCAAGTTGTATTCAAGCATTTCTGAAGTAAACTGCTTTAAAGTTTATGCATATTTGCAATGTCCAAAGACTACAACTGAAATCAGAGAGCTAGTTCTTGGATGAAGTATAGAAAATTTTCATTTTCCAATGTTTGCCTAACAGTACAGTTCAGTTTGGACTTTACACTGGGAGTAACAAGACTCTCCACTGTTTGTTTCCAGAGCCGGAGAACAAGGAAAAGAGTAGATGCAGAGTCCTCCGCCTCACCCAGTGCCTCAGCCAGTGGCCCCTCAGCGGCCCCAGAGCCAGATGTGGTGATAGTAGGGGCAGGGGTCCTGGGCTCTGCCATGGCGGCAGTCCTAGCCCAGGATGGGAGGAGGGTGACGGTGGTGGAGAGGGACCTGAAGGAGCCTGACAGGATAGTGGGGGAGCTGCTGCAGCCTGGAGGGTTCAGGGCGCTCAGAGAGCTGGGACTGGAAGGTCAGTGACGGAAGCTGCTTCTCTCACTGACCTGCATATCTGTATCTCTCTCTCTCTCTCTCTCTCTCTCTCTCTCTCTCTCTCTATATATATATATATATATATATATATATATATAGAGAGAGAGAGAGAGAGAGAGAGAGAGAGAGATATATAGATATAAATATATATCAGGGACCTGTGCCCCATAGTCAGCTCTTTTTGCACATTATAGCTCTTGGTTAAATGAAAACATATTTCCCAATCAGTTTCTTACTATGAGCGATGAAGAAGCACACTAAATGAACACACTAAGTTGAGTTTGCTTTTGGTTTCTGTATTTTGGGTAGGGCTCAGTGGGAAAAGTTTGCAATATTTGAATCAGAATCTGGTGACGGTTGTTTGGCCGCTTGCTTATGTTGGCAGTGCTGTCGGTCAAATCTGACACACACAGTCCTAATAAAGCAGATCAGATGAGTGTTAAAATCTAAAATGAAATAATTCCTAAAGATGTTTTATTCTGATCTTGCTGTTTATTTAGTCCTAAATATGTAATGTTTGATGCAATACGATTTGAAGTTTTCAGTGGCTTCTTCCCTAACTCTACTTATTTATATATTTTCACTTGATACATGATAGTATAGGTTTAGATGAAAAAGTTAATGTTCCTAATAGTTCACAAAACCAGTTACATTGATTTTTTTATGAAAGAGTTCCTCAAACCTAACATCCAAAATAAACCTCTGGAACGCAGAAAACCCAGCTGAATTTGTTATTAAATTGTCCAAATAACAAATTAATCCATCTTGTTAAATCATTGTAAATTCTTTTCATCTAAGTTTGTAGATGATGTGTGCCTAAAACAATTTTTGCAGCACATTCATTTATCCAGTGAATGGCAGAATCTCTATGTAATCATTCTTCATGAGGAATTCCTTAATTTTAATATAGTAATTTATTTATAAATACATTTATTTATAAATAAATTATTAAACACTAATGCAGTATCCCCTTTTCAAACCCCCCTTCTTACAGGTACAATTTGTTGGTAAAATGTAAAAAAAAAAACTTGAATTATTAGAAAACATGCCAGAAAATATTGGTTTTCAATGAAGAAAGGTACCAAATTGGCCATGATGAAATTGTGGAAAATGTATATTAAATATATAAAATATATCTAGAATATTTCCATTTGATTGAATGGTACAGCCGTAAACACTATGGAGTCAAATCTGTCAGTCAAGATATGAATCCACATGCACTGATTCGCACATGCTGTATGTAAACAGTAGCAGGGAGAGTGAATAATGACTGCGTGTTGTGAGACTAACCTGTCACGTGTGTGTGTGTGTGTGTGTGTGTGTGTGTGTGTGTTGGCCCTCAGGTTCAGTGGAGGGTCTGGATGCCCATCTGGTGAACGGCTATGTGATCCACGACATAGAGACCAGCACGGAGGTGGAGATCCCGTACCCTCAGGGGCAGGACAGCACCAAGTGTGGACGTGCTTTCCATCACGGTCGATTCATCATGGGCCTGAGGAGAACCGCCCTGGCCCAGCCAAAGTGAGTAGAGTCACACACTCACACACACACAAGAAACAAAGAGTCCATATGCCAACTGACCAACTGGCTAATTGGATGGCATTGTTTTTGACAGCACTGAGGGTTGGAGGGAACAGGAGTATAATTAAAAATCTGTTCACATGCTGCTCATTTATTCTGCCCTGCAAGGCCAAACTACATGACAAGTTTGTTTAAAAATAGCTTTCATGTTCTACATGACTAGTGAAATAACACATTCATAGCATTTATTTCAGACTTTTCTTTATGTAGAGGACTTTTTACACAATTATCAGTAGTCGATAGAGAATGATGGTTTCTGAAAGGCCTTGATAGCTCTTGCTTTACAATCAAAATTATTCTGCATTCTGACCATATGCTCAATAGGCATTTATCTTGTTCCAGTAGCTTTCTCCTGTCATGTTGCCCATGCTGCCCTGGAGGCCATGTCCCTAACTTCCTTATTGCGCCCCCCAGTGTCACATTCATAGAAGGCAGCGTGACCAGTTTGCAAGAAGAGGACGGCTGTGTAACCGGAGTGCAGTACAAGGAGAAAGAAACTGGAGACATTAAGGTGAGAAGAGGAAGCACTGCTGCACTTTCCGACCCTCATCTCATGGAAAGAAAGACTCCATTTAATGCAGAGGGTGTGTGATGACTGTGTGAACCTCCGTCCTGTAGGAAATCCATGCTGCGCTGACTGTTGTGGCTGATGGCTGTTTCTCTAAATTCAGAAAGACTCTGGTCTCTGGGAAAGCTCAGACCTCCTCTCACTTTGTTGGATGCCTCATGAAGGTAAATGCCACCCAGCTCCGATGCCATAAATCCCACTGCACTGTATACATTGGAAAGCCTTTTTAGGTGTGACATTTTTACCATATTGAGATATTTTATATACAAAATTAAATATAAATGAATTGACGGAATAACAAGCAGAAAAATCAATTATTAAAATAATCATCAGTTGCAAACTTTAACTATCAAAACTTTCCCTCGAAACACTGCTTCGAGAGAGATAAAAAGTCTCCAAGTATTGATTGAAACAAGAAGTTTCGATCACAGCAGCTCACTGTGCTTCTCCCACAGGACTGTCCCCAGTTTAAAGCCAACCATGCTGAGTTGGTGCTGGCCAACCCGAGCCCGGTGCTCGTCTACCAGATCTCCTCCTCAGACACCAGAGTACTGGTGGACATCAGGGGGGAGATGCCTCGAAACCTCTCAGAGTACATGGCTGAGAAGATATATCCACAGCTGCCAGGTAAAAGACAGAATAGATACATTTTGAAAATGTCTATACGGTTTTATTCTTATGTTATTACGATATTTCTAATGAAAAATGACCCTTGGCCTGTGCGTGATGAATAATAAAAGCTTGTAATAATGGCAGTGATGCCAGACGTCCTGGTAGATAGGAATCTATCCAGACTGCTGCATGATACAGTGTGTGTGGCCAGGGGAGCTACAGTTAAAGGATTTGACATTCTCGGTGTGCTCTGTTATTCAGCTGAAATATCAAAGCCACTGTATCAAAGCATCAGCTCTGGTAACCTTGACAGAGGTCCAGATGAAATGGCGGAGTCAGTCACGCTGGTGCATTAATAAAAGTACATTCAGACACCAAAAGAAAATGCTTTTTCTTGTGCATGTGCACGGTGTGCACCTTTAGGTTTTCATCTGAGTGATTGACAGCATGCCCTCTCTCTTTCCCTCAGAGCATTTAAAGGAGCCTTTCATGGTGGCACTGCAGAACGATCGACTCAGGTCCATGCCTGCCAGCTTCCTCCCTCCCTCCCCTGTCATCAAGCCAGGTACTACAGTGTTGTTATAGATGACCAGAGATAATCTATTGAACTGAGTTCAGCTTGTGTACAGTGTAATGCATGTCTTGGAAAGTAGTGCACCACTTTGGTCATTACTGTATGATGAAACAAATTAAAGTGCTTTCCTGTTTTTTGACTATTTTGCAATTAGTCTGCATTTTAAAAATGCTGTCCTTTTTTTTTTTTAGTAAGTAGTACTATGTTTTATAGATGCATAAAAACATTACATGTTTTTTTTTTTACCTGATACTTACATTTAACAGAACAGTCCTTTTATTAAATACTCTTATTAGCTTTTTTCTGAGTCCTTTGGGAAGATTACTACAGTGTTCATATCTGTGCTGTAAAAATGAAACTATGTCTTGCAGCTGTTTAGCTTAGCTGTGCATAAAGAATTAAAAAAGCTTTCCTGGCTCTGACCAAAGGTATTTTTATTTTTTTAATCCTAATTAAAGTGTAAAAATTAGAAGTTGTAGATTTTACACTTTTTTTGGGATTAAACAAATAAAATACCTTTGGACGGATCCAGTTTAGCTGTTGCCATTTTATATGCTAAGCTAAGCTAAACGGCTACTAACTAAAACAAAAGTAACTAACTAAAGTAGGCTACAATGTGTTAATTAGTGAGCTTCTGATGTGCAGGTAGAGCCAGGCTACCTTTTCCCCCCTTGTTTCCAGTCTTTGTGTTATGCTAAGCTAGGCTTTGCTATGCTATGAAGCAGCATATTAGCTCAGCATAGCACAAAGACTGAAAACAAGTCAGAGTAGTCTTACAAGGTATAATGTGTTTATTTTTGAGCTTTAGAGGCAGATTTTGTTACTGTTCGACAGAGCAAGGCTAGCTATTACTCCCTGATTCAAAACTTTGTGCTAAGCTAACTAGCCGCTGACAGTAGCTTCAAATGTGAAAAGTGGTATTGATCTTCTGATTTAACTCTCTGCAAGAAAGTGAAATTAAATTACACTGATTGTATGTGTGAATGTGGGTGTTGGATTGTAGTTGTAACACTAGTGAGCTTTGTAAGCGTAATGAGCAATGACACTCTCAAACACACACAAATAGAAGCACAGAGAAACACTGAAAGTCATCCTCCAGATGTCATCTTGCTCACTGAGTTTGGCACTAATTGGAGGATTTTATTACTACTAGTGCTCAGGGGGGGAAAAAAACAGACAACAACTGGTGGTGTATTTTGGATGAGAGACAAACAGCAGTGTGTCGTTTGCAGGCGTGCTTCTCCTGGGTGATGCCTACAACATGAGGCATCCTCTGACGGGAGGAGGGATGAGTGTGGCTCTCAATGACGTTCGCATCTGGAGGAGTCTGCTCGAAAATATCCCAGATCTCTATGACGACAGTGCTATGCTGCAGGTAAACACACGGACTAGACTTAACCTTTTTCATGCAAACGCCTAACTGTTTCACTATAATCCTAAAAGCATTCACATAACTGTTATTAAAAACACTCTTATGTATGAAACATGTAAACAATAAGGCCTGTGTAAGTGTATGACAGCAAGTAGAAGCTATATGGAGCCTCTACTACATCACATTTGCCTTGTCCTTTTATTCCCTCTGCTATAGGTGAGCAACTGCAATATCACACAGATTTTTTTTCTTCTTCTCAATAGGCAAAGAAAAAATTCCACTGGGAACGCAAGTCATCACATTCTTTTGTGGTGAATGTGTTGGCACAAGCCCTGTATGAGCTGTTTGCAGCCACAGACAGTGAGTCTCTGCCTGCCTCTGCCTCATTGAAAGCAATGGCAGTGAATTAGAAATGATTATTATTTTGCCATTACATAAGCACAAAAGTCAAAATCTGCAATTATTTTAAATACCACTTAATGGTAATTTTGATTTTCATCATGTGCCTGTTTTGTGTTAACCAGATTCTCTTCATGAGCTGAGAAAAGCCTGCTTCCAGTACTTCAAGCTTGGCGGAGAGTGCATCGCTGGGCCTATTGGACTCCTCTCAGTGTAAGCAATAAATAAGGTCCTCCAAAATTACAGGATACACAGAATTCTTCTAACATGGCATGATGGAACGCAGTCTTTGGGTCTTTGGGTTAAGGGAATAGTTTGCCATTTTTTAGAAATAAGCTTTATGCTTTGCTTTCTTGCTGATAGAAGGATAAGAAGATTGATACCCCACTCGTATGTCTGCACCCTTAATGTAAAACTAGAGCCGGCTAGCTTAGCTTAGCATAAAAAAACGTGACTAGCTTTGCTATATCCAAAATCCACTTACCAGCACCTCAGAAGTTCAAATGTTATTTCTCTTCCAATGGCAACCCTCTATTGATGTCAACACATTAAGAATGCTACGCTAAAGCTGGCGTTGAGCTTGAGCTAGCACAAAGCTAAAGCTCACTAATTGTATTGTATCTAGTTTGTTAACTATGTAAAAATGTACGGGGGGATAATGTGCTGAACAATTTCTTAGCTGCGACCAGTGAACAGTAAGTGCTACTTGTTGGTGCTAAGCTAACCTAGTTGGTTGCTAGCTGGCTACATATTCATCGTACAGACAGTGGTATCGATCTTATATTTCCCAAAATGACAGAAATATTCCTTTAAATACTAGATTAAATACTAAACACTTGCTGACACTGTGATTTTTTTTACCAGGTTGACCCCTAAACCCATGACCCTCATTGGACACTTCTTCGCCGTGGCAATGTTCGCAATCTACGTCAACTTCAAGTCTGAGTCTTGGTACACCAAACCTCGAGCTTTATTCAAGAGTGGAGCCATCCTGTACCGAGCCTGCACAGTCATGTTTCCACTCATCTACTCTGAGTTCAAGTACCTGGTGTACTGAAGAGCTCAACACCTGGACACAGAAGGACCAAACTCAGTGGAAGGTTGTCATAGTCACGGCGTAATTTAAAGCACAACAATCCTCGCATATGTTGGTATAAAAATCAGCGTTTATGTACCAAACCATTTGGCTGTCGAGGATTTTCCACAATATGCCTTTGCCTTCCTGAAGATGGCCTTGTCTTAATGTCCTACTTAATGCCTTGTTTCAATTTGGACATATTATTCAATAATGCCAATGCGATTTTCATGAATATTAAATACTGTGGAATTAATCCTGCCCAACAGAACTGCTATGTGGAACATGGCATCTGAATTTTATAATGATTTTGCAATAGAGCCATTTTTCTGCTGTATATTTTCCTGCTGAGCTAATTTTGTCTGTATTAAATACGGGAATCCTCATGTAATGATAATATATATTCTATTACTAGAATGAATCATTTTTAAATCGAAAGCACTGATGATGGGATGTTATAAATGCAAGCCGTCTGAATCATGTTGTACTTCATACAGAAACCCAGTATATTTTCCAGCCTTGTTTTGTTGACTAAAATATCTGCTTCACTTGTTCAATCACACACATTCTTACAGTAATGATCACTTCCTGCCTTCCTGATACCGTTTCTCTTTTCATACATTATAAGGGACATGTTTTTGGTTTCTACATTCAGTCTAAAATATGCTGACAGTGCAGAACTCATCATCCCAGAACTCAAGAATGATCCCTGCACTTTCAGTCCTGCTGGATGTCATTAAATACCTGACGCAGGATGCCTGGGGGAAGTTTGGGTTTGACGGGGACCTGAGATGGAAGGCACAACACTCATATTAGGACCAAGTCAGCGGATGATGCTCAGGCAGTGTTTGTCCTGAGCTGACACAGACGAGGAAGTCCTCACATGTAATTCACCACTGCTGTGTTTACTTGTGCCTGCATTTGGCTTGATGGGCCGTTAAATAAACCACACATGACAGAGAAGAGTTGTCTCTCAGTTTTCCTATTTTATTACAGCAGATATTGTTGATAGAATATCTGACAATAGCATGTGAACTGAGTTAAACCCTATAGACAAACACTAACAAAAGTGACCGTTAGATGGTGCTCACTCACAGATGAAGGATTTCTGTATAAATTGCCTTTGATTTAGATTTAGTTCCTCTGCTGTGCTTTAGCATTGGAAATATACTGGAACATGATGAATTGTAGAGATTGTAAGAGTTTTAATAATTAGTTTGGTATCAGTCTTTTGATGCAGCTTTTATATCTGAATTGGTTTCAATTAAAGCACAGTAGGAACACTGAGGCTGAAGAGGCTTTTATCCCCTCCATCTATGACAATACATGTAAGCCAGTCTCTGATCAGAACAGGGTGAATATATATAATTCAAGGCCTTAAAAGTTCTTGCTGGGTAAAATTAAAATTAAAAAATATATATTGCCTGTGACTTCAGCTGCAATTAGACATTTAGACTTAATTTGCTATTATTGTCATTTAAATTCACCTTTTAAAAACATTTTATAAGCTGTAGCTTTACCAACACGATCATCAACAAGTTTTCCATACCTACAAGGCCTCTCGATGACCACAGGGCCTAGTTAATGTTGTTTCTGTTATTTAACTGGACTCTGTATACAGAAAGTTATTTCTCAGACTCCTGTGTCCAAATGTCAAACAATGTTCGGTTTCAAAGTAGCTGAGCTGTATTCTAATGCCTGAGACAAATTATCTTCTACACCTACCATATTGTAGAATGTGTGGAACCTGGAGTTTGCCACTGCAATAAATAAAAAGCGGTACAGTGTATGATTACAATCAATAAACAGATACATTTCAAAATACTATTATGAATAATAATAACATAAATTTGCTTGAAAAGTGTATACAAGTATAAAAGTAAAAAAAAAGGAAAGGATTAATAAATACTTCATTAAAATAATATTTTTGTGGGGGTATTTTTCTTTACCTTTGTTTGACAAAGGACAGTGTTAAATGAAAGGGTATGACATGCATCTTGAGCATTTATTTATTCGTCCGTATAGCACATTATATCCCAAGATCCATTTGTTTCCTGCTTAACATTTGGAGTTTACAGTTGTGTGTGTCATTGTTGCTTTAATTTGAAGAGAGCTGCCCACTTAAATAATTCAAACATGTGTAAGCAGTGGGTCACTCAAGAATGAAACTAAATCCAACTTACATAGCAGCAGCAGCAGCAGTTCCATTGACCAGACTAACAGCTTAATGATTCATTGTAAAATGTATTGATCTTTTTAAATTCTGTTACTTTTGAGTTTTATGATGGCTTTTAAAATTTAACAACCTGTTTTAATACAGCCCTGCTAAATAGGTAAAAAACAAAAAAATAAACATCACAAATTCAGTCATATCCCAGGTTACAACAATTAATTCAGCTTTATTGTTATTTATACATCACTGATACATTGTATTCTGGTGAAATAATTGGAAGAATTATCCATATTATTCTTTGTGACGCTCCACAAGGACACAAATACTGGTGTGGAAGACCAGAAAGGGGGGAAGAAAGCTCGTCGGGGGAGAGTTACGTACTGTACACGTGTCCCTTCACCCATCAGCCACCTGTCAGAGGTCAGTCTGCCCAAATACCTACCTGTACCTATGGAGACTCACCTGACGGCCGCACGAGGAGAGAAACCCCCCCCCCGCCATGTTTCACCGCATTCAACCCCCCCTTCCTACCAGAGTAATCCTCCTTTTAGACACACAGAGCGTTAGGGCATACCCTTATTGATATTGGTAGCAGCAAGCTTTCTACTAACAGTTAACATCTTAATGATCTAAACAAAAAAAGTACTGTACAGCTACTGCTAAGAGAATATAATAACCTGGCCTTAACGCTTTTACACCAGATTAAAGTGCTAGAAGCAACCCACCAATCCACACTTTATTATATATATATATATATTTATATAGCATTGTGTATTTATATATATATATAAATATATATATTTATATATATATATAAATATATATATATTTATATATATATAAATAAATACATATATATATATAGGAACAAATCTACTATTTGAACATTAATTTACAGGGTAATATACATTATATTGTAACAGCTGAAATATCAGCACAAATAGATCACTGTCACACTTAACAGCAAAATATATATGATTATATAAATCCATATATAATCATATATACCAATATATAATTGTCATATATGCATGTAAAACAGTTAACCACGTCTCAGGCTTTTCAAATGATACCCAGAAAAGCATCGTGTATCAAGACGTAAAAGCTTTCCAAGTTTCTCTCTTGAAAGAGCGACAGGCGGCGGCAAAAGTGCTGCGGCCCGCGGGTAGTTGAGGTCACAGGACAGTTATTTGCATATTCCACAAATCTATTGCAACACGTTACTGTCTACAAACAGTACAGCCAGCATCCTGCGAGAGGAGCCGGTGTTAGCTGGACACATACACCCACTGAACAGAACGTTACGACGATGGTGATCTGGTTATAGCTATGTGCTTTCAGATGGTGTGCTAGGACGGTGAACAACAGGAGGACTACAATACACAATACTCTATAGTTGAGCCTCAGAAGACAACCCCCAAACTTTGCTGTAAAAAGACTAACGTCCCTGCTACCCAGTAAATATTCTCTCCTCTCTGAGTCAAGTGTCATCGTATCCTGCTGCTGATGGGTTTTCTATATCAGTGTTTCACCACAAAGCACAACTTAAATGTGACACTCGACCATCACCGTCAAGAGTAATGGAATGTGTTCAGCTTTATTCTCGTTTCTTGTCCCTCTAACTGGGTCTCTCCCCGCCGAGGCTGACGGCACAGTGAGTAACAACCTACTGAATGAACAAAGTTCTAGGGGGTCTGAGATGGTGCCGGGGACTCCTCGAGGTTCTGTGAAGTTCAGGTGCACTATCCGGACCGGTGGGGCAGTTCTCTGTTCCTCGCAGCAGTCCCAAACTTCAGCCTCCTTTATCTTCACCACCTCTCAGGTGAGAGGAGTTCTGACAGTCCCTTTCCTCGTCAAGGCCTGATGGCCTCTTTTCCCTCTCCTCACCCCTCTGATTCAACCTCATCCCACAATCCCGTCACCATCATTTCCACTAGTTCACACACTCCCCCTACTCTGCAAAGACGCTGCACAAGGCTGTAACAAGATACACACAAAGGTAATTTTTCACAAAGAAAAAAAGCTCCGTAATAACTGCAGTAGTAACGCACAACAAGCATCCGATAGCTGGCTTCCGGCCCGGGGCGCCCTGGTGATGTGCAGTTAGGTTTGGGGCGTTGCCATTGTTCTAAAGGAGGAGGACTCCTCAGTTTGCCCTTTGTAGGACTTGTTGTTTTTTTCCCCCTGTGGTGCACTGTTCTGTTATTCAAAAGCCCAGATCTCTATGTCCTGAACATAGAAATCCTCCTTTTTTGACAGCATGGGGTTCCCAAATGTTTTACAGGAGTGACTCCTGCCGTGGTAGAGGTCTCCGTCCAGCCACAGGCCAAACTCACCGCTGGAAGGAAAGAGAACAAACTAAGCAGGGGGGCCACAAACTATTTCTCCAGGTGGCTACAATCTCTGATGCATCTTTCTACAGAACTAAAACATTCTTAGGCAATTAACATAATTTATCTGCCTCTTTAATATCATTATTTCATTTAGCTGCCATACTTTGAACTATATTGTATCATTAGATTCAATTAAAACAAATTTCTGACACTGTATCATCAAAGGCAGCTTGGGCTCACCTTCCTCCACCAAAAGCTAAGGAGTCCATATCTCCCTTCATGAAGAACATGTTGTCCCCTGTCCATTTGTACACCTGTCGCAGACACAATAGAGCACATATTAGAAGATATTACAGGACATGTTAAATGATGATATTATCAACATCCAGAAGTTTTAAATCCTGCTTAGAACAGAACACATGCATGTTTACCTACTGTGTGACCTTGGTGTTTAACAAAGTTACATTCATCAAAGACACACAATAACACAAACAAACAGACTGATCTCAGTAACCCTGGCTTAAATCCATTAAGTGTAAATGCTTTCAACAAGAGATGATAATCAAGAATGCAGGTCACAGAACACTAAATGCCACTGAGTAGTAGTGAGGCTTTAGAGAACTATATCATGTATAAAGATGTGTAGTCAGACATTTATCACAGCCTTTATGAGGACCAGAGTGTGTCTGGGTGTCACATGCATCGAGAAAAATATGTGACTGACAAGCATGTTCGAGATGAGGGCCGGTAAGCATGTGCATTAAACTGGTGGTGGGAGGGGTGACGACAACACAAGCTGTTAAAACTTCCTCAAACTTGCTGTCATTATCTACTTACATTGTACTTTACTTTTCTATCATTGTAGAATGAGAGATCAGGATAAATAAATGTGCAATTATCACATCAAATGATAGGTCTATAAAGAAATGCATAAATAAATACACAAATATAAGAGACTTTGCTTTGTTGAGACGGTCTGTCAATCGATCTGCGCTGCGTTTCAGCACCTGGGACAGTGCCGCAACAACACACACAAATATACATTTCCCAAATACATTTTGGGAAATGTATATTTTTCTAAAACCAACATCTACAAACTTAGGAAGGCAGTGTACCTCGAACTCTGGATTGAAGGTGAAGAGGAAGGTCTCTCCTGTGCCATAGAAGCCATCGCTGACTTTAAAGGGCTCAGATGCCAACGCACCAAACACCTGGAGAGAGAAAACACAAGTACAACTGATTACTGTACACTCGGGACACGACTCTGACATCAATAGGAGAATTATTAGAAATTGATAAACTCTCCAGGTCGGTTCCAATATATTACAGTGCACTACTTGCAGTCTGTTAAACACGCAGCTTACCTGGCCGTCGCTGTCCTTAATAACCATGAGCACTGGAGTGTCCTGGCCCTGCATGGCTCTGTACAGACTCTTAATGCTCATGCCATGCTTTGATGTGCCAAAAGCCAGCGTCCATGGGTACCCAATGGTCCGAGGTGGGAGATTCCTGGCAAGCTGTGGGGGAAATAATAAAGAAAAAAGGAAGGATGAAGGCAGAAAAAAAGAGGAGAAAGGAAATGAAACACAGAAAGGCCACAGCCACCAATGCTCAATTACATCTGCGGTGACCTTTTAACACTGTCTGGTGTTTAAAGAAGAGTAACAGGGCTCCAAACACACAGAGCAGTCTCAGGAGAAAGAGAGGTCCGGCCCTCCCTGAGAGAGCCTGCTGCCCTGCTGCTGCTGACAGACTGAAGGATTAACAGTGGAGCTGGTGCATGGGGGAGATAAAGCCGACAAAGGCGCCGGAGGAGCAGTGCAGTTTATGTTTCATTTTAACGGGCAGATAAAACAGACACTGACTAAAACATGGAATTAAAAGTGACAACTCTTTTAACAGTATGCTGCACCATTTCCTCTGTATGGAACAAGGGCCTTTAAATGTTCTGTTCGCTCTCCAATAATTCATCGGTCCCTCTGCTCTTTCTTTCCCCTTGTTGGTTCAGCACATCCTCCTGCGGCGGAGCAGAAGCGGTCGCGTAATCGGCAGTTGTAGATGAAGCAACGAGGAGATGAGCCTCGACTTGGCCAACCTCTGCGAGCCGACTTGAGCTTGAGGTGATTGGAGGAAGCGGCACATTGGCAATCAATCAGCCAATATGCCAACTGGGACTCATTTGTGACCGCAAAGCAGTTGGAATTATCAACGGCTAAAATATCTAAATGGAATTATGTCTAATAAATAAATAACAGAATGAATAGCATATCAAATACCTTAATTGAGTGCTCGTATAGATGCAGTGCCGACAGCACTGTGTAGATACAGCAGGTCGGAATTTGAAGTGGCCTATGAAAAGGTATTCAGGGAATTCAGGGAATATCTATCCTGCCAGCACATTTCCTGTGTCCGGTGCAGGCATGTCAGCGGAGTGGAGAGCTGAGAGTATTGCTCCACGTTCAACTCAGATTTCTCTCTTCTCCACTAAAATCGCTCACTGCTCGCTCCAAAACATAAACAGGCTGCATTGTATTGTAATAAGGGCTCTGTTTTTTTTTTCTTTTAACATTCAAAGTTTCTATTGAGGTTTTCGAATAAAGGAATGTATGCTGTGACGTCATTGCCCAAAAAGGAAAACCCCTCAAACTAAATTCTCAGTTTGAATAAAGTTATCCATCAGATGACATTAGTCTTTCTTTAATGAATATAACTGTGCAGCTAGCGGGAGAGCTTAATGCTAACAAAATATGGATTGAAGCAGAATATTTGGTTCACTAAAAGCATGTTAAACATGTGAATTGTGGAAATGATTAAATCTATCTTTTTTTCAATAAATTTAAACTTTTGGACTTTTGAACAACGCTCTGGAGTGCAAATGTTTGGATCACACGAGTCAAACAATCCTACGCAGCCACCACTGGAAATTAATTCTACAAATAGTATAGTACTTATTATATCAGTGTAGCCTAATCTTTGTATGCAACTGTGCAGATATTCCGGGTTTTAACAGAATGATACACATGCAAAAGAAAATGAAAAATAAAGCTGAGCAGCATTCAAATGTCGATTTAACATTTGAATGTCTTGTGAAGAGTTCAACTGGTTGACCTCTTAATAAAATACATTTGTTGGAACTTGAATCATGGCATTAGTGTTCTTTTGTATTTATTTTAATGTAGGCTCTTTATATGGCTTATAAAACATATGTCCATAATTAGTTCTATGTGGCTGGAATTCAGGAATATTAACAGCCATATTAGCTGTAAACCCACAGAACAACCGAATGACCACAGCTTATTGGTTTCTGTGTCTGAGGTAAGGAGTACACCTACAGTACCTGCTGATGATTCTGTCTATACATCTAGATACATAATGGTTAGTATAGGAGTGAACACATTTATTGCCCCAGTACATTTAGACAAATAATCCTGAAAGGGTGCTCCAGGAATGGATGAGTTGGTTAGTTTTCTTACAAATTTGAAAGTGAAAAGACCAGCAAGTCCTCTCATTTGCATGTAAGAGCCAACCACATGACCCACAGACCATATTATATTAGAATATGCAGTATATCCATTTCAAGGATAAGTCTATTACACTTATTAAAAATATTTTTCTTATAATCAATTCCCATCAAGAGACCAAAAATAAATGCATTAGCCTATCTCATTATCTTCGAACTTTCCTATCTTATAAGTGGCAAGAGCTCCAAGCCCATTGGTTCGTATTGAAAATGTACATCTTTTAAAAAAGATAATAGGTAATTTATTGAGTTCTATTTTCGGCAGCAGATTAATACACACGTGTTGAACCAGAGAGCATTTACATATATTAACAGTTCCCCCCTCTCTTTTTCTTTTTTTTAAAACTAAAGGAACATGTTCACTAGTCCAACTGTGTGGCTCTTTAATGTTTTTTTGTTTTATAGTTTTCAAACAATAATGTCCCTCTGTAGCACAAAGGATTAAAATATATCATGCATTCGATGCACACACTTGTTAGCAGGATCAATAAATTGCTGCTTCTCGTCGTTTGTGTGATTCGTTGGCGATAAGATTGCCTGCCTTATCTTTTAAATTGTGAGTAACATTTAAATGCACATAGTTAGATTAATGATATGTTATAAGGCAGTGTTGCATTAGAGCAGGTTTGTGCACCAGTCTGTACCTTCTCTATCTGGTCGGCCTCCAGGAGGTCACTGGATTCTCTGAGGTTGGGTTTGAACGTTTCTGGCTCCAGCTCTGTCTTGATGGATGTGCCCTGCTTGGAGTTCACCTCTTCCTTGGTGGTGATCTACAAGTACAAATACACGTCAGACATGCATATACACTCACAGGGAGTGGTTTGAAATTCAGCTTCCATAAAGGCACTGGCACTTGATGTGTTCAATTACAGCTATTTGTCATAAACCTAAAATGTAGTTTTGCATCATATCAGGCTATTCCTACATAGTTAGACTATCTAAAGCAGTAACCACAAATCTCTACAAGGTTTTACTAAACAGCTCTAGGATAAAGGCTGGGATGACATGAAGAAACTCGCCTTTAACCAAAGCCTAACCTCAGCAACAAAAGCTCCCATTTTAAATAAACAATGTTCCTGCAAAAATTATGAACGCAGTGTTTGCTGGAGACACACTGATAATCCAACAGTTTGATGAAAGCTGAATATAGCCATGCCACTCTCCAGACGACTAGGATTGGTTTGGCAGACTAGGGGAGCGGGCAGAGACACTGTCTGGGAGAGGAGAATGCAAAGTGAATGGGAAATCAACCCAATGAATAATTTGCACTCCCCAGTTTGACATTTTCTCTGACCAACAGACTGTTTGGGTTATTTATCTTTCTCGATAACAGAGGCTGATTGTGGGGCGCTTCACCACTGGTGGCTGGGTTACTCTCATGTTTCAGTCCTCATTCAAATGGGGCCTACCTCCATTGTCCTCAGAAAACATCACTCACCCAATCAAGGGAGTCTTACTTCCACCCTCTCACCAACACACAATCGCTTTATCCTTAAATATTCTATACATTCAGGTCATTTGAGCAATACCCATTTATGTGTGGCCTATATAAAATCTACGTATTGATCATATCTGATCTAGTGGGTTGACGCTCTAAAAACACCATTACAAGGAGTCTAAGATGGAAAGCCTGACACATGGAGATAAGGCTGCTGTCACATGAAAACCTCATCAGGTAGTTTTCTGTTATGAATTGATAAAACATATTTTTTTAATCAAATGTTTGAGAAGTCATTCCCAATTGATGTTGTATAGCAAGTTTGGAATAAGTTTTTTGAGCCAAACACTCATGAAACCTACTTAACACATAACAGTTATGTAAAGCAATAATAAGATGTGTTTTTGAGGTTAGTATGCGACATCAGCAGCAGCTGAAGCCTGCTAGAGCCTATGGGAGACCATCTTGGTGGGGGCGGCCGCAGGGCTGGGCAGAGCACAGAGAGAGGGCAGACAGGGCTGGTCAGGGCACCTGGAGTCTTTTGCAGAGCGAGCGTAGATCTTCACTGTTTAGTGCATCAATCCGACGGTGGTACTCCGTCAGAGACACTACCTGGTAGTATAAAGACAGGAACAGGTGGAACATAAAACTCTGCCAGATCTATCGCTGGCAATGGAAAGGAAAGGGTGAGTTTTTGGAAGGTATTATGTGCACCAAGTAGTGCGATTTCAGTGTACTTAACACTGCTCTTTAAATAAAGGTAGATGTAAAATATTTTTAACTTTTAACAAGAAGAGAAGGGGTGGGGCATTTAAAAGTGCATGTTTCATTTTGCATGTTTGTGTAATATGTTAAATAACACCACCATTGGACTAAAAGTTAACTTAAACCAAAGGATGGAAATAATACTCCAGCAGAAGGTACAATCAGTCTCTCCAGAAATGCAAAAAAACCCCCCACAAAACTTAGTGAGAAGACAATAGTTGAGGTACAATTGATGAAACACTACTTTCCAAGTCCATGAACATTAACCCACTCCCTCTTTGTCCGGAGCAATAATCCACAACTACAACTGCAGCCCAGACGGACCAACGCGATGACCTATAAGCATGGCTGCATTCCAACAAAGTTACACCCCACGCTACAAACTCCACTGAGAGCTGCTGCCTCTGTTCTGCCACTGAGTTAATGTTGGTGTTTACTAGTCCATCGTGTCTCGGTACAGGAAAGACATTTAAAGCCTTAAGCACGATATAAACAAACAAAGCCACAAATAACAAACGCTGACAGTGATATTGACTGGTCTAGGTCTATATTTCAATGAATATTAAACTGTCTGGGAACATATGTCATAAGCTGCCTTTAGTTCTTTAACTGTTTTCAAAATTATTTATTATTTTTTTTATTATTATTATTTTTTACAACTGAGACTAACTTGCACTCACGTTTTTTGGTAACAAGCTGCCTCTTTACAGCACTCAATAACGTAGCAGAACGGGTAAACTACAGCCTTAATAAAAAATACATCTGTGCCTCACTTCACCTGCAGCTCAAGGATTTTTAGTGCATGTGTCCCCTGATAAAGGGCAACATAAGGCTAGCAGCAGGCTAACCTGACTTTCAATGTCTATCAAATCCCTGTTATCTGAACAGATCAATGTCATGAAAAAGCTCAGCCTTTGGAAGTGACCAGTGAATTACATATGGTGTCATACAGCACAAGTGACTATTTAACTGTCACTTTACAAGCTATACACTCGAAACATTTATTTGAACATGATAACTGGTCACTCTGAAAAAAAGTATGGTAATGTAAGGTTAGGAAACTAACTAAAAAGGGGGCAGCACCTTTCAACTGGCAACTAGCAACTTGAAACTTTGAGCCAGCACACAGAGCCGCACACATCGTATTACAGACAACCGAGGAGAGCACTTTCCTGACTGCTAAACAGTGCTTACATAGTGGCCACTTTGTTTAACATCTGTCACTGACCTAGAACATATCGGCTAGCGGGCTAGTTAGCTTCGCTAGCGAGCTAGCCCGGCTGGCTAACAACAAGAGCAAGAGAACACACACACACGAATAACGTCCACACATCACTGACACACGAGCAAGGCACCAGGAACATACACAGGTGTACTTGGGGGTCATCCGTTTCTCTTGGTCTTTCACCCTCCTAGAAAACATGTCTTGCTTTCTGGGCGATGTTGAAGCTGGAAAGTCACATTACAAATCCTTTAAGTTCCCCCGTGTAGCCCCGAGACAAGGAGACGGAGTTGGTATGAAGCCTGGCAGCCTGCTCGACTAAAATAGAAACATTTTTTTTTCCAATGGGGTTTCTACACCGTAGGATTTGTGTGACATCGCTAAAATCCAATAACAATACGGGACAGGAGAGAAACCGGCTCCCTATTGGTCAAAAGAAAATATGACCTGTCCCATTACAGACAGGATTTAAAGACACAGTAACACCACAAACCCATGAGGTATAGATTGTGATTCACAAGATCCCTGGTTACAAAAACAAAGTCCAAATTCAAACGAATAAATTAATAAATACTACATTAATACGAGACAATTGAGCCAGCCCTTTTGTAAAACAAAAATATATTAACTCGACAAAACTATGTTAGTAAAACATCTATTTTCTTTTCCTTGAAGCTCCATGCAAAAGCGGTCCTGCTTAAAATTCATGTACAGGACAAACAAAAGCAGCAGGTTCCTGTTTACTTATTCAAATGTAATGGATCATGTAGTGACAAACAGATTTGTTTCCTACATCATTCATTTACATTAAAATTTTAATCCTGGCCAGTGCTTCCATCGTATCAATTTCTTCATGCAACTGATGCATCCCTTTCATTATCCACAGACTCGAAAAACAATCTCAATTTACCAAAACCATCCAATGTGTAGTGCAGTGATGTACCCCATTACAGTGCTGAAAATCTAGATGGACATCCCTTGTCTATGCTCCTTAGTCTTAATGCCACATTCTGTAAATGTGCAATGAAGACACCTTGAGAAGTTAGTTTGACGAGAAAGGAAGTCAGATTGAATTTACATCGGTGCCACATGAGTTTGGGGTGATTTCATAGCCCAAAAAACCCCCAAACTGTTTAGTTGCTCAATGATTACATTCCCTGCAGCAACTCATAATTGTGTTAGCCTTTTGCCATTCAGCAAAATTAGTTGCCAAATGCTGACCAACGCTTGTGACAGTCACACAACATGTGATGGAACTACATTACACTAACTGAGAAGATTAAACAATTACACAAACATGCAAAACACTTTGGTTGGAAGTTCAGAGAAGCGCATTTCCAAGCAAAGCAAGTGTTCACACAACTTACACAATTTACATGTGATAGAAAGTTCACACAAAAGGTTACCATCAAATCAAGAAATATGCAGTGGTACATAGAAGTGCAATATAAAGAAGCAAAATACAAAACTAAGGCTTTGAACACTACACAATTCTGATGGATTAAAAAACATGATCAGCACAATACGTTCGGACTATGTATAACATAATGAAAGCAAATCAACACATTTATATAAAACATGTAAATTAACACACAAAAATAAACTTAACAATACACCACATAAAGTTCTGGCTTCACAAGTTATGGATTAAACCATAATGGTGTAATAATAACCATAGCGGGGAACCATATTTAATCCATGTCTGTGAGGCTTGAGACAACACAACAGGTGTGCTTTAAGCAGGAGTTCTAGCCGTGTAGACCTTACCTCCCACTCCTTGACGTTGAGGTCGGTGATGGGCTCGTCCTCAGCTGTTTCTGTCACCTCATTCTTCTTGACAACCATAAACCCAGGCTCTTGTCCCATCCCCCTGACCCCCTCACCATACATGTCCGGGCTCCACTGCATGAAGAAGACGTACAGGTGGTCTGACCTATGGGGAATAAACACAACTCCCATCAGCACATCAACTCCCAAAAGTCAAGAGAATAACTGAATATTTTGAATGTTAAAGCAACGGCCCTAACGGCCGTAAGAAAGCATTTCAACATCAAGAGACAGACACTGAACAAGACACAGCGTGTTCTTGTCAGTATCGAGTATTTTGCAACAAAAGTTATCACTTTGTGCTGAAGTGTGGGAACACTTTGGGGAAAAAAATGGTCTTATAATGACAAACAGTTGAACCTGCCTACATTGGTTTTGTTGTTCCCTTGTGGGCAGCCGAACAGGCTGTAGACACAACATTCACGTATGATGAAGTTGTTACAGCAAACGGGTTAGCTAACAGTTTTTTAATTTACACATAAAACAAACAGACATGACAGAGCTGTGCAGGCTCAGTAGTCTGAGCTTTATTCAGTGTTGTGGTTGTGTACGGCTCATTCAATGGCCTCCCCTTCTTCCCACACCATCGCTGGGACACTTAAAGACACATCATGCGGGCCGCCTCCCATCTAGGTCAGGCTACAGAGAGTCTAGCGGCGTCTGAAGAAAAGGACTATGAGCCGCTGTGTTGTCAGTCCCAACAGCTTATGATCACGCCTCCCACACACCTCAGCCTGCTTGCAGTGCCAAGAAAGACAAGTTAAAAATAATGAATAGTCACTTGTGCGAGCCACGTCTCTAAATACTAGCTCAGAATCTGCAGTGCCTGCGGGGTTGTCATCCCCAGGAGCAGAGTGCATCGCAGCAAACTTGTTTTCCAGGTGGGAAAAGCTGCAGCTAAGCAACCTGCACACGACAACAACAATGCTATAACAAACAAGACTCCTGAAGTTCATAATTAATAATGCAGTGCGCGGGGGGATGGGGGTTCTGTGTCATTACTGCATTCTTAACACATCACATAACCAAAAAGCATTTATGGAACCATGACTAACTAAAAAAGACAAGCCTGTTTGTTTGATTCAGATGTGATTAGCAGCCTGAGAGAACACCAAGGGTGTTGCTGCTGTTAAAGTACAGACCCATGTACTGAAAACAGCAAAGGTGCTGTGCAATTTAAAAATGGAAGTGACTGATCAGATTCACCTCATGTTTGCTATCAACATTATTGTTCCTTTGTATCCTTCTCTCTAAAGAGATACAACAGTCAGTGTAACTACCACTGAACTGGAGCCAGATTTGGCTCTAATGAATGGCCTCTGATTTATTAAATTAGGCTATTGGGATTAACTCTCCATATAAACATATTACGCAACTTTTCATGAAATGCGTCTCCTTGCATCACAAAGAGCTCTAATGTAATTATGACTGCTGCTTGCTTGGCAACTGTACATCTAGACGGAGCGCTCCAACTTGGAAAAACACAAACAAGCCATATCTATTTGAGGTTGATATAAAACATTACAGCGAAGGTCAGAACAAGTTCCTGAGCATTTTTGTTGGCGGAACACTTGCTGAGGATACAAAACTAGGAAAAACACAAGCTTTATTGTTTGATGGGTTGTGTGCGTGTTAGGGCTGTAAAGTCCTAGTCGACTGGTCGACTTATTGGTCGATACGTTCTGGGTCGACCAAAATTCTGATTGGTCGATTTTTTGCCGCGTTAATTTCATAAAGTCGTCATCAGGAGGAAAGTACCAAGTGCTAATGGGGGTGTTTTCAGAGCCCTGTTTCACAGAAAACAGCCTGTCTTCAGAGAACACCCCCCTTGTTTTCACTATTTTGGATTAGCCCACTAGAGACAGGTAGAAGAAGAAGGTCCATGTTATTCAACGTCCGGTGGTTTAATTGCTGAATATTTATTTTATTTTGAGCGTTTCATTTAAGTTTCATTTGAGTCCTCCTCCTCTACCATCCATGTCAAAGACATCGGCAGTGTGGCAGAATGTTTACAAAATAGATGGCGGGAAAAAAGTCGAATGTAAAATCACAGCTCGACTACAAACATGGCGTATCATCTAAAAACGGTAATATTTCAATATTATAGCCTATTAATATCATATTAAACATATTTCAATATTTTAGTCTAATAATCGTTTATTCGTTTTATAACTGCAGGATCCCTCCGATACACCAGACCAGCTGATGTTATCCTCCTCTATCATCCAAACGCAAACATGAGATCACAGAAGGAACTGTCAGTTTATTGCTCAGGATATGAGGCCCATTGGTGTCGTGGAAGGCCAAGGTTTTAAGAACCTGTTAAAAGTTTTGGAACCTGGATATTCAGTGCCAGCGCGCCAGACAATCATGCCTTTGCTTTATTTTTGGTACATGATCTGGGATGTTTAATAAAGATAATTTTCCCTGAATTGTTGTTTAATTGCCTTCTTGTGCTGATATCAGTATATATTTTCGGTAATCATGTGCTATTATATTGCGCAGATGCACGTGATGCCCCCCCCCCCCATTAGTCGATTTTTAGTCGAAATTTCAGGGTTTCAGTCGACCAAGAATTTCTTTGGTTGATTACAGCCCTAGTGCGTGTGTGTCTGTCTGTCCCAGCGCAGGAATAAAGTGCATGTCTGTTTCCCTGCAGAGTGAATGAATAATAAATCGTTTTGCTGTCTGGTAGAGGCAGCACAGGGAGATGGGCAGGAGCCGCAGTGGGAGTCAGACCTGACAAAGAGTGCATATTTGATTGGTTTCAAATATTAAAAGGACTGGAGGTGAGGGCGCCTTGGTAACTCAGCTGACTACTGTGGTGTGTTAGGAGTAAGGATGTTAGGATCGCACAAGGCCAAATATCTGCAGCTCCCTGCATTAAAAACAAAGTCTGCTGCACTGTAAGTGGACTTATCAGAGGCTACCATATCATGTACTTCACTTTAGAGTTTTTCCATTTTAAACATTGTTCCACGTAATCAGATACAGCACTGGTTTCACTAAAGTTATTTCAGCTGCAACAAAAAGGATTTGCTTGTATTCAAAGTTGTGGCTGAAGCACTGACCTCTCCTGCGGCACAGCAAACCAGTACTCGTGCTTCTTGCCCTGCTGGGCATACTGCTGCATGGAGGCGCTGGCGTTGGAAATAAACGTCTTCTTCATGGGCTTCCCCACCCGCAGACACAGGAACTTGTGAGTGGGGTGCTTCCGTCTCTCTGCAGAACCTGAACCTGGAAGAGGAAACATCACATGGTCACAAAAGCATAAAAATTATTAGTATTATTAATTGTGTTATTTTATAGCTAAATAGCTGCAACAAAACAGGACAAAGGAATAGGTTTGACATTTTGGGGAACATGCCTATTCGCTTTCTTGCTGAGAGTTAGATGAGAAGATTAAACATAACTCATAACTGTATGCTTAATATAAAGCTACAGCCAGTAAGCTTAGCCTAGCGTACAGACTGGAAACTGCTAGCCCGGCTCAGGCTTGTACACTTATGTTGTGTGTATTGATCAAACTAATGAGATATAACAAGTTCATTAGTGAGCTTTACAGGTGTTGCTAGGTAAACTTTGCAAGTTTTGGACAGAGCCTGGCTAGCTGTCCCCCGTTTCCAGTCCTTATATTTAAGGTACAGACACAAGAGTGGTATCAATCTAAACACCCAACTCTCTCAGGAAAGCAAACCAGCACAGTTCCCAAGTATCAAACAAGCTTACTTTAAAAATCACTAGTGTTTTGTTTCAAATGTCTGCCATCTAAAAACAACATACATCTTGTTGATTAACTCTGTGTTCTCCCCCTTATTCTTGCTTTATGCATGTGACCTAGTTTTCTATCCTCTATTTATTGGCTACTTCAACTGGCATTAGTCATTTTGCGGCAGAAATGCGACAGACGACAGAAACAAATGGAGAAGCACACTATAATTGATAGAGTCCTCTGCCCGTGGTACATTATCAATGGCCTATTATAAGGTTGCAGCCCCGGGGTGCTGAATGACATCACTGCACCAGTGACATTACACTGCCACATATTGTCAGCTCCTGGTTGGGCAATTCAACATAACTAGCAATAACGATAGACAAAATAATCTGCTTAGACAACACGCTCAGCGGGACAAATTCAATTTTCAGAATGCATTAATTCCGTATTTATGCAGCTTGTTTTTGAGGTTGCTGCCGTTACTTGTGTGGGCTGTGCTAATGTGCACAGAATAATGGGCAGCCCTGCTGAGATCCCATGAATTAGAGCTGCTCCTGCAGCCCGGCTCCTCTGTGCGACAATAATTGACGGGGAGAAAATGGCGAATCTCGCTCTCCACCTGTCTCTCTATCTTGGACTATTTCGTCTTTGGGAGAGAGATATCACTTTTTTTGGAATCACAAGTACGTGTCTAGAGTGGACAGTGGGTTGTATGGACACAAGCGAGTGTGACATACTGAGGCCACAGTCGGATAACAAGACCCAAACTGTGCCACCCAGGCTCTAATTAAAAGGATGCTGTCATGGTTTTGTATGTGTTAGCCAATTAACTACTAATTGCAGAGGATTTGCCAGCCATTTCCTCTAGCACATCTTCCAGGCAGTCACCGCTTTCCTAGCTCATTTACATCATCTTGCTGGAGATGGGTTATCCATCACAGTGAACACTCTGCTAGCTTTATGTTATCGGTGGTGGTAACACAGTTGGGAGAAAGGGCTGTTTTAAAACTACTTGCAGGTGTGTTCAAGGATAATTTGAAACTGCCATTTGAACATAAGTTCTCAGTAAACCTTGAAGACGATGTCTATTGTTTTTGTGAAACAATAGACAATCTTTCTTCTTAACTACTTGCTAAGGAGAAAGATGAGGAAAATGCCTGTAGCATTTATTTTCTTTCTTCTTCTATTTTGTGTACAATAAATTTGAATGATTGCACATAAATATACGTTATCTAAAAGTATTAAGAGGTCCACATCTTATAACTTTATTTTGGTTTTGTATATATGTTCCTGGACGATAACTTCCAATAGCTGGCAGGTTAAAACAACTTTAGCCACTGGTGTGATCCTATAATCTTACACATAGCAATGAGAACAAAATAAGTTTATTCCAGGCTTTGGGGGAGGTAGTATTTGTCTAAATCCACATGAAAGCAAACCAGAGAAGTATGTCATGTGTAAATAACACCTCTCTGAATGCTGTCTCAGAAGGTGTTTGGATGTAGGGTTTCATTGCCTTCGTGTTTTGCCTGTGGGCATTACGTGTGTTTGTGGCGTTGTGGTGTTTGATAGGCTTTAGCTTATCGCCCAGAGGAGTGGCCCAGACCACCAGAGCCCGAGATCAAAGAGCTGCATAAAGCCCCATAAAGCCCGGCTAGCTCCGCCGAGCTGATAACAACAGAGAGGCTGCCATTTCCCTTCGTCTTTATATTCCAATTACTAGCACCAAGGCAGAGTGGGAACAGAAAGGTTATCGGGAACCAACATGAGACGGGATTCCGAAGCAGCCAGAGAGGAGAGGAACTCTCTTTGATAGTCCTCAGAAGAAAATGGATGTAGGGGTTGCAGCTAAAAGAACATGAAGCCAGATTAATCACCTGAAATGTCCTCTACCTGTTTTTCATGATCTTTGAGTTACACGTTTTCCAACTATGTTACTATGTAAACGTGTTTACCCTCTGCAGAGTTCTGCGTGCCGTCCTTTGGCGTCTTCTCTACATTCTCCTTTTCCTCCGTGCCCTGTTGCATAGTGTCCGTTTTGGAGACGTCTGTCCCCTCGTGGACTTCCCCCTGTGGACTGGCTGAGTCAGAGGTGGTGTCTGCGGCACCAGGGGTGGCTGAGCTTTGGGACCCCGGGCGAGAAGTGCTTCTGCTGCTGGGACCATGGGCCTGGCTAGTGCTGCTGCTGCTGCTGGTGGTGGTGGTGGTGGTTGTGGGTGTGCTTGGTGGCTTCTCTACACTGAGCTGCTTGGATCCCATGGGGGACTTGCTATCGCTCTCTGTGGCAGTGTCTGGTGGATTGTCCTCTGCTTTCGCCGCAGCACTCTCCTCCGGCTGACTGACTGCGCTGAGGGCACCACCTGGGGCCTGGGACCCGGCGCCGCTGGCCTCCACCTTGATGATGGTTTGCACGGACTCTGTGGAAGCGCCTGAGGACTTATCCAGGCGGAGGTCCTCGTTAGACGCTTGCTCCTCCTCACGGATGGGGGACAGCTCCGTCTCGGTGAAGACGTCTTCGGAGATGGAGCCCTCGGTGCTGCGCGGGGCCGTGCTGCCGCTGTCGTTGGCCCCCGGCTCCCTAAGGCGCTGCTCTGGCTCCTTCTGCTGGGAGGGATGTCTCTCAGTGGGAAGAGGCTCCAGGTCACTGGAAACAAAGAGAAGCAATAAGACACATGCAGCTCTATCAAGAGTAGAGGAATATTTGGACATGGTTAATATGTGCTAGCCTGGAAAATCAATTATACGATGCCTTCAGTAGCTCTGGAGGAGTCATCTAATGTCTGAGAAAACTGTTACAAACTGGGTTCATGGAGTTGCAAAGACGTGGGTGTTTACCAGGCATGGATGCTCTAATGAGACACTATTCAGTTGCATTATGGGACATTTTTGAGCTTGACCTCAGTCAGGTTCTCTGCATATGCTCTTTTTTGAGTCCCCCATCTTTTTAGAAGCGCAACACTTAATCACCTGTGTGCACTTCTAACCAATCAGCAGCCACAGTTATGATCAATAATCTATCATTAAAAGTGACAATGCATAATGCATGCATTTCCTTGCTGAGAGTTTATTTTGCAGAGAGAGCTGCCTTGATCTTCTTTGAATGATCATGTCTTACTGGTTTGGATTTATATATATCTAGTGGATCGGGTCATACTGTCAGTTTACTGTGAAGACTTTTGTTTCAAAGTTTGGCAAATCACTTTTGCATGACTGGAACGGTAACGTAAAAGAAATCAGGAACCACAGCAAACTGGTTAGAGGAAGCCTTATCAAAGTAAACACCTTTTGACCCGTCGTTCATGTTGCATGGAAAATCACTCATGGCATGCCTGCAGCACAGGGTCTGACCAAAGCAGACACAGACACACACACACACACACACAGCACAATTATCCCAACTGTACAGTATTCAGCACGAGATCAGGCTCAATGGACAGAACTGATATATGCATAAATACTGTCGCTCAAACTTTGTGCATATTTGGATAATCAGTTTTTGTTAAGTGATAAATTTAAAAAAAAGGTTGTAAACCTTAAAAAAAACACTTAAGCAGATTCCCAATTCTAACTGTACAAAAGGAACAAATCTGTCTTTCCCGCAATTAAAAACATTCTATTACTAGAAAACCTCTAATAAGGTCGCAAGACAAAAACACTTGTTTTTGACCAGCACAAAGAATCCCATTCTGCAGGGCACTTGTTGCTCAGCTGTGTTTTCGGACAGAGATAGAAAGAGAGAGGTCAGCAGAGAGAGAAAGAGAAGGAGAGGATACACAGACAATGGATCACAGCTGAGGAAACAGCTGGGCCTGGCACACAAACCAATCATTTGCCAGCACAATAACTGCTTCACAGGCAACACTGGACTGCTTAAACACAGAGCCACACAGACCCCCAAAAAACTGACTCCACAGGGCTCCTAATATTAGATCACATTTGCCCTTACATAATTTGGTCTGCAACAACAACATTAAAACAATTTAAATGAAACACAAAAAAATCTGGCGGGAAGAAACACAAGTGGATCCTCTGAAGTGGCTGCTTCCTAGTGCATAAGAGGTGAGCAATCCGAACGTAGGAGGGTGAAGGCATACTTCATTAACCCTGGTGTAATTGCTGTTTCCTTTTTATTTTGGTATGTAGAGGGTGGGGGTGGGGTGGGGGATTAAACTGAAAACTTGAAATTGGTTGCTGACGCAATCGGACCGCGGGTGCAGCAGAGAATGACATTGATTATAGCGAGGTTTCTGCTTTTCTGCGAGGGTGAGAGTGGGAGGAGGGCATTTGGAATTAAACTGTGGGGAAAGATAGAGTGTATGTAGGAGTAAATTAGAATCAGAAGTCAGGGTTTATATACTTTGAATAACTACATGTGTTAGTCTTTACCATCCATACTTAACAACAACAACAACAACAACAGTATGTGTCGGCGTTTCTTTCTTACTCGGGCACAGCCTCTCTGATCTTGGGGTCTGTGATCTCCTTGCAGATGGCAGCAGACTGCACCTCCTCCAGGGGACACATGATGCCGTACTCCTCGCACCCGTGGGCCTGAACCAGTGGGTCCATCCGGTGGGGATCAAACATGATGTTGTTGGGTGTCACCAGCAACACCCCGCTCACCGCACCCTGAATCAATACGGGAGAAGAGAGGGACGGGCGAGGAAGAAACGGAACCCATTAGAACTTCATATAAATCTGAAAAAGAACAGCTTAGCATGTTCATCAACCACCAAAGGATGATCAAAAGCACCGCTGTCACATAAACAACTGGGAGTCGAATCAATTTGAGGCCGCAAATGTCCTAAATCAAGTAGAAGTTATTGACTGCCTGGACCGTGACCACTCCAGTGCTTTCATTTGGTACCTGGGAGTGAATCAGCAGTGGTTCAATATCATGGATCTGTGTGTGTGTGTGTGTGTGTGCATGTGCGTGTGTGCGTGTGTGTCTGTAAGCAGGACAGCTGCCTGGACAGAGACACACACTCACAAAATGTTTTCTTAGTTTTTTACAATTGAAATTACTTTTGAATTATCATACCAAACCTGCAAATTTTCTTTTTAGACTTTTAAGATCCTGAATTTAGATAACTCAGTTTACAGCACTTCAAGGGGCTGCAGAACAACATTAAGTCTAATCAGCAGAATTAAACTACAGTCGGCAGGAGAGATGCTCTTCTTCACGTGCTGGTCTACAGGGTTTTTCAGATCTGCCCACACACATGCGCCCACAGTGTTTACTGTGCTCTCATTTTATCCTCGTTCCAGGTTTCTGAAGAAAATTCTACAATAACAAAGAAAAAACAACAACGGCGAGCTGGAATGCGTCCGTTTATTAAGATACCAGTTGTGAAAGATTTGAGTGCGTTTTAGTGTAATTGCTTAATCCCTCCAACTGCCTTGTTTACGTCTGCCTCGGTTCGTGACTTCATGTTTTGCTGAGAATCCCATAGAAGGACACAGAACTAGCAACTGAAACAGCAAAGATGATCCTGTTTTTTAAACTGACAGCATTGGCAGATAAAGTGGAGCACTTGCAATTTTTGCTGATTTGTTCTTGTATTATTGTGTAAGGGTGTAAACTACCAAATCTCAACAGGCACTTGAGGCACTTGATCTCTGAGTGATCGATGGTTTACAACACTGAACAACAAAGCAAGAAAAATAAAAACAGCTTTAATGAGGACTTATCTCAAGTGCATTACTTTTCTTTTCAAATCTACAGACAAGCTTTTTGAAATATGGAGTGTGTTGAATACCTCCAGCTGACGTATAATCTCTCTCCTTTCCTCACATTCAGCTTTTGTTTTTTTCTGACGTCATTTTATCTTTAGACCACAGCAGTTCGCAGCAGTGTGTCTGTTACATGATCAGGAGGGTTCAGACAGAGTGCCTTCTATAACGCGTCTTACCATTCCATCAGTGATGTACTTGCAGTTGATCTTGAGGAACTTCTCTGTGAGGGCCTCTTCCTCCTCGGAGGTGGATGACACCACTCTGGACTGGCGCAGGGCAGAGAACACCGGGGGGTGAACGCCGTCTGGTCTGGGGGGGCCATCAGAGTCCTTGAGAGAGGATGGGAGGGGGTGTGGACACCATTTGTTAGTTAGTACACACTTTTATACTTTTATAGTACCTATCATCTGTTCTTGAGGCTGGACTAGTATGTCCCTCGTCACCATAAACAGAAAAAAAGTTACATTTATAGTCGGGAGTTAAAGGAGACACATTGTGCCTATTTTCAGGTTCATTCTTGATGCATTTTGGGTTTACATGCTTTAATGTTCTAATACGTGCATACGAATGCATCGTGACTAAATCTCTAAACAGCATTCAACTAAATGATAAGATGATGAGCACTGTCGAACAAGCAGAGTTTGGTTCACTTGGTAATACATGGTGTTACTAATTTGCGTCTCATTTCATCAAACTAATGCGTTTGAGTCTCTACATGTATTATCTATATATAAACAGATATTTTCTGCACAGCGGGACAATCAGGTTAGGAGAAACCCAATGACGAGCCGAGTGAATGTGCCTCCTGTGTGCCTGAGCCTCACACAGCAATTAGGTGAAAAACATTCATATGAGACCGGAGATCTAATTATTGTGCTTTCGGCACTACCTAGTTAGTGTTATACTTGTGCCCTTGAGTCAAGGGCGGGTTTGGAAACTGTTGAATGAGGGGCCAGACTAGGGAGCACATTTATAAATCTATTAAAAAACGTGTTTCTGTGTAATAACAAACAGTTCATCGTTAATAGTTACATTGTTTATTCACTGTAATTAACAGATGCCAGACAGCGTTCAACATGAATGTTTTTATCTTTCACATTGCCTGGCCGGGCAAGTGGCCTGGTTGGTACCGTGCATGTGCAACTCTCAAGAGATGAAAAGGGCTGCAGAAAATAACGTGTTTAATATTTTTTTACCACCTGCCTGATTGGGCTAGTGAGTTGCCATATTTTCTAGCCCCATATGGCATTTTACTTGCCCAGGGCCAACTGGGCCATCGTTATTGTCTGGATATGGTCCGATAATGAGACAATGGGCCCCTGCACACAGACATGTTAGTGGGCTTTTTGAATCTCTTTGATGTCGGTTGCCTTTTCCTCTACTTGCGGTCATTTTTGGCATTTGTGGTTGTTTGATTGACTTTCTAACAAGAACAAGAGGTCCAGGGGTTTGCTGTGGGTCTGTTCAGTGATCCATCCATGAGACTAACAAGCCAACTACCTATCACCTTGTGACTCTGCTAGCGGCGGGAAGAGGCACCCCCGGTTCACATAAACTACTTTACCCTGTGTGTTATGTCCTTTAGAAGGCGGCTCCTACACTAAAACACATCGAAAACTGTGTGTTTTCGTGTATTCTTCATGTACATCGACGCATCAAATGTTATCAAATGATACCTTTATATGCCTACTGTACACACACAAGAATCTTATATTATTTAGTGGTTGTATTGAGCATGGAGTGCTGCAAAAAATATGGTATCTTTAATAAAGATTAATAATGATAACAAGCAAATGTAAAACTATGGTCTTAATTTTAATGATACTTATAATGAATGTAAGAATAATTGACAGATACGAGAATGATTCAAAATATACAGCTATACTGTCTCTCTGTAATCCACCAGATGCTCCACAACCAAGAGGCAATGTAAGTGATGTCTCAACCATCTTGTTGTATTATATGTTGACTGATACACTATAAAGTGTGTATTTTGTTACTTCTTCTTCATCTACGCCATGGTAACTCTGCAAGCTGCCACAGATGGCGTGTCTGCTGGGCTGGAAACACGAGGTGTGGTGCGTTTGGTGTTTCTACCAGTGGCCTGTTGCCATGCGATGTCTGAGCCAGGGGGAGAGACTGACTCAAGTCTGTCTGAATAACCGTCCACGGGGACAACTGTCCGACTAGGAGACATTTTGCAGGGCCGCGTTGTTCAGCCGACTGAACAACGCTGGACAGTCTGTGACGCTGAATGACTGCTGGAGGAGTCAGACCGGATGGAGAGATGCGAAGAAGTGAGGGAGAGGAGAAATAGGGATGAGGAAGACCAAAACAGAGAAGCAACTGCAGCAGAAGCGACAAAAAAAAAAAAAAAAAAGGGAAAGCAGTGCAAAGCTGCTGTGGAGAAATAAAGAAAGACAAGGAGATAAAGAGAGCTGAAGGCAATGAAAGAGAGTGATTGGAGTGAGGACAAAGAACAAAAGGGAAAAGGAGGACAGCGATGAGTGTGTGGGAGTCATCAACGAGGGGGATTTTTAGGCCGGGAGGGGAGGGAGGAGTGCAGTGAAGAGCGGTGAAGAGCTTAGAGAAGACAGCCTGAGCCCATAACAACTGTCTGCTGTCCTCCTGACACCCACCCCCACACCTCCCCCTCTCAGTCTCCCAGCGCAGTCGACAAACAGCCTGCAGCCGCTGACCCACACCGACACACACGGCCCAGACACCGGCGGCCGGGAAAGGCTGAGGGGGCCGGGAACAATCTGCTGCAGCCAAAAACAAGCCTCTCTGAACAAGGAGACGAGGAAGGGACCTAAAAAATGTGAAATGGAGATAAGGAGGAGAAGAATCGGAGGTGAAAATAAAAAGTTTTGCGAACATCCTCAAAACAAACAAAGGACTGCTCGTCATTCACTTAAACTGAGCACACCTCACCTACACAACTGCACTTAAATCGCTTCACTTCCCTTTGAGTCACTTCCCTCTCCGATGTTAAATCAACCACCTTAAAAAAATAAAAAAGCTGACAAGGACACAGCTGGGAACAGGAACACACACGCTTTTGTCCACATGTGCAGCACACACCTGGGTTATAACGAACAGCAATGGGTGTCCAAACATGTCCTCCCTCATAGAAATGCACAACAAACATCGTCTCCCCTTCCCTCTTATTAAGTCTGGCACATGTTAGAAATGGGTGTTATGTGTTGGTGACAAACTAACACCTGTCACATGTCGCACACAGTCCATTTAAAAAGGAGGACTGTGAAGAAGCACACGCTGTCCATCAGCTGAGAGCTGCTGCTCACAAGGTGATTAGGTAACAATTTATTTTGGCACAGTGCCCAAATATTGACTTGCAAAGCAAAAAAAAGAAACGATAATGTTGCATTTGTACATTATGTTGCTGTGTGGGATGATTACCGTCAGAAATAAGAGGAAAATACAGTGAAAAGAGTGAGATTTAGTTGGTCTGTTTAATGGCTGCCAATGATGGCATATTGTCAAAAGTTGACAATCTGTCCCTTTATTTATCTTTTAATGTGAAATTCTAGTTGTAAAAAACCCCCAAAACAAACCATGTCACTGACTCAGCAGTTTAGTTTCACCAGATCATAGCTCATGCAATGGATGATGTGACGATTATCGCTATATAAATTCGGATTTTCGGATATTTTCCACCCTTGGTATTCATTCATTCGTAATGCTCCATCAGCGAATCATCACCTGATCCAAAGCTCCAATCATATCTCACACTGATCAAGCTGCCAACTCATCCACCCTGTGGTTTCCCCCCCGTGACCACCTGTGCTGCTTACTACTTCCTGCTACACGCTGCCATTGGCTGCTTTCTCTCTCCCACCACCCCACCTCCATCCCCAAACGTTGTTATTGTGAGCACGTTAGCATGCTGACATTAGCATTTGACTCAAAGCTGCTAGCGTGGCTCTAGATTCCAAACATTATCACAGTGCTGGGTTTATACACTGACCAAAAAAAAAAGACACCTTTTCAAATCCTGCACTATGTATCCCCAAACACACAGGAACACTGCCCACTGACAGGAATATCCTAATGGCATTGTTAAAGTGTTTCTACATTTTTTTTTTTTATTAAAATAAACTTCAAGAGTGAGCACTGAGTTCTGTGTCAATCGGACAGTTTGACTCTATTTCGTACAGTGGTACACATACAGCTTACAGATCAATAAAGTTTTTATGCAGTGGAAGGTAGGACAGCATCACCCTGCCACAGCCACCTCACATATTTCAAGTGAATATTGCTTTTCCGGGCTGCTGCTTTCTTTGCATCCTCTAATATATGACCAGTGTTTGTCCTTCGCCGGCCTCTACTGGCATTCAATACTTTCTCAGCTGGTGCCAGACTGTGGTACTGTGAGGGATGATGCTAAATCGGCTAGTCTCTTCATTACGTCCTATTTTTACCTTCACCTTCGCACAGAACTTTCATTGAAACTGCAAAACCGTAGACATTAAGGTAAGGTAAGGGTAAAGCAAGGTAAGTAGAGGTAATGTAAGGTAACAATCAGCAGAAATAGTAAAGAACGATGGTGAGGAGCTAACACAACCCCACTGAAAAATCCCATAATGAAGAGAAACAGACTTTCTTTGACCTCGTTTGAGGTTAGCCACAACATGTCGATGTCTTGAAGTAACCAGATTCTAGTCAGTCTTGGAAACAGGATTTTTCAGTGTGTGTTTGACATCAAAGGGAGAGAAAGCGCATAGTGCAGCATAGTAGACTGGCTGCTGCACTGAAATCCAAAGATGAAAAAGCTGCTGGCCTCAGACTGTGAGTAACCGCTGGAAGGGGGCAGGCTGTGGAGACGAGCCAGGAATGGGGAAGGTAGGAATGGAAGAGTATCGCTAAGGACGTACAGGAAGAGAATAAGGAGGGGAGAATAAGGAGAGGCATCACAGTTATCTACTCTACAGGAAGTAGGGGAGGGGTCTGACACCGACGCTGGGGACAGGAGATGGGTGTAGCAGTGTTCGATGACAGCTGTGGTGGGGCTACAAAAATCAATATCCTCTTAGTTGCCAACCAGTATTTCTCTCAGTTCAAAGAATCTAAAGAGAGACTGTGGTTTCTGTTAAATATGGCTTCCCTCCTACTGTGGTGGTGAAGGACAAAATGACAGGTAATAAATCAATAAAATACATTCTGCAGGTGTACATATAGATTAAAAAGACAGCGTGTCTTTTGAATGGTGCATCAGCTGCTTTTCTCTCGATGTAATAACAAAGATCTGCAGGTGCCACCCGGCTTTGACCTTGTCAGTGACACATGGTGCAATCAAAAATCAATCCATAGCTCCACCGTGTGGGCATGGCCGTGTTCTGCAAGAGGGAGCACACACTGGTTGGGGTTCATCAGATGTCAGCAGCCAGAGGTCAAGTACGATGTGTACTGTTGCTCATACCCTGATGAGACATTTACTGAATCTGTCCTAGTAAAAAAAACAAGATGTCATTTTCATAAGTTAACCAAAAGATTCTGCCTAAAACATGTTGGATGCTGGACATTAGGATATGAGACCTGTTCACTTGAGTGAGATCATCACAAGCGTAGCCATGTGGCGCCAGATAAATAGGTAATCTAAACTGGTTCTACTTCCTCCATATCTAATTTTAGGTCACACCCCAGTGGAAGGAAGGACGGAAGGACGGAGGGAGGCAAATGAGGTGCCAAAAGAGGAAGAGACAGGGAAGGTCACAGTAGTAGCTCGATCAAGGCGGTGAGTAAGCATGCATGCGTGTGTGTCAGTTTGAACACGAGGAAGGTCTGGGTAAGACAAAGAGGACGTGCTTGCCCACACAGATGACCAGAGAGCAAGAACGCCAGCGAGCTGGGCGGCTGACAAATCATCCAACTACAGCAAGACCGCCAGCCGGAAAGTCAGCCAGCGCCCCATGCATGCACATGCACGCACGCACGTACGCGCGCACACAGTCATCCAGACAGCCAGCCAACGATCCATGCCTTCAAGATGTGTTACTTTTTTCTGCCAATACTGGCAGGCCAGCAGGCAGAGCGAGTGCTTGAAGACACTTCAGAGCTGCATTATCTAGCCTTTAGCTCTCTCACAGAAAGGCTGGACCACGAGGCTGCATGGCGAAAAACTTTTACCTTGCTGACTGAAGCATGGCCAGTCTTGTGTAGCAGGTACATCACAGCATATGATGCACGTTTGATTTGACACCTCTGCCAAACAACCCCTCTTTTTCTTTTCTTACAATGGAAATCGAAGGGTGTTCATCCTGCAGGAGATTTATATGTTCAACATTTTAACTGGATTTCGGCAACTACAGGAAAAGTACAACTCACCTCCAACTCATCTTTTTTTCAGTTATCTTCAAGTAAAACTGCACCTGAATGATTTTGTCACTTCAGAACCTGACATATTGGATATTAGTTTGAAGCGTATGTTTAACACCGGAAACTTCTCCATGGGTTTATTTAAGGCACTCATGGAGGATAATCTGTGTGTGAAACGACGATAAAAGACGTGTACACAAATTCCACATAGATGCTGGGCAGTGCTTAACCCAAACTAATGTGTGTTAACTTATCCAACATTAAAACTCCTCAGCATCTCCCCGGAGGTGTCTGCACAGTGTGATGGAAGTAATTCTGCTTGAGGCACTTTAAAAAGAGAGACTATGTAACGTTTGAAGGAAAAACAAACACATTCTCCCTTTAACAAAAGAAGATCTTTTGAAGATTTCTGAACAAACAAATCCAAAACACACACTTACTCAATTCAAAACTGGTATGACCAGGAGCATGGATGGTGGCTAGTGTTAGCTAATGTTAGCTAGTGTAATTACATGTCAACATGTAATTGACATATTTGAGTCAGTTTGCTGACTTTATGGCTCCTCTGTGCTCACTCATGGCCGACGTCTATCCCAGTCTGAACGATAACTCTTTGTTTAATTTGTGATTTTCTTTTGAAAAGTCCTCTCATCACCATGTTCGCTATGGGTTTTTGAGGGTTCTTTATGTTCTGCGTTTTCGTGTACTGACTATTCTATGTAAACCTCAAGGCATAGCACCGTGTTTGAGTGAGTGCTAGCAGGGCTTCGATAAAAAATGACAAACATGTATGATGATTTCAGTTTTGATTACGATGAATAGCCACACAAATTACTATGCAGTGACAGAACGTTTTTTATGGCTTGGATTATTTAAAAATCTATCTGAACATCTAATGGGACTTTAAAACATCTGGTGCTAGATCTGTCTCTCTTTATATCCAAAAGTTGAAAAGAGAAGCATCTGAAAGTAGTTTCTCTCTTCAGAGCACCAGTCTTCATCAGGGTTACACCAGCTATTTGCTGCTCACGTTGCTATTACTATCCACCTCCCAGAACCATTTATTTAGATAATACCCTCATTGAGACGCGTGTGCCGAGCTCCAAAATTGGCTTGTAATTAAAAGATGCCGGAGGATTCTGGAGAGAAAAAAATAAAAGAAGCAGAGTGAGTTATTAAGGTCCTTTCCTGTGGTTTAAAAATCAAACAGCACCTGGATGCTGATTGCTTCTATAAGACTACCAAACACACACACATACAGGAAGAGAAGGAGATAGGAGTGTGCAGGCAGGCGCACACAAACATGCAGTGTTGACACAAACACACACACACACACACACACACACACACACACACACACACACACACACACACACACACACACACACACACACACACACACACACACACGCCTCCACAAACACATATAGAGTTGGCACATCGGGTGAGGTAATGTTCCCTCCCTTCTGCCTTCCAAGAACACTTCCTCTGCCTGGAATAATTGCTGCCTGGCTGCTCGTCTGGGAAAAGCGAGCTGCTCCATTCATTAGTTGCTCTAAATATCAGACACGGCATCACTTTTAAAGGCTTAATTTCACCGCAGTCACGGCCCCTTCTCTCTGATCCTCACCCGAGCCGCGGAGAGGGCTCCCGTTCTCGCAGGCATGACCCAAATAGATAAGCAGTAAATGAGGGGGGGCCCCCACTCTTTTGGGTATTGACGGAGACGAGAGCGGACGAAACGGGGGGACGCTTTGCGGTGGTTAGGGTGTCTGAACCCAAGTGGGTATGCAGTGGCAGTGTCGGCGACGGAGAGGGAACAGTATACATTATCTCACAAAAGCGGCAAAACAAGACTTCCGTTTCCATGGAGATCAGCAAACAGTCATATTTCTTAAGGGACCACTGGGCTTCCTGCGCCTCTCGGTGATTGGCTCATTTAGATGCTGCAGACACAGTAGCCGAGGGAAATGGCTCGCACTGCTGGTCTTAAGAGCTGTGAGGGCAGGAAGCGTTCGGCTGACTGGACCAGACCTGAAGTCTCTGCGGTCACAAACAACATGCTTCAACCTTCAACTGAGTGGGAAACATGTGATGTGAAGCAATGTGCGTTTGGCCATATATCAGAGCAGGAATAAACCTTTTGAATTAAAGGGATATTGCATAGATTCTTCACCCCGACTTATTACCATACAATGTTTACATGCACAAAAACAGACAGAACATGTTCACACTGGGTGTGAGGTCTTCACAAATACATCTGCCCGCATGGTTAAATGCCACGTGTTTCCATCGTAATGCAAAGAAACTACAATCATGAATCAAAAACTGCTGTCAGCAGCTTGGATACCAATTAGGGGCGATGCATTAGCAGAGACAGTTTTTCTAATAGCCCGTGTCACACATGCACTTTGTTCTCTAAACGCTCCAGCGTTTTACACGTCAGCTTCATGGCTCAAAAGGACCACAAGCAGTTGTTTTTCCACAGAGGGTTGCTCTGGAAATATGCTTCTCCCTCCATAGGTCAATGTGAATATGAGACAGATAACCCACAAGGTCATGGTCTTTTGGGGCAAAGAAATGAAAGTACATATATATATGCATGTTTTGTGCTGCCTCCTTAAGACAGCAATTTAAAAATGTCATATTTAAGAAGACAAATGAATAGAATGAGTAAAATAAACAACTTAACCCAAATTAAGGACGTAGAAATTAAGTAAGTATATTTTTAAAATGTGTTTTTTTGAGAGTATGCATCTGTTGATTAGTATCATAAATGCCAAATTACATTTACTCATTGTTACATTACAACTGCAAGAAGAATAATTATTTTCTCATAGATAAGTATATGCTGTGTCAGAGCAGCTTACTTAGCTACAAGTCCAAGATTAGTTTGAACAGTAGTGGCCCCTCTTTAAGTTATCCAGGATGTCTGTTAGACATTCATCTTATTGAGGAGAGTTTGGCATTAAAGATTCATACCAGTATCAGACATTACTCAGATATAGCCTAAAAAGATGGATCAGGTATCAGCGAGTACACAAGTCTATGCACGGATCCAATATCATATAATTTATCAGCATGTTTACGCTATAGAGGAACAACAACAACAACAACGTCACTCGCTACCCGATCCGCTCATCCTGCAGGCTCAGCACTGCAGGCTCAGAACTGCACATGTGCAAACTTATACTAGACACCTGTGGTAAAACAATCCTGTGCACCCTATTTTTTCCCTGATAATGCTTCATTATGAACAACAAATCTGTGTTGAGCACAGCCCTACGGAGTTTAATAACACAGCATAAATTAATGACCAGAATAAAAAATAAATAAAAAAAGAACAAATTGTGGCTTATGGAAAACTTGTGTTTTATAATCTCTTTTTTGCGGCCCTAATTGCAAAGCAACACATAAGGTCCTTGAATGTACGTGAAAGTCACACGCATCACTTCCTGTCCTTTGCAAATACAAGGCAGGTTTTATTGTCTGACCTATCCTTGGAAATGATTGGCACCTCTTGTCTTTTCTGCCCTCGAACAGCATGACACATCGTCTCGGATGTTCACCTTCAGGCTGACAATGAACGGAGCTCTAAAATGTGATAGCAGTGGTTGGAGGATAAGGTTGTGGAGGTAAGTACTGATGGGTCTAACCGTTTGTTAAAAATTAAGACGCGTTGTAAACTTGTATTTGGAGTCACCTGCTTAACTTGCTGAGATTGTAGCATTTGAATGCATTTGTTATTTGTATCTTTGGTACTGTTCTGTTAGCAAATTTGCTTATTTATCACGCTGATCTTTCACCAAATTAAAGAAAACAATGGTCCACATCAAACAAATAAAATGTTCATAGCTGTCCCTCTTCGTTTCTGTTAACTGGATGATAAACTTGCCTAACATTAGCTAACTGAAGATCTATCCTATCTATCTATTCAAAGTTTAATATCCACATTCTAAATCTACTAGGTTTATTGGTAAATATGTCATACAGTTCTTCATTTTACCCATAAATAACATGACAGAAGTTAGGTTAGTAATGTTTTTCTGAGTGTGTGAGATCGGAGGTGTGGTCAACATACCGTCACCTTCTCTAAATCAGCTTCTGAGGAGGTGGGAGACAGGGGGCTGATGGGACTGAGGGAGGGGGAGCTTCCGACACTGGAGACGTACTCGGGATCAGGAACGTACAGAACCTGCAAACACAATCCATGTCTGTATTTACACAGGCGCTGCCTTTGTGCAAACACGCATTGCACACAACACACATTCATGCACGCACAGGAAGATATAAAAGAGAATGTCTCGACAACACATATGCATACGCACACAGACCAACCACAAAGCAAGACAAATAACATGAATCAATAGCATCACGCTACTGACTGGGATGAACAGAGAACGTGGTTAGCGATGTGTCAGAATTGTCAGTGATGGGAAATAATGTTTTCATGTAGTAAGAACGCAAACCATGTTTACATTTTATTTATTTTTATATAGGATAGCAACTAAATATTATAAACAATATTTAATAATATGTGGATTAATGAATCATTTGTCCCAGAAAAGGTCAGAAAAAAGACAATAAGAATTATGAAAACCCAAAGATTATCGGCTCATTATAAAAAAGGTTGAAGCAACTATAAAACAGTTGCAGGTGGATTTTCTGTGGATTTATCCATTATTCAACTAATTGTGTTAGCTCTATCTCTAATGTGATGGAATGTATGAATCTGTGTGTTGCAATAAACACATCTTAATAAATGTGTATTGCTATCTTCAGAGATTGGGAACTCCATCTGTTGCATAATGTAGTGGCACAAAAGGCTAAAGGCAAGCCGTTTTAGAAATAGTTTGACCTTGTAGCAAATATACTTGTTTGCTCTTTTACTGGGAGTAAGATGATTAGATCAATAATTATTGAAAGCTTCAGCCAGGAAAACAGTTAGCTTAGCTTCGCATTAAGACTGGAAACAGGGTGAAACAGTTATAGCAGACTGGCTCTGTCCAAAAACTTAAATAAACAAAAAACATCTTCTTACCAGCATTTCTAAAGCTCACTCAACATGTTTCGCGTCTGATCTGAAGGTAATCACTTTGTGCCTCAATATAGAACAAACATAATGCCTGTAGCTAGCTAATGAAACATGTTAGCATGTCAAAGGTTTATTTTAGCACTATATGTTTACCGGGAGTGCAGTTGATAACTTAAGTAATAAAGTACGATAAATAAGAACAAGTTAGCTAGTTAGCGCGCTAATGTTAGCTATGTGTTAGCAAGCTACTATAGTTAAGGAAGTCCATTGCAAACATAACACTGCATAGCTGACTAGTTTATCCACATTCAGTCAACGTTCAGTTTTTCAGTTTTAAAAAATGTTATGAGTTCTTTAGCCTGTTGGTAGTGCATACCACACCATAAACAGGCACTTTCACACCATAAAAAGGCACTGAAGAGCCAAGAATATTTTTTTTCTCTGTTGTGGGCGGGACTTCTTGGCCCTCTGTATCTATAGGTTGTGGTTGAAGGAGCCATGCTAGCTGTTTCCAGTCGTCATGCTAATTCACGCTAACCATAGCTTCATATTCAGGGTACAGGCCAAGAGTGGTATCAATCTTGGCAAGAAGGCAAGTTAAGAGTATTTCCCAAAATGTTGAAATTATCACTGAGGCTAGGACTTGTTCATTCATGTACAACCTGTACAAGATGTTTCAACCGGTATTTGCCGGTACCAGTAATAGGCCTTTAAATGTGGTACTGAATTAAATTTTTTGGGCCTGTAAGAATTGAAGAGATGAAATCAATCTAAGTACAGCTTTTGAAATTAGCTGTTTACGTCGTGGTTTAACTTCAGCTTGAGCCTCGAAATAGCTGATAGTTCAGTAAATACTCTCCACACACCACTGTTATAACAATAAAAGACGAAGATGAAAAAGCTTAGCGGCTGGCAGTGTGTTTAGCGGGCTAAAGATGTGATGTTTTGCGTCATGTATTCGGAACTAAAGTATCTCTGGGACAATTTGAGCACCGCATATATTATTATACCTTTTTAGAAACAAAATTGGTCCTTTGCAACAAATTGCATCCTATTGGGACAAATAGCACTGTAATTAGCAGGCAATTAAGTGTGGATGCAGATAGTAGGGATCTTAACACTGAGTTAAGCTCCCTACAGAGTTCCTCTGAATGAGTAGAAGGATAAACACATGCATGTGATGTTCCCAAAATAACATCGATGTCCAACTGCTCCACCTAGATCCCAGATGCACTGTAGAGAATGTTTAGTGATGGTGAAATCAAGACAAGTGACCGGTTCGTGAGAAGGTGTAGATGTGAGTCTGCTGGAGGACAGTGGTGAAGCAATGCAGCTGAATATATCAGTGAAAGCGTGCACGGCGGTTCACACCTGGCCAGGCACCACTGCCCTGGAGAACAGCTTGTTCAGCTGAACCAGTTCGTTGGGTGTGGTGTCGAACTTGAGCGAAATGCTGTTCAACGTGTCCCGCGACTCCACCTGGACCACAAAACAAGAGAGAGGACACAAAATCACACTGCTGATCCTGTTCAGGGCATTCATGAAGCTGTAGAGGGAGGAAGAATTGGAAGATGTGACACAGATAATGAGATAGAGAGACACAGAAAGAAAAGCTGAAAAAAACAAAGCTGTGCAATTATTACTTTAATGTTGGATATTTGCATGTTAGATTTTGGGATGTTATGCAAATCGAAGCTGTCAGCTGTTGACCAGGAATAGATTCCCAGGGGAGGCATCGTTGCTGGCAGAAATATGAACTGACATGAATGTCAGCAGCAGTTTTTTGTTATCTTGTGAACCAATCAAGTAGCTACCTTTTTTCTCCCCATTTTCAAGTAAGACAGACTCTTATGTGCATAAGGTCTAGGGCTAACTATGAATTGATTGATTTCATGATTGATTCATCCTTGAAATATCTGATTAATCATTTAGACCATAAAAGCAACAGCATATTTTGCAAAACAAACGTTTGACTGTTCACTAAACCCCTCCCCTGAATGGTGATTGGTCAAGCATAGCTTAGCAACTGTAACTAGGCCCTGCAGGTCTGTCAAAAAAATGCTGTTCTAGGGTCAGATGTAATCGTTAGCATGTGCGGCTAACTAGATTAATACGTACAGTATTAGCTAAGCATTACTTCTAAGGCCAAGGAGCAGTTCACACTACATTGTTTTGGGAATGAACTTACAGGGTATATATAAATATATATTAGTTTAATTCAATTTGATAAACATATCCAGAACCATATTAAGTGTATAGAGAAGCACAAGAAGAGACAGTGCTTCATGTTAAGTTTAACGTATCATACGGCATCCTGTGCTCAGCTGCTGCACCCTGCAGTTTTTTACCCAGGTGCGTTTGCTTGTCTCCGCCAGTTAAAATCCATACAACAGAGACGTGCTCCACGTGTCTGAACCAGTTAAGCATCCAACATGCCCAGTGGGAGTTTCTACCTTCCAAATAAGGATGACAACCGTGTCAGAAAGTGCCTGCGTGTGTGAGAAACGTGGTACAAGTGGAAAAAAAAAAAGTGAGCTCAGGGGAGAGAACCAGACAGATAGGGCCGACCCTGAGCCGTGTATAATTAGGACAGGATAATGGCACTGTGTGTTTTAGTGCAACAGTCATGGGAATGCACAGCGGTTTTCAGCATGTGTATGTGTGCAGCTTTCCGTGTGTGAGTGTGAGTGTGTGTGTGTGTGTGTGTGTGTGTGTGTGTGTGTGTGTGTGTGGCAAGCAGTTGCACAAAAACAACATGGAACGACAGCTTCTCCAAATTCTTCACGTGACAGTATGTTTCTAGGAGGATATTCTTGCACCAGACGGACAGAGACAGAGACAGGTAGTAGAGTAAGGGGAACCAAGACAGACAAGCTGGAACATTAGTAACACAGATTCATTGTGTGTGAGGTAGTCACACATGACACGGTCATGGTCATGTCTACGCATGACAACAGCGAGGAAAGAAGCAGAAAATGCAGAAACCCAGAGGCCACTCGCAGTCAGGGAATGTTTTCGATTTAACTAACTCAGTAAACTCAGAAACAGACACATGAAGTGCGCTTGGGCTAATATTTGGTTTGAAACAGAGCTCTAAGGAATATATATATCATATTTCTAATATTTGAAATATAAAGAAGTGAGCTTGATTTAGCGAGAACAAGGGCATCATCCCCAGAATCAGTGCCTGCAAGAGTATGGCTTTTGGAGAGAGGGGCCAAGGCTGGGGGCAGGAACAATGTAGCTGTGGACTGGGTTAGGACTGAGTCTGTGTTACCTTTCTATTAAACAAATGTGCAGTTCCTACACAACTCAGATTTGACATTGGCAAGAAATCTTTGTTTAAATCTAAATGTAATATGCAGCGTGTTTCCTCTCAGTTGCAGGGAAAAACACTGCTGATAAAGTCTGACAAGGCATTTCCTGCAAGAAGCAGGAACAACAAGTTGTTTATGGCAAGTTAAAATTGCCTTTTGTCAAGTAGATTTCTGACCTACATGCCACACTGGAAAAGTGAAAACATTTCTAAATTTTTGTGTATTCTATTTGACTTCAGCAGAATGTTTGCCCAAGCCTCTGCTACTAAAATAAGGGTGATCACGGTTATTTCAATTGGTAAAAAAAATCTAATGAATGGATTCAGGCAAACACCCATCCATAATAAGGCTTTGGCTGAAGAGAGCCCACTACAGGCAGCCAGAAGAATGACAACAACATTGACATAACATCTAAGAGAAAACCCTCTTAGTGTTACTGACCATATTCCTGTGAGAAAAAGCTGGCTAATGCTGGCTGGGATCCTGCAGAAACAGCTAGTCAAAGACTAATCACCATGAAAGCAATACTGCTGTGTCACTTGTTTTTGGCTTGAGAGCAGAGCTCAACTTTTGAAGCTGAAGGGTCTTGTGATGCGCATCGCTGAGGAATTAAACAAAGTGGATGAAGGAGCATCTTGGCGGGCCAATGTAAGTAGGTTTGGCTTTGAAACTGAAAACTATCTGGAAAGTAGAATCTAGAAATCTCAGCAGCTGATAAAATAGTTGTAGAGTCATTGTTATTGATCAACAGTCCTGTTGTCATAGGTTACTTCTTCCAGTCGCTTTAGCCTGGACTCGACTATGAAAAACAAGCTAGGGTTGGGCAACACTGGGCCGACGAAACCGAGGCCAAGGTTTTGGGCTACACTGGGTTTGGATGCTCTACTCACTGGGGGAACAGGCTCATCAGATCTGAGGTCAGTCACGCTGCTGGGATACAATCTCCATGACTCAGCAGGGTGAGCATTTTTGTGTGGATAAACAAGGCAGGACAGGGGGACTGGATGGGTAGGCTGTTCGGGGCTGACTGAGATACTAGATCACTGGCAGAGGTTACACATCGAGCAGAACTACACCATAGATGAAAATCATAGACAAAATAACTCTTTTTATCAGTGTGACAAGTGAAAAATGACTGATTCACACACAGACCGCCTGATAATCCTGATGTCTATTTTTGCCCTGTTCACAGACAGATCTCCTTGAAGGGTCAAAGTGGAGATATACAATAACAGCAGTTTGTTCAGATGATTAAATTGTCCTGCTAGATTAAATGTTAATTTGATCAGCTCTAGGAACAAATCAAATTAGAAAGGCGTCCTTCATATTTCAAAATGTTATTTGATACCTCGATATCTTCACTGCTTGTTCATCAGGCCAGATTTAATTCAATAATTCGATCCAAATTTAGATTGAGTTAAACGGAGGTTGCACAGCGACCGAGGCCGTGAAGACATGGACAAAGCTTGTGGCTTTTGGAATGAACAGAATTTGTTGCAAGTGATCCAGACCATTCTTGTCTGTGTGTGATATAGATAGGAACACGTCTAAGATGTAGTACACAAAGCTGCCAAATTTGGGTCATTTTGGAAATTTGCATACCATATGGATGATTTTTTGATGAGACAAACCACATATACCATTACCCAGTATTTAGGAAGGACTGAGAAACAAAAGCTTTACAGACCTGGTGTTTCACTTATCAGAAGCGGGCACGTGGGTTAGTTTGTAAGTGCATGCTAGTTTGTAGTTAGCTATCAGTTTTAAGGGAGCACTTGTTGTCTTCTGTTATGTTGATCAGATTGAGAAGAAGCCAAATCCAGCAAATCAAACTGTGTTCATCCTTTGCTGCTGAGGCAACTCATTTCATATAGGCATGACGTTGAGGATTTAACCTCATGAATACTGTTGGAATCAAGTATACAAAGGTTTCTCTACGTTGCATGCAAATGTCATAACCCAGGAGTCCAATCCGAGATACTAGTTGTCACATAAAAAACTTATCAAGTTATGCAGCAAACTTAAAAGAAAAACTGTTTTTCTCAAAATGATGTTATAGGTTATTCCCCAACACCTGACTGTCATTCAAACTATCCCTGATGAATCTAAGGTGGGAGTAATGGAAGTTAACTCTGGGCCTATTTAATAGACTAAATGATGATGCTGTTATGGGCTTTATTTGTATATATTCAAAATAATAGTATTAGTATAGTAATATTAAAACATAGTAAAACTTATAAATGTTATTCTTTCCTTTCCCCTCATATTGGGCGCCCATATGGAAAAATGGCTCCACTAACATTTACCTATAGAGCCTACGTCTCATAGGGCCGGCTTTGTCAGAATATCATTGCTCTTCAATTTGTTGTGATTTAAGCTTGTCAAATCAAGCAAATGCAGTAAAGCAGTATGGTGAAAAAATAAACTAGAAAATATCTTGGTGCATTTTACCGTAGCTTCTAAAATAAATCTCCAAGAAAAGACATTAGTGGGATGTGGTGACAGGCATGTGTCCCATGTCAAATGTCTCCGCATAATTGTGTTGTTAGCAACTGCTCCTTCATACCCTGTCATCTCATCAGCTCCGTAAAGGGAGACGTACTGTTCGCTCAGACAACAGCGGCATGTCAGCTTGGTAAATATCCTGTCCTCAAAGTCACAGAGAACAGACCAAGAGAGACTCTACAATGACACGCGTTTTTACAACACAGCCTGAAAAAGCAGAATAATAAATTCAAAGTATAACAGTAAAACCCATTACTGTACTGTGTAATAAAATAAGTAATCCCATCCCAACGGTATTTACGATCTCCTGTTCAGCATTTGTGTTTGTGTGATGTCCTTGGTACATGGCTGGCATTTTATGATTGGAAAATGTATTAAAATATACGTCTTGTTTTGAGGGACTGAAGGAGTTTTTCATTAGCAGTGCTCCTACAGTGTCAGAGCCTTTCATGCAGTCGGCTTCAGCACAGGGCATCGATTCTCCCTAGGTGCTATTTGCTATCGTCTCGTCCATGAACTATTTATTTTTAGCTTTATGGCTCCTCTGTTGCTCAGCACAAAGCCGACCCTATAGGACACTCAGGCCTGCATGACATTCACAGCTGCTAAACACACCGTTTTTATTCTGTTTTTTCTTTTGCATCCTGCAATATGAGGACACGTATGTGGCTTCTTTTGACGAAAGCTTTTCTTTTTGCTCCCAAACTAGATATCCTAAAGCTTAAAGCTTGACCAATGATGGCTGCTGGCTCTCGTATCAAAAAGCTGCTCTGGTAGTTCTCTTGTGAGGAGCTCAGCCAATCAATATTGGTCAAAAAATATCTGCTGTTCAATCAAGTAAACATTGGCAGAGCCACATGGTGGGCTGATCTTGGCACTAAATGCGGCGCACAGTACTGACCATTTCATTCGAGCTTTCAAGCTTCATTAATCACTTAATCTACATATGGCAGTATTGTTGACAACATGAGTATCTTCGTGGGTCACAGAAACACTAAAATGTGACTCCACTGAAGCCAAGAAGAGACACAACCATCGATCGCACTGTAAAGGGAGCTATCTCTAACTCAATTTAGCAGCAGAGGACAGGGGACATGTAAATGTGACCCGCTGATAAAGACCTGTTATTGACACATGGACTGGAGAATGAGGGGAGGGATGGAAAGAGAGAGTAATCACAATCAGGATCATAACCGCTAATGACAGGTGCACCCTATCGTCTTATCCTCCGGATCAATAAATCCCATTATTTATCTCGAACTGGGGATGAATAATTAAGTTTCTTCCTGTTAGGGGTGAAATCTGTCCTTCTGAGCAGAAGGGTAGAGGAAGACCGACCGTGACAGCCATCTTGAGGGTGACTGACGTGTAGCTAATGGTCACCTTGTTGAACAGGAGAGGACGCACAGATTCTACAAGGGCAAGTCGGCTGGACGGCCAAAGACTAACAGCTCCATTAAAGAGTCCGCTGGCATCTTGGTAGGAACGCTAAGTGTGGAACATGAGAGTAAATCCATGAGTGCTACTGCGAAAGGCCAACCCTGGAAAAAAGATGCACACTCATTTCTTATTGGTAAGAAGAAAAATGTGTTTAAAGGGTAACCATTCACTGGTCTGGGACCTGTTTGTGAACTGAGACCACCTCAGATTCACACTGAAAATAAAACAAACTGGAGTAAGGTAAAAAGAGAAGCCATAATCAACACAATGAATCAAACTGGAGCTAAAACTCAGCAGAGCACTGTTTAATCACCCTTAATGCCGTATCAAAGCAGCCATCGCTCCTCATTTTATAATGAACGATGAAGCCCAGCTTTGGTATGACAGTTGCCATGGCGACTTTGTCGTTACTACGCTAATGGCATGTGTATTGTGTTCAACTACACCCTTGCTGATGGTTGGCAGACCTAAATTTAGACCTTCTCTAAGTGATGGGGGCAGAAAGTGGCATCCTTCTGTCCTTTTAAGGGGACACAGAACAAGTTTGCTGTCTCACTCTCAAGCTCTGAAGGATCTCTCTTTGTGACGGGCACGGCTCTCCTGCTCCAAGCTTTGAAAGCCTTTCCACTGATTTACCAACACAAATAGGGGGATCCAATGAAAGAGGGAGGCAAAAAGAAAGTCCCTATGATTTAGGCTGTGGTTACACTTTGTTTTTTTTATTTGCAACTTTTGTGATCGGATGCGCCAGATCGAACTCAGCTGTGTCCAAGTTTGGGTGTCCACATTTTGACACTGACGGAACGGATATTTGTTGTGGACAAATGACGATGGAATAAGACATGTCATTTTCTATTAATTCATCAAAATAAAAGTTCCCTTTATTTTCGCTGCTTGTCGTAAAAAAGGCTCCACTGATTGGGTGGTAAACACATTTTCCTTTAAATTCTTTACAATAAAACATCCCTGTTATTTTGTTATTCAACAGCTTTTATTTTTAGGAAACAATATCAGGAAATTAGTGCTTTTCATCAGCAATAACTTAAGAAGACTCAGCCAGCGACATGTTGTCTTGCTGGTCAGATCCCAATGTGGGCAGTATCCAATCTGGGAGATTCCATCCCTCTAATCAATACATTCAAAAGTGGAATTAACAGCCAAAATCATTTTGTAGGTTGGCTAACGAACTAAATAAATCTTGATTTAGCTTATAAAATCAAAAAATGGGAAGCCTGCTAACAGCACTGTTCCTGGCCTTGGGTTTATGGGGACAATTGGGCACAGGGAGGTTGTAGCGATGGGACATTTTATGTTTTAAACGATTGTCCCAAGGGTACGCTCTGGCTCAAACCCTGACTGGAGAAGTCACCTCGCTTGTTAACACAAAGTGTTGAAATAAAACAAGTCATTTAACGCCAATGGCCTGCAGCTTTCCCCAAGAATCCTAGGCTCCACATGAAGGTGGAGCGTAAGCGACAGTTCAAATAAGAATGCTTCGACAAAACAGGGCAAGATGCTGACATCTGGGCCTGGCATTAGTCTGCTCCTCTACCCATCCAGCTGTCTCCATCTTCTCCACATGCTTTCCCCTCCGTAGCTTCCTCCATCCCTTTTACAGTCGCCATCCACACACCCCTCCGATCCCATCATTCCTCCATCATCCTCCGACTTGTTCTCCTACTCTCAGACAGCGAGCTGTGAAGGAGCTCAAACAGTGGGATCTCCTCTTCTACCCAGCGGTGAATAATGCAATCAGAGTGACTGATTGTCGAGAGGGAGCAGAGTTAAGAGTGCCGCCGATGTGTGTGTGTGTGTGTGTGTGTGTGTGTGTGTGTGTGTGTGTGTGTGTGTGTGTGTGTGTCTCTCCATGCCCGCTCTCACACATGGCGCCGAGCGTATGACTCATCTAATGTCCGCAAGTCCTCTAATGCCCACAGCGCTCCCTCTGAGCCCAGCAGAACTCCATTCAACCTGCAGACTGGTGACACTGAGAGATCCTCTTCACATCTGGTGTCACTGTGATACATCTGGATCCTACTGTATATCATAAAGAGTAGGGTTTTTAAGCAGCATTGTGAGGCTCCGAGTCAGATGCTCATACTAAGCACGCTAAAGTGGTAAAGATGACAATGCTAGCATGCTATTTACCAACATTTGATAATTATCCCTTAAAAAAATAAAGCCGAGGCTGATGTGAATCTCATCGGTTTTGCAAATATTTTTGCCAGACAGCAAAGTATTGGACAAATTGAAGATTTTGACCCAATTATGTCACTACATGAGCCGTAACAGGTAGTTATTATAATATCATCCTCAGGAATGTGGAGGGATCAAAAGAGTTTGAATACCTTTTGAGATATTTCACAGGATATGTCACATCTTTGAGCTGCTGGTGGCTTTACAGGAAAAAGTCAAGGGTTTGTGAGGGTTCATCCTCTGGGCACTATGAACGTCCATGTAAAACGTAAATATCACCCATCTGAGAGTGAATATGCATTTCCGGGCAATGACTGAGAGCCACGAAAACTGTTTAACTCCAACCCACGAGAGAACACACAGCTGATGACGCTGTCTGACTGATCGTGTTGCTGGCAGAGTGACAACACTGTGAATGCTGACGACATGCTTCTTTCTACCACAGCCTACACACTGGAATCCAGACAGCCTCTCCCCTAAATACTGCTCTCTAGTGTCATTATACAAAATGTAATGAAAGCTCTGATGTGCCAGTTCTGCTGAGAGCACTGCAATAAACTGAAACAGCGTGTGGGCAGGGAGGGTCAGGCCAAAAAATAAACATGACTCAACATTAAGGAGCAACTCCAGTTTATCACAATATAGAGGTTATATTTGTAGTTCTGGGCCATGGTTACTACTGGTTAAAGGGTTGTATCATTTAGGGGCATGTGTGGCTGTATTTGAGGTGATAAAGAGGTGATAGGAGAAGAACAGGGGATGTTGTCCGTACATGGTCAGTGTCTCTGAATCCCTTTGGTCGACAGGTCTTAAACGAACCCCTCAGGTTATCATCATGTATCAAGCTTGCCGATTTCTTTTTAATTACTACTAAAGACAAATTTTTATAAACTTGCTTCTTTAGTAACTTTGTGTAAACATCCATTACAGTTAAGAGACCAAATTCCTGGTTCAACCATAATTGTGTGCACACAATTCCCTGTGGGACTCGCCTGTAAATAATGTTCCTAAACTGTTGACAACCCATCTGATCATTCCACTGCTCTCGTTTCTGACTTGCTTTTGGCGATTCCACCGTGTCCAAAGATCAATGACACTTACCTTGGAGAGTGCAATGTTTTCATAACCGATATAAAATGATGGCCAAAGCTAGGAAACTGAAATTAGGGGTGTTATGCTTTCCCCATTCTTTTTTTGAGGCCTGCGAGCCAGCACCTCAGTAGAATAGGTGTGCATCAGTTTCTAACCAAAATGACACTAATAAATCCTTAAATCCTTTAAACCTACCTCGCTATGTACTAGTCAAAACACCCTGTGGATACCTGCAGTTCAGGCAAAATCCAAAACAGCCTCCCATCTAGAGAACCTACGTCCACGGTGTGATAAAGCTGGTGTGTCTGGAGATAAATGTGTGTGGCCCGCACTCTCTCGGTTCTTCATTTTGTTTGACTTTCACTGGCTGAGAGGACGGCTCACCTCTGTGCTGCTTTTTGCCTCTCTCTGTCCGCGTCCTCCTGTCTCCTCATCTATCTCTGTTTTTCCCACGGACTTCAAACACTTTTTTAATTGGATGCAGGTCAGCCAATGGCGGGACTTGACTGAATGGAATGGTGTTATCAGTGTCTAGGCAGATGGGTTGCAGCTGCTCAGGTTGTTTCTCAATACGAAAAAAAAAAAGGGACAGTGAAAGAAGCCTGCGGGTGAGGCAGAGGGGGGGAGAAGGAGGGAGATTTTATTGATAAGGCAGCGTAAGAAGGAAACCCTCCCTTTTCCGGTGGGCGCCGGGTGATAGATTGAAGACGTATCTGCTGGTAAGCGAAATAAGGAAACGTCGCCGGCCACAGGGGAGATGAGTTTAAGATAAAGCTGCTTCTCAATCACTGGGACAGTGGCGACCGTGTGTCTTCTCTGTTGCTTGGTCATATTGCCTTAAACGCTCTTGGCGGCCCCGAGCCTCCTCGCTACGTGCCGCTGCAGTGTGTCAGACTACAGGACACAATCATCGGCAGTGCTCGATCCCTCCATCCCTCCATCACTCATGTTATGCTGTGTGATTGAGATATGAATCTTTTTTTTCCTAACCACCAGCATTCCAGTCCGTCTTGCTGACTTGTTGTTGCACTTATCGGGTCATATGAGGGCCGTGACACAGTGCTTTGGCTCTGACAAATATTCTGTTGTTGTAACGGTTCAGGTTGTTCGAGGCCCCAGCGAGATAAACAAGGGCCTTGTCAATCAGCGAGTCTTGGATGACTGACAGGTCTGGGAGGCGGTGGATGCGGAGGTGGTGTCTCTGTTACTGAGGTGTTGGAGATGGCGAAAGAAGGCAAATTGCCGTCAAACACTACAGTGGCACCTGGAGCTGGAGTTTTAGGAGAAGAGATCCCTCCTTTCCTTTCCTCTCTACTTGCTCCCTTCATCTCTTCCTCTCTTTTTTTCCAAAGCAGATAGCGGGAGCTGAGCCACGGCGATCCCGCTCCTCACTGTTGCCACGGAGAGAGAGAGGCGAGGAAAAAGCAGTCTGACTGCAGCTGGATTTGAGGGTCATTTCAAGAACACAACCAGGCAAAGCAGAGACAGGCTCCATTTTCAGCTCACGCCAGGGAACCAGAGCCCTCTCCCTCTCTCTCAATTGCCTCATCCCCCCCTCCTCCCCTTCTCCTACACAACAGCTAAATCAATAGAAATGACAACGCAGTTGGAAGGTCATTCGCACAGCGAACTCTGTGGTGGAATGTTCGCCGACGTGGCACAGAGAACGGGGCGGAAAAACAAATACACATCCTGCCAGCACTCCCGCCTGCCTGTCTGTCTGTCCTGGTCTGATCCAGCTGGAGGAAACACACAGAGCTGCTAGGATCCTCTCTCCTTTCTATACATCAACATGCAAAATGGAGCTTAGCGTTGTGCTGCTGCACAAGGACTCTCTAACAGAGGATACATTGTTTTCATAAGCTTGCCATCAGCTACCCTGTATGTGTCTGTGTGTGCGCACACACACACACACACACACACACACACACACACACACACACACACACACACACACACACACACACACACACACACACACACACACACACACACACACACACACACACACACACACACCTGTCTATATGTAAACACTGTGAGAATGAGGTACACGTGTTACACTGGAAAAATCCACAAAATGCTTCTCCTCCTCGCTAATGAGCTACCAAGCATGGTCGGACACGGTGCCTTCAAAACACACAAACACAACAGCTACAGCTCGATTATTTCTGGAGCAGCAGAAACCAGCAGCAGCAGCGGACACACACAGAAGCAGCAGCGCGGGAGCAGGAAAGCGTCAAAAACACATAACGACATAAACACAGAGAGAGCAGAGTTTGCTCGCACGCTACTCACAGAATATTCAATGGTCCCTTTGGGTCTCTGGAACGACATGCGCCTCCCATCCTTCTTCTCCGGAGTCTTCTTCTGGCCGGTATCTGAAAGCAAGCGAGGCAAGGTACGCATTACATTCATGTTCCTCGCTCCCCAGCTTGTCACAAGCTGCCGTTTCCCAGCCCCGTGGGTAGACAGCTCATTCGTCAACAGTGAGCGAGCCAGCCAGGCAGCCAGCGATGTGAGCTGTGAGCGCCGGACCACTTTCTCTCTCCCCTTCTCTCTCTCTTTCTCTCTCTCCCTCTCTGCTGCTACCCTGCTGCCCTTGCTCTCCCTCTATTCCACTGCTCGCTCTCTCTCTCTCTCTTTCTTCTTCTTTCTCCTCACCAACCGCACGGCGCAGTGACAGCCGTCGAGAGCGGTGCACCTCGCCTTCCTCCCCCTGTTGTCTCTGCACGGCAGAGGGAGACCAGGCTGACCTCCATCGGGGCACCGCCGCTCTGGATGCGAGCCCGAGAGGAGGAGGATGGATTCGGTCAGGAGGCGGGGTGGTGGGGTGCTCAAGCTGAACTAGAGGGGGGAATTGGAGGAGGAAGGGAGGGTTCAGTGCTGCGTGTTGGTTGGGAAATGCGGAGGGATGTAGCATGGGGAAGTGGCTCCTGAAGGATTTTAGTTTTAGCTTCAGCTGTTTAGATATTAAGAATATTAGGAATAATCTGAATTTCCTTAGAAGGGACCTGGAAGGGTTGGAAGGTACTAGAAGGTACAGGAAGTGCAAAAGTTAAGATCAAGGCAGAAGATAGAGAATGAGAGGTTTAAGTCCCAGAGTAAAATAAATATGTAATTGTAAAGATGGCTGGTTTTGGGGTGGACGGGATGCATTAATAAGGGTGACAGAAGACGATAGAGGAAGGCACATGAAGAAGTTGGGGGGGGTGGAGCGAGGTTGGGAGAAACCATGGAGATGAAGGCAAGAGGGTGGATGGAACACTGAAGCAAGGAGATGAAAGACAGAAGCAAAAGATAGGAGGGGAGATGAAAGAAACTGGAAGGGGACTCTTGGGAACGGACAAGATCTAGAAAAGGGACTTTGGTCTTTAGGGCTGAGAACAAGGAGCATGAGCAAAAGGGCTCGTGGAAGAATGTACGTGGCCTTGTGGATTACAGCTGTAGGGTGTAAGGGCCAAGAAAGGAGCTGATTGGAGGAGGTCAACGAGCGTGGGTGAAGGGATTTCTGTTGGACATAGGTTGACCCAGTAATCCTGAGATGCCTCCTGTGAAATCTTTCTTTTGTGGGCGTTTCGCATGACTAATGAGTCCCTTTTTTTAAGTGGCTTTCTCGTCGGGCATCTCTGATAGCTCAAAACATGAGTCATACACCAGTGCTGCTATTTCTGGGGCTTGGGACTGCCTGGCAGAAAGTGAGAGGGGAGGGGAAACCAGAGCTGCCTCAGGTGTAAATATCAGTGGAGTAAAGACGATACTGTTGATGACGTTCATGAAATGTATGCTAGGCAAGTATATGGATTGACTATGGATGTTGTCAAATGAGAGTACAATGATTTGGATTGTTTTATTATTAAGGATTAGCTTTAACTTCATTTTTTGTTGGTTTTTGAGGGGGCCTTTCACATGTAGGGTCTAAAAGGTGTGGAAAATGCCTGCTGTGCCACTTCCGTCCTTCTAACCAAGGTGCTTGCGCTCCCGCTGAGTGCTGCGATGGCACTGATGATGACGTTGCGGTAACTTAGCTGTTGGCTGCACTGACTAAGCTAAACGACGACAACACAGGATGAAATAATTTCCAGCACAGTAAATCTGCGTCAGATAATGGAACGTTGTTGGACGTAAAGAGAGAAGCACTTAAAGCTCTGGATAGCCCAACACTAAAACGATTAACTTCTCTTCCATGTGTTTACCGTACACAAAATCTATGGAAGATAGGAGAAATGTCTGCCAGCTGTGATTGGTTGTTTCTCCAATCACCAGTCACATGACTGAAGCATTCCAGAAGTTGAACTATTTTTATCTCTGCCATTAAAAATAGGCGCTTGGAAGAGCTTCTGCATTGGTGTCGCTCTCGCTTATTCTGCGCATCAACATTGACAACAAGGGATTAAAGGGTGAAAAAACGCATATTTTGGCAGTGGGCTTTTAGGCTTGTGACTCCTTAGTATAAAAGAATGGTCGGAGGTCTTAAAGAATAAGGAACCCAGGAACCGTGTTGGGCCAAGTTAAATATTACTCCGTTAAGTAATTTAAGGGTTTAAGGGTTTTGTTTTAGTGTCACAGATCCGGGGTCGGCATATCGATATGTGTAATACCCGAGTGGATTATACTGTACACACTATGTATGCTATGATCATGTAGCATATCATAATCATAATAGAATAATATAAATCTGATTTAGAGCTTTCAATTTAGTTAAAAAATATCTTCTGTCTAAATATCTGGCAGTTGGCTGCAGAATGTTTTATTTTTGGTGCAGGGGGTGAAAAGGTTTCAATTATTTCTAGGAATTAGTCTTTGAACCATATAAAACAATCATCTTTGGAATTAGTAACTATACATTTGTTCTGACATTATGATTTTATTGCTGCTTGTTAATTAATAGCTAATAATGCTGCTGTCAGCCTCAGTGTTCTTTCTGTTCAGGACGAATGCAGTATAGCTCACGTCTCACTGTGGCCGAACTCCTTACTCAACCTTATATTATCTTATATTATCTTTGAATATGACCAAATAGGCATCTCCAGATTATTTGCACTTCATTCAATATTGAGGCACTCTCTAGCAATTACTATGATATTCGATTTTGTCAACACTACCCGGCTGGGGTAGTGCGTCTAATAACCTGAAGCACTATGAAAAACTTGGGTAAGGATTTGTGATGAGTAAAAAAACAAAAACGCAACGGCTGCACAAACTGTGGGCGTGTGCCAAATCAATTATTCAGTATCCAAATGAAAACCTTGGCAGCATGATTACTTCCAGTGGGACAACAGAAACCGGAGCTGTGGATTGTGTGGATGATTGCGTTTTAGTTGCTATTTAGAGGCGGCGCGTCATAACTGTGATTCCATGCTTCCATGTTATGAAATATAAATCTGCTGTGTGTCTGTTTGATTGCAGTGTGTCAGGCTGCAAGTAACCTCACTCGGTTTGTAAACAGCGGAGGTGTTGATCTACTTTGTTAGCTGCAAAAATTGCAAAGACGATAAAGATTTTTGCAGTGTTTTTGCTCTAAACTGGTGCAGGCTTAGCACAGCCAGGGTTAACTGAAGATCAGGCTGGAGACTCCCAAATAATACAGATTGAGAGGAGAAGGGCAGAGTGACAGTGAACTACCAAGAGCAAGACGGAGAGAGAGAAATTAAGACAATATCGGATATGCATTAGCAGCTGCAGGGGTGTTGGCACATGGTGAGCCAGTGATTGGTCTAAAATTAAACCCTCCGGCATGGATGGTGGCGCAAAGAATGGGCTTTTTTTGGTCACGCTCCTGACACACAGCCGAGCTCAGTACCGGGATATCTTCAGTAACAGAGGCTCTGGTTTCATCCTGCTCCACAGGAAACCAGGAGCATCTGTTGTCTCTGAATGAGCCCTGCCTCTATAGAAGGAAGCTACCTCTTAAGTCCACAAATCACAGTTTGTTGCATGCCATATATGCGCATCCAGTGATGCATTGGAATTTTAAATTTTGTCTATATACAAACAGATAGTATTTCATCTTTGTTTGGTTTTTTTTCTGTCCTGATACTCAGCATTTGCTTTTGTACCATAACGGTAACACGCTGCACGTCATGCATTGAGACAGCATGATGTCTCAATGCATGACACTTCCTGTAAGTCGCTTTGGATAAAAGCGTCTGCTAAATGACTGTAATGTAATGTAATGTAACCAGCCCAATGTGGCAGAATTGAGATGAGAGGCTGCACAGGAAAGGCGTGAAGAAATGGGCCTGTGGCCAATGCCAATCTAGATAAAGTAAACGCAGTTATCTTTGCCCAACAGCACAGTGTAAAAAAAAAAATATTCCAACAGAGTGGAGCCGAGGTCGCCGGTTATCTAATTTGTTGCTCAACCAAGTAAAACAACAGTTGCCACAGCGTGTGCCGCTTTACTGTTGTCGTTTCCCATAAAGGACATTTTTACTCGGCTCGTTAATGGGCTGGATTACAGTTGCACTGGGTGAGCTGGGAGAAGAAGCGTGACTCGATCCGATACTGAAAGGAGCTGCTGTGTGTCGGGAAAAACAAAGGCTGCCTCTCACCGATCTGGGATGCAAACAGTCACAAGTTATTTCCCCCCTTAAGTAAAAAAAGCGTGTCAAAGCCCGCCACACCGCTGCACAGCATGTATCAGTGTGGGTTTTTTGTCCTGGTTGGACGTCCAACACTAAGTCCTGCAGTAAGGTTGACTTGCACCTCTCTGCGGCTCCGTAGTTTAATATATCTATGCCGTGGTCTGCGACATGAAAACTGTGATAAACCTCCTACTGAGTGACATAATTCTGAAATAAAGCTTCTTGAGGATATTAAAAAGCCCTTCAAAATGCATACATTTATTATATTAATATCCTTAGATTTCTCTCTCTGTACATCCACTCACATAAAAAAACACCAATTTAAGAAGGCCTTAATCAACAAGTATAACAAGGCACTTGTACACTTAAGATTCCTTGAAAGGACATCGCTATGAATAGCTTGGGAAGAACAAAACCACTCTTTCATAGCGGCCATTAATGGATGTCCTCAGTGATTGAATATTAAAGGCACAATGAAACATGTCCCCATTGAAAAGACACAGAAGCTGTGTAAACCTTTGGGAGTTTTTGACACTTAATAAATCCAACGGCTGCCAAGGAACACACTGAATCTGAATGATTTTGGACAAGCGCTAAATGCAAATGCTGCTGTATTTGATTCTAAAGACGTGCTGTGTTCTGTACCCGCGCAATCTGTTGGGTATGAATCACGGCTGCTGAATATATATAGTTCCCCTCGCTCTGTACACAGCCATGATAAACTGAGGCGGGCGGGGAATAGGAGAGTCAACAACTAACATTCCCTCAAGCTGCCAATTTCCCTCAGCTGCCTTGTTTTCCCTGCCTGCTGGCTTCACGGCCCTCCCCAGATGTTATTTTTAGAAGAAAAAGAAAACCCCAAAAAGTGCACAGCCAAGCTGAACAGGTGCCGTCTAGTTAAAAGAGCTGGAGACTTCCCTCAAAAGTTTGTGAGGGAGTGAGGACAGAGTCAGTGGCACTGTACTTTGTGAAGCTTAGAATAGTTGGTGTTTGTTAAGACTGTATGAGAGATAATTGTTTAATGGGCATTTGCATCATATTGTTTATATCAGTGCTAAAAGATTATTTGAAATATCGATTAGTCAGTCGACAGAAAATTACCATAGATTACTGCAAATCAACAAACGCAACCGCAAAATTGCAACTTTTTTCGATTTGGATGTTTGAGGTAATATGATATCTGAAGTGAAGTATATTTTGTCAGGTATTACATTTTTCTGGTAATATCATCCAGTTCTCAATGTGTTATCCAGAAAATGTGCTACATCTTAATATATATCAGGAGAGATAGCGGGATGGGAAATTATAAATAGAAAGAGAATATGATCAAGATAAACACTAAGAGTCTACAGTCATGCTACCATCTCTATGAGGCGCTACTAAGGCACAGCGGTACAAATTAAATGCACTTAAGTTTTGACTTCAACTTCTATTCTGGCACAGTTTATGATGCCTGTGATGGAAAAATTAACAAAGTCCCATTTTCAAAACAGAATTGGCTTGCTAGCTAGTGGTATGGGGTGACTGTGGCTCAGTGGTAGAGCAGGGTAGTCCTTCAATCAGAAGAATCGGCAGTTCGATCCCAGGTAGCCCAGCCATCAGTGTATGAATGGGTGTGAATGGGGGAATGATGACATGTAGTGTTAAAGTGCTTTGAGTGGTCAGAAAACTAGTTAAACGCAATGCAAGTACTAGTCCATTTACCATTTACCATCTGATATCCAATATGAATGTCAGGTAAAGACATAACAAGGCTGTTTCACAACACAAACCAATATTGCTTGACAATTTGCTATTTTGGCTTGAGACACAGGCACCTGTGGCAACATTCCCCAACATTGAGTGTATTAAAGTTTAGCATGAATAGGCAGGGAGGAGGACAAGGGTCAGAATTTAAGTGTTTTTTAAGTGTAATCGCTTCATCATTTTATCTAATTAGACATTTTTGTGAAATTGTAATATTAGCATTTGAATTCTTGAGTTGTGGCCAAAAAACTTGTTTTGTGAGGTAACAGTGATCTCTTACCACCAAATTCTAAACAGTTCATCCTTGAATCCGGGTTAACATATGCGCCAAATTTTAAGAAGAATTCCCACGAGGCATTCTTGAGATATTGCGTTGACGAGAATGGACCGGACGGGCGGACAACCCAAAATGTAATCAAAATATTGTGAATGATCTTATCCTGACATGTGGGACACGGCAGTGGGCTGGGAGGAACGGAGGGAGAGTCACTGCTTCTGACTGGAAGTCATAGAGTCTGTGGAAAGAGACTGCGATCAGGCAGTATATGCAGTGGAATGTTTACTCATATAAAACAGGAGTGAAAAGTGCTGACTGTCCCACAGTGACAAACTTAAAGCTAAGCTGGCGGGGCTGTTATCTCAACACCAAGTTGTTAGGTGGACATGACAACTTTATTACAGCGAGGGGGAGCTGCAAGTTCCACGGGCCTCTCATACACACAAAAAGGAAGTCATCTATTATGCATCGGGAGCTAACAGTACCTTATCATATATACCGTAATAAGCAAATGACTCAGAGAGCCGAGAGGCCAAGTTCACTGACGGGGTGTGTGTGTGTGTGTGTGTGTGTGTATAGTCCTGCTGGTGTGCAGCTGCTTCAGGGAGCGTGTTGTTTGGCTGCACACACACACAGTCTTCATTTAATGACATGTGTAACATGCAACTAGATGATCTTATTTATGCTGTCAATAAAAAATGAAAAAAGATTTACTGCTAAAAGAGTGGGGGCCAACTAGAGAAACAATACACAAGTTGTTTGAGTCTTACATGACTGCTGGAAAGTAATTACATTTATGGATCCTCTAATTACTTCCATTATTGTGAGTTGCAGGATGATAAAGGCAATGCATCATACCAAGAAGAGCAAATGTCAGCTTTCTTAATCCAGAGGCCCCATTGTCTCAGAAGACTTATGAATGTCACTGAATGGAGGAAAAGCGCCAACAGCACTGTATCAAGAAATACGCCATTATTGCTGTGTAACTGCGCTATAGTGCTAGCATAAGCTGTAGTCTTCCCATTGTAATGAATACACAGTACATGCGTCTAGTGGGGCTGTCAACTTAAACACAGAGAACACAGTGTGACGGGCAACATCCCGGTGCCAACACTCTCAGTACCACTCAACTCTATATAACACCGCCAGCCTCCACAAACCGGCCCTATACACCACTCAGCTTTTATGGGAAACTTTGCTGAACTGCAGTTTTCTGTGTGTGTGTGTGTGTGTGTGTGTGTGTGTGTGTGTGTGTGTGTGTGTGTGTGTGTGTGTGTGTGTGTGTGTGTGTGTGTGTGTGTGGGCAGTGAACAGTAGAACAGGAGGCACTGGATTTGCCCTGTCCTCTCATTAACACTCTCCCCGTGTCGGCTAATCACACTCCCGTTGTGTTGCTGGTAATGTGGCTTAAATTCTTTACGCGGCGAGACGATTCTTTTTCCTCACCCTTCGACTTTAAAAGCCAGACGCCGGTCTGCACAGAGGCACGTTGACGTTAACACACGACCCATTTCAATTAATATTCTGACGGCGTGTGTACATGACTGTTTCCATAGTGATGAACCAGGTGCAGACTTAACGGGAAAAGGGGTTGTTAAAAATATAAAGTGTGGTAAACCTGTCTGCACCAGTAGTTTCAGCTTGTGGGGACATTAATCCAAAATCATATTGTTGTTATCAGACAGAGCGAGCTTTGCAGGTGGAAAACGTGAGGCGCACAGCAGATTTTCCTTATTGTTGCCCCAAGATATCTTTTTTTGCAGTATGCAGCGTGTTCTTTTTTTATTTATTGTTGGAAGGTAACCACTGAATGAGTGCTAATGTTGGCCGAAAGCAATCCATGAACTGTAGGCTACCAAAAAGTGAACAGAAGGCAACAGTTTAAAGCAAAAACTATTATTTGTATTATAAAAAGTAGTATAATTTGCCAATCATAGTTACTGTATCAGGAAGAATCATCCACTTTGGAACATGAATTATTGTACAAAATGTCATGGCAACCCATCCAAGCGTAGCCGTGCGTTATTAAAAAAACCCCAACAAAAACTAAAAATTGCAAAATAAAGTTTCAAAAAGCATTTTTTCGCTTTCAGTGCTGAAACTCCACACACATACTGACAATATCCTCATACCATGATTCACAGTAACACACAGTGACAGCACTTTGATCTGCAGTTCATACAGCTGAAAACAGGAGGCCTTGCTTAAGCTCCAGACATCCCATCATCCTCCTCTCTGCTGTCACATGCATTCAGACTCCTGGACCCAATAATCACACTGTGATTCCTCAAGCCTTTAGCGTTATGGTTATTGCACTTTGAGCAATATTTCTTTGCAAGTCAAACTAGTGGTGTGTGTGTGTGTGTGTGTGTGTGTGTGTGTGTGTGTGTGTGTGTGTGTGTGTGTGTGCTGGGGGGGGGGGGTAAAAGGGGACATGATAAATGGTATGGCTGAAGACTAGCTCTGCATTCGCTGGATCGATGGCGATGATACATAATGTACACTGTAGCTTCTGCAACAACTTTGCGATTCATCTTTTCCATGACGCAATGTTGAGACTCAGCTGATGTGTGATAATGTGCAAAAAAATAATTCATGACCAGTTTCCATTCATTATTATTGTTATATAATCACCCTTATTAATGAATAATCCTTGGATTGCCTCAAGAGGAATCTCATGGTAGAAAGCAGTTGGAAGAAAACAGAGCATAGTTGGTGTGAGCCCACATGTGTCTTCCAACCTTTGTGATGCAAAGGCGCATCTCTATCGGTTTGCGTCGCCCTTTGGAGCGCTGGCCCTCTGCATCTTGGGCAGCAACACTATCCTCTCAGGTTACAGCTCCAATCAATAGCCGGAGAAGTGATGAGCTCAGCTTTGAGAAACACAAACTCTGCATTATCAGATCTTTTTATTGAGCCAAAAGCAAAAGGTTGCGTTTAGGAGTCGAGATTTGAATCCAGAATTGGCCGAAAGGCAGGTACAGGGAGGAATACAAGGGGACACATGGGGAATAGACAACTAGATATACAATACTATGTCAATAGTAACGGTTATATTAATATCAGTGAGTAACTAAGTAAGTGCATTAACTTTTTCTTAACAGCGGCCACTGTGGCAATTCAGGGATAAATCCTATCTGTCTGAATTGTCTCCTTATTTCCTTCAATTGTGTCCTCTCTTTTAGTGTCTTAGTCCCCTTCACTTAGGACGCAGCATAGTTGGATCAGAGTAGATAAAGTTACAGTTACTTGTTTCTGCATTGTGTTTCTTGTTAATTATTGGAACATATGTGTCATACTGTACAAAGCAGTTGGTGTTTCAGCATTAAACAACACGGTTGTTTGGCTGTTATCTTTAGATCCAAACAGATTTAAAGGGACAGTGCGTAGGATTTGGTGGCATCTAGCAGTGTAGTTGCAGATCTAAACCAACTGAATAACCCTCGTTCACTGCTTTCTTTCCAAGACTTTAATGACCACGCTCAGAGGCCTTCCTACCATAATACCGCAAGTTTAGGAGCAACGGAAATCAGATGGCGGCTGGGGGTACCACGGTTTTGCACTCAGCAGCTTTCACAAATGTGTTGAACAATGCTGACCCTCAGGTAATGTAAGAACTCAAAAGGCTCTCTCTAAAGTCATTGTTAGGTTTGTCCAATTTAGGCTATTGTAGAAACATGAGAGAACAACATGACGGACTCTCTGAAGAGTTATGAAGGAGTCATTATAAGCAAATGAAAATCATTTCAGGTGATTAAAATGAAAACATAATTATTAATATTCTATCCTATTTCTGCTAATAGATTCCAGAAAATGCTACACACTGGCCCTTTAATGCTGACATGGAGTATAACAGGAGCACAAGAAGTAATGAAGCTATGTCGAACTATTCCTTTAAGCATGCCTAATAATAATAATCTAATAAAATCGTATAACACTATGAAATGGGTCCTTCTGGCATTAGAACATATCCTTTTGATCCTTAAGTACATGTTATTGATAATATTTAATTTATATCTAATAATACTGTAACATTTTGAATGCAGGACTTTTTATTTTTAATGAGCACTTTTATATCACAGTATTGCTACTTGCACTTAAAATATCACCAACTACTGTATTAGATAAACGTGGTAAGCAGGGTGAGTAATGTAAAATGCTCCTCTTGTCTAACCACAGTCTGTGATTGCCAACCAGAAACAGAGGCTGTACCTCCAACACAGACAGCTTGCTTTCCATTCAGCTTGACAGTTTAAAAAAAAGAAAGAAAAAAAAGAGGACAGCGTCTCCTCAAATCCATCCGCATGACTAACTATCACACACACCCTGAGTCTTGACAACTCGATGAACCGTCTCTCTCCTTAGCAATAAAACAAAACTCATCTTACAAACTGCTTTAGTGGAAAATGTTTATCCTTTACAATACAGCAAGCCCAGAGGGAGAGGAAGTTAAAAAAAGAATATGAACTCAGCAGGGGTAAAAAAAAAAAAAAAAAAGGGTGGTGCTGAGTTTAACCACAGGTGAAAACAACTAGTTAGGAGTGCCTCTTCAAACATTAACAGATAAGGAAGGACGAGCTCTGACCTCGTTGAAGGCCAGTGAGCGGTCTGTCCTTTTAGAAATAACTCTGCAGACACTGGCCAGTATGTTGACGCAGAAGGTTCATGCGTGGTTAATGTTGTGACACGGTCACAGTTAACATTTTAACATGGGGTTAACACGGCTTGTTACTTTACTTAAGCTACGCACGCAACGACACCACTTCTTAATACTCTAAGCGTCTAATAATGATGGATAGATTTATATTTGGAGGTAGTTGAAGGCCCGCTGCGTCTCATCAGAACTAATTATGGGAAAAATACCTCAACCTGAACCAATATTTCAAAATCGACAACTAGAAATTAGTTTAAGCAAACTTGTATTTATTTCTTTGTGATAATGTTATTTTTAGCTCTAATTTCACCCTTTCCAGTTAGGAGAAACACAATCCTCACAAGAAATCACATAAACTGGTGAATCATGAGTTCAGGCTCAAAGAAATCAGGATAATTATGAAATCAATTATTTCATTATGAAATACAATTATATAGATTTCAAAATCATGAAATCATTTTGAAATGTATTCAGGGCCTCGTCAAACAAAGGATTACAAAATAAGCATGGTTTAAAGTTTAATGAGTTGCCAAAGTTGCAATTACATTTTAATAATCAGCAATAAAAACTAAGATTGTTAACCCTGCTCCCAATATGAATAACCAAAGCGGACCAGACAAACATCATTTAGCTTAATGCTTGACATAAGTATTTTCACTTCAGTGGTGGTGAAGTTAAAGCCTTCTACTCTTGTGCCCAGAGGAGATGGAGAAAACTCAGCCGACAGGGACAATAGAGAATGGCACAAGTTGTCCTCACAACAATCATCTCATCTAGCTTAGTTTAGCTGGCTGACACTCTTAATGGATGATGACAGCATTTTGACAGCTAGAAGGCAGAACTTGCACTGTACTGTGAGGTCACTCACCTCCTTTCTAGTTTTCCTCATAAGAGAAGCATAGTCCTTTCATCATTGTTGGTAAATTGTCAGTACGTTTATCAGTACTGTTGACTCGGATACGGACCAGTTTGTTTGGACAAAGCATTCCTTGAAAAGTCAGTGGGCCGTCAAACTCTGAGCACAGTCCAGTAAGTAGTGTGCAGTGCTGTAGTCCGACAGGCCACGATCCAGGGACTGTCTCATAATGGCATGCAGAACGAGTGACACGCTGGTACAAATGGCTCAAGGACTTTTAGGAAATGAAGGTGATTAAAATCACCTATTACAGCGGCGAGAGCATCAGCAGATTGCACTTTCTGAATCACCCGGGTAATTGCAGCAGGAGTTGGTGTCAGCCTCGGGGTGAACGTGAACGGTGACAAATAAGTGACCACCCTAGGGAGACGGGGAGAACTTAAGAGACGCAGAGAGGAGTTCAATGTCGGGGAGGACAAACGTGCTCTTGCACTGCTGCACTGGTGATTCACCTGCTATTAATTCATGAGCACACGATCTGTTTATGTGATATTATGGCCACTTCCCTGTAGCAGAATGTCAAAAGTTAAAAGGATAGTTTGGATTTTTCTGAAGTGGGGTTATATGGGATACTTATTCATAGTCAGTATAATGCCTCCAAACTGGGGGCAAGCTGACCTCCATCTACTATAGGTAACACGCTGACAATGGATAAGTACCTCATACATCCCCTCTTCAAATAATCTGTACTATGCCTTTAAGCCCACGCCGGATCAGAAGCGCTTTTAAATATGACGAAATGTGCGTATTCCATTGCCTAACAAATCAATCCACAAAAGCTGTGAGCTGTAAAATGAAGGGCAAATGTATTTTTAGGCAAGTTTCTTCTAGTCCAGTTTAAAAGCATCTTTTGCCCCATTATTTTCTACAGTAAGGCAGCTTCTCTAAATCTTTGCTTTTTCTTGATAATTTCTGGATTTTTTACCTGGAGTTTTGTCTCTGTAGGTCTCTTAAATGACCCAAATAATCACTTTCTTTTGCTGATGTGGACACACATGTAACCGCAGATGGTGGACAAAAAGGTTTGGAATCACTGTCCCTGAGAAAGGCCCCTGAGAAATCTGATCTGTGATGCATTGCTCAATGCTTAGACGCTGTACAGAACTGTGACTTTGCACATTTTGGTTTAATACAGATTAGGTGTGAAGATTTGGTTTAAAAAAAAAAAAAAAAAAGTTAGATATTAAAGTGCACTCTCAAAAAAAGTCTTCCCTCTCCATTTTTATGTTTTATTTCTCAATCAATTATCACATTCATGTTTTTCCATCACCTCCTTTTCAGAATAGCCTGTCTTTGTAGTTTCTTTACAGACATCTGTGACCAAACCAGACATGAAGCATCCACACTACTGCATCTGTTCCAGCAGGGGAAGAGTCATAAGATGCTGACTAATGCTGAGTCCGGATGATCTGCAGGGGCATGTTGTGCTTTAACATGCGTTTCAATGCCTGCACGGCTGGCAGTTCTGTGTCTACAGTCGATACCTTAAATCCTGCTGTTGTGTCTCTAGAGGTTCTTTTTAACCTCTCCATTATGTTTACACTTTTTTTCTCCTCAAAGGCAAGACTGCAGGGTTTTGCAGTCTCAGTCTCTACTGTACCTGCCAGCTAAACCGATGTTGATGGTAACGAGACAGAACATCCTTCACACTACAATTCTGTATGTGGTAATTCTTCCAGTTGCATGTGACTTTCTGAAACTGCATCTCTACATCTGTCCAAATAGAGCAACAACCTCCCGTTCCCACTGACAACCCTTGTTCACTCTGACTTTGAAACGCATTCCCGATGAACCTGCAAAAGCTCAGTGCTGTCCCACAAATCACAGAGGGCCTGAAGGCTCCCTCACAGACTTTTTGAGCCGTTAAAGCAAACTTTAAAAGCAGCTTGCTTGAGGTTATTACCCCAAGTTTCTGATATTCTGATACTATAATAATAATAATAATAAGATGACCAATAAATAAAGCCATATACAGTGGCTGGCGACCACAAGCAGATACTTCTCTCTATGAGAGCAAGATCCTGTTCGAGTTTTCTATCTCTTTTAATCAAACAACATTACTGATATGTAACAAAATAATCTGAGCTCACTTGTTAGCTTTTGGATCTGTCAGACACACAGTGCTCGATTCAGCAGACTGAGCTGGCTCGGGTGTCATTAAAGAATGCGGTCATGTGAAAGCAAGTGGTTGCGTATGGGAGGGGGAGGGACGACAGGATCACAAGTCCTGTCTTAAGACGCCAGAGGACGTATTCACAAACACACAGAAAAAGCCGTAACATTTTTACAAGGTAGGCTTTGCTTAGGGAGTGATTTAGAAAACTTCTCAGAGCAACTTTGAGAAAGGAAGGGACAGAAACTTGCACTATTAGCAATATTAGGCTCAGATTTGACAGAATAGAACTTATCATAGAATTTTGTCTCTATTCAGATATGGTGGAATTATGAATACTTTTTTATGTAATCAACATCTCTTAAGTATTGTAAGCCATGGGCCTACTTGTGCTATTGCCTATCCACATGCTGATAGTTATATTTATAAAAAACACAGATCTGCTTTCGTCAGTTTCTTTCGTAAGTTGCAGCGTTGGTCGGTTTGTAAATCTATTAATCAGTGAACAAATATCGTAGTGTTGTGATCACTTTCAGTTCTGGCGTTATTGCGTTAGGGGGGTAATGTTAGCGCAACTGCAATGAAAACGACCACAAACAGTTTCCCTGCACGATCTAATCATAGCGTTTCATCAACTCACTGCCACTCAGCATTTGAAGAATATTTCTCCTACATCCTTGTCTCTCCATCATTCTCCCCTCTGCTTTAAAAACTCAAGCCTCTTAAAAGTCCTCCTACCCACTCCCATCAGTGTTTGAATTTAGGAGCTTTCTTAAGGGCCGAGATGCTTTTAGAATAACTTTCATCTTTCTCAGGATCTTGTCTTTCTCTGTGAGGGAAAATTCTTAGAAAAAGTCATAATTCTAAGAATTTCGTCACCAGGAGCAACTCTTTGTACTAGGCGGCTTCATGAATACGGCCCCAGATGTGAATGGTCTCTTTGATTTTCTCTGGCAAATACATAACTAATAATACAGACTTTTTTTTAAGGAAAGTGAGCAACAAAACCCTTTTATGAAACTGTGAATGAGCCTCACATGCTATTGGCCGGAGGAATGCCTCTGCCCCAGGTACTGTGTTGTCTTCAAACAGCATTCAGAACCCAGACATTTACTCTCAGGTGACGACATCAATGTCCGTTGCTGTAAAGGTTTACTGAGGACAGCGCGACTGGGCCCTTTATCCGTGCTCAGCTTGTCAAACAGTGCTACGCTTCACTCACTACCTCCGTGCCCGCCCTCGTCTCTAACAACATCCTCTCACTTCCGCTACCTGACTCCACGTCTAGCTGGTCTCATTCTGTCCCCCTGAGCAGGGGCAGTATCCTGCAGACACAAGACGCCCCCGCGGTCCACTCCGCTGCTGGAAGAGAGAGAGTGAGGCACAGGGACTGCTAATGAACCCGACTGCCATCCGCGGCGTTTCAAGAGCAGCAGAGCATGCATCTGATTAATCTTTGTCCTAATTAGGTCGTACAATTAACCTGCCCGCCACCCAGCTCCGGAGGCTGATGACTCTGCATGAGCCGCAGACCCCTGGACGTTAAAACCAGAGCAGAACCTCACACGGCAACTTTCTGTGTTGTTTCATTGCAAACCAATTGATAGTAACTAATTGCATAAAGCCTTGTGTGTGATATTTCCACGGACGGGATGGCCGAGAGCTCGGATCCCTTTATGCTTTTCATTTCAACAGGGCTACATTTCTCAGCTTTTAATTCAAAGTCAGAGAAGACGCTGATGGGTTTCATTATAAATGATGTGCGAGAGGCAAATCAGAAAAGGGAGGGAGAAAAAGAAAAGCCAATCTTCATTAACATGGAGATACTCCCCGATGTGAGAAGCCTGGAGGACATGCTTGTTCGCGCGCTGCCTGCTGATCTGAAATATTTGGAATGCTTCAGTTGTTACAGGCAGCGTGGACTCACAACAAAACTGGACAGGCAAGAGTGCAGCCAACACATGAAGGACATGAACTTATATGATGTGTGGCGTTTGCATCAGTTCATAAACAGGGGAATCGAGCAGGGAAGCAAGCTCGGTCCTATAACACGTTGTCCAGGAAGTCTTCCCTAATGTGTGCAACAGCAAGTGTTGCATAATGTATTTGTGTCCCCATGCTCAGCCTAATGCATATTCACATACTGACACATACGTGTATGAATATTAAGTTTTATGTATTGTCCGTCAATAAATAGACAGGGTTATAACCTGATTCCCTTCAGCTTTGAGCTTTAGTTCAGCAATAAAGTATTTTATCTATCTCTACTGTTGTTATTTACCTACTTCAGTATGACTATTTCAAACCACAGGCCTTACTCCCGTAACACTGGGTAAATACCATTTCAGCTGGCAGCAAGGCTGCTTCCTGCTAGTGACAGCAACGGCAGGATCTGTTTGAGAGTTGCAAACGTCGTTCAAAAGCGAGTCGTTAACCGTTACTAAGTCCTATGTTGTACAGTCGTATAATTAATCTGGTGAATACAGTGTGATTTGGAAAGACAAGCCGAGCTGTATTCCAATAAACTCAACGTTTGCATTAACGCTGGTGCGTTCACTGCCAAAACACAACGTGTTTGAGTGCAGAAAGAACTACGAAATAATACAGGAACAGGCGATGTTTAGTTGATACAACGTCGCCGAATTTAATGATGGCATTTATTATTAATGTCTACATGATAACATTTGTTCTACCCGAGAGTGAAAGTATCCGGGGAAGGAGGAAGCGTATAAGTGCACGCCTTGTGAAGAGGGTTTGGCGCTGCGCTCTGGAGGAAAGCATGCGTTGGAGGTTTGTTGTTTCTGGAAAGTTGGCGGCGTCTCTTGCAGTTTTCTTTCCCAGCTAACGGGACTGGATATTGGACTAACCTGTGCTGTGGGTGTGGGTGTCGCGGTGGTGTGTCGTCCCGGCGTGTTGCTGCTGGATTTCGGCGGTCTCCTGTCCGGGTCCAGGCCACAGTCTCTGAGAGATTGCGTCCCTGACAACTCTGACAGCTCCGCTGCCCGTGATAGAATATATGTACTCCATAACGCCAGCGTTACTACCTAGCCAGGTTAGCGAAGAGCGATGCGATGATCAGAAAGTTAGAAAGCCCGCTGTCATTGCACAAAAACGCGGCGTTGGCCAAAAACGTGGTGGCGTGAAAAGCCCCCAGACGCTGTGATCATTCCACAACAGGAACTGTATGAAATACGCCAACAAGCCAAACTTTTTTTTTTTTTTTTTTTTTTTTTTTTAGCCTCTAGTGGAGTCAAACTGCCCGCTGCTCTATTGGCTTATATTTACAATGCTGACACATGGATGTAGCCGATATGTCACATGCGGCCCTCGTATATGATTCAACCCTAAAACAGACAATAGGGAGAACATTTTACTTAGCAAAAAACGAATTAGTGAAAAAAGTTTATGTTTAAGGAAATACTTTTTCCAGTGAAGCCCAGAAAAACAAAAAAAAACTGGTCAGGACAGGAGTTTTATAACATACACATTTCCTTCTGCAGCCATGTATTTGGAAGGCAACAATTACACTAGCAAATATTTTATTCAAATAACTGGTAATTATTATCATTAAAGTCAAATTATACATTCTCTTACAGGCCCACGGCTATTTCCTTTTTGCCTACATGTAATTTGAAAAGAGTAATGAGTTGCAGATTTAGTGCCGATAGGAGGCAAACTTCTAAATGTTACTATAATTCAGATCATGGGCATGAAAGATGACCTTTAGGAAACAAAATATATTTACAAAGAAATATATTACATGCATTTAAAAAAAAAAAAAAAAAATGCAACCCAGCTCATCCAGCAGCAATTTCCACACTGTTGCTAAGGATATGTTGTAGCCAGCTAGTGTGAGGCTTTATGTCACCCAAGAGAATGACATCCATCTGACTCCCACCATAATAACATTCTAATAAATTGGGAGTTTCACATTCGGAGCCAAAGTACACTTCTGTGCCCATATGGGACTCAAGAGGGCATGGTGCTGTGTCTGCTCCTCTGGTGAGGAGTAAGAGGGAGGTGGCAGTTGAGGTGCGTAAATGAGTGTGGAAAAGTGAGAAGTCGACGGACCAGAACAGGGTGTCATAATTGGGCGGCGGGTTCAGGTAGTGAGCTAAAGAGAAGTGGATGCATATATATATTCATCCCCTGAGACAGGATTCAGGAATACTGGAACGTTTCAGATGAACTGGTGGTCAAGATTGTGGAGCTTGTTCACATTTGTTCACTCATTCATCATCATAAAAAAAGCAAAGATGGGAGCATTTCTTTTCCAAGCTGTGATCCGACAGGGGGACTGCCTGTGATTCTCTCCTGGTATCTGTGGCAGGTGGGCTGAGGTTGAAGCAGCTGTTATGCTTGAGAACATGGAACCAATTTGAGACTGAGTCAGGGCCGCATTCAATACTGAATGTACCCCATCTGCTGGCTACATCGGGTAGTGCATGCATGCTTTACTGTCCTCTATCAGGGAGAAGAGCAGCAGCAATCAGAATACAAATGCAGATGACACAATCAAATCCTTTGCAAATGAATATAAATATATTTATTTGTTTAATGAGCTTATTACTTAGAGTAAGGTAAGAATGGCTGCCAATCTTGCTGTTCACAAGGATATAACTCATAAAAGGTGTATCCTAAATCCAACTTTAGTTTTGTGCAAATGAGTAGGGTGACTATTTTCATTATTGATTCAAGAAAAAGTAAATAAATGAATTACATTTTTTTCATAAAAAGCTAAACAAACCTACAGTCCAAAACCCAAAGTTATTTTACTATGTTATGGAACAAGCAAATCCTCACATCTGAGAAGCTGGAGTCAGTGAATGTTTGGAATTTTCCGTAATCAATGACTTGAAGCATTGATTATCAGAGTTGTTGTCCTTCAACACTTCAGCTGTATGCAGCAGGTAAACAAGTCAAACTAGTCTATGTAACTAAAGGATGTATGTGTGTAAAATACAATCTTTTTTTCCCCTTGATTTTAAAAGCTTTTTGTCAACAGCTCTGACGCTGATGCACGAGACCCGCTGATGGACTTGCAGTGGGGGGGGGGGGATTTTATTTGTCTCTCTGCTCGTCTCTGACCCTTGCGCAGGGCCCCTGCTGGTACACTTGGCACTTGGACAGTGTGTTTAGACAGGTCTCAGACTGGCCCAGTGCCACCCCAAAGGGCCTTGTAGCTGCGTGATCTACTGTGTTGTTGTACAGCTGCCCAGAGCGGTCATCAAATCATCCGTAGCGTCCTCAGAGGGAGGCTGACTACAGCTCCCTCCTCTCTGCGTCTCAACCTCATGGGCTGACGGATATAATCTCTAGCAGTGCAGACCAAAACCATGAAGCTGAATCGAGTTGTGAAAGCCTTTTTTTTCTCAGAGAAGTCCCTCCACTCTCTAATTAAGCTTTAGTGTGACCAAAGAGAGAAAATGAAAGAATTCCCTCTGTGCTCATTCACCAACATGAGCCTCATTGCATGGAAATTATGCAACACTTTGTTCTACTTACGGTGGCATGCTTGATGTATTGTCTGTTTTCTGTATTTTATAGGTGATTAAAGAGACTTGGAAGCCAATTAGTTAACAGACATCCATTATGGTGATATGTTTTTCAGATTTTTTTCTTTAATTACCACGTTTGTTTGTTGCTGATAGGTCATTATACATATGTTTTATACGAGTTTAATTTGTGCATATGTTAACAGTGTGTGCACAATTTGTAATACCGCCTTGCTTATCATTAATTTTCTAATATGACCAGATCAGCACTTGCCAGTGCAGTAACGCGCCAGTGAGGGAACCATTCTGTTTAATGACTTTAAAGTGGTGGAGTCTCGTTATACAAGAACCCGTATAAAAACCTCCTGGTGTCAGCAGCGAGAAGCCCTTAGAGGGTCTTCTGTGTGAGGCTTTGTCATGGTCTGAGAGCGGATGTCTGGGGGGGTGGAAGGGCACCGGGGAGCGAGTGTTAATCTCAGCAGTTCCCCATTGAGAGCCAGGTAGGCTGCAGCCTAATCCTGAGAAGAGGACCGCTTTCATTACGGAACAACAACCACAGAGGCCACCGGGGAGCTGCCCCTTTACCACTGTTGTCGACGGATGGACGGACTACACAAGCCAGGTTACATAAGCAGAGCTGCAGCACCAGCATGTGTGCACTGGAATGGCTGTATTAACATGTGCGCACACACACACTCACACTCACACTCAGTGCTCATATTTCCACAATCTGCTCCTTTCTCCCAGACATTTCCCTGTTTACAGTGGAAATCACTGTGACATAAATGCAGCAGCGAGTTCACTCATGCGACACAAAGCACCTGCTGGCAAACACAAACAAGCCTTTATCAGTGTGCCGTAATTGGGGACGGCTCGTTGGAGATGCGCGAGGCAAAAGACACACGGCTTGAGATGGTTTTCTCAGGAGCGACGGATCTCACCGCAGCATTTTCTCAAAACATCTCCGGAGTGTGAATACAGAACACACAGCACGCATTGTCCTGTGTGTCACATTTGACGAACAATTAAGACAGTAAGCTTTGCTGGAGGAATCTGGCGGAGATATCAGGACAATGGCGGCAATCACAGGTGTTTAGCAGCCCTTTGTTAGAAAAATCTCTCTGAGGCTTTCTCATCGGGGGAAGTGATGCTTCGACTCTCAGCAGCTGTCGACGCTACGACAAATGAACACGTTTTTCACTCCGACAGCAGGTGCCCAAATATTCATGAGAGGGGAACGTGAATCAAACGTTGTGCGGCGCCTGTTAAGGCCGTGACAACGCCAAGCTGAATCATCTGATCATGCGATGGAATAAGGCCTTGTAATTGTTCGACACTGTGGTTTTGCAAGTCCCACTGCCGTCACTCACATGTTGTTTATCATGAACGATGCACATAGAAGAGCCTTCAACATATCTTGCAGCTCGTGCGAGCTACAGTTGAAGGAGTACAACAATTATGGAGTTGTGCTACCAAGATTAATATTAATGCCATGTTCCATTTGAACTGGAAAGTTGGAATTTCCGAAATCCCCAGTTGGAAATTTCATCTGCCTTAAGTCGGAGGAACCCCACCAACCCTGACCTCAAAATCCAAGATGGCTGCTCTTTGCAGCTAAAAAAGCACTAGTAATATATTGTTTATTAACACTTTGGTCTTGTGTCTCATTATATAAGTCATACATACAGCATTGTCCAACTTCTGTCTTCAGCATTTTGAAATTGAGAAATAACTTCTAAGAAATGGAAAAAATAATAGGAAATGTGCTCACTTGCTTTCACTAGAAGTAGAAACATTTCCTGTGAGAGACATGAACCAACATTCTCATGTCTGTGCATTGAGTATGTAGATAAGGCCAGGAGGAGATTAGCCTAGTTTAGCTTAAAGACTGGAAGCAGGGGGAGACGGCTTTTAAAACTACAAATTGACGTTTTAACATTGCAGTTAGCGCCTGTGTTTCTGTACAGATTACGTAAGGATTGTATTGTGCTCCACAGATTCCCGTACTGTGAATTCATCAGCACACAGTGCCTTCTTCCAGCAGGTAAGAGCTGCTGCTAACTTAACCTACACCTACCCAGCATTCAGCAGGTGAAAAGTAAAGAGACCAAACACCACACACAGGTCACCAGTTAATCATTTGGTTCCAACACACAGAAACCATTAGGAAAGGGTTACGTGACTGAAATGGCATCAAACCATCTCCAAAAAAAACTGAGTAGCTCCATTCACTGTGGAGGGTTAGTGAAGTCTTTTACCTCGTCTTGACATTTTTCTTTTTTTGGTCAAGCTGCTTCTTGTCAAAAAAGGTCAAAAATGAAGCTTTGGGCTAAACGTGTTTAAAGGAGTGTGAAAAAGTTGAAGTAGACCACGATGGAGAAGTTCATAAACATTCACCGTAACCAAGAACACGATGTCCTGTACAAAATGAAAGGGGAAGCAAAGGTAACCTAAGGATATTGTGTCAAAAGCTTTAGACCCAGGGTTTGGAACCAGCCTTTAGCCTCCATAAGAACTACTCACAAATTAAACAACATTATCCTGCTATGAGAAAAATATAGGACGTAAGCAAAGAAAACCTAATCCCATCAGAGGCACTGTCCTAATTTTAGAAGATAAGCCGCTTGTCACAGTCAATTGTTCTCTTTTATGCATCTGGGTTCCCCCTAACTAATTCAGGAAACCTTGGCCGAGAGTTTTTCTTCACTTTGTGTCAGATTTGTGACCCAAGGAGTGACATAAATCATCCAAAATGGTCATCTTTTGCTGCTACGAGAGCTTTATGGGAAGTGGAAATGGAATAAATACCAAATGAGCTCGCTACATGAAAAAGTCTCCACACGCAGTTAGTACATGATGGAAGTGAGCCTCTGTGTTCTGTCTAAACGCCTTCATGTTAAGAGACAGAAAACATGGTGGCTGAGGTGTCGTCCAGCCTGACTCTGACCCGCCGCCGCAACAATTCAACCCCGCTGCTATTGCCTGGGCTTCTCTCTCAGGACAGTTCTACAGGGTGGCTGGTTGTGATGGATGACCGGTGGCGTCAGAGCGGGCTATCTTTCACCACCACTTCCACTGCCCCCGCTCACGGTCATCTATCCTCCGTGGGTGTCTGCGCTGTCTGAGGCCGAGCCCCCGAGAGGCTGGGTGGCCCAGAGGAATGATGACCGCTGGCTTAGGAGTAGGAACACATCCGTCTGCTGAGCCTTCCATCCGTTCACCTTCCACTTCTCCCTTTATGAACGCATCTCATTTCTATTCCCTAGCAAGTGTGCTGTTAATGTATGGATAAGTAGGAAGAGGTAAAACAGGGAAGGGCGGGAGGAGAAACAGGAGGTGTGGATGAGAAAGGAAGAGAGGGCGCGGGATGGAGGGAGGGAATAGGAAGGGACATGCATCAGACATGCACCGATGCTCTCTTCATACGGGGCGATTTATTAAAATAATAAAGCGCAGCCTTGCGCTGAAGGTTGAGCCCACAATAAACCTGACAGGGAAACAGAAAGAGATGCTACGAGACCGAGGCATCGCCAGGCAAATAAACTCCACAAATATGCCTCGTCATGTCAGTGTTCACTTTATTATCCGTGCTTAACCCTTCAAAAAAGGAGCTAATTGATTTAGTTTAAAAGCAGACACTGTCATATATTTCATCATTACCCTAAAAAGCCTCTCATGAATCACTCGGCAACAACGGAAGAACAAAAGCACAAAGATTGCTCTAAGCCTCCTCGCCTTGACGACCGGCTTAGAATCAGGCTGTGGACAGATCCAGCGATGCACTATGGGATGGGAGGACATTAGAGCCAAATGGACATCTTAAATCCGACAAAGATGGTAAGAGGTTCTGCGCGCTCTCTATCTGCTGTAAAGCTGTCCTCTCCCTGGACACTCTTCATTTATCACCTGACATAGCCAGCTCCACAAGTATGCTAAATTGGATAATGAATCTCTCCCCCCAGGAGACGCAGTAGATGAATAATTTGTTGGTTGAATTACGAGCTGGGGACATACTGCATCAATCGAGGTGTGAGACGTTAGTGTAGCTAAATGGGCGCGACCTTTCGGAGTCCATAGGAGTAACGTGGACGAATTAGGAACCAATGAAGACGTTATTAACTGTGCGAGGAGGGACTCATTAACAGGAGTCACACTGGCTCTGTTAATGATACAAGTCAAATACGGTGCCATAGCATTGATAGAGTTGACATTGTAGCCATCTCTGTGGCTAAAAATCTTTTAGCTAGAAATGGACCAAAAACATGAATCATTGAGTTATGTGGTGCTTAAAGAGCTCAAAGTCTCATTTTCTTCCAATCCTACAAGGGATAGCTTTTCTTTGCTGACTTTGATACAATTGTACCTGCCGGATTTTTCTGTGTTGTTTTGTCCCATATAGAGTTGGAGTCAAAGTGATTGAAGGAAAAACAGAGAGACATGAAGCGAGTACGCAAAAAAAGCCAAGAAAAAAGAAGAACACAATATGGGCAGTTAGAAAGTAAAATGACATTTTGGGCAATACGCTTCCTTTTATGTCTGTACGTATGGAGCAAGAGTAGGAAATGTAAAACTTAAAAAAAAAAAGTTCAAGTTCCTATTAACTTTTAAAGAGGAGCAATAGAACCCCCAATAGAATGGCACCCCAACGGGGAAAAAACTGGAATGGGATGTGCATGCTCCAGGAAAGCTCTTATTGGTAACAAGAGGTGCCTGCGAAAAGTCCAAAGGATGTTAAAAGACAAAACCCACCCAGCAAGAGCCTGTTCACCGTGCTGCCGACCAGCAAGAGACACAGCTGATGTACCACCAGACTTAAAAGCAGATTCTTTCCTCAGGCTGTGAGACTTCTAAATTCATCCGCCACCATATAATATAGTTTTTTTTTGTGTGTGTGTGTTTTAATTTGAGTATATAGCAAAATGGGACTACAAACTGCATTAAGTAGACAGGGAGAAACAGCCTGCCTGGTTCTGTTCAATGTCTAAAATACAACAAGAGCCCCTCTAACTTAAACTCCCTGAGAAACAAACTGCTTCTAGTTTTTTGCTAAATTAAGCTAAGCTAACCACATTACGACAAGCTACACAGTTATTTAGAGACATGAGAATTATATCATTCTTCTCCCCTTAATCTAAAGAAAAAAAAAAAAAAAAAAAAAAAAAAAAAAGCAAATATAAAGATTTACAAAGAATATTGACGAGACCAAATCTTTTTTAAATGTATCCTTAACCATTAATTAATCAAAATCTTGTTTGTGTGACAATAAAGTGCATATTAAGGAGGTTAAAGTCAAGAGTTAAGACAGTATGTGTAACAATTAGGCAATGTAATTACATTGTGACTGACAAATAACTAAAATATAGAATACCAATACACTTCTCAGCAACCATACAGTACGTACATGTACAGGCATGCATTCTAAGGCTGTAAGTGGTCCTTCCTGTTTCCATCCCAGCACTCAGTATATTAATGTGTATGTGCTTTGACAGACAACATGTGTCAATCACGTCGACGTGGCAGATTACCACCAGCAGCCTGTACTGTCTGACCAGAAGACTGATATCATACCTGAGGCTTCACATAGAAACTGTCTGAGCGCTGCGGCCACACAGCCATGACCCGGCAGCCTCTACACAGCACCAGTATGATAAATGTTTTTTCATTCTTAATCCAATGATGTCTCGCCTCTAAAAAAATGCTGGAGACTGAGTGCTCGAGAGACAACGGCATAAACAGATTCTAGATGAAGCAAAGACAACACACTTCTTCTAAATAAACCACTGGATATTAACTGAACCTAATTTAATTTTCTAATGACAAGAGCCATTCTTTTAGGTATGTATTCATGTTAATATTGAATACATACCTAAAAGCCTGTATGTGCTCCAACTCGACTTTAGCTCCAGTAATATGTTGTGCAACCGGAGTGGAAAAAAAGAAAAAATAAGGAGGCATTCAAACCGGATGTGAAGCAGCTTCTGCTACCGGGCTTCCTTGTGACAGTTTCCCAGCACCCTGCCATCCAGAGAATGTCCAGAGCAGTGACCCGTGTGGAGAAGACATCGTACTGCACAGGGGCCGGCTAAATCCTGTCCTCCAGCTATTCTTCCTCTTGGATAAACCAGCGCATAGCAAACACGGCCCCCGGAGCATGTACAATGCAAAGTCCTGCACATACTAATGAGAGCTGGGGGGGAGGAGAAGAGCAGGAGTCAAGGTGGATGTGAATGAGTCACACACATGGCCTGTCTGAAGCTCAACTCCAACCATTTTGGACTGGATTATGTTTTGTCATCATACCCACTGATTAGGTAAAACCTACAAGGACAAAGGATGCAACAACATTAAACCCAAAAGCACTCAGATGAGGCTTTTGCTATAGCGATTGCTCTCTCAATATAAAATATGTAAATGAACAAACTTGGAATAATAAACTCTGACGACCCTTTTTGCTGAAATATTAGATTAGGTTAGCTTTGCTCAAAATCTCTTACCTTTTAACCATTCATTTCCATGTTGCAGAAAATGTAACATATTGCGATGTTCTGAAACAGTGTGAAGACAGTGAATGGAAATAAAACAGTGAATGGAAATAAAAACAGTAACACTATTAGGTATCCCCTCATTTTCTGTGAACGTCTCATGTGTAGGTAGGGCTGGGCAATCATTCAATATGATCGTCTTTTAATGGAATCACATGGTGATACACAATTATGTTGTCTAAATTAATAATAACAAGCCTATACTATCTCAATTTTCTCAGAAAGTCTGATTATTTAGGTCTTGAAAAAAAAAAGAAAAATATGAGTACTTTAATTTAACTTTATTTAATTCACAAAAGACTTAACAAAAGCATGTGGTTATTTTATATGGACCATTTATTTATTTATTGTAGTACCATAAAAACATGCTTTATTGTAATACATATGCTATTGAGATATACAATGACCTACATCGTGAAAGAAGATTTTGTCCATATTGTAGTCCTATGTGTAGGTGGGTTTGCAAATTAAATCCTGTGTGGAAATGGCAGACTCCTCCACTAACAAAGAAAACTCTTTGACTTTAGATTGAGCAACAGCTAGGTTTGTTTTGATAATAAACATTACCAAGGATCCACATTGAGCACTTAGGTGACACTTCGGCCGTGGCCTGCTTTTCAAATTTCCACCACTACAACTAATCAGTCTTCACCGACACTCCATGCTTCTGCGAAATTCAATTAACAGTTATGTAAATATCACCCATAGCTGTGTAACGGTTTATCTGCTCCTTGGAGGCATTGATTAATTTACTACCACCTTGCACTGGCTGACATTACATAAACAGGGATTCTGCTGTTTTTAGCTCAGCCTGCCTTAGCACCAACACATGTACATTATATACAGGCAAAATTGAGCTGTTTTTGAATAATAGGAGCCCATAAATCCACCAGCAAAAAGGGAAACAAATATCTACAGTTGTGAGAAGTGGCAGATCTTATTTTCCCTCTGCTGAAAAAACGAATCATAGCGAGGGGCCGGCGCTGGCGTTAGGCAGTGGAAAACTGCTTACTCTTCATTTGAGCTATGTGTAATCAATCCTAGCCAGAGGACGGCTGGAGCCCTTTTCCAAACTAAGTGGGGAAACAGTGGGATTACTAGCTCTGTGGCATTTATAAATTGAGCCCAACGAGAACAGGGCCACCGAGAGACTCCCGGTCAACGTAATTACACCGCCAGGCCAATAAATCCGACCCACAGATCTTTTACAGTAGCAACAGCGAAACTCTTTCCTTAAAATGCTTTCTTGCGCTACAGAAGAAAACCTTAATGTTTTTGTTGCTCTGTTAAATTCAAGAAAAAAAGAAAGAAAGCAATAGCCCAGTAGCCTTGGTAGCAACAAATCTCTGTGGCCTTTCGCTTCTGGCCCAGCTGTGAGTCGGTGTAGAGAATTATATCTACAAAAATGTTGACTCTTATGTATGAGAGCACATTATTCTGTGAAAGTAAATCTGCATTTAGTACCCTTGAAACAGGTGAACATAAAGCACCCTTGAAGTCAATCTAATGTTTGTTTTTTTCCCCCCTCCCTCTTGAAAAACGTGAAGGACGCGGAAGCAGCTTAAAAGCGCAGAATTGATTTAAGGACCACAGTGCACGTCGCTGGGGACGTTTAGAAATGACAAATATCTAAAGGACATTCGTGGCCAAGCTAACATAAAACTGATCTTCATGACATTGAGGCGGCCCGAAGATAAGTGCTGCTGTTGTCCCAGGTGTGTGCGTGCCTTGCATGCTGTGGTTTGCTGGAGGCTACCTATTGTTAATAAGCGGGAGCTGCAGCTCCTTCTGTTTTGACATTGAGTTACAATGTAAACCTCCATTTATGAAAATTGGGGCCTTAGAGGATGTTCACTTTAAATCAGTCAAGAATCTGCCTCTGGATGCAACCTGGTTAGTGTGAGATTGACGGAGCCAGAGAGGAGCCAGTGGGGGGACAAAATAGGAACGAGGCCAGCATGAATCAATCAGCACGACACTTTGGGCTTTGTGATACAGCTAACCATCTCAGGTAAGAAAAAACAAAATTTAGAGACGTGCTGTTTTTGTTTTTATCGCCAGTTTATTTCCAATTCTGTTGAAAAACAAAAACATAAAGGAAAGTTCTGGACATTAACTCAGCGGAGCAGCCAATCTGGTCAGGATAAGAACGTGAAGGGAGCTCGGAGAGTATTAAGCGCCGAGTTAAAAGTCGGAAAAACCTGGATTAACAGAGGTGACATTCTCCGCCTGTAACCAAGGTAGTGTCAAAGCTGCTGCATTGCTATCTTGGGATGACCAGCGCATACCATTGTCGACATTGTGTCTGAGCCCTCCGGGTTGCTAGGGAGCATCCGTTTGTGTGTGTGTGTGTGTGTCTGTCAAACTACATGCCTCGCGCACCTCTCTTATTATTTCAGTAGAGCTACTCAGTATAATGAGCTGAGAATGAGGACACACATCTGTAACACCTACAACCCCTGTTTGTCTGATGCACAGCGGGATGCGTCTCCATCAAGACCTTGCAGAGTCTGCAAACGCCGCACGAGAGGCATCAGGACAAAAGAGATCGCAGCTTTTTGTTTAACGACGGAGGAAAAAGCCAGACGTATCAGATATCCCAATTAAGGTTTGGGAGAGCGGACGTGATTTGGCTGCCTCTGGTGCCGTTTAGTGTGAACGCAGCCCTGGAGGCATTTTGTTGTCGGGCTTTTCTTATCAACGCGCTATGTAGACGACGGTACCCTGTGGGCAGCACCAATTTCGCAGGATTAACTGTGGAGGCTCTTGTACAATATTTCCCCATCTGCCTTAATCCCCCCCCTGTGTGTGCAGTGAATACTAAGTGTGTGTCGGGTGCCAAGCCCATGTGCTTGTATTATTGTGTTCGAGTACGTTTTACCTGCATATAGAATTTAGATTTCAAGGCGGTGCCAAGCAGTAATTTGACAATAAACGCGTGCTTGTGTGTTGGTCTGCACCATTATTTAACATTGATGTAAACAAAGCACTAAAATGTATATTAAATAGAGACCAATAGTGATATATTTCTGTTCAAGATAGGTGTCAAACATTGCATTTAAGTTATCTCCATCCGTATGCATTCATGCGCCATTAATACATGCTAGTAACTTGACTTCTTCCCAGGAGTCTTTGTGCTTTCTCGTGGTTATACCTGGACCGTGTTATTTTTACTTCTAGCATTATATGCATCATTTCTGTCTTATGTTGTTCATTCTGTACACACGACATCTATAGTACTTTTGCCGATGCTGGGAGAGGGATCCCTCCTCAGCTGATCTCCCTAAAGATTGCTCTTCTTTTTTCCCCCCGTTAAAGAATATTTTTGGGGAGTTTTTACTCATTTGATTGGAGGGTCCAAGGACAAAGGATGTCCGTTTGCCCTCTGAGGCAAATCTGTGGTATTGGGTTATGCAAATAAAAAAGAAAAGAACTGAATGTTGTGTAACCCTTGGTTCCTTTTTCCTATCGTTCGAAGTATTTGCATGTGAGTGAACATTTGGGTGTTGGGCTCGATTATGGGACCTGATTTGAATATTTAAGATAGTAATCTGAAACCTTCTGTGGAAACACACTTCTGAAGCATGTTACTATAGTGCATGTTACTCTTTGCACTATAGTCTGTTTTTATTTATTTCACTTTTTATGCATTTTATCGGATGTGATATGATTGAAATATACATGACCTTTATGTCACATCACACATTTTTATTTCCTGCCATTATCTAGCAAAAAATGACAGATATGGAACCTTTAACTTTTTTAACAGCAAAGAACAATGTAGAAAACCATCCCCTTTTTGTTGTTCTCCCCTTGCCTCTCCCAACATCTACACGAGTTGGACTGTACAGCGAGCTCAAACCGGGTTGCTGTTCACCCCGCGGTTGCTAGGAAGAGTAAGACCTGATCTGTCAAATACACAAGCAGTGTCAAACAGCGATGGAGACACAGAGGATGGGGGAAAAAAAGAAGAGATCCTGAGAGAGACACTAGAGAGTGAGGAGGACAGAAGGAAAGAGTGTGGGAGGAAGAGAAAGTAAAGATGGGGGTGAGGGAAGGACTCTCCGTTGGATGTGTGGTGGGGCTAAGCTGCCTTCTGGTGCTACGTGACCAGCCTGTACCGCCAAGGAAAGGAGGCCCGGGCTTATCTCAGTGCACACAAGCAGCTCTGCTGGCAAAGGCACTGCGCGTGACGAATCGCTCTTACTCTCTCTCTCCCTTCTCTCTCGCTTTAACTCTGTTATTCTCTCTCACCCCGTTCACTCCTTCCCTCACTCCTTCTCATTCATTCACTTTGGAGGAGCATGTTAAGATTCGAGACTGATGTACAACACAGAGGGCAGCTCATACTTAAGGTGGATCTAAACACAGATGAGTGGCCTCCTTTTTCTGACGGCCTGAATCCCACATGGTCTGTAACAACAGTATGGAAGAGAGTAAATAGGATAGTTCCATGTGTCTGGTTTAAATGCTAAGCTTATGTTGAAAAGGAAAAAAGGCTTTGGTAAGTTTCTACTAAAACAATGTGTAACAATGTGTTTTTTTCAGACCACATAACCCCCCTTCTTAAGTTCTACACAGAACTGTTTGATTGGTTGACTTTAAACGCCTTCCTAAAATCAATGCTTCCAACCACATGTCCTTAAAGAGCGATAAAAATTTTTAATAATGGACATTCAAACCAACCACCCCTGACAACCGAGGTCTCTACGCTGCCATCAGGTCCTATACCCAATTAGAACTAGTTTTGACACCGTCGGAAACCAGCTGTTTATAGTTGATCAATATTGTGAAAATATGAGGATAACAGCGCATATTTTGATGCAGTCTATCAGGAAAACATTCATAGTGTTGCACTTGTTTTTTTCCACATAAGTGATGAAAAGTGTCAAGAATGAAAAAAAAAGAGCGTGACAGGAATAAGTTCAAACACTGGCTCCTTTCTCATCTTTGCACAGCCGGCCAATCACGGCGTGAAGTGGGTGTGAATGTCGGTATGACGGGAGTATACTGGCCCTTTAAGAGTTAACAGCCTTGCTAGCAGCTCTCTGAGGCTGTTCATATGTTGCATTAACATGCAAAACAAAACACATGTGATGATATGCTGCTATGGTGAGGAAATAAATAGATTTTGTGTCTCCTATTTCATATCATAATTCTAGTATAGCAAGTGACTGTAAAATGCACCTCTCTTCTCTTACTATTCCGATGCAAAGTTAACCAACTTTCTCCGATGTCAGGGAGCTACAAAACGTCATAACATTTAAACCTACCTATCGTCACCGCTGCGGGTATTCTCTTTCAGCCTTACCTAATTTTACTGCCCTGCTCTCGTCCACTAACATGATATCCGGTTTGCCTGATTCAATGTGAATGCAGCATTAGGCAGCTGTGCTTTGAGTTAATTGCTAATTTCAGCATGCCAATATAGATAATATAATAAAACAATGAGAATGCCAACACGCTAATGTTTAGTAGGTATACTGTTAATCACATTCACTATCTATAGTTTAGCATGCTAACATGTGCTAAGTAGCAGAAAACACCAAGTGCAACTGTGGGGATGTTGTTATTTCTACGTATTGGAAAAGTTCAAATTGTGACCACATAATGGTGAAAGATAAAAGCTTAGGGATAATCAACAATATTAAAATGCTTTCTAAATGTTTGTGCCAACGGTCATGGCAATCCCTCCAATGACTGTTGACACATTTCAGTCTGCACCAAAGTGGTGACTGACATTTCCAGATCGCATTGTGTGGGAGGAACCTGAACTGAAGGGAGAATATATAGATATGGACGAGTTAGTAGCTGCTCGTTATATCATGTTGGGGGCTTATTGACCAGGTCTTTGGAACCCGGCTGTCAGCAAACAAAAGCTACGGCTGCATGGAGATGCTATTTTTAGGAATGTAAACACCTGAGCAGAGGCTGTATGGAGGTCACATACATGTAATTCCCTTAGCTTACAACTGCATCTTTCTGGCTCTTTAGAGCTTAGGTGAGACTGATGGTCGGTGGGGGATAAAGCTGATCTATTTACGGAGTCAAGAAAAAAAGCATGCATTGTTGTTTAGACCTGTGGTCACTGGGTTATTTCTTTCTTCTATTCCTTAAAAAAAATGAAATTATTCATAGACTTCAGCACTCAATGTGATCAAAGTCCAAGCAAACATGAGTAGATGTTGACATGGCATCATGACTCACTATGAAAGAAATATATTTATAGTGACAGTCACATGGTCTTCCAGCCTTGATCAGACGTGGATCATCTAACTTTTTAGCCCGTCAAACGAAAGAATGACTCGCGAGCAGATATTCAAATCATCCAGGGCAAACTGTGCCACCAAGGTCGAACACCGTTTTAATTTCCTTAGTAAACGGTCATGGATATGTACGTTGTTCCATTTCCATAGAAAAATAAAAGATGTGTAAAAGTGCCATGTGTGTAATTGCCCCCCCTGGCTACATTCTGGATCTGTAAACACAAGAGACGGGCCACCTGAGACAATCACATCAAACACAAAAAGAGAGCAACACCGGTGTAGCGCCTGCAGCGCTGGCTATAACTGTCAACCGCTGTAGTGATTAGCTCCTCATCACGCTGCGACTATACAGCTGCTGCTGGAATACGCCGCTTTTCAAGGACAGGTACTCCAGCTATGGGTCCACATTCAAACAATAACAAGTATCAGAAGCAAAGACGCAACAGGGTGGCGACTTAACATGCAACCTGACACGTTCTTACTATTTATTGAATAGCTGCTAATTTAATTCTGGCCACTGAGACATGAATCAAGTGAGGCTTGGTGTGAGCCTGCAGCCAGTTAGCGTATTGCTCCCCACAGCACCGGTTCCTTCCCCCTTCGACCCTGCAGTGAAAATCCAATGAATAACTAACAGGGGAATAATCAGTCACATGGCGGCAGTGGCAGGGTTCGCCGCTCTTGGGGCGACAGTGTACGCCAACACGTTGTTCTGTCTTGTTTATTAGCACTTCCTCTGTCGGCTGCTGTAGATACAATGCTGCGTTAGCAGAGTCGGCCTCTGTTTCTGCCGGACATGCACACTCACTGAGGTGGCAATGCATGTCAGCGGCTTGAATAATCACACACACACACACACACACACACACACACACACACACACACACACACACACACACACACACACACACACACACACACACACACACACACACACACACACACACACACACACACACACACACACACACACACACACACACACACACACACACACACACACACACACACACACACACACACACACACACAATTTTGAAAGAAAATCATAAAATGTGTATCAAAAAGTTCTGGATATTTACCTTAAAAACTTAAATTTGTTTTGCCAGCAAAGCTACAACACAATGGTCTGGTCCTCCTTATGTTGTATATTTATGCATGAATAGGACTTTTTCTGTCCCTCGAATGTGTAACTAAGGACTTGGTTCCACTTGTCTTTTTAAATGAGACTTTTGTCAACGGACACATTAAGGGCCTGTATCCTCTCAAAAGAGTTCCAATTGAGGAGAGTTCTGGGGCAGCTGTGGCGCAGTGGAGAGCAAAAGTGGCAGTGGAGAGCAGAGTGTTGCTGGTGAGTGTTGTGCTTTAATTGCCGTACGCCTTGTCTTGCCTTGATCCAACGTTACTTCTGTCAAATTGAGCCGTGACAGGCTCATCTATACAAAGTATGAAGATCCTCCGTTTGGTGCTCTGAGTGTTAAAAACTATTTAAAACAAATATATAGTAGCCCAACTAATAAAAAGCACAGGAGATATGCTAGTCTATAATACAATGGTAGTGATATGTCATAGAAACATCTTTGAAACGCTGGGTTGAAGCGCTTCCAAGCACCCTGCTGCCGCTTTTTTGCCAGAAAGAGGCTGTACGCTCCAAAATCTAAGGCAGTATAATTCCACTTATACTAGCCCAAGAAACAGGGGTCTGTTATTGTGAAGACCGCATTTACAGCCGCTCCTTTGACCACGACATATATATATATACTATCACCATCCGATCAGGCAGGTTGCATTGGAGTGTCGTCTGATCACAGACGTTGCATTGGAAAGACAAAGTGGAACAGCAGCCCAAGTCAGACAACAGCATAATGTGATGAAAATTCCCCCCGAAGACTGCAGTCAAGGTTGGTGCCACAGTCAGTAGCAATCTGTTGGTGTTTGTCCGTCTGTCCTCGAGACAGATTACCCTTCTGCCTGTACCCCCCCAGTGTCAGACACACCTGAAATACATCAGAGGACAACAGGGTAGAGAGTGTGAAGATGGAGAGAGTGAGAGACGAGGTGGAGTGAGGAGAAAAAAAAAAGAGGGAAGGAATAAGCAGAGCAGGGATCTGAGGACAAAATGGCAGAAAGAGCATCAAAACAGGATTGGGGCGGGGTGTGGGGGAGTTTTGGAAGGATGCAAGGAGACGAGAAGTGCAGCAGCTCTCCTTTTAGAAGCCATTATCTGCAGCGACACGCTGTGAAGTCTCTCCATTTTCCCCCATAGAAAAGACATCGGCAGGAGGGACGGCGGCTTGTCGCCTGCCTGCTAGTGCTTACCAAACGGTCATAAACTGTTTCCGTAGTTAACCTCTTCACAAACACATACAGATCTAGTATGTGAGTGCACAGGAAGAGCATGAGTCAGCCTCTGGAAAAAACAAAACAAAGAGCCCTCGCGCAGCACGTTTTCAAATGCACACTCGTTGTAGGCCGAAAGCGCCACGAGTTATGCTTAATGAGTCTACAGCGGGGGAGACATTTTGGTATGTCTCATGTTGAGCTCACGGAGGCTACAGGCTGGCTGCAATGACAAAAAGGTCAGGCATGGTGGTGCGACTTTCGAGGCTGTCAGACAGAGACGCTGGGAGTCTGGGGACAGCCGGTGTCACACCTTCTCAGGGAGCGACGCCTTTTCCTCTATTGCACTAAACAAGAAACGTTCCTGAGCGACGTCACTCTGACCTGCTCTGACTTGCCCATCTGTCATCCACTTTCTCTCCTCTTTTTCTTTTTTTGCACTTCCTTTCATCTTTTGCTCTCGAGCGATGGCCGACACTCATCAGGGCGCACTTAAATGCTGCTCTTCATCATTTCGAGTTGAAAGGACGCCTCAATAATGTTGTTAAAATGTGGCACGCTTAATTCGAGCACAGCAACATATCGACGACTGCTTCTCCTCAGAGCCGGGTGGGTGTCGTCCTGGTGGGGGGGCTCATTGGGTCGGGTCATTAAAATGTCGGCAGCGAATGTGCTCGTCTGCCTCTAATGACAGGTCCGTCTGAAGTATGGCAGACAGCACAGCAAGCTGCCTGCCACGTTATTACTATCCCATTAGAATAAATTAGCATGATCAGCTCTGCAGGAGCAGCATGGCCCGGGTTTGACTGTATAGGAAATGCCACAGGGCTCCACTTCCTGGATCTTATCTAGATAGGAACTAGAGAGAGGGGACACAGTCACTAATCAATGTCTCATTATGTGACACGGCGGCGTAAATGAGTGACAGATGCAGTATTTCTGTAGTCGTATGGGGGGGGGGAAACTGGGGCCTTGATGTGAGTGTGTTTTTATCTAGGCCGACGCTGGCCGGAGCAAATGATTAACTGCTGCGACTCGCGCTTAAGAGGCTTGTGCAATTTGTTACTTTGTAGTTAAAAGCCGTAAAAAGCACTATGAGTCACAGCGGCGTTTCATCTAATGGCTGAGTGGCTGTGACTTCTGACCCCGCGCTTTTAAGAAAAAGAGCCCACGGTTCCCACCCGATTGGGTAGTGGATGATAAGAGCAGGGCTGAAATATCAACAGTCGCTCCTCCTGTCCTCCCGAGCTTTTATTCCGCAATTTCTCCTCATCGATTATCGCCCGCTGAACTGATTAGGACGGCGGCGGATCGATCCGTTCTTCTGTCGATGCCTGGCCCCGGGGAGCGGAGTCGATACATGATGACTCTGTAGAAAAGCTAATAGGAGAGCGACACATCGTCTTCCTACTTTCGGTTCTCGGTGATGCAAACGGTGACCCTTGACCCCCGGGTGACACGATCCTCCTGCCCACCCGGACCCTGTAGCAGAGTTTTAAGCTGCTGCACCGATTTACATAACTAATCGCAGGCTGTGTGCCAGGCAGGGAAATTTAAATTTAGAGAGCTGCATAAACTCACCTGAGACGCTTGAGGTGACAACTATCCATCTTTCACTTTCTCACTTTAGTTGGAGAGGGTAAAGTTTGCTGAAGTCATGTTTTTTTTCTTCTTTATTTCAGCTCATATCAAACAGAAAGTCCAAACTGTATTTCTGAGTCAGGTTGCTTGTGTTACCCAAAGATAAGGACACAGGTCAAACTGGTGCATTTGCCCTTTGATTGGTTTCATTTCGGCTGGTTTAAAAGGCCTCAACTGAACTCTGGTGCGGACAACAATACCACATGGAGACCCCCCAAAAAGCGGGGCCTAGGTCTGGTTCCATCAGGACTTGTTCACGTTGGTGATAAAGCAAAACAAACTGGATTTTAGTATACAGTATACATGTATTTTTAGTGTGAATTGAAAAAGTTAATCTCCCATTAAATCCAGTCGCAAATTGGAAACCTTCCGGTAGCGAGAGTGATAGCGCCATCTACAGTTACTGTATGGTCTTCCTGGTTTTAGCAGTTTTTCCCTCGTCAGCTTCTCACAGAACTTCATCTAAATGTATTATTTATTATTTTGTGGGTTTTTGTTTTGGAAGACTCTCTCGTTCTCCTGTGCTGCAGTACCATTCTCCACCTTAGCTGTTACTGATGTGCCAACAGGGGGCGCTGCTTTACAAAAAAGAAGCCTCATCAAACACTGTTTAATGTGATATCTGGTTGCAAATATAATGTTTACTATCAAATAAATCACAGGGGGCATCAGTATACTAATAAAAAATGCATTCTGTCATCTATCAAACTTTTCCTATGGAGCTATATAGGCAGGGTATTGTACCACTATTTACACCTCTTGGCTTGTTTGTAATAAGTCACTAAACATAAAGACTATATATATACCATCATATCATCAATCAGCTTATTTAATAAGGTAATGCACCCAGATAATGTGCAGTCCCATCAAACAAACGTTGAAATCACGTCAATTTTCTCCTCCAAGCATTATAGAGTGAGCCAACTAGTCAGCAAACAGTCAATGTTCTCTCCCCTGCCAGGTGATAATAAGTGCCAGACGTGGAAGTATTCAAATGTCAACACTCACTTTGGTGTCCATGGTGTTTTTCGTCATCTGGGACTCAGATTTATTTTTTTTCAAAATTACTTTTTTCATTCAAGCATTTTTTGCACCCTCTCATATTGCTGACCTTCTCTCTGTTTTTCTATGTTTTTACATTTGTCATTATCCAGTTTCCATGGTACCATGTAAAATAATTAACCTTGTTAATCCTGATTTTCCCCAAACATTTTTTTGGGTCTATTAAATACGTTTTTATGTACATACACAAATTGATTTAGAGCCAAGGAGCCATTTCCTAATTGCTGCACCATTGCACAAAACTGAAATTTCTTAATGTTTTGTGCATAATCATATCAATATTTCCTTGAAAAAGTATTTGGAAACATTGTCAGGCTCATATGATATGTGTCAGTTTAGCTTCAAGCTAATCGTGGCTGACACAACACTATTTCCTCCACCTAAAAAGTTAAGAAAAGTGTTTGTATTCGCAGTCCTAAAATAAAGGACTCTATTGCACGTAAATAAAGTCCTGCAGCAGCGGTGTGTTTGTGGTACAGTAGGGGTAAATTAACTACATAGAGAAGTCACAGCACAGCAACAAGCGCCCATGATATGTCGCTGCAAATAAAAGAGGGATCAGTCAAAATAAAGGTCTTACAGATTACCTTTCAGTGGTTCAGCAGAGTGCTGCTGGTGTTCTCGCTCTCTCTCTCTCTCTCTCACTCTCGCTCTCTCTCTCTCTCTCGCTCTCACCTTGACCCGAGCAGCTCGCTAACCAAATCACACCCATGGAGCGAACAGACGCATTGCATTCATGAGTTTTCGGAATTAGTTTAGCTCAAAGTCGTTTCATCATCTGTGAAAAGGCAGCTCCCTGAAGTGTACTTACTCTCACAGTAGCAACCTGCCCTCCGACACAGAAATAAACCCGACAGCAGACAGCTTCCCCACCCCACCCAAAATAGAATTCATTGCAGGAATAAATGTCATCACAACCACGTAATTAAAATGTGCGGGCAGGAAATTAATTAGAAGGTGAGGAACGCGGAGGGGCCAGCCGTGGATGTGACACGGTGAAGTTTACTTGGGTGAGAAATTCATGTTGACTGTTCAGAGAGCGCGTGGACTTAAAATATCCCCACACCCACATCAATACACACAGAATAATAACAAGCCCTATATAAGAATGTAGCAAAGGCTGATATTTCAATGAGTAACACGTTTAATTAATTAATGTATTCCAGACTCTACAACATGAGTTCATGGAAGTTTTTACGTGATTTCGCAGATATTTGTATTGTATTAATAGTTAATCTAGAGTAAAGATAAATGGAGCTGTAACATAAGGTTGTTGGTTTGAATCCCTTGACCAGGTAATGTATGCATAAATAAAGTTTTAAAAATTCTTGTCATGGATTTTACATCATCAGCTGCCACACAAACAGATGGACATGTCCCCGTGTCACTTACCTATGGTGTAGCCTCTCTTCAGCTCGCCACACCGGGGGCTGCGACGTTGGGCGTTGGTCGTGTTGTTTTCCTGCACGGCCAGGACGGCCGTCGTTTTGGCAACAGGTGGCGTGGCCTTGTTGAGGGGCGAAGCTGGCACCAGAGTCGGGGAGAAACCTGCACTGGCAATATCCACCGACTGGGACTTCTTCTTCAGTCTGCAGGGGGAGACAAGCAAAAGCACATTATTAATATGTTTTTTAAGATTGAAAGCTATTATACACGCCAACGCCGTTGTGGAAACACAGCAGAGTAGTCGCGCATCCTCCACCGCTCCGATCAAGGTGTATTTGCATCTGAGGTTGTCGATGTCAATGTGCTGTGTCACAGAAATTAAATTGTGCAAGACAATTTTTGCAGCAGCAAGGAAGTTGGGAGGTAGAATCAATAGGCTAATCACCCCCTTGTTAAGGGTGAATTCATTAGAATCGCTCTGCTCTCTCAGTGCAGAGCCTTCTCTACAGTGAAGAGGGATAAAGCAGGGGGTTCTGGAGGGGGACAGCAGGAGTCCAGAGTGAAGACCTTGCTGGAGACAAAATCTCAATGAGAAACAACCAATAAGAACAAAGGTTGGAGTGAATGATTAGTATTATGTCTGTGTTGGTAGAAAATGTTGCAGATCATTATCTATGCTTTAATTTCATCCCATCGCTTTTCACCTGTCTCCTCACTACATCCTTTGATGGTTTACAAGTGGTCCAGAATGCTGGGGCAAAGCTTTTCACCAAATCCTCTTAAAAGGTCTAATGTGAATTCTTGTGAACACTTTTAGAGCTCTGCATGGTCAGGGACCTTTCTACAGTAGAGGTCTACTGCAGCCATGTGTCACTAGTTGGGATTTTGCCTCAGAAATGATGGTTCTCAACCTTTGGAACTCGATCCTTTTGGACTGAAGAGTACTCTGCATTGCACTACCAGAAATAGACGCAGCTAAGCCAGCAATACGGTCCTTTTCTTTATTCTGTGCATTCTTCATCGTTGTCAAAACCTGCCGCCTACATTATCCAGAATGCAACTGGACAACCAAGAGTTTGGTTGAAGTTTTGTGTTGAGTTCTGAGATGAGGAGTGGCCCACAGTGGCAACACAAGTGACATCACTTTGAGGCACTTAATATAATTGATTTAACTTTCTTGTTGTTTTCTTTGTACATATACAGCTGTACAAAGAGTTCTCCTTTAAAAAGAATCTTAAAAGGTATAAAGAATTCATGACTCATGTCCTGCTTTTCATACTATTGATGGTAGCAGTTGGGCTGTAATAGCCATTTACTGTATTAACTTTACATTCCGTAATTAACTCCCTACAAGGTTGTTTTCATTGATAGTAGCGGACTCCGCCACTGTCACGCTGGAATTGAATTATAGTGTTTATAAAAGAGCATTTATAAACACCAACATCAGCTACTAGAATGACATACAGGCTTTCCTTACACACTGTTGTGCAGGAAAAGGATTTAGAGGTAGAGAGCTTATATAAAGTGTATCAAAGGTACAGGCCGGCTGAGCTAGGTCAAATCAAATCTGCCTTCGACAACTCCTGAAAGCTTATTAAAAGGATGAAGACATCCTGGGTTTGGGTTTGCTCTGGTTATAAATGGGTTTACTAGGCTAATCTGAAAGGATAACGCTCTATCCACTTACATATGTTCTCATAGTCATGTATACAGAGAGAATTCACAGAACACGCTGACACACACATCATAACAGAAAGTAAAAAATAAAAAAAAAAAAAAATAGATTATACTTCGGCGTTCCTGTAAAAACTTAGGGTAAAAAAAAAATAAAAAAAAAATGGCAAAATGGCTCCTGAAACACTATCTATCTGTAGTCTGAAAAAGTCCTGAAACAGCAATACAAGATTCCCAGCACTCCGCTCCTGCGCACACACTTTCAATCATTCCAGCAAAAACTGCTGAAGCGAACAGAATCTTTCTGGCCATTTCACCCGAGTGCCCATCCCCTGATGGACCAAAGCAGCACACATGACATAGTGTCTAACTGGCTAATGAAAACGCATAATCTCCATGGAGATCCTGTCCATCACTTTATGGGTGTGTGTGCGTTCGTTCGGAATTGAACCAACCCAAACGGTTCGGAGGACGAGGAGGAGGAGGATAAGGCAAATGGAGCAGGCTGAGCTGTGAATAAACAGCAGTTGAAATTATGTTCTGCTTCACAGAAGTGCTCCCCAAAGTCTATTTAGTCTGGAAGAAACACACTCACTGAGCATTTTTCTCCAAGTATATTCACCAAAACTAAAAAGAAAAGCCCTGAATACTCCAACGAAAGCTGTTGCTTGACTTTGCACAGAAGACTGTAGGATGAGTGGATTCTTTGCTTAAGATGTTATGAATTTATTCTCATTAAATTAAAACTTTTATTTCTTTAAATATTATGATTTTATTCTTCTTATTATTTAAGTCCAGTTTATAAATGAATTTCATTGCCATGAAAAGGTTCCACAAGACACACAATAAGAGGGAAGAGTAAATCATGTCTACGAGTGTGTTGACTGAGCAGGAATAACATGAAAGGAGAGAAGTTGATCTATAGGAGAATAAAAAGTTGAAAGCAATACAGAATGCCTGAGAGCCTTACTGTATTATATGACACAATATTTCCCTGGTGCCTGAACTTTGTGTTTTCCTGTAATACCATGATGGTGTAACATCATGGTATTTACACCATGTATTGTTGCGTAAAAACTTACAAAGATGCAGGAAATGAAGTGTATGAGGCTTAAAACTTCCTTGGGGAGGACCCTTAGACTTGAACACTCAACATGCGTTAAAAACTAAACACACCCTTTTCTCAAAGCTAAAGAAAGGAGGACAAAGTTAGCTGGATATGTGAGATTGTGCTAATGATAATAAGCTGCATGTTTGTTTGGATGGAACACAACTGATGTTAATGGCTGAGGACGAGAGAGAGAGAGAGACACATAGAGACAAAGTAGAGAGAGAGAGAGAGCGTGAAAGAGAGACAAGAGAGAGAGAGAGAGAGAGAGAGAGAGAGTGTGTGTGAAGTCCATCTCCACTCCCTTAGGAGTTGGTACTAATTACTGTCTCATCATAGAGCAGAAGCCCCTCTTCCAGCTCTGTTTCACTGAGCTACAAGACCAAAGCATCAAAACATAATGTGTGTGTGTGTGTGTGTGTGTGTGTGTGTGTGTGTGTGTGTGTGTGTGTGTGTGTGTGTGTGTGTGTGTGTGTGTGTGTGTGTGTGTGTTTATTTGTGTGTCAGAGATCAAGTGAGAAGGAAGGAACAGAACCAATGTGTTCAAGTCTCACAAAGATAGATGGAAATGGAGATTCAGTATGTTTATGTTTGCAGTTCAATCAAAATTCCACTTTCTTTATTGTGCACTTCTTCACAGGCGGGACTTTACAGTGAACGATGCATTGCAGTGTAGAGTCAGTCAGCTCCAAAGCTCCCCAAACGTGCAACTCCCAAAGCCTCAAAACAGTGTTTCTTTTGGGAATCTTAATCCACAAACCTTTACAAGTACACGTGTACCTTGTATCACCAGCCATAGGTCTGTAGTCAACACCACTTTGAGTAAAGCCCATAAAATATCAAGACAGAGTCTAACAGACTCAATTCAAGATTACCATGTAGAGAACAAAACAGTGCCCATTCAGTACTCTTCTCTATGCCCTAATGATGTTCTGCCTTTAACTGTGATATGACTTCAATCTGAACTGTAACTACTGGGTTCATAACTATGTAAAATGACTGACTGTCTTATCAGGCCAATGCTAACAGTCACAGTGCTCACTGAGGTAAACTGGCACTGACATGTGACAGAGATCCAGGGCTCACCACTGTAACATCACATCTGCTCTAACAGCACAACAGTACATCCCTTGTTTTGTCCTCCTCACTGTCCCCAAACCTTGCACCTTCAGCTCCACGCTGAGTTTTTTTTTGTTGAAAATAAAGCTTGTTATACTTGTTCTTGCTGCAGTGTTTGTACTGTGGGGTCAGCATTTTGTCCTGCTCTCATGCTGCGTGGTGCCAACATTTCCCACACCGCCTCAGGCTCTGCACTGTGGTAACAATGTCCCGGTACAGGAACAGCGGTCGCGTTCACACGAGAGTGAGTCTACTACATGACAAGACTGTGAAAAATGCTGCACAGGATGTCATTTTTGTCTCTTTAATTTTTAATTTCTGTCAATTTATGACCCTGCTAAGAGCTAACCTGTGGTCAGCATAGTCATTTCTGATGTGAACGCAACATTTCCTTGGTTTACAGAATTACCTTGAAAGCTGCCCGCTAACTTCAGCTACAGCTTCCGCCCTAATGGCTGTTAATGGAGCAGCAAACGAGTATCATCACTTATCTAACCTAAGACCATGAATTTCTCAGCAGGTTTCCATTAACTTGTAACTGTAATGACGATCGAGCCCAAACAGCAACATTTTGGATTCAAAGCTATTACACAGAGGTACCGAATTCCAAACAAAGAGCATCAGTATAGTGTGATTGGAAATTTCACACGTCCACAAACCGATGGGTGACGTCAAGGTGACTTTGTCCACTTTCCATATACATTCTATGGTCGTAGTGTCCTTGGGCAAGATACTAAAACCCCAAATTACCCACGATACATCTGTGTGTGAGTGTGAATCGCTCCTGATGAGTGGGCAGTGCTTGTATGTTAGCCTCTGCCACCAGTGAATGATTGGGACTGTAAAAGAGCCCTATATAAATGCAGTCCATTTACCCTTTTTTCAGCAGGATCACAGAAAAACTACCCAATTTTCATGAAACTTGGTGTAAGGCTACAGCAAAGCCACACAGCCATGCTCTGCAGATTAAGTGTCATTGGTATGGGTAAAAAAACAACAACAACACAACACTTTGAAAAGTGTACTGTATCTAGTGGACATGTTAGAAAGCGTGGAATTTCACAACCCAACTAATAATCTGTGAGAATGCCACGCCACAAACCGGTTTTCTCAATTGTGAAACCCAGAAAAAAGCCCTTATGGGAAATTGCAGCAAGATTACCAGGCTCTTTTTTTATCTGGGTAAATAGGCTTCGTCCAGAGCCGCGATTGCACCAATCTCCATCTCCCCTGCAAGCACAGAGATCATGAGCACCAGAGAGGAATGAGAGGCACACGTCAACAAAGCCACCGGCTCCGACACATTCCCACCCGCGAGCAAACGCTTACGCAGAGATGAATAGAGGGAGGAGAAAAATGCAGGCAAACAGACGCAGAGGCATTTTTTGTTTTCTACCCCCGCTGTTGTGATTTGACCCGGGCCAGGAGGCAGTGGTGTGTTTCCAGCCCTGCCAAACTGGCATCACCGAGATTATCCGACTCTGCTGGGATCCACGAGGTTTGGCAAAGGATGCATAAACAACAAGAAATTTGGGGCTAAGTCAAAACACGCTTATCGCTCCCCCACTAAGAGGGATTAGACCTAGGAATGAAAAAAATAAATAAATAAATAAAGGGAGCTGCGTCTGCATTGCCTTCCCGTTGCTTGCCTCGCAGCTACGACAATGCACTTCTCTTTTTTTCAGGGAATTGTTGTTTACGTATAGCAGTAGATAGGGTGCTGTGCTATATAAAGATTATAGGGAAAGGCTGGGGTTGACTTCATACTCCGTTACAGTGCTGACAGCGCAATGACCCGTCTGACAGTAATGATGACTTAGAGTCCCCATAACACTGAAAGCTGCTTATGTAACTTTGAAAGAAACGGCAGGGGAACAATCTTATCACCTTCATTTATTGAGAGAGGAGTAGTGAGAACACGTGAAAATGTGTGCTCTTCAGGTAAAGGAACATCATGAGTGAATGATGATCAAGGAGCTCATATCCTTTTCAAGGTATTCGAGGTGGGCAGATGATGTTATCCTTGTACATTGTAGGTATCTTACCCAAACTGCAGGAACATTCGATTTTTGTATCTTGAAGCTGAACTAATCAATGATTTTACATGAAAAAGGACTGAACTGACTGTGTAATGTGAAAGACGTGACCATTATCAGCTGGCTTTTTAGCTTCTTTCAGCTCATTGTTTTGAATTTACTGCCCGCAGTTTTGACGTTCGGTTCAGTCTCTCGGCTCTGCCTCGTTCGTACCTTACCTATCTTAAAGGGTAACTTCAGTATTTTTCAACCCTTTTTTCCCCATGTGTTTCTGCCTTACTGACTAACTGGAACAACAATTTCAAAAGTTGTTCCAGTATTGAGGTAGAGCGCTGCATACAGCAGCCGTTAGCCGTGCTGCAATGTAATCATATCAGGGGCAATTAGGCACAGTTTACATTGACGTTGAGCGATTGACCTTGAAGCTCATTTCGCAGATGCTGTTAACAGCGTTCTCCCTGAATACCAGACCAATTGACCTTGAAGCTCATTTCGCAGATGCTGTTAACAGCGTTCTCCCTGAATACCAGACCAATTTCAAAAATCGTTGTCACTTAAGCACAAAAGACTTCACATGTTGGGAATATAAAGAAGTCATAAACACAAGCAGCAATACCACTTTCAAGTTGGAGAAATTTCCAAGACTGTTAAACCTATCAAATAACAAGTTAGAACAGCAGTAACAACAGATCTGAACAAGCTGAGTAAACATCAATCATTACCATAAATCATAAAAAAAAATTAAGACCCAGGCCTAGGCACCAGTCACTTTGTTTTACAGCACTGGTTAATCAGTTATGAATTATAAAAACTAACAAGGTATCTTCAATTTGGTTGAGGAGTTTTACATACAAGAACATGAGGAGATGTCTTCTAAACCCGAGGGAGTAATCTCCAGAGTACCCGCTAATTACATCTCGTCAACATCCTCCCGTCTTCACACCATCCATCAGACTCAGATCAAATTACTATTTGAAACGGGTTGCGGGGATTTCAGTTGCTGCGGTCTCCGAGGCAGGCAATCATAACAAAACAACAGTGTGGACGAGCTTAAGCCTAATAAGAGCGAGTCAGTCGCCGTCGACACTGTCAGACTGCAGCTGGGCTCAGAGAGGAAGAGAGGGCAACAACAACCTGTGGTCATGTATGTTAATGAGCCCACCCAGTTTCATCCGGAAGCCTTATGAAATACGGCCTGGACCTCGCCGCTCTCTGCTCATCTGTAGGACACCTCTGCATAATGATGCATGGAGCTGTACGCCGCATTACGCTCATCCGCCCTTGCTAAATGCCAGAGCAGCAATTCGGTGTCAAAGGGTCGTGTGGCGGTTTTGACCAATGAGGCTTTAAAACTCGCCTCCGGATAGAAGCGGTGAGGGTTGGCGTCTACAGGCCGGCCACAAAGCACATAAATAAAAGGGCGAATTAAATGAAAAGTCACAATCTGCGCTGCGTCGTTAATTCTTGCATCCTGGGGCTTTCTGGGTGTGGTTTTGACGAGAAGAAACAACCAAATGTTTGTCGTTCGTAGTTTGAACACACTGTTTGAAAGCATCTGTCTAGTGGCAGTCCTTGAGCCGGAGTTGAACAATGCAATCAAGAATCTCCTTATGTAACACATTACAGAGCCTTCCCATTACTGAGGAGTGAGACGCAGCGTTTCTTCGCTGAGTGGGAGTCCATTTTGCTCCCCTCCCCCCCTTCAGCTGCATATCGTATTTGATGTTATCTGTCATCCCTGACGCATCTCCTGTTCAGCAAATGCTTTTTTTCTTTTCAATTCTTTGTGACCCCCATTGCAAACATTCTCTTTGACATTTTTATAATGTCTCATTTTTTTTGTTTCCCACCGGTGAAGGCAGACGAAGGCCAGGATGAAAAAATGAAAAAATTTGGATGTGTGTCTATGTTAGTGTCGGCTGTTACACTGTAATAAAGAAGTGAGATGCGTTACTGAAACAAGAATTTGCTGTGGCAGAGAACTAGGAAAACTCTTAGTGACTTTTCAGCTGATTGTTGTGTAGCAGTGTGTGCATCTTTTGTTTTTTAGATCCTGCATGGTGTCACTTCTCTTCAATAAACCTGATTTGCCCTAATATATCAGCTAGTCTTATGTAATGAAGTGTTTAACATCCCAAAATGTAAGTGGAGATTACAGTTAATAAATAATTTTGAGGTACTCGTATATCCAGTTTTAGGCTATAGTATACGTCTACTCCACTACATTTCCATGAATATTTTACGTTTTACTTAACTACATTTGTTGTACAGCTATGGTTACTACTTACTTTGCAAATTTAGATCCTTAAAACCTATAATACAATACAAAATATAACTTGTTCTTTTTCAGTATAAAACGATTAAATCAGCTCCACCTTGACAGTAAAATTCAAGACATTCCTCTCAAGAAAAACAACAGAATCAATCAGTTCAGCAAATCAAAAACACTATATGTTGATGTTCAAGTGACAAAGCCTTCTAGCGGCCATATGAATGATTACTAATGTCCATTGGGAGCAGAGGAGATGTTATTGTTCAGTAACTTATCCATCGAGAGACAAGGTGGATAGAAGGTGGGCATGTACTGTAAACTCTGTCAGCTCCTTCGTGTTGTTAGCTGCTAGCCGCCAGCTCAGCCGTCCTCATTTTTTATTTGGCACCTTTAAGTGAAGTTTCTGACCACTGTAACAATAACACAACTTCAACTGAGCCTGTGCTTCAATTACAAATCTAGCCTGGCTGATAATCACACACAAAGCATGCACACAAAAACAACATCAGAACAAGACACCGGCACTCATAATGCCTCGCCAACCAACCAGGCCTCGAGCTACGTCTAATGATTTCTTCATCACTTAGCAGCATCTGCCAACAATGTCGAACAGCTCCATTGCAATTCAAAAAAACGGTCCATAAATCAGCGGTTCCGGCTTGTGAGCGCACAGCTGGTGGAGAGGCTTCTATTCGTTTTCTAAAATGTGTCAACATTGCACAGAAACAGCCCTCAGCCACGGGCCTTTCACTTGACTAACAGAGGAATTATCTTAGCTGACACAAGGCGGATAGGGAAAATAGGAAGAAGTAGAAGAAAATAAAAAATAACTGCTTCATTAAGTGTCTGGCTTTGACTCAGGGACATGCTTTTCTCCCTCACTTTCTGGCTCTCTGTGTATCACTCACGCAGCAAATACAAACACGTACAGCGGGCAAACTTGCTCCCTTTATCCCCATCTTGGTGACAAACACACCACGTCAGACTCAGCAGCTCAATCATACACAGCCTCCGGTGTTTGATTCACTGAGTATTTGCAGGGGCCTTGGGACTGTTACTGCGGTCTTCCACTGTCCTCCCTCCCTCCCTGCCTCTCCTCCTCGTTGCTAGCCTCAGTCCCGTTCTCACGCTCTCATTTGCCGAGCGCCAGCGACAGGCGGCGACACGATTGGTCAATAGAAGGAGTGGGTGCGACGTCATGCCACTGTGGTGGTGCAGAAATTAGAGATGTGTTCAGAGTATTGGCAGTGTGCGGAGCATCAGGTTAGATCATCCTCGCGGGCGGGAAGAGCAGGAGGGGAAGGGGGGGGGGGGGGGGCAGCAGGCGAGACAGATGAAGGATGAAAAGGAGAGCTTTAATTATCACAGTTATTGGCTTCCCACATTGCATTTAATTTGTTACGAAGAAGAACACGCTGAGAGATCTCTGAGCAACAAAAGTGTTAAATGTAATATTAACAAACACAACCAGCAACTGCTGCAATGAATGTAAAACCAATACTGGTTGGGGTATTACTGTGGAGATTACTTTAGGAAAGATCCTGTGCTCACGTTTAATGTCAGAACTAATTTACTTTAAAAGAATAGTTCAATCAGATTCTCAGAGACATAGTGTTTGGACACTTTCTGAGAATCTGATAAAACCATTGGGTTTATTTTACAGTTCTGTAATTTGGTGACAGATACTTTAAACAGAGAAAATACAGACAACATTATGATACTGATACATTGGTTATTTAGTTAGCTGATTTGTATGTGTCACTTCTCTCCCAATTAGAACTACAAAATTTTAATTGGAAGAGTACCAATTGAAAACTGTCTCCATATTACCTTTACTTTGTGCTTTGGAAATATGTAAGGGAACTTAGCTCCTGTCAAATGAAGCCTCACAGAAGAAGACTGATGTCAATCTCATGTCTGTGCATTGGGTACAAAGCTGGAGTCAGGATGTGTTAGCCTAGCTTACAGTAGAATTAGGACTGGAGGTAGCTAACCTGGCTTTGATCAAAAGTAAACCCCCAAAAAAAATTAATTTTGTTCAAAACGATATTCAGAACATATCTATTGCCTCCACTCGGCTCTCAACTTGGCGACTGCTGAGTTAGCGGCTCTCACTGTTCTAACAGCGCAAACAACGGCAACAGTGCTAACAGAGCTAACAGTGTCTACCTGATGGGGAACCAGAGTGTGGGCGCTTTGCATTGCGAGACACCCTTTTGCAAAGTTATCAGCTGTAACCGCTGCATGAGCGCAGCGCAGAGCTGGCCATGAGCTAGCCAGGCACGCTAACATGCAGTTAAAGGCAGGCCTGCTTTGTAAACAAAACATAAAGAAGACTTCCTTCTCTGCTCATGTAGCCATTACTTTTCTATATCTGAACATTATAAATAGTTGTTTAATGCCATATTAATGCTCTGCATATCGTATGGGGAACACATAAAACATATGTAAAAAGAAATGTAAAAAAAAAAAAAGCCATTAACTTATGCTATTCCAAGCTGAACATGCCCTAATTCAGTACTTAACTGGCATGATTTATATCCCAAAAGGGTAAAAAGGTAAATAGAGGCAGTCACATTTAACTTACCTTTAATCTAATGTTGGATAGAATAATTCATAGCTGCAGAGCTTTCTTTTTGTTGTTAGTTTGCCTGCTATATTTTTTGTTGCCTATTGCTCATTTTGGTAGTTATTATAGAAGCTTTGAGACCAGTGTGGGTGGAGATTCATTGATTGATTGTCTGATCTTGAGTGACGGATGCCCTATTTTGGAAAACAAAAAACAAAAATGTCAATAAAAAGTTAAGAAAAACATTCTCTCCTTTGCGCATGTCTGAAAGTCAGATAAACAAGACTGAAGACTGCTGCTGATATGAACATCCCATCTGACCCAGAGCAGAGGTAGCTTTGAAAGCATGCTTGTTTGCTGATGCACAAACCTTTGGTTGGCTGCCCGCTTTAATTAGCACAAAACCCTGTCCATCTCATTTACACCATGCCCTTGAAACAGCAGAAAGCAGCCCCGCTGTCTCTGTGTGGACACACTCGGGCTCTATGCATGAGGTACACTACATGTCATCACTGGCACAACGGCCTTGGACGGGCTGAGCTTTTGTTTTCCTATGGAGAACACACACCTGCCCACCAGTCTGGTGCTGGCATCATGTGCTGCTCAAAACTTAGCTTAGTGTCTTCTTTCCTTTAGTAGGAATGAATTGGCTTGGGATACTTTTAATTTTCACCAACACTGTGTAAAAAGGAAGGTATTAAACCATATTGTTGTAGAAGAGACAATTTGGCATTATTATGACAACATTTAGCTAAGTTTAGTTTAGAGTGGACTTCTATTGGAGAGTATAGTGATGTTTTTCCTTATCTTGCAAAGCTAACCCTGTTATTCAAAACATTTGTATTACAATCTGCAATGAACGGAATAAGATTCATGCACTGGTTATGAGCCAGTTCTCTCACTTGCACATCTGTTCATTGCAGGACAGAAAGCAGCGACTGGCTGGAGGCACTGACATCTGTCACTGCTGGTGTCACTGGCACCAGCTGATCAGGAAACACAAATCGTGGGTGTTGAAGGACACATTTTGTAATAGGTCAACTATAAATCGGGATGTGTATATTCAAGGGATGAGTTACTCATTTGGGCCTGTTTTACTCAGAGCTGTGGCTGCCGTTACCTGGAGTTACCCGGTAACACATCTCCACCCACACCTTCCTCTCTATCTCACTGTCTTTAATCAACGCCTTTTCTCCCTCCTCGTTTCCCACAGCCTTCTCATCAGTTAACTAAGCTGGTCAACCCGATGCCCTTCTGCACCAGGAGTTGCTTGGCTCGTTCTGCGGCTCGCTGACATTCACTGAGCAAACACATTAGCTCACTCAAGTGTGATACAATTAAACTGATGTAAAAGCTGAAATGCACAGCAAATGGGACTTGTCTCGTTTAATAAATCTTACATGGTAATCTCCAGGAAGTCGTGTGTTCTCACAATCAAACACGAAACCAGACGGCGCATTTAATCTGAGTGGAAACTACGATTCTTTTTTTAATAGAAAAAGTGGATAAATTAAGTAAAACATCAGTAGCTTTGTCAGCTACTTAACCTTTCAATAAGAAAGGTCCACATAAGGAGAGTCAAAGGCCAGATCTGCTCCTCTCAGAAGGAGAATAAGACAACGATGTTAGCCGGTCTGTAAAAGAAAGAATAGCTCCTAAATGGAAAGTGACAGTTGAGATGGACGTGGCAAATGAAGACAGAGCTTCCAGGAGGTCTCTGGGCAGCTGTCAATCACATCAAACGGACTCACACCAAAGCGACAGAAGGTTAGAAAGAAAGTACAGATAGAAGTGCATTTGATTATTTCTAGTCAAATGTAATATAGTTTGTTATCTGTGCCAGCCAGGCCAAAGTATGTGGGCAGATAATGCGCTTGGTTTTGTATGTATGCTTGTTTCTGTCTGTCCATGGCTAATCTTGCATTCTACTGGACCCATGAGTCTCATATTTTTTATTCTCATTTGGCAGTTTATGCTCAAGGACATCTCCTGGTTGCTGTGATTTACACCTTTTGAAAAAATATTTAATAAACAGTTTTATAGGGTGCTGACTCTTTCCTCCTCTTAAACAGCCATTAGGATCCGCAAGTGATCGCCAACTGCTTCAGTAGAAAAATACATTTAAGGCAATCAGCTAGGCTAAAAGCAAGCCTTACCTAGTCTGTTGCAGGCCACATTTTGGCCTTTGTCATGGCTGAAAAACTGATAACAGAAAAGTTTTGTGGATCAAAAACATATTGGTTATGGAATTAATCTGCAGAAGCTTCGGTTCAAAATGAGACCAAAGTTAGGCACAATAAGAGATGAATAAAACGAGCCAGAAGTGACAATTGAGTGAGATTCCACCCTTCTTTGTCCGTGAGGAGAGAGGGAGACACACCTGACCAGAGATCTGCACTCACTGATTGAAATTCTATCTATTAATGAAAAACTGCAGTCTTCACATGTTTATCAAAGGACTAATGCCCTACAAGTTCCGTGGCCTTTTCTACGAAGATGAAGTTAAACGGTCGTCCTGTGTGTACTGAGTCCTTTTGATGTATATAATAAATATTAAAAAGCAATGCCTCCAATGGTATTGTATCTTGTTTTATTCAACACAAAGCTGCATTGAGCAACTTTGTAAGCCTCAAGTAAAAGTGAGAGAGGATTGCTAGAAAGGCTTAAAAGACTCAAATTGCTGTAGTAACAGCACGGCAGCAATCCAGCCTGACCTGAATTTTATTTTGAAAATGGTGAGTAAAGCCTTATTGCAGCTGCGTTGGACATATGATTGTGTTACTGTTTCATTGGCAGCTTTATATAGCACTTTTGATTTGTTACACATTGAAGAACTCTCAGCCACCGACCACTGGCTTGGGAAACAAACGACAGGAGATCTGATTTCAAATGTGGGCGGGATCAATGCAACAGTAAATTGGATTTTAAATTTCTCAGAGTCAGTTAATGCATCCTGAAGGTGGAGCCTACTATAGCTTTGATGGATGGGGCTCCTGAACGCCCCCTTGTTCTAATCTACGCGACAACAAGCCACGTCACCACGGCTGTTTCAGTTAACAGGCTGTAACACGGCTGAAAGGACTGCATTAATGACTCCATTATAAACCGAAGATGTAAATGGAGAATGGACTGAATTTATACAGCAGCTTTATCCCAAGAGTGGTGCAAAGAGCCTCACAATGTGTTACAATCAGCCATGCACACACACACACATTTACACACACATTAATGCACTAATAGCAACGGAGCTACCACGAAGACCATTGGCAGGATTGTCGCCTCCCTGACTAGACTTCACTTAATTGGACATGAAGGTTTAAAATCCCCGACAGCTGTTTGTGGTTTGCTGTATGAAATTAGTATCTACAGGTATTTCGAACGATACATTTTGCATATTTGCCAGTTAGCAAGGACATCTTTAAATGTGTCCTGTAGAGTGGTCAATTCTATTCTAAATTAAAATGCTTGAAATTAAGGCTCAGGTTTAAATGAATTGAGCTAACTTTGTACGTAATTTGTATAATGTAATGAAGCCCTGGTTTAAAAAAAAGAAAAGAAGAAAGATATTCAATTGTTTCAAAATTTCTTGCAACTCACGGTCAAGAATGAACTCCAATGCTTTACTGTGTACAGTTAAAACAACCTGTCATGTGTTAATGGGACAGCAGTGGACGGCGTTTGTGAAGTGTCACTATGATCCGTTGCCCTCAGCATATGACAGTGTTATTCTCTTTGCTAAAGGAAAAGAGAAAGTATCTTGCAGTGTAGTGACAACAAAGTGTCTAACAAGTAATGTGCCTTATGATTCTGGATTCTACACAAGAGATGGAGATATTGCGGATAAGTTTAGGCTGTTTGCTAACTGAAAACAGATGATTAAGGCTACCTAGGTTGTGTTCTAATCAATTTAAAGGAATAACATGTTGGGAAACGGTGTATCACCTGCAAAGAGAAAATCAGTACCACTCTCAACTGGTTAGCTTAGCTAGTAGGGCTGCCTGGCCTCTCTTAGTCGATTAGTCAACAAATTGTTAGTTTTGGTCTTACACGACTAAGATTTCTTAAGTCGACAAGTTCATTTTATATTTTGTTTTTTTCCTGCTGAATATTCCCAAGACACTCATGAGCACACATCTGGTAAACACAAGATTCGTTTGTGGTAAAATTTGAGGAGAAACACAGATCTGTCGATTAAATCAACTAATTGATTAGTTGACTAAGAATTTCTTTGCTCCAGGACAGCCCTAGTAAAAAAATATCATTCTCCTTGTCTCGTTCTATCCAGGAGCTAAAAACATCTGACTGACAACACCTCTAAAGAGGTAAACGAGCAACCAGTAGAGACTCCAGATATCCAAGAAATAGTCTAGCCACCCGTGAAACCACAACTTGTGGTCTTTACACGTCATATTTTGGATGAATTAAGCAAATGTCAAAGTGTTCCTTTGACAATTCATATACAAGTTCTTACTGGTTTTGACTCACGCCTGACCAAATGAGCCCACAGGTCATCATGTGACTTGCAGCGTGGTGTCACGGTAGGCTGAGCGACGGAGATGACTGATCCCTCCTAGCGGGCAGCACTTAGTGAACAGCCTGTCTTGCTGCAACAGCAGCCAACTAGCACCACGCGGGCAAGCTGCACTTGATATTCCCAGCACAGCTCAGCTCAAATGGGACATCTGTTAGCTTCCTGCAGCTCGGCCTCCATAAACCCACCTCCGTCACAATGAGGCAACTGCCCAGCTGCTTTGATATCAAGTTGGCATTTTAAACTGATGGAACTTAGTTTAAGAATCATATTTTGGTGCACTCCGCACACTTGCAGACGAATGAAGGGGTCCGCAGGTGATTCATGTCGCACAGCTGCAGCCTTTGAGCGTGTGTTGATTTTAAGAGCAGGCCGCCCGTCCTCTTTATGTACTTTATACTTGTTCAGGAAACAGAGAGGTATGCAAATGCAGAGGGATTAGAGGAAAAAAGTCCTTGAGTGGCAAATCGATTCAACACCTATGTGGAGTGACACTTTGAGTTTTAGAGTCTGCTGCCCAAGGGTCTAAACAAACTGTACATCTGGTGCTTCAGGAGGCCTCGAGTAGATGCTGCTGACAGGTTGATCCAGTTCAACACCCTCTAATCTACTCCTCTGCCTTTGCAAAAACTTCAAATTGCTCCTCCTATGCGGGTCACCACACTATTCTTCTCCTCGCACTGCTGACGCTCAGTTAAAAAAACAGGTTTTCAATTGAACGGCAAACACCATAGGAAGATGTCAGTCCATCGAAAGAACAAGAGTTAGAAGAGAGAGAAGGAGCATTCAAATGCGAACATTACTATTTTGCCCCCTTTTCTTTTTGACATTCACTCTCTTTTGTCCTCTCTTTTCTAAAGTAACTGCTTTCCACATCACTTGCAATCACAAACCAGTTGGAAAATGTCAATTTTCAGAGTTCAATACATTTACCTCAACTTCATATATCTATAAAATATGTTTACATTTTGGGCCTTGTTCAGACTGCCAGGCCAAATCAAATTGTATCCAGATTGATTTTTGGAAATTCTGGACAGCATGGGTGAATCATGTTTGCTCTGATGAAGGTCCTTTAGACCAAAAGAAAAAAATAAAGCAAAGATTTAGTTCAGTTTATGCTTTTTCTTCCAGCACCTTATTTAAGATAAAGCCAGGTGGAGCAGCAGTTATCCTGCAGAAAGTTTGGACAGCGAAAACCACATAAAATCTGATTATTGTGTAAAACTGTAGATTGTCCAAAATCGATTCCAATGGACTTCTGGAGATGTGTCAAAGTCGGGACTTGTCACTAGTACCTTGCCTGCCATGACTTCAGCACAGGCGATGTCTGGGACACTCAAATCCTATCTGATTACTTGCAAATACCAGTACGAACGGCCGTCTCAAAAACTTATTTGAGAAACAAATCGGGACTGAGCCTTAATGACTATTCACAAACAACAGATGAGTGCAGAAACAATAAAAAAAGAAAAAAAAGAAAGTAAAAATAGTTTGTGCTTCAAAAGAAAAAGCAAGAACTGCACTGTAAACACATCTAAAATGTATGTTTGTTATACCTCACTGACTAGCAGCACAGTTCTACTCTCCAGGTGTATTAACAGGGCTATTGATGCTGGGCTGCTCACAGAGGCTAAGCTGCTTCAGCTCCTGAGCCAACTGTAAACACTGAAACCACGTGGTTGACCTGCCAGGCAGATTAGTGATTCCATATGTGCGTTCACACTTATTTTATTTTTTATATATGTGCTACAACCCCACAGGAATTAGGTTGTAGACGTGGCTGACAACAAGTATCATCCTCACTAATACCCGTCCATAAACACACTAGACAAACCTGCTGTGTGTTTTAGGTTTAGCTGTGTTTTGAAACAGATAGCTGCTGGAGGACACGGTGTGAGTATGGATGTGTTTATACAGTGGCAGCATGTGATCCTGTTGTGGTGCTTTGTGAGAGCGGCGCTTGTTGTGGATCACAGGTATAGGTGGATTTTTCATATTGTTTGTACAGCAGTAAACTCATAGCGATGTGGTGCATACTAATGTCGGAGATGACTTCCTCTGCAGATCAAGACCGAGTGATGTGGACGAAAGCTTCAGGACAAGCGGGTCATGAAAGAATTTCCGAAACGTGAGCATCATCAAATATTAAGAGGCGAACTTAGAACAGAAAATAACGGTATCACTTTCTATGACACCCGTGTCTATAATGCATTATAAACACACTTATGAGTTATAATCTTCCTTTAGAACTGTTTATTTATAGTTATGAGCACTAAATATTCTCAATGCTTGACTTTTTTTGCAAGAATCATGTATCACAATCATGAATTATGATTCCCATAGTTGTAATACTTTTTTTCACTTTATTAAGGCAAACAATGAGCAATTAGAGTGACTTATAATCACATGAAAATGCATCATAACAGTGATTATAGTGCATCATTAAAATAAAGAAGTATACTAAACTATGATCATTGAAAAAAAATGTCAGTTAGTGACTTTATAAAATGGTAGTTTAAAGTGCTTGATGATGTTATGGTGTTATGATTACTATAATAAAGTAAATACATTTGTGAGTGCTTTACTACTAGTTATACAGTGCTATAAGAAGATTAAAACTCATCATCAGAATGATCATAATGCATTATAGACATGGGACTGTTACCAAAATAGTGAAGTCTCTAAAAACATCTAAATGGGTGACTCAACACAACTTTTATAGCTTCTTTAAGTAGTAGTTGCTCTACAGGTGTTTCCCGTTTTCTGTTGACCCGCCGCAGGATTTGCATTCAGGGTTAGGATTAGAGTAGGGATTAGGTTTATTTTGAAGCAACGGTGGAGGTTAAGCGCGTAGTGGTGAGGGGTTAAGGTAACTTGTTGGATTAAATCATAGGGGGGTTCAGAGTCAAAGCATCAGGGTATTTGGACTCAGGTGCGTCTCTATGCACAACAGTGACCCTCCGGCTTCTGAGCCACAGTTCTAAAGCCTAATGCGCTGCACGGTGACGCACGACTCGTCCCCATGATGTAAACAGTGAGTCAGGAGAGTCCTTCTCCTTCACCAGCTGCTGCTGATGGCCGCTGGTTGCAGCAGCAGTGTGTTGGTGTGGAAGGCTGCAGTCACAGTACAGAATAACTTCTGTTCCCCCCTCACCATCAAAAAAACAAAAAACATAGTAAGCCTGTGGCTCGTCTTTGCTCTGTCCTTGTCGTGTTGACTCCCCCTCCCTCCCTTCTCTTTCTCCCCACGCCACCACCGGCGAGCGAGCGCCAGTCTGCCCCAGCTGGGCTTTTTAGCGGCGGGGAGTGGAGCACGGCGGGATGGAGCTGGCGACTTCTCTCCATCCTCTCGCTTTCTTGCTCTCCCACGCCTTCTCTCTCTCTCTCTCTCTCTCTCTGTGTGTCTCTCCCCCGGAGCATCTTCTGCACCACTGCTCTGCCACCATTAATTCATCAGTGCAAGTCTCCTGCAAACTTCCTAAACAAACAAGTGCGCTTACTTCTGCTACTCAACACGCACACACAGATAAACACACAAACACGGGTCATCCAAGTATAGACTTCCTCAGAAACAACACACACTCCCCGAGCTTGCTGTCCGACACGCTGAACGATGCTGTATTGATATCTGCTCCCTGACCTAGATAGAAACAGACAGACACAAACTTTCTTTGTTTGACCTAATAGCTGCTGACATAAATACTTGTTTTCTAATTCGCCGCCCCTCCAAAACTGGAAGTGCAGATGTGAACCTGTTTAATGAGAAGTTGCTAATGAGTTTATCCACTCTGTAATTCACATCTGTTTTGTTTACCTCGCTCTGCGGTGGAGCCCCTCGGGGAGTGTGCACACCAATGCCAATGCTATCAGCTCCGTCAGAAAGAACTGGGTAAACAGATCTCGTGCTCCTGTGTGCTGTGTTAATTTACAGTAGTAGATAATAATCTGGGAGCCTCCCACTGTTTGCTTTGCACATTTGCTAAAAAAAAGCTCACGCATAGCAAGATGAAAGAACAAAATACAGATTTAGAAACAACAATCTTCCGTAAGAAGGAAAGACTGAAGAAATTCGCTGCTAAAAAGAGACAAAGTTGGATTGGAAAACAAGACAATTCCTAACACTTTGCTGATTCATCTCAGGCATGATTAGTCCTATCTATTTTTGTTTTGGAATGTATTATTAAACTTCAACGTAAAGGCCAAATGAAATATCATAATTGGTAACAGCCTGAAAAACATTTAAAAAAATCCAATGCCAGCACAACAGACAATAATTATTTTTATATTTATTTTTTCTCAGGATCATTTACATTTGGTTATTAAAGAGCTGTGAGCTAAATTAAGTCTCCTGTAAGACATTTAACAGTAGGAAAAATAAACTGGTCAGGGCTCTCTGGTTGACAATTTATTTGTGACACTGTCTAAATGTTAAACAAACACCTGAATGAAATCTAAAAAGGCACAAAATAATTGTCAAAGAGATTTTCACAATACTGTTTTTCACCGAAAAAGGAAAATACACAAAAAGTCATTAGGGAATTACCAGAAAGGCTCATTTAGCCTCCAAGCTACTGAGTGGGCGGTGCTGTGTGAGTGTTTGATAGACAGCTGAGCTGGCAGAGCACGGAGCAACAATGTAAACAAACTTGTGCTGCTAACCGTAGCTTACAAGCTAAGGCAGTGATGCTGTAAAAGAAAGACTACACCATTTGGAAAGAAAACCAACTAGTTTCAAATGCTTTATGAAAATAAGATGATAAAGAAATGATTTGATGGCTACATGCAGACAACTTTTCTGTCTGTGTAGACAGGAAAAAATGCATTCTTGGGATATGCCGGGTTGTCGGGATAAAGACTGGTTGTTGTCATGAGATATATATAAAAAAAAAGAAAAGACATGCAATTTAATTTTGGGTGGAATTTAAGAAGTGTTGGAAACACTTTCCATACACACGGCATACATGCAAAGTTTAAAGGTGCGAAACTCCATATATTGCCTCCACACGGCTCTCAACATGTAAACAGCTGAGCTAACGGTGCCAACAACAGCAACAGTGCTGACAGAGCAGAGATCAGCGTTTACCTGAGGGGTAACCAGAGGGTGGGTGCTACGCTTAAGCGTCTTTAATCAAAGTGGATTAAAGGCACAGTGGTGGAGATTAGAAGCTTGACCTGGAGTGCTCATTTTACTTGCTAGGCCAAGGTCAGCTTGGCTCCGGACGGTGAGCGGTGATCGGTTTTGGCTGGTCTGTTTACAACACGGCGGTCGGGTCAACAAAGTTTCTCAATTAAACAGAACAATAAAATATGTTTCTCAAAACATTTGAGGTGAGAAACAGGCAAAGCAGTAACAACCACGATTCATGTTTGATCAGCGCTGCCCAGTTTGATCACAAGCAGTGATCGACAGTTGGAAGTACCTCAGCTATGATTGGTTGTTATTCTGTGGGTGCAGTGGATCTTGCAAACGCCATTAGAAGCACTAAGTGCTACTACGTGGTGTCTTTGCACATTTTTGAAGTCTAAAAACAAAGAGTTAAGTTTCAAATAGGGGACCTACTTTTCAGTTGGTCTAGAACTTGGCTGTGCAAGTACTTGTGTGAAGAATGAAACAAGAGAGCTTGAGGTGGAAGTTTAAACCCTTTTCACACCACTCCACACCCGGTCCGATGCTGCGTAAAGTAGGTTTTTCGTCTCCGTGCATTTATGAAGTATACATTCAGAAAGGTCAGGATAAGCGCAAATATTTACGCTCCAAGCTTCCTCTCACCAACATTGAGGTGTTGAACTGATCAGGGATCAGATATACTATTTAGCAGCTCATTGCACCTTGTAATTGTTTGGATTTTTAGAAATGGCCCTTGACATAATTCCTTGTTGCTATGATGAGATAGAACAAGTACTATTTTGTGTCTGACAGATGAGACAGACCATATATGTTTAAGACTGAATACTGACATAGTTACACTATGGGACGGCTAAAGATTACTTTGGAGCGATAGCTAGAACGCACCTCTAACCATTTCTTGGGTGCATTTACATTTAACCTTTTTGAGATCGGCTAGCTATCAGATTCGCACAATAGGCATGATGCGACTTAGGGTAAATTGGGTCAAAGTAGTTCCATTTTGCTGCAAAAAAATAAAAAGAATTGCCATTCTGTTCTCTATTCTAGTGAAATCTGGTATCCAAAACGACAAGACACTATCTAATTCACATGAGCGCAAAGACGGTGCCACATTCTTCCTCTGCATTTACTGTGAAAATCTTAATGGTTTTGTGTGATCATACAATAGCAGAGAGATGATCTTGCAAGCGGATGATGGGTCTGTGAAAAGCTGGCCATGTGAAAGTGACGCACAGCTCGCTCCACTTCTGAGGGCCCTGTCATTGCGGCCTAATGGCAACCATCTGGTGTCAAAAAAAATAAATCAGAAGGGTTTTTTCAAGAGGCCTATTAAGATGCTGAACGATCACCTGTTAGCTTGATAAATGCTTTCAAACCCGTCTCTGACTAAACAATTGTTTCCTGCACAATCCCAGTAAGCCTCGCAAATCTCTCTATTCTGCTCTTCTGAGAGGAGATGCCAGTGTGATTTTTATTTTTGCCCCCCAATCCTCAAACAGAATTGATTGAAAGTGGTTCCCAAACCAGTATCAGAAAGGGTTTGGAGCCTTGTTTGAATTACTGGGAAATGGAGTATTCACCATAGTGCAAAAGGAATTTGCTATCAAACTGTTCAAAGCTTTGTGAGAAGCTTTTATCAGAAAAAGCCTAGTCATTAAAGTACTTTTGATTGACATGCTAAAGAGCCCCAATACAACAAAAAAAGGCCACTTCACTCATTCCCTTGAACAGTAGTCTCCATTTGCACAGACAATGTTTAATTATGCTTATAGCCTTCTCTCAATATGCTTCCTCCTTTTTCAAACAAACCTCAATTTTAAATAAAGCTACTTTTCTTAAAACACCATTAGGGAAAGTAAAAAAAAGAAGAAAAAAAAGAAAAGGAGAATCCACTGAAAAAGAGTTAGTACGTACCCAGCAGGTCTCTGAACGGGTTCCATCGACTCTTGTGCCGAGGAGATAATGGTATCGATCCCTCAAACTGCTTAACTTAAGCGGAGGAAGAGGCCTGTCATGTGACCGTGTCCTCATTAGGAGAGTGGGGCACTGTGCTAATTTATTTAGCCAATATAAGCCAGACAAGCAGGGACGCACAGACAGTAGGAGGAGGAGGAGGTGTGAGCTGGATGAGCCGATTTGAGCCTGTTACTGATGCCCGAGCCGAGACCTGAGGGGCGGATGGGAAGGAAGAGGAAGTGTGTATGTGGGGAGGTACAGTAGATGGGATGACAGAAGGCTAGATTGAGATGGACAGGACGGAGAGGAAAAGGATGGGGAAGCTGTCAGCAAGACGGAGATGGGCAGGCTAGTAACACAGAAGCAGCGAAGACACGAAGAGGGAAACAATCCAGTATTAGATGGGGTGGGGTGGGGGTGGGGTGTCACGTGCCATGTTTCTGCCTGGTCCTTGCCACGCATTCCGGGTGGCCTGGCTCCAGGGCCCGCGCTGCTCGGGCCTGTTTCCAGGTGGTAAAAGCATAAGGGTCTCCTGGTGGCAGAGATGTGCCACACTCAGCCATCTGGTGATGAGTCACCCTGTCTCTGCTCTCGTTTGCTCTGAATGGGCACCAGATCGCAGGCCATCACTGTGAGAGCGCATCCCTTTCGACGCCTTAGCAACCTTTTCATTGTGACGGCGACTCAGCGGAGACGTGATTAGTGAAAGCTAAAACTTTATGGAGATCATCTGCGATACATTGACAAGAGACTCATTTAATGCGGCAAGGTTATGATAAAAGTCTCATGTATCAAAAAGCACGGAGGCGTATAGGCAGAAGGCGCCATGATTGCAGCGTTGCATATCTTATTCAAGCATTAGAAATAGGCAGGAATATGCTAATTTCAACGCTAATTTGGTTTAAAAAGATTAAGGTTGTGGATGAAAGTGAGAGGATAGAAATGTACGAGTCACATACAGAATTCCGGACAGCAACAAGGCATGAAATGCATCCGTGTGCTGTCTATAAAATGTGAAGAAGTATGGGGGGGCAGGCTGGCGGCCATGAACACAGTGATCTCCCCAGTATGGCGGCATGCATCCTTCCTACTAGATGGATGCCGCCAACTAACAGCCCTGTTACTGCGTGACAGCTCCCCTCCTCCAGGCCAGAGCTGACCCAAATCTATGTTTCCTTTCCTCGCCGCTTTACCGACAATTCCACATCAGAGACGCGGACAGCGGGCACGCCGCTCCAGTGCCGATGCTCATACAGTTGTCAGGCGGGGGTTAAATAGCCATACTTCTACTGCCCCCTATCCGCCGACATGAAGCCTTACTTCACTGAGCAGACAATTACAGTGCGAAACTGCAGATGCAGGACAGTGCAGATTTCAAACTGATTTATTTCAGTCCTAAAATGATATTTTCTCACATGTGAAACATTGTAAAAGTAAGAATATCTGAGCTGGTTTTTAATAAAAAGGTTTTTTTTTTTGGGGGGGGGGGGGGGGGGAAATAACAGATATAGCATGTGACTGCACTAGAATTAAGGAAACTGAAAATAGATTTTAGAAAATACTTGGTTGGCTGAAATTATTCTGACAAAACAAACAAAAAAATTCACCTTAGAAATGAATAATACACAAAAAAAGAAAAAATACATTTGCACACTGTTTGTGGAATTGCAAGGAGGGGGGAAATAATAGAGATCTATTAAAAATTGCTTCTTGATGTCTTTTATTGTCATCTCCGCCAGGTTTATGCGTTCGGTTTCGTGTGTCTGTCAGTCCATGGCTTATCTCACATACTTCTAGACCCATAAGCCTAATATCTTTTGTGCACATCTGTGACTGTATGCTCAAGGAACTTTTGTGGTTGTGGTGATTCACACCTTTTGAAAAAAATAAAAATGTATTAGACTGTTTATTAGGGGCAGCAAATAAACAACTGGTTGAGTAGCAAAATCAATTTCCGTCAATCGGCTGGGCTAAAAACATGCTTACCCAGTCTGTAGCAGGCCACATTTTGGCCATTTTCATGGCTCAAAAACTGACATCTATAGAAAAGTTTGTTCTCATTTTGAACCAGAGCATCTCCAGATAAATTCCATTCCCCGAGTTATGATCCACTAAAGTTAAATTAGATGAATGAATCCCTGTTTCTTTTGTTAACTTTGCCACCATCTTCACTTTAAAAGAAGCTGGGAGGGACAATTGGGTGAGAATGACCTCTTCTTAGTTTCGGAGGAGAGAGGGAGGCACACTTGGTGGAGATCTGCAGTCTACTTGGTGCACCTTTCTAAGTGTACCAGTGTTTTTCCCCATAGTGACATGTCAAAATGTCTTGTGAAAAAGGCCTCTGGCTGAAGAGCCTATAGAGCTGCCTGCCCATGGAAAAGCTGACAACCCCGCTTGAGGCCAAACACAGACATTTGAAAAATAACGGCGACACGCCATGCATTACTTGGAACCAAGTCACTGAACCGAATTTGCACTTTATGAAAAAGAGATGCAGCTGTATATGATGGTATAATTAAGTACAGCAACACTACATATGTGTTTTGTTTATTTGGATTTACAGTGGAAATCCTCCCCCCCATTCTTGGCAGGTAAAAAAAGGTAACAAAAACCACCTCCTAGGTTTGATTTAAGGTTTTACTGTAGGACCTGAAACTTATTGTTAAACTATGAAATAAAAACATTTTGGTTGAAGAGTGGCAGCTCTATCTTTAGAAAAACAAATCACGTAAATGTGACCTGACCGTTGATCCTAAATCAGTGCTCCTATTGTGACATTACGTATAAGCACGGCTGCCGAGCAGAGCCTGGCTTTGAGCATGCTGTCCTATTACATTATCCTGCAACTGCAACGAGAAGCAGCACATGCAGCGCTTCTTGTGCAGGGATTCAAATCCCAAAGCTTTTGAAAGAGAAGGATTGGACTCACGGGTCACAAATTGTCAAAGTGGTGTTCCATCCTGAAATGGGAGCAATACAAGCTGCAGAGTAACCGTTACTGTTCCGCTCCACATCCATCCATCATTGTCATGGAAACTCAATAGCACCTCGGGCAAGACAGAGATAGAGAGTTGCTGTCTGAGGACTCACACAATGAATCATAATTGGGGTGATATCTATCACATTTAGCAAATTAAGCATTGTGTCTCTCTAATTCTAATCTCATAGACGTGCAGCCAGTGGTTGCAAACTGTGCACTGCACGATGTGATCGAAGCTGCTGAGTCTACAGTATATGTTAGCAGAGGTTCTCAACATTTGGTAACTTGTGGCCCACTTCTGAATGTTCAAAATATCTGGAGGACCACCTTCTCAAATAAGTGAGACCAAAAACGTAACATGAATTTAAAAAAAAAAGAGGAAAACTTTACTTTTTCTTTCAAAAAACAATATATTTTATGTCACTGCATCCGAGGAAATGGTGGCAAAACACTTCTGCCTCCGCCTGATGTTTGGTGAGATTTGTGTGGTGATATTCAAACGTAAATGGTCTTTGACTTCTGTTATTTATGTGAAATCTTAGGCACATTTAGATATAAAGAAGAAAAGGCCTTGTCTATTACCAAACATTTTTATTTTTTAATTCAATCCAACCAATTGGCAGTACCTCTGTGGCCCAATAGAGGATGCTCTGAGGCCCACCGATTTTTTGAGAATAGAGCCAGCAAAAGGTTAGCTTAGCTTAGTTTAGCACTAAGACAGGGCTAAGAAAATAGCTAGCCTGGCTCTGTCCAATGGTAAAGAAACCATCTGCCCACCAGTACCTCTAACGCTAGGTACTCCTTATATCTATTTTGTTTGTACAAAATGTTCCTGAAGTCTGGCTTTTATGGTAATTGTAGGTGGACTTTTTACATTTTGACACAGGCTAGCTATTTTCTTGTTTCAATTTAATTTGTCATTTAGGCACAGTGGCTGCTTTTTAACAAAAGTTACAAAAGTCTCGCCTTGAGGTAAAATATCATGTAAACCATGAAGAAAACTTCCTGGGTTATGAGTGGTTATCTGGTCTCAGGCATGGCTTCATCCTGCTGTCAAACTTGGGTAAGCATAACAATGCTGTGTCACTTTTGTTTGATTACCTAGAACTGAAATGTTTTGTTATACATCATAAACACTTGTGCGACTGTACAGAGCAAACACCAAGTCATTTAAAGTTAGTGTGTAGCATACTTCCTTACAAATCTGCTGTACGTCTTTATACTGACTGCCGGTAGCCTGATATGAGAGTTCATATGGCTCAGCGGTTTTTATGGCTGACTAAACCACGAGGCTCTCCATCTCTGTGAAACGCTGCCAGAGAGCAGAATGAAGAGGTTGGGACGATCTCGGGTCTCTGTCTTCATGAGAAACGCCACTCTCGCCCTGAAATATTTCGGGCAATGAAACTCTGCCTGCTTGAAACTCCGCCCGGCCCATCTGTATTCTCGGGCAGGCGGTGCATAATGATGTTTTGAGCAGAGAGTGAAAAATGGCCGAGCACCGCCATGCCTTATGTGACAGACAAGCGGGGCAGAATACTGATCTGCCTGTGTGGGTGTAAATTACTCAGTGGAGTGAGTTGTAAAAAGAAAACACATAGTCTTGGTGAAGGAATAACAGATACTAATTGAACAAACGCACTGTTGTGAGACAAAGGAAAGCATTGACGTTGCCAAGTCTGAGTATGAAGACAGAGTTTGTAATTGGTCAGTGGTGGATGACAAATACAAAACAGCCGTACTGCACCCTGTTTTATGTGAGGACTGTGGGATGGACACCAAAACAAAGGCCCCCTGAGGACTTACTGTGTAGCTATAGATTGAAAGTCAAGCACTAAATCTACTCTCTCTCTCCATTGTTGTGTTTTACTATATTAGAAAGTTAAAAAAGAGATGTTTAAGTCTGTGTTTAAGTTGCATTCAACAAGGTAAGACATACAACTTAATAATTAAACACTGGTATCAGGGAATCCTTAATTTAAAGTCTCATCTTGCTGCAGTGATGTACAAGTGAACTCCAGGACACTGTGACATCACTTTTAGGTGTGGTTACTGTGAGGTCCAATTGTTTGGCATGACAACTGTCAACTGTTTTATTCTATTGATTTGACTATGACTGCACCCCCCCTTGTAAATTATATGTTTTGGTTTTGTAATACTTTGTTAAATCTCAGGTTTGTATTACTGTTGTCATGTACTTTATTTTATCAGATTAAAACATTTGTTTAACCAAAGAGAACATCCAGTGTAAACATTCAAATAAATCCTCTGTTGGCAAATAGGAATGCAGAGAGCTTTATCTTTATCTCTCGCTGTGATGTATTGAGTAAAGCCTGTGACAGGGGAGCAGTGCAGAATGGGCTTTTAATCAGAGGAGGCCAAGGCCTGTCGAGGAGGAGAGGGGGGGTCGGGATGGGGGGAGCATTACATAAATAGTTTTATTCCGCATCAAAATTCATTATCAGACCAGACATTAATCTTGTCAGATTTATATTTAGAAAGGGCTTACATCATGATGGAAAACCAGGTTAATACTTGACAGCATAAAAAATTGTTTATGTAAGCAGCGACGGCCAAAAAGTCAACAACATTTGCAAGTGAACAAAGTTTATCCAGTTTCTTACTGGTCTCAATAGAGAGCTGCAGGGATGGCGTGTTTTTGCAGTCAAACACCAAAAGTTAGCATCGCATTTGTTCCCTCGACAAAAAGCCAGTGGGAATTTTTCAATGTATTTTTGGACTTTTGCAGAAAATGAATCTCTGTGGCAAACAAATTTACACAGCAAGTGTGTTCTGCAAGATAATCTTTACAAAATACGTCACCACATACTGACACATTTTCTCGAACAATATGTTGAATTCTTTTAAGCTTGTGTTAACCACAGACCTTATTTCAGCCACTTAAGAAAAAGAAAAAAACAATCAAAAAACATTTCGAGACAGGGAAACCTTTATTTTCCTTTATAGCTTTTATAGGTTTAAGGACTAATTCCTTCAGCCCTCTATTGTTGACTAAAGGCAGTGCAACAACGTTAACAGGTGTGTCCCCACTTATGGTAGTCTAAATCATCATCTCCTCTAAGTAAAGTTTCCTATTTTAGTATCCAAGAAGAAACTTTATAATTTGACTGAAAAAAGCTAGAGCTGCTCCAAAATGTTATTTTGGTTTGAGATCAACCCGTTAAACCTCTTCCAACCTTCTTCCAGATGAACATACTGTGGTCATTGTGTGTTGGGGTACTGTAAAAAGTGTAGTTCTTGCAATTTAAACAAGTTCCTATGAGCCCACACACTGTATAGTTTTGAAAAATGCAAAAAAAAAGTGGGCAAGGGGCTGAGAGATGGAACCATACCCAAATTGGGGGGGGTCTGTTTAGAGGCGGTTTACATTCTTCTATTCCATGAGCCAATCGGTAGACTTTATGTCAGAATAATCCTTGCAAGATTAGGGCTGATTAAAAATGTAAATGGTGTTTTGAGCCAATTTTAACGTAGGAAATGTCAGTCTTAACACCAGCTCTGGTGTGTTTCATCACACTTCAGTCATATCATTTAGCTTAGAGCTAAAAAAAATAAAAAAATAACCTGTTAAAAGGTGGTGTTACTCTTTAAAAAGATGGCGCCTTTCATCAAAGAGTCAAAAAAGATTTTAAAAAAAAAGACACACGAAGAACAAATGATGCAATGTCTTCATGGGCCGCAGCTGTTTGACAGCCTGGTATGAAGATGCTCGGTTACAGAACACAACTCTGTTCATCATGTAAATGTAAGAGACAACAGAGTACGTGTCTCTGGGCTAATCTGGTGAGAAAAACTGAATTGTTTTGACATTTATAGCAGACAGCTGATAGCACACAGACAGAGATCTTAGGGGTGAAGAATCCCGTATTTCCCTCCTTTAAAAGAGTAAATCCTGTATGGGTTTGCATTCATGAGCTCTAGCTCTCTCACACACACACTCTGCCCGGATTCCCGCTCACTCCCACCTCAGAGCAGAACTCATTTTCCACACACACACACACCTCTGCGGGTGACTACTCGCAGGTACACCAAGAGATGAATCTTCATTAGTGGCAGAAATCGCTGAATAATTTATAGCTGATCACACACACACACACACACACACACACACACACACACACACACACACACACACACACACACACACACACACACACACACACACACACACACACACACACACACACACACACACACACACACACACACACACACACACACACACACACACACACACACACACACACACACACACACACACACACACACACACAGTTTTCCTGCTGTGCTCCAGAGCCTCGATACAATTTCACCAGACAATTGACTTTAAAGACTGGATAAAGCATTAAATTCTACCATTTCTTTGAGGATTAATTCCATTTATTCAGTTCTTAGAAGTTGCTCCAGACAATTTTATAGACCGAGGAAATCGTTCCTGACTTCCACCACACAAGAACAGCTTCCACCATACTTAATGTGGCTATTCAACAGTCAAATGGATGTTTTCCACCGGAATGAGACATCAAACATCAGCTACAGGTAGAGTGCAATGGTTTCAGCGCTGACTGACACCATGGGGTGAAAACTGAGGGCTAAAAAGCCATTAATACTGTGAGTCAGTCTCCCACCCATTTGATTCTGAAGATCCTGACATAAACACTACAGACATTTGCCCTTAGCACAGCAGCAGATCTCTCCTCTACCACTTAACCAGAGGCTAATTTAATTTATTTCAATAAATTTCAAAAACAGGCTTGAATGAGTTGTGCTATGTCCGACCGGCAACAGAGTCTACAACAAATATGTATTCTACCCCTGAGCTCGTGCTCCTGAATTATGTATGCAGTGGAGTGGATGCACCGTATTCTGCTACACTAAATGACCTTTCGTGATAATTGTGGCCATGTGTCCTTGAGGCTTTCAGCCTGGGAGTGGATATTATGCAACTGGGATGACTACACTTCACTATATGTTAGTTTCAAAAGTCAAACACATCAAGGACAACAAGGCCAGATGAAGAGAATCCCTTTTGTTGCATATTTAATGGAAGCAGGCACAGTATGCTGAGACACCTCTGGCCGGCTAAATTAATATCCAATCGGACTCAACCCCTGAGAAGACAGCCTGGGATTCTGCTGCCTCCTAATGAAAAGATTTTGATTGCAATTATACACAAGACTCTGGGAGTAATCACAGTGTGCACGCACGTGTGTCTGTATTTCCTTTAATGCTTTCTGTATTACTTTTAAATCTCACTGCCACGTTCAGACCCCGGGAAGACGAGAGGCCCCCATGTGCTTCTACTGGGGATCCTTGAATAAGCAAAACCCATATAGGCTTCTACCCATCTGCCCATCAACCTCTACACATCTACCCATATCCATATATCTGTATACACTTCTACCCATGTAAGCATCTACCCATGATACCCCTATACCCATACACTCATACTTACTCATACACCGCAGGCCCATCCTTTGGGAGAAGTTTTGGGGTTAAGTGGTTTGCCCATCATGGACAGATCGACATGGATTAACAGAGCTGGGGATCAAACCGCCGATCCTCTTATTGAAGGACGACCCGCTTTAACACTAAGACACAGTGCCCCCCTAAATTACCATCAAATCCTCTACCCATGATAACCATCTACCCCTCATAAAATCTACCCATCCATACCTGATACACATCTATTTACATAGCCATCTACCCATTTATATACACCCACTTACCTGCCTAGCCACTTAACCAACTTTTACAGAATTTGGGAAGTTTAGTAAGAAAGACTTGTTGCCATTTGTGGCATCAACTTCTGGGGAAATTCTGGGAATGAAATTCAAAAGGAAAATCCACACAAGTTTCTCCTTGCTTCTATAACCACTTTTGTGAATTTACTCCTGTGGTATTTCAATTTCCCATCAGCAAAACGTCGGTTGTTATCTCAATCCTTTGATAGAGGCCTGATGCAAGCCGGATAGCAAGGAGAATTGGCTTTGATAGCGTCTCCACCTGACAGGTTGACAGGCATGGGTCATGACTGCTTGAGTCATGCACGTTACCACTACCTCTGCGTGGCATTGAACTCAGGATGACCCTGAGACGGATGGTGAGGAGCAAACTCCTATCATGCAGTGAGACCAGAACCTGCAGTCACAAGCTGTCTCGGAGGACGACAGCGCTGTCTGTCCTGGCAGCAGGGACGACATGATCTAATGGAACTTCACAGGATTTAAAGAGCATGTTCTACCGGCAGACTCTTCCTGTCATATCACTGTGGCATATCAGGGTTTACACCCTGCTTTAACATGCATGAAACTGTTTCCAAACTGTTTGATCAGAGGAAGAATGTCAAAATGTACATTGGCACCAACTACAACTCTTGAGGTGAAACCAAGTTTGAGCTTCACCAAGATTAACTACAGTAATACTGCCATACCTCCTGGAGCTGTTTGACTGTAAAATCAAAGTCGCTTCTCTTTATCTGAATATATTTACGCAAAGCAGTTGCAAAATGTTGAGAAATGTTTGCTAAAACCGTTACATAAGCAGAGCTTTGTCCCTGTGATGCACAAAAAAAAATGTCTAGAAGTGTTACCTCTCATTAGCATGGAAAGATCCCTCTGAGCCGACGTGAAGCATTTACATAATGTCACCTTGTTTTAAACCGTACTTGACAACCCCACTTCCGTTTCCCGCAGATCAAAACATCAAATCTCAGTTAGCATAAAAAAAAAAAAGCTCTCAACACAAATACATATCCAAACAAACTCCAGACCAGGTAAGCACTGTAGTAACTCATCAAAAGCAGGAGATGCAGAGAGGGAATTTATTGGCTAAAAATAAGTGCTGTCTTTCTAACAGACAGGAGGAAATAATGTGCTTTAGAGAACCTGTCACATATGGCAGGGCCAGCTGTGCCTGCAGTTGTCACATGTCACCTTCCATATGACCATATGGAAATACAAGCCAACCTCTGGATGGCTGGCTGCAGCTCGCTCTCCTGCTGGGAGCAAAAATGAACTGTTGACATCACCCTTTCAGACATGAATACTCTGTAGAACATTACACATCTGATTGAAATGAATTTCGACTTTCTAAACCTTATTTTGCCAACAGCTCCTCTTTCTATTATTTGGCACATGAATAATTATTACGTGACACCAGAAAGAACACAAGCAGGGCCCAGGGTCTTCTTGAAGGCATCCCTCTGAGGACAACTGTCAAGGTTGTTTACAGTTATTACATAATATATACACTTTACTTGAAGGTAAAACGCTCCTTTAACAGCAGCGGTCATAAAAGCATTGTTGGTTTCATTGCGCAGCCTTTAGTGTCTGCTTGCTGCACAGCAACAGGCCTTGTTAGACTTGTATGTGGGATAATCATCCCACATACAAGTCTAACAAGGCCATGAGGTGACCATGGATCTGGAATGATCAAACCTGTGAAGACGACAGAGCTACTGTGAGTATAGTACAGTGGCTTTTTTAATCCTGTAATTGACACTGGTGACATCAACGCTTCATCATTCCATCTTATTGACGAATCAACATTTACTGTATCCATGTGTAAAAGTGACAATCTTGTCCTCATACATTCATGTACGTTTGTTCTGGGGAGCCTTTTTTCGGGATTTGGGGGATCCAACCAGGCGGCAAGCTCCTGGTCGGAAAAGTGAAGCCGACGTGGAAGTGCATAAAATTTACATTATCTCTACTGGCCATCAGGGGGCCTCTCTAAGTCTGATTATAAAGAAGTCTAATAGAAAATCACTCTACTTCTCTCTTGATTTATTACCTCAGCAAACATTGTAAACATGAGTTTATGGTCTCAATCTCTAGTTTCAAATCTTCTTAAATACAGCATGATGTTCATTTAGTAAGTTAAGGTACTGTTTAGAGTAAAATAGAACATAAAGCAGGCTATGCTTTAAGGCGGGGCTACCTTGTGATTGACAGGTCGCTACCAGAGTCGTATACAGCGTTTCTACCTCCCGAAGTCCACACGAAGTCCACACATGCTCACTTCCCCTCACTGGTTTCAAAAAACCAAGATGGCAACATCCAAAATGCTGAATTTGAGCCTCGATAATGCAGTCCACAAACCACTGGGTTAAGTCATGCCGACTACGTCCACTTCAAACTGTTTGGGAAAGGTTACACCTACAGCTGTGTTGGTCTTTTCACGATTTTTATGTCCCTATGTTTCAAGCCTTTAGCTAGGTAGCTAGCGATTTTATTGACATTCAAATTCTTAATCCCACAAACATGTGTCTGATTGGTTTAATGTGTCTTCATTCGGTAGAAACAGACATGTTTAAATCTCTCAACAAATCAGGAATGATCAGGTCTGAAACCAGGCTCGCTGACCTCAACATTGGAAAACGAACATCTCTTGCAAGAAGGGAAACATCAGGACAAATAGCTCAGCGTTGTTGAACCTGTCTAATGCTCTGGTGGCTGAATGGGGGCAAATCCCTGAAAACTGGTTCCTAATTCTGGTAGAAAACCAAAAACCTGAAGAACGAAGGGAATCATAGCAGCATATTCTGGCTCAGGGACAATTTAGCAATCACAAACAGTCCACTTACTTTTGGTCATATAATGTCAGTCATCCCTTTGTTGTTCACAATCTTGTTTCTAATTTCTCATTAGTGAACAGCAGGATTGTTTCCGTGAACAACAATGGGGAGGGGGGAAAAGGATCCAAGCAAACAACAAAACAAGCAGCACACATAATTAAAACCCTGAAGAAGCTGCTAAACGCTTAGTGCAGTAGGAAACAAAATGACGCAAGAAAGATAGGAGACCGAAGACTGAGTCATTTTATGTTCCTCGAGACTAGCCTCCCTTTTGGGCGCCTGATTAGTGAGATCAGCAGCTGCCTGGTCTGACCACTCCATTTTTCCAAGCATCATTAAAGTGTAGGCCAGCGTTCTTCACTGGATAGATACAATCTGTTAGTGTATAGCAAGTCCTCAGACAAGAAGAACAAAGCTCATTACGACTGAGGGTCCTTGGGTATTTCAAAAGGAAAAGGAAGCAGTATCACGGTCCCTATAATTGAACGTTCATGCCGACACAGCGCTGAATCCCACTCGCTGTTACCATGTCAGATGTCAACATTAGCAAGTGATGCTCCATTTATGCAGACTGCATGTGCCTCTGCAGGCTATCAGGCAGAATGAATTGTTAAGCGACTCTGCCACATAGACAATTTAATTCCTGACTTAACTGCTGCTAGCCACCCAGTCATTGCTCTACACGGTCTGTAAATGAGATTCATGTATTTCTCGTCACCACGTATCAGGTGACGGCTGATTTCTAATGGCAGAGCAGCAGAGACGGGTCCCTGGGAGAGAGGATGTTCTCAGAAAAAACACAGGAAGGACATCAAATATGGATGTCTCAATTTCACAAGCCAAGTAAAGGGAAAATGAAAATATATGATGCTGGCGTCTCTCTGATAACCTCCTCTATCAGAAAGAACTGAAGCGTTTCTGATTCGTTTAGTGAATATTTTCCTCCAGGTGAGCTGTTGATCAAAATATTAATATATAGAGACATTTTTTTTTTTATTTAACAGGCTACAACCTACATGTCTGAAAAGCCAAAGTGGAAGTTCCTTGAACTTGCATTGTTTATAATAGCCATCAGGGGGCGACTCCTCTGGTTCCAAAAATAAGTCTGATTGTATAGAACTCTGTGAGAAAATGACTTCTTAAATACAGCATAATGTTCATTTAGTTATTTATGGTCCCATTTAGAGTCAAGTGTCTTAGAACTTTAACCCTTTAAACAGTGTGGTTTCACTTCGTGAATGTTAATTGTGTAAAAAAAAAATAGCTAGCATATAAAGCTAACATTAGCTTCATGAGTTAGTTAAAAAAGCGGTCCACCCACTAAAAAAAACAAACCTTCTAAAAGTATCTAGTTTCTCTCCAACTACATCTCAATGCAAACTGCTTCTACATGTGGAGATATCCAAAGCTCCACAGGCCTGCCCTGCCTAGTTGCAGTTGCTCAGCTATGATTGGAAAAAATACATTTTTAATTAGCAAACAATCAATTGTTAACTACTCTATGTTATTACACTATTACTACACTATTCAGATTTTACATTACTGATCAGAAAATCCTGGGTATTTCTTCGAATTCAGCTATTTCAAAGTAGGAGTGATAATTTACTGTAAAGGTGTGCAAGCTGTTGCAGCTGACTGTTTTGGCACATCTCTTGTGTGTGTGTGGGAAGTGCTAAAGCTGGTGATGACAGGCCCTATCTCACTTCCCCATTTTAATTTAGCTGTGGCTGGTGGAGAACAACCTTCCCCTCACTTAATCAGCGCCGTAAGACTGTAAACACATCACAAGCTGCAATCTGACTGCAAAGAGCTCATAGCTCACAGGTCAGGAGATTGAATTGCTTTTGATTACAATGAGATTTACGAGTTAACACTTGCCAGGCTGGGAATCAGATACACATAAACCAACATACAACACACATGACTGTAACAGCCAGATATGGACAGAGCAGCAGTGTGGAGGTTAAAGGATGTTGCCATTACACAGCCAGAATTTGTGAAATCAGAGTGAAAAGCATTGAGCCTCATTGGAGCAGATTTATTTTTGAAGTCTTAGAAGAATTCACAGGAGAACAACGTGCAATTCACAAAGCACGCATACAGTAGAGCCGGGAATTTGTTCATAACCAGTTGGTGTTTGATGGAAGTCAAATGTACTTTGCTCGGATACTGTTCTGACAGATATAGAGCTTGCAAATAGCTTCTATTTCACAGCAGTGCCGATTTGACGATTTGCCTTGACACCTGGGAAACACCTCTCCTGTAACATGATTTATTAAAACGGTATTTCATGCTAATTTACAGTGTACCGCAGTACAGTATGCTCCATGCGCTGTATAAAATGAACATCTAATGAAGAGCTTATCTTAATCATCCAAATTAAATCCATCAAACGGAGATGCAAGTGAGACAGTTTACCATTACTGATGTTAAAGGAAATGAAAACTAATGTATTCTAATTCATTCCTATTAATATAAAATGGCAGAGCAATATGGCTTCATAAATAGAATTTTGAAAAATAGAAAACTTTCTCTATAATATATGTATATGTAATATAAGCAGTTGTTATTGTTATTATTTATTTACTTATATATTAATTATATTTTACTTGAATTTATTAACTATTAAGATTAATATATTCACAGTTTATTAATTATGAATTAATTGGAGTTATAATTTATTAACTTGATACATGGGTTGTTAACCTTTGTATTATCAAAAGGAAATCATGAACTTAAATGTAATAAATAATACATAAATAATTGACAGACTCTGGAAGTCATCTGAATGCTTATGGTGTCCTTCAGTGTGCAAGTGCATTGGGAACCGATAGTAAACCAGCCCTGAGCTCTAACTCTCTCTATGTTTTAGCTTTATACGTTTTCTCTTCCACCCCTTACATCATCCGTTCCTAATCCCCCCCTGAGCACAGTGCCTCATTCTGCTGTGCAGCAGGCTCACCTCTTGAGCATTCGCATAACGTCCACAGAGCACTCAGTTATTGAACTTTGTTCTTTGCTCCAATATAGTATTTATTTCTTTTTATGCCATGTGCATAGCGTTCAGAGCGCCACCACATTACCTTCCTCTCTCCTTCTTTTACGATGAGTCACAGGCCCAACCTTAGGCAACAGCGCTGGGGAAAAAAAGGGGAGGCGGGGGGGGGGGATGTGATTTGAATTCAGCAGTAGTCAGAAGGAGACGGAGTGAAAAGGGCAGTTTATTTTAAGATGCCTCTAGTCTGTATCGCTGGGTGCATTTGTCAGATATAATTTAGAGATGCTCCAGTGGAACCAAAAAAAACCCATTATTTATTTATTTATTTAATTATAATATAGTATATATATATATATATATATATATTATATATATAGTACGATGCAGTGATATATATTATATATATATATATGCATGTGTGAGTGAGTTTTAGGGACAACAATGATTTCATAACCATGCAGCTTTTCTAAAGTGCATGAACCAAACAGCAGGGGAAAAAATTGACTGCATCCTCTCAGCTATGTTTGATAATACTGAAGTTTGAAGGTAGCCAGTTAATATAACACAGATATTGTAAACAAGTGGAAAAAGCTAGCCTTGCTCTGTCTAAAGGTGACAGAATCCAGCTACCTCTTCTAAACCTTCTAAACCTCACTCATTAAAATGTTATCTTACAAAAACTAAAAGGAAAATACAGCACTCTGTTGTTTATGCAGAGGGCTATGTGCCGGGCTACGCAGTGATGGGGTCTGACTAGCTGTTAACCCCTATTTCCAACCTTGTGCTAAGCTAAGCTAACAGCCTGGCTTCATATATAGTGTTCAGACAAAAGAGTGGTTTTTTTTATCTTAATATAACTTACTCTCAGCAACAAACTAAATTTAGAACTACAACTTTAGACGAACCCTTTGTCCAAACACACTGTAGCATATTTCCTTGTTCTTATAAAGATGTAATTTAAATGTTTCATGGGCCTCATATCAATTGTGCAGTATGTTTTTAACTTTACTTCCCTTTTCAAAAAAGCAGAGGCAATAACAGAGGCAAATTTAGCCAAACCTGAGCACATGGTCCAAACTCAATAGCCTTCCAGGCCACTCTAGCTGCACTACTTTAGTAGGACACACAGTGTGGCAAGTGGAGCGAGCAGCCAGCTTCGTGTCCGTTTTAGAGCCAGGCGCCGCATTTGCTCTCCACCGACTGCATGGCCCAGTGCATGATGGGAAACGCCTGGCTGTCTCCTGATCAAAGAGCTGATTGGCTCTTAGTTTTGACAACAAACACCACGTTTTGTAGAAAATTCTTATTTTCTGTGTAAATGTAGGATTTGACGCTAGATTGTTGGCTAGTGGACTCACGTTGTGCATGATGTGGCTGATTATAATAATAAGAATTATTATCATTATCATAATGTATAAGGTTATTTATTTAGTATCTGTAAATAAAGATATTTATTGAGAAAGCCTAATTCCAACTTGATGTCAACATTTTTTCAGTCAGAGAACTGGAATGTGTGTCCATAGATTAACGATGTGAAGAATCAGAAACCTTTTAAAAGGTAGAGAACGATTGTCACTGATGGACACGCCATATAACCCAAACGTAGTCTGAAACTACAGGTAGCCTACAAATGTAACGAACAGGATGTAAACATTTCAATGACTTCCTGTTCAACTTTTTTTGGTCGCCCTAACCCCAGCGTTGCTGTCCTTAGATGCCATTGTGTCTGGGCCACTTTGGGGAAAAAAGGCAGAAAAACAAACGGTATGCTTCATGTTTTAATGCTTCCTGCCAGATAAGGATGAGCTCAGAGCGCATCCATCAACAAGGCAGGGGCCCTGCGACAATAAATTCAGCCAGTGCACTTTTCCATGATCACAAAAATGTCAAAGCAGTCAGCAAATTGAGTTAGATGCAATGACAGTGGGAGATAGCCGTACGAGCTGCATATCTGACTCCTAACTGCTGGCTGTTTGAAGCAGTTTTGTCTAAACTGTTGTTTTTTTTTGTCCATATATAAAAATATTTCTTTTTTCTTAATCGGTTCTAAGATATGGAATACTCTGAGCCACAAGGATAAAAGCCCAGATAGAGAAAGGCTGCACAGTTACAGATGCGACTATCTTTGAAATGCTTGTTTTGTTTTCCTCTGGCGTTCTCCCCACAGTGAATTGGCATGCTTAACAAACACATCCAACCACCCCGAGGTGCTCTCTCTCCATCTCTCTCTGGCTAACGCTGGCCCAATCTGTTTGCATGGTGTAATACTGAACCCCCGGAGACAAAGAGAGGAAGAGACAACAGGAAGAGAGAGATCCTGTCGGCATTACAATTAACTGCTGTGGTCTAAAATACGAAGTGATACTAAAATAAACACCAGCTTTGCTTCTAGCAGTAGAGATGTACATTTGTATGGTCTTCCTATGTTTGTGATGGTGCTGCTGATGTTTTTGTTCTTCTCCCCCTGGTTGAGTAGTGTTTACCCTCTGGATGACATTGAGAAGCGCTGTCGCTGCTGGTGTTTAAATGTGAGTAATGAAATAAGGCGTTAATTTGACTCCTCTTCAGTGTTCTCCCCAGGTCAGCGATCTCCCGGGGCAACAGCTGCTGCACCTGGCCGAGCTGCAAACCCCTCCATCAGAGGTTGTTATGAGGAGGTACTGCAGGAGGCCAAAGGGGAAGGTTGACTGTAACGTGGATATTCACCTTTTTTCCAGCAGTAGGAGCGCTACACACTTGGGGTGTATGGTTCGAACTGACTTCCATCCTATAGGCTAGAGTTGCACCATTCTGGTCAAAATTATATATATATTTTTTTTTTAAGCAAAATACTGTTAGAACAATCAAATATGTTACCCGCTCTTTTTTAAATGTTACTGCGTGCATTGTTATTGCAATAAAAAAATTAAAACAACGGTCAGCTTGTAGCGAGATGTAGTCTCTGCCCAGAAACACTGAGGCCTTGTCCAGAGGGCTTTTGTTATACAAACCTCTTTTTTCCAACTCCAAACTCCAGCCAGTAGAAGCTTGCCTCAGTTAGACTAAGACTGTACATGATAGTCATTGCTGATAAAAAAAAAACCTGACTAATGTACAGGGATGTAAATCACAAGTTTCATCACGATACGAAAATATATCGATAAGACCAAATACATTTTCGATTTGATTCAAATCAGGGCCCTGCCATCGATAGGAGACAATATCACCTGCCCATTCAGCACAATCAGTTACATTTTTCAACTCACTAAAAAACAACTAAAACAGGATTTGACAATTTTATTACTAGTCCTTTCCAAAAAGGAAAAAAAACCGAATTATTATTTTTAATAAAAAGAATAACAAACAGAACTCCTGCTGTTCATTAAGTGCCACATTTCTTATGTCAAACGATGTTTAGGAAGGGGTTGCGCTTGGACGGAATCGATGACACAGATGTGCGATGGGCATTTCAAAATAAAGGCGTATCTAAAAGATGATAATATGATCGATGTTTTCATTTACACCAATCTATACCGATGTATCATTACACCCCTACGAAGTTATAATTCCAAAGTTTGGCTTTACCATTAATCTGCATTGGCCTCAAAATTATGCATTTCTCACATTATTACCTCAACTGCTGCTCTGCTCTTATTTTTAGGTGTATAAAGTAATGCACATCACAGTCCCAGCCCCCCTCTTCCCATTCACATAACACGGAGTAACACACACACCTGTCATTTGTGGATGCAGTTTAGAGCGAGAAATTGGGAGCGCTTGGTTTGATGAGATACATCCCCCAGCTAATGCGAACACAGCTGGAACGTAACACAAAATAGATCCCACAAGATTGTGATCTTGAGACTATTAGTTGTGCGGTCCTATTGTATGCACTCTGCACATTGTGACAACCGACAGATGCAACCAATGACATGCCTTCACATCAGCTTTAGGATATGAACGCATACGTGCAGCAGAAATAGTGTTTATTCTGGGGTAAAGCTGTCACCAGTCCAGAAGCATTAAAATGGAGAGAGCTGGCAGTTCTATACACCAACGCCCCCCCTCCCTACCAGTAACTCTCATCTGGCCACAAGTGATGAAAGCACTAATCTAATCTAAATCAGGAGAGCCACACACAAACCCACTGCATATAGCACTTCATGGATTAACCGCACGAAGTGGGAGAAGGATGAAAAATAAAGTGAGTCAGATTAGAACTGATCACTTGGGAGCCTTTTGAATGATGGAAGAAAGGGTGGGGGAAGAAAAAAAAAGAAAGCAGCCAAGCTAAACACTGTTAGGAACCCTTCCTATTGCGGGGAGCGGCGCAGCTATGCTCGTTACCCCCAGCAGTGGTGAAAGCTCGCCTTTGAAGTCGGAAACGGAGCCTGGAAACGTAATCCTGTAAAATATAGCTCTAAATAAAGCTGCATCAAAATTTCATTAGCTGGTGCCTGTGGCCCGCGGGCTCACTTTCACCAATTTCACCAGGTGACATTCAACCTCTGTGCATTGATCTGATATGCGAGGAAATACATTACATTCAAATAATTGAGGCTCCTGAGGATATGTATAGCTGTCGATTCGCTCTGCACCCCCAACACACTCTTATTGAGGGGCTTCAGTTGAACTGCTACCATAAATTAATAAAAAATTTAATACTACCACTTAATATTACAACATGCACCAATTCCCACATCAATACAACAAATGATTAACATCTGTTCTATCTTAAGTTATCTCTTAAACCCTTCTCCAGAGGCTGTATGGTGTTTGCTGTTGTCGTGTAGCTCTAATGCACAGAAAGGTCACAGCATCAACAGGAGATGGCAGTAAGAAACATGTGACCAGAGCAGAGGACGTGTTCAAAAACTTCTTGCAGATTTACGGCCTCCAGTCAGAGGTGGACACCTTAAGGTTTTAGCAGACAGCTCATCAAAATGAGAGACACTGAGGTGGAGGAGGGTGGGACGAATAACGTGCGATCTGCCTCAAAAGAGATAACATGCATGTTAAATCCTGACCTTTATGCTATTTTTAATGTTCCTGTTACATTGATGTTGTGGTTTATGAGGTGGGATGGATCCTCTGGTTGGGGCTACACCCCGTCCCCCTACCACTCACTTAGATTGTTGTGCCAGAGAATGCTGGGTACATGCTATGAATAAATATAAATATGTGCTGGGTGTACTGGGAACAGCCCCTGATAATACGGATGCAATATATATTAACTGGATTCATCCTGGTTATACATGCACTGCATTAGCAACATGATACCTCAGTTTTTCAAAGTAGACAGCAAGCAACATCAACATAAAGCCTGAAAACAAGTGCAGTGACTTGAATCTCAGGGGCCTTTACTTGACATTTCTCGACTAGATGGAAGGCACCAATACTAGATCACAGACATGAAATACAAATGCCTAGCTGTTTAAAGCAGTACTAATCAATATCTTATTACCAATGGCTCAAATCGCTATGTGTAATGTAAAAAGGCGTTACTTGTAGTGACAAATCTACGCAGAATTACACCTGAGCTCTACCAAACATTTTAGCATTTTTGAGCTTATTATTATGGCTTTCGGGCCCATGAACTCTTATTATCCATTTCAGCAGTTTCTACTGAGGGGAAAAAGCTCTGCTTAACCCTCTAAGCTAGCTGCTAAGCACTTAACTTCATAGTTAGCAACAAGCTGTTGAACAAAACGGGAAAATTTAGCTGCTTAGGAGGCATACATTTGTTGGCAAGAAACACGACTTCAGAGGAATGCTAATGTTGCTAATGTGTTCATTTTAGCATGTTAAACTAGTTTAAAAAGCCTTCTGGCATAAAAAAAAAGCAGCGGAAAACAGATTAGGTTTTCCCAACCAATGCTCCCTTGAATGTCATCATTTGGTCAACATTAGCTGGGGCTAAAGACTAACATTTTTGGGGGGTGTGGAGTTAGAACTAGGTGAGGTTACCATACTTTTGTAGCCGTTCTACATCTCAGGCTACATTAGATACTACTAGCATAACACAGCCAAATCTCCAATTAAACTATTGGTTATCATGTTGCATTGTGGGTAATGTAGGCACCAGGTTTTAAAACACTTTTTTAACTGAGTCTGGCAATGTCATAGGAGTGCGATACTAAATAGATGACCATTGATTTTCAGTTTTTCTGTAACTTTTTTTAAGATTGGCAATGAACAACATTTACAGCAAGCTAATGTCGTGCAACAATATAAAAGGCCTCCCGCTTATGAAGCAATAAATCCCGCAAAATTAGCATTGGTAAATGCTTTAAGTCCAGTGTCTAACTCAGGTTTAAGAATGGTCGAGGGCTTCTTTTGTTGTCCGTGAAAAAGTGCCACAACCACTTTCATTAAACATTCCTTTTCCCGGCCACACAACCCCAACACACAGATAAGATGAAAACACAAAACATATATTAGTAGAGCACACTAACAAGAAGGTCGCCAGTTCCCAATTTTACAGACTGAAAAAGGCCAGGGTTGCTCTTTTTCAACCATTTTCATCAAAACAGAAAGAGCACCAGGGTAAAAATCTCTCCCCTTAGTTGCTAAAGTGCACCTCAAACCAAGGCCATGTGTTTTAGACAGCCACAACATACATCTGTTGTCATGGTAGTGGTGTTTATCCCACTGATGATTAGAGGAGAGAAAGTAGCACACAAGGCCAGGGCTTAAATACTGCCACTAACAACCTGCAGTAAGCTGTAGACTTGCCTCATCCGTCGACAAATACAACAACAGACTTAACCTTGTAGACAAAACCGACCGACTGTTATGGCGTTCAGTGCAGCGGCTGTAAAGCTCGGCTGGTGATCTGCGTGTCAGAGACCACAGCGGGGTGCTGGGATATTTATCTCTGGCAACCGTTGTCTACCAACAGCTCCACACCAAAATCTCCTTTAAATTGCATGCAATATCAATACAGTGGTTGAGTCAATCAGACATGTAAGACTGAACGCCTTCATTATACAGACAAACTGACTTGTGTGCGTTGACAGCGCAACCTGGAAGATAAATCGACACATTTAACATCAACATTCAATGAAAAATTATGGGATTTTGATGACATCTGGCTTTCTGAGTGCGTGTATATATAAATATATATATGGTGCGCAAACACTGACAGGTGCAAAACATTTTCCCTGCTTGTATATCCAGTCTTACTCTGCTTAGGCCCATGAAAGAAACAGTGGAATTAATATGTCCCTTGACACTTGATACCTCCCTCTTCCCAGTGTCAGCAGAAAGCCCTCTCCTCATCATCTTCCTGCAGAGTTTTAGCAGTCCTCCGGCTCTATTACTGATGCTGTCACTTCTTATGTCCAGGACCTGCTGCATCGAAGTCTGCCTGATCAAAAAGCCGCTGACGTCTGCATTGATGAACTAAGCAGTGGAGGTGCACACCGACTTGGAAATCTCTGGCCGTGAGACTGATTAAACCCACATTGTTTTTGCCAGCTCGAATAAACGCCTCTCGTCCACTCTGGGTGTGTTCTCTCGCTAGGAGAGAGGCTTCAGCAGCACACACACAGCCTTCAAAAAGCCCATCTAAAGGCCTGCATGCATTTATGATGTTATTTATGATTGCGTGTTTAGTGTGACCAGAGTCTCCCTCGTGACTTTTACTTTACTGCATGATTTCCTACGTCACTAAATGTCTTTGTCCCACAGAATGGGTTTTATATTAATTTGTTTTGACATGTACGGGAAGGTGGTAATCCTCGAAGGAGAGGTCTTAATAAGTTCTTCCTCTTTCGCCGTCACTTACACAAAAGACAACACGTCTTGTAGCTGTGTCTGATGCTTCTCTATGTCGGATTATTAGTGTTTGATTGTTGAACAACTGAGATGAATGGGGAGGCACTAAATTGAGTACCGACACCAAAACCTGACTATGTCCAGTTATGGCCACATGAGCAGTAAACAGAAAAGCCGTGTTCAAACCGTCAAATATGTATCGATTTAGGTTAATCAATTTCAGAGATGACCGTCTAAAGGACCCGCTTCCATTACAAGTTGGGTCTTATTTTTGTTGTTCTGGGTATTATTTTGGTCAATTATAAAGCTCTACTTAACTAGTTTATTAAAATACATTTCAAGGAAAGCACCCAAAGTCACTCAGGTGATTATTACCTGAGTGACTGTAGGTAATAATCATGAGGGAGTGATTATTACCTACAGTCACTCAATAGTTTACTCTATAGATCTTTTGAAACTTGACAACATAAACGTTCTAAATGGGCTCCTTTTATTTCCTGTTGCAATGTTTGTTTGTGCAGTAGCTGACAGGGAGTAAACTTGGACCAAAGATGTTGCCCTAGTGACAGGATGGCAATGTAAAGGTCTATAGTCAGCAGTAAACTGCGATTACGGACACCTGAATCATCATCGTTGTGCATCATGTGACATATTTTATTGTGAGACTGCAGAATGTCTATGCCACACATACTACTATTTAGTTTCACTGAAAACACTTGTGAAGGCACTACCTGGTGCATAGATTTCAAAGTAATATTTCAAACATTCAGATAAAATGGCGGACAGTAAATATAAAGCATTACGTTAAATCGGAAGTGATTTCATACATTGGATAAGAAGTGAAAAATAACTGTGGCAAGTTTGGTGTTGCAGTAGAAAGTAGAACAAGGGATTTATGTTTGTAATGGACAGTTTGGTTTCGTCTTTCAACGAAAAGTATGGCTTATCTAAAAGGTCTGTTTGCAACCTGTATCATTATCTGACTACACGTGTTATTTGTCTGTTCTTTGACATTTTTGTGAAGTCGACGCTTCCCAAATCAAGTCCAATACTTTGGTGAACACAATTTAATTATGACTGATAGAGAAAATAGGACTACGGTTGCATGAACTAGAGGTATCAGTGGTGCTGTAGCATAAAGTAGAAGTACTTCTGTTAACAGTACCTTCTTCACTGTAGTACAAAGATGGTCAAAATCCTGACGGGAGCTTTTATGAGATGTCATGTTATTATAATAGACACCTGCCAGCCTCTCAGAAATGACCGTCGGTGCCAAGCATACACCATAATCAAATGCAGAAACTTGCTTGGCATTCAACTTAAATCAATCACGTACAGCCCGACATTATGTATATTACATTACTAAGTCCTCAAAGTGCAACATAGTTCATATCTTTGATAGTCACTGCGACGCTGTTGCAACGCCCTTCAAGGTCTGCCCAAGGTGAGTCGGCGTGCGGCGTCGGGGTGACAGCCTGTTCATCATGATTGGCTCAGCAGGCCCTCGCAGGGGGTTAACACATCCCAGCATGCACTCTGCCCCCCCCCCCCAGACACCATTCTCTTTCCTCCTGCATACATAAGTAATCAAGTGCGAGGCCCATTGATGTCGATCACCAGCTCAGAGCTACAGACAGTCAGATATCGAATTACTCCTTATGAAGGTCAGGATAAATGGGGGGTCAATGTTGGATCTGATATTTCGTTAAGACTGTAATTACTAGCTTGCCATCGGAAGCTTTAGTACAATAATGAATATGTGGCATATTGATGGCTTTTAAGATGAGGGCGGAGGTGCAAGTACAGATAAAAGTGTTTACTTTCTTTATTCTTTTGGATTGTTTGTGATGAGTCATCCACTGAAGCAGAGGGAGAGTATCAGCATCCACAGGAAGGCACCTTTCCACAATGCATCACTATAATGGGGCATCCCACATTCCAGTCAGGCAACATTAAACATTAACTCCGTCAGATTAAATGTGGAAAAAGCTGTGGAGAGATTTGGCGAGGTCAGGTCCACCATTTTGCAGCTAATGCGTCCAACTCATATTGTGGTAATTTCATTAGAGCTCCCACTGAAAGCAATTACTGGTTACGCTTGTGACACCTTTGTGCCGTCTCGCCATGATCTCTGTCTGAGCCGCTGCCGGCGTGACAGTTATTTCCTGTCCCGGTAACTTTCCTAAACAGCTGGGAGGACCTACTTTGTATTGATGAACCCGCGGCTGACAACCAAGAGCGGAAACCAAATTACTCTTTGTTACAGCCAATCCGAGCAAACACCTCCACAGTCCGGGAAGATAGCGCTGGGTGACTTCAATTGGAAACCTGGGGTCAAACTGAGGCTGTGTTGCGTAGCAGAGTTACATGACGTCTGCAACATTTTAGGTGTAAGCTGAACAAGTAGTGTCACAGAAAATGAACTACAAACAGAGCAGTTACTGCTATTTATGCAGATGTCTCGAAGAATAGTTAGGAGTCAAGAGTCACAGTCAAATAGATTAACAACATGGTGACATGTCCTCCCACACTGGTCCACAAAAAAAAAAAAAAGCCAGGAGCCATGTGTGAAACCTTTTGACTGGGAGAAACAGCAAAAATAGACATTGAACAAACCTTGAAACACCTGTGAAGGAGCTGTTCCAAAGCTGCCTCCAGTCAGCAGTGATAAGGGAATAACCTGTTTATTTACAATGCGGCAAGTTTTTGTAGCTTTGTCGGTGGTAAAAACCCAAAAGTCTTTACTTTTTGGTATAAATGAAGGCAAATGTCGATATTATTACACAACCTGTCCATGGGAAAACTTTAAATTGAAAATGGTGAACATTAAGAGGTTAAGAGGTTTTGTGACATGGCTTAATTGGGAGTTTGCAATCTGCTTGACCAGTTGTATTACTAAAAGCAGTTCAGTAGTTCTGTTAGTTGTGGTAGGAAGGGATGGGCTCACTGCTATTTCTGCTAGTTGGAGAGAAAAATACCAATAAAAGCTTTGAAGGTGGGACGTCATTTTCCTACATAACCATCTACAGTAACTACATTCATGAAAAATGGCGCAACATGTTTAAGCAATTTATCTAACACGGATAAAAACTGTGAAATCATACAATATCTTCTATCATGATGAAAAACATTTACCATGGAGAAATAATCTTCCATAAAGACATCTCTGTCCAGAAATGTTCATCAAAATGCCAAGACGACCATACCTCTTCTCTTTATGGAGTCAATTTATAGTTGCAGGCAGAAAGAAGCTCTGACAAGGAAGAGTTTCAATGTGCAACCCAAATCAAAGCTATGGTGCGTCACTTCATAAATGTTCTCATGCAGAATGAAAGACTCAGATTAACGGCGCTCCAGTTACATTTTAATGAGCATGTGTAGACACAAACAATCAAGCAGTGGATACGTGCGCTCTTCGTTTCTCCATTATAGTGAGGTGGTTCATTAGAGGAGAGCGCACTAAACAGAAAAGTCAGAAGCACAAAGAATGCTTTGGATTTATTATCCGTCCCTCTGTTCCACACTTCCATTCCATTCAAATCAAAACGAGACTGCTACGCTAAGACGTTTGAATGATTACATTTTAATAAGAGACTTTTAATTTGGGTCTTGCATTGTATGCGAGCGTGGTTTGAGGTATCTCTAGGGAGCCCAAGAGTACAGCCGATATTAAAAAAGCACAGATAAAGCCACAGCAGCACATAGCGATCCCTGACAGATACAGAGATTTCCTCGCTCGCGTTATGGTTCGTTCAGCAGTTTAGGGCGAGAAAAAAAAAAAAAAAGGAAAACGCTTTGTTTCGCATTCAGCAGAAAATGAGCTTTTGGAGTCTTTGAATTTCAAGATGGCAGCCTATTATAGTCATTTTCAGCGTATTTGTGTCGTCGCCTGTGCTGACACAGCTCCCTGAAGATGGAGAGCTGGCTTGGTTTAATAATCTTCTCACCCACAGTAACACACACACACACACACACACACACACACACACACACACACACACACACACACACACACACACACACACACACACACACACACACACACACACACACACACACACACACACACACACACACACACACACACACACACACACACACACACACACACACACACACACACACACACACACACACACACGTTACAGAGAGAGAGGAGACGGGTGGATGGATACGGCATTGTGACGGCAATCAGTCCCCATCACATTATGATATCTCATACCTCTCTCAGACAACAAATACCTACAATAAACCTATTTGTGGCGTATTTGTAAAGTTACTACTATCAAAGTTTGGCCAAAGGAGCAGTCAATATCTTACGAACTCATTGGCCGGTCCTCTTTGTCAATGCAAATCAGGATTTGAGAGGTGGTCTCGAAGTGTGCAAGGCCACATTGATGATCCATGAGCCACGGGGCTACAACTATTTCAAGGCCCTCCCCCTTCTCCCTCAAGCACACTCAACTATTGGCCCATCCAACTTGCACAAACATCAGCCACACTTAATTTGCATGCAATAATTCATCAGCAGTCACTCAGGATTCTTGTTTGATTGTACCTCACACTTAATGCATGCATGTGCACACACTCAAACAAACACACGCACACACAGCCCCGGTAAGCCTGTGCATTAACATGGCAGTGATGTGTGTGATTTCCTCACTGTGGATTCTGCTGCCATCAATACGAAGCCCTTTCATAAAGCTATCGGCTTTGCTACAGACGACAACCCTGTATGCGTGTGTGTGTGTGTGTGGTATATAAATGAGTATTTGATGACCCAAGGTCAAAGGTGAACAGCTAAGCTTGTAAGGATCAGTTGGAGAACTATAATAACATCAGGTATTGAAGAACAGATTTCAAATCAAAATTAATTTCACTAGAAGCTCTACGTTTTTTTATGCTAACAAGAAGAATTCCGGTGGGCTTTTATTTTTCTGACTATCACCCTGAGTTTACTTATATTTCACAACAACTTTTATGTCCCCACTAAGTCGAGACAGATTTCTTTATGTACAGAAATAAGGCAATTTCTACATGTGAATAGACTCAATTGATCACAGCACAAATTCAACGAATGTCATCTAGCTGTAGCTAGCTAGCTAATTAAGCTAACTTTATGATCGATAAGCTGGTTGAAAATGCCGTCTCAAGCTACTTTTTAACATTTCAAGCTGAGTTGTTTCAAATTGATCCCTTGAATAAGGCTTTTTCATGTGCATTTGATGGTAACATATTGTGCTAAATGACTGAGTCTAAAGTGAACAGGTCCCAGACAAAAAGTTAACGTTCTAACCACTTGATGATCCATGTATAAGAAAGAAAAGGAAATAGAGAAACAGAGCTGTTCCTGTATTGTAGTGTAGAGCTAGTATTATAAAATGTAGGATCAGACTCTTAAGTCATTCTTTCCTAACGCTGTTTGGCTCCTTAGCTTAGTTGGACAAGCAACACAGAGGTTATATCTATGCTTTACTGTTTGTTTTTTCAAGTATGCTTCGGCTTTAGAGTTAGGAAAAACAAAGCTTTTTAAATGAGGACTAACTGTTTACAGTCTTTTGGCATGCAACTCTATCTCGGATAGAGTTTGTATGGGGTTGCTGTTGCGTAAATTTCACCCAATCCAATAAAGAGCAGGACAGAGCTGCTAATGCTGCCCTACATTCTGATATAGTAGCAGCTAGGACCAGCTTTCACACAGTGGGGAAATAGTACACAGTGGATATGCCATCATTTTTTTAAATATATATATCCTAAAGCCTCTTGAAACAATTCTGATTGTTGGAGTTGTAAATAACCCTAGGGTTACCACTGTTGCTTTTTAGATAGTTAGCCAGACATGCTAACTTGTAAAGCTTAAGTTAGAGCAGATAAACATAGTTATAATTTATTTTAATTTCTAACACTTATGCTCTTGTATCTTTGGTTTTGGAAAGGCTTAAACAGGCTCTATTATGCTATTTTCCGGGTGCATATTTTTATCTCAAGTTAAGTTACAACATGTTTACATGCGTTAATGCTCATAATCCGCCTTTTTTTCTCATCCTGACTGTCCTGCAGCACCTCTTCTCACCCTCTCTCTGAAATGCTCCGTTGTAGCCCTTGCATCGCTCCCTCCAGAAAGCAAGGTATGGTCTGATTGGTCAGCTAGCACGCTCAGTTGTGGTTGGTCAACGTTTCACATTTCAAAAACTCAAAACGTGTCTCCTGGGTGACAGACTGCTGTCTTAACTGGTACACTATGGTAGATGTAAACTTCAGCTCTATCTTTTTGTTTTATGTTTGAGGGCGGGCAAACTAGCCGGAGAGTTCTACGTCACTTTTGTAACATTATGACCTCATAAAGTTACGGAAGTGAAGGAGAGAATTCAATCGAGCCATTTCAGGCAGCTCAGGAGCAGTGATTCTGAGGGGGGAGGGTAACTCCTTTTAGGCGTGGACTTCAGGTTTTACACTCTACGGACCTTTTACATGTACAAAAATATATATCACACACTAAAGAAGAGGGGGAAAAAGTGGAAAAGCATAATAGGGCCACTTTAAGAAAGAACACCCTCAAAAACACTATTGCTCTAACCACATACAAACAATACATTTCAAAATATATCTGAATAAATCATAAAATAAACAGTATGGGCTGTGGACACATACATTTAACATTTCCTGTAGAAAAACTACAGTCACGCAAGCTGCAATTTCTGCAAAGGACCTCCCTAGGTTAAATAGCTGAAGGCTGTGAAAACAAAATGAGCTTTTAAGGGAACAAGACTGCACATTATAACGTTATTGATACAGAACGTACAGTTCTTTCAGAACTCACGTAATTAATTATTCAAGAGGAATTAATTTGCGTTTTCAATGGTATGAATGGGCTTTTCTCAGAAATGTATCCAGTGCTGAAGATAGTAAAATACAAACCAAACCCAAGCTGTGAGCTGTTTCAGATTAAAACAACATGAAAGAAACAACCAAAAGCACTTTGTTTTGATCCACCTAACACATACCGGCTAAGCAATGTGACCACTTGCAACCTTGCAGTCAACTGATGAATGATGTATGCAGACTGTACGTACGCTACCACAAGTCACATTAAAAATACAGAATGTATACACAGTCAGAGAAAGACTGTGAACCGGGTTTCCTAAACCTCCTACAGAGGCTGTGTGAGAGTATTTAAACTTCAGTTCACAACGTTCTCTGGGGTCTACCCATTTAGAAAAGTGAGAGCTGAAAATATAAACTCAAAATAATTCACATATTTTACAATAAACAAAAAGGGGAATGATTTCGTATTGTGACCTGAAATCAACCATCACATCATCTTCACATCAATGTCTTTTCGATTCCAAAGTCATCAGTGGAACATAGCTGACCAGAAATGTCAGCCATTATCAGCAGAAGCCATTTTAAAATTCCCTGAGATTTCTGCAGGGCTTCTTTTTTTCCTTTTTTTTTGAGTGGATAAGAATAGATCAAAAGTGACATTGTGCTGACCTTTTGGTGCTGAACATCTTGGCAGCGTCTTCTTTCTCTTGCTCGGAGGCTTTGGGAGGTCGAGGTTTGATGTTGACTTTTCAAACCTGCAGGAAGCACGCACGGACGAAACAAACACACACAAAACAAAAAGACAGGGACAGGGGACAGAAGGGAATAACAGTTAGATTTCCAGCATCACATTTAGGTTGCCATCAAGTTGCTTGAATGCATTGGCCACGCTGATCTCATCTACTTCCATTTGCTGGACTCCAACTGAGCGATTCAAATTGACCGGGCATGGCAGGAGGGAAGGGAGCGGAGCAGAACTTGGCCGACATGACAAAGACAACGCACGGAGTCAAATGTCAGCTTTGATAATCATTTGTTTTTCTTTGCCACAGCAACACAGATTCAAACCAGAGTGGAATTAATTAGCACTGGGGCTCAACTGGAGCGATGAGGAATAATTAAAACCCAATTAAAAAGAAGGAGAAATCTGCTTGTGTTGGCAAACATGTCACATGGAGCTGGGCCGCTGAATGGTTAAATCCCTAACGTGGGTCTCTCTCTGGATGTCAGCGCTATACCTACCACGTTGTATAATGGCTGGGAGTTTAGGTTATCAGAGACTGTGGAGGAAGGAGCTGGAGTAAAAGAAGATAGGGTTCAATAATTAATGCAGAGGTCTACACAGGTCTCACTCCTCACCCTCTCCTGTCTGTAATGAGATGAGTGGAGGGCCAGAGGGAAGGAGAATGGGGTGATTAAAGCAGCCAGCTCAGCTTCATCTATCCCCCCCCCCCCCCACCACCACCACCAGTCAGATGCTGCAAGCACTCACAAACACACCATCTCATTTATAACACCTGCAGTGTTTCCTCTCTCCTCCACACACTGCCGGCAGAGAGCAGAGCTGAATAAGCAGGCGTAAAGGTTAACAAAGTAGTGCGACACTGGAAACATCTGATAATTCCTCCAGGTGACATGGATACCGTGGATGTACTCGCTTCTGTAAGTAATCTAAGGCAGTGTGCCGGCCAACTTTGTGGCATCCATGAGCCACAAATTATAGCAGAACAGGCAAAAGGCAACAAAAATGTTATAATAAATTTAAAAAAAGTATGCCTTCATATTACAATTGGCAGACGGGTGTATTACAGACAAAAAAAGATTTTAAATACAGCCTGCAGTTAAAATAAAAAAAGGTTCTCACACTGAATTGCTGTTAAGGTATGACTTGCGTTTGTTAATGCAATTAGCTGGATTAAGGGTTAGAGTCACTTTTAGAAGCCAGAAAAACACACATCTCAAATGAGGGTTAAAGCTGTTGTCAACAGTCTGTCACCAGTTTCACGCTCCATCAACGGTGGCTCCACCGCTCTATAAAACATATTTGATCAAACTATAGCAGCTCTGAGGCTGAACTTATGCTGCATTCACACAATGTTGAGAAGAATAGAAAAAACTACTTTTATTCCATCCATGTTCACACATTATTTCAAGTCGCTTCCTAAACATCATCACGCCGACTAGTCCGCCTTTAGGGAAGCTAGCTTTGCAGTAATAAGTTAGTCAGTGCTATATGCTAATGTCATCTAAAACCAACAACGCTACCAGTGTCAAAGCTAACATGCTATGGTTTAGCAGGTATAGTTTGCCATGCATCCAAATTGGTTTCAAATTAGTGCCCGTCAGCAAGCTAACATTTGCTAATTAGACACACTCACAGTTAAAACACAAAGCAGATGGAAATGGGATGCATTTGCAGGAATTTGGTCATACAGTAAAGACAATTAAAATTGGACATGAAAAATGCACTGCTAACATCTGTATGCAGGCTAGATAGCCAATTAGCTGGTCAGTTGCAGCACAATGAACAGCATTTTAACTTGCCTATAAAGGATAATTTGGTCAGTTTGGGTGCCACTGTGCTCCTTCCTTAATACCAATGCTAACAACACACTGTTCGCCAAAGTTGTCCTCCCTGCTGGAGATCAGCCAACCAGCTGCTGCCAAAAACGTGTTTTTCTACTAATAAAACAACATTGACACTATGCAAAAAAAAGCTGACTAAATGTGATCAGTCATCCTCCTGGTGGCACTAGAGGAAAGGTCATTAGAATTCATCCTCTGGGGATCATGAATATCAGCACATTTCATTGTAAATACAATACGCTAGTTGTTAAGATATATCAGTTTGGAAATTGTTCAAATTTAAAGCAGTTCTTTTTTATTTTTTATATCTGAAACATTTCATACCATTATGGCAGCAGGGGGAAGTTAAATAGATGACAAATACCTCTCCATAAAGGGCTGCAAGTACATGCCCACTGACAGCCAATTATTCTAAAATATTTCATTTCATTAAACAGAACTGTTTATCTAATCTGAGGGAAAATTCAGAACCCAGGGCGTACAGGGAGAGATTTTCAAAGAGTCGCATAATTTCCTCTTCCATTGCTGTTAAAATGTGACTCATCCACCCATTCGTCACAGTGTTTCAGGGCTTTAAAGTGATTACACAGAGTGCCTTACCAAACCCAGCGCTACCCTCAGAAAAATAATAACAAACCTTCCAGCTTTCTAGAGTCTATATACTGAACCAGGACCAAAACTGAAAATACATTCAGACATTATTTGGGATTATACGAGGCCGGCTTCACCTGCCAGAGGGCTTAAAGTGAACATGAACCAGTACTTTTCTTATTTAAGCCATATACAGTAAAACGAAAAGCAACTTGAAGCAAACAAAGAGGAGAGGAGAGCTGCATAAGTGTACCACATGAAGTTGAGTGACTAATGTCTCATTTAAAATTATGCGACATCACATTTGCATGATCTTTTCTTTTCCATTTTTCTGTTAAGTGTGAAGTCAGACACCCACTAGTGTTCATGTTCCATTTGTTTACAAAGCTGGGGCTTATGAAATGGTGTCACCATGAGATGGCGCTTTCTTCACAAAAAACACGTTAACCAACTGACGCACACTAAAGAATCACGTTTCTCTGTTTAGGCCGTGCCTTTCCCTGTACGTTTCCCGGGCTCACAGTAGTTGGTCGAACCTCAATAATGTTTGCCGCCTTTCAGTTGTCAACGGTTATTATTCACATATTTTTCATATCAGAAAAGTATTTTTTAATGATATAGATTGATGAAGATAAGATTCACAAAGCTTGTGTTTTGCTTGAACCTACATAGCTAGATCCCAAATTTGCATCAAAAATGTGATCTTAAAGTTCTCATTAATTATAGCCGCAAGAAGAGCAAAATAAATAAGGAACTACGAAAAAAAAGGTCCAGATATTATTCAGATGCTGACTCTCAGCTGACCAAACATTTCATTAAGTGACCCAGGTTGTCACACCGGTAGGAAATGTACAGTGAAATATTAGCATAACAATGAAGACGGGTGCAGGAAATTGTCCTAAAACCTGAAAAATGAACTTATTTTTGCACTTTCGGTTCCCTTTTCTTGAAGTTAATGGGTTTTTGGTTAGATGCTTAGAATAAGGTCTGTGCTTAAGAGATTTTAATGTTTTTTGTCTTTGAATTAAAATGCGTCAGCAAATAACCTGTGAATTTTTAAGCTTTTAAGTCCTCCTTAAAAAAGGCGGTTGCTAAAAAAGGCGGCTGCTAAAAAAGGCTGTTGCTAAAAAAGCGGCTAAATCAAATCACTAAACATCATCACGCCGACTAGTCCGCCTTTACAGCCTCGTTGTGTACATCTGCGCTAATGTGACTGTGGTGTAGTTAGTTTATAGCCTAATGTTAGCTTTTTACTTCTGCAGTATCATGAACTTGTGTTTGTAACAAAACTCATTAATCCAAAATCGAAATTCTCAACGGAACGAGTTCAATGCTAACTTCTGAGGCTGGCCTACAAAAATACGCCATCCCTGTATCACTATTACATAGAGACAAGGCAGATGGATTCTTAATGAGGTTAGCGAAGCTGCTACAATAGCATCAGCTACTTCAGAACTGGAAAATATCGATTCATCGAAAGAAGGGCAGAGAACTGGACTCAAGGCTTTTCTAACTTGCTTCGGTAAGAGGTTGATTGACAGGTGGTTCATCCGATTACCTGCAACGTATTTTTTTTAAAGTGCCTGTCCTTTTCCAAATGGTGTCCAGTGTCCGCTTCTGAGATAGTTTCATGTAACAGACATGAGATGGGTGAGGTTACATATGCATGGGACTTAAAGAGCATTTTAATCTTAAATGGAATGTGTAGCTCATATTTGCAAGTGTGTCAGTAAGTATGGGTTTATCTGTTTAGCGGCACTATCACCAATGCATAAACCTGCACCACAACAACCCATCAGTGGAGCCATGTGGATCCACCCACCCCCCGACATGAATGGACCATGTCTACTTCTATCTCTATGGCAAAATAACCTTGTTTAAGGATGTTCTCCGTGCCAAGCTTCATTAAGCCAGCCTTGTGTTTCAGTTTAATTGTCTGTGCACATGCAGAGCATCCTGACAAACACTATCAGCATCCAAGCATGCGATGGGTTGAGGCGAATCCCTCGGACAGACAGAGGGACAGCAGGTGTCGCCTGGTGCTGGTGTGCACTTTTGCTGAGAGCTGCCGGCCGTAAAAAGAAAAACCAACTTGATGACACAGGGGTGATATGTTCACTTTAACACACGCAGCCTCGAGTTCAGGGCTGACTGAGCTATTTCACACAAAACAAAGATGAGCTAAGCATGTACCCAGTGCACCGTTAACACGACCAACTGCAAACGGGCCAAAAGCTTATCCAGCCAAGGCAAATGGAGTAAATTCTGCTCCCAAATCTGCACTGTTTCAAATGTAAATTTCAATCCTCCCCGACGCCAGGTTTATGAATGACGAGAAGGGGATGGTGAATAAAGATATCAGCTGCGCTGGTTCCTGGATGAAATCCAGGGTGTTAGCAAGAGAAGTGGAGTATTGATCAGAGGCAGGATCAGCTGGCCCAGCATGCAGCTAAATCAGTAACGGCCGTGAAGAAGTACAGAGGAAGGAAAACAACACAACAGCAGCCATGCAACACAGTAAGTATAGCTGGAGTATTTTAAAGCAAGGCACGGCCGTTTTTTCTCTTCCAATACACCTCGAAAACAATCAAGGAAGAGCAGGAAAAACTGAACTGGCTGCTTCATTGGCTGAGAAGTGAAGACAATATCCTTTTGTTGTCTTAATCAATTTTCAATGTTGACTGTATCGATATTCATCGTAGGCTTGAAGGGTAAACAGTTCACTGATATGACGTGGACAAGATTTCTTGATGTCCTGTGCAGCTTTAATACAGAAAATGTCTATGTTTCTTTGTATTATAATACAGGGATTCAAAGCAAAAAATTCAGTGAAGAGACAATAAAGCCCGCTTTAAAATCATGAGCATTTGGTGAGTATTAAAACATATAGTCGGGTAGCTGCAGTGGCATTTCAATCAGGGCCCGGTTCGCTGCAGTGATATGACTCATCTTCCCTTCTGTTCTCCACTCCCCTGTCCCCTGGTCGTCCCATTGTCTGCACCTCACCATTGTTTACATCTCTCCCTGCCTCCCTCCAGTCCCTCATCTCTCCTTTCTCCCCCACGCGTTTCCTTGGCCTTGTCTCGTGGCGCACAAGGAGCCTGATTGCAGCACATTTCCTGAACTAATGGGGGGTCACATTAGCCTGGCAGGAAACACAATGCCATTATGGAAATTCTCAGTCAATTACTGGGCGACGAATAAACATTTTTCCGACTCTCATATTTGCGTTGGGCTAGTGGTTGCGATGCGTGGTTGTTACCTGCTCGGGGTGCATCTTATCTGCGTCTCCCGGAGGAACTCGGCAATATGCTCAAGGTCTGTAGTGTGATTATGTGATGTTAGGGTTGCCCTGGATCAGAGCTTTGCCCCTGCAAATAAAACATCTTAATGTTATTTGGCCAGCCACTGAAAAGTGAAAAGGATAAAAGTGAAAAGGATAAAAGATTCATCTTGTTTGAATTCGGTGTCCAACCGTCACGTGGCCTTGACTGTATTCCTGTTTTCACTTCAGGATATATTATTTAGGCCTAAGAATGACAATACGTTGGACTTTGAAAATATCTTTCTATTTAGTAACTGGGTTGCTATAGACAGAAAAGCAGAAAATATGACAGATATAACTCTAGCACATTGAGAGGTTGAAAGAAATTAAATGAGTTCTTCCCACCATCTAATAGAGCAGCAGGAGGCTCATTGTAGCCTGAATCATAATAGCTATATCTTTTATAGATGGGCGGCTTTGGGTAATATTATCTATGCTTATGGGAATTTCAATGCAATGATGTTAAAATATGGAAGACTGCTTAAATTAACATTTCCACTAAACAGAATATGACTTCACGCCGGCTGAGTTCATTTAATATGTTTCATTAAACTTTTTGTACACGGTCCAATAATGAATTTCAATACAAGATAATAAGGTACAAAATAAAAAATAAAAGCATGCATGTAAAGTGAGCTCACTGTAACACTAATGGTTGCAGAAATTGGCCATAAAGTTAGTCATAGATACTATGTGATATGATGGAGAGATTACCGTTGGTACATTTGAATTGAGCTGGTAAAACGAGACGTCTCTCGTCAGTCAGAAATTAGCACATATTAATCTAGAGAGCAGATCTCTACCAGGTGTGTCTGCAAAGACCACTGATGTAGTATTTGATTGAATGAATACAACCCACAATTGGCTAACCAACCCACCTAGACTGCAAGTGTATCAGACGTGTTTTTTTACTCGCACATTTTACACAACAGATACACTCTCACTTTATCCATGCAGATGTCTGCATCGGCTCAACGTCTCAGCACCGTCTCACGGGCACAACCGCGGCTTATATTTTGTTAAGACAAATGCGTGTAAACATGAGGTTGAGGTATAGAATATCTGTGTCTCTGGTGGCAGAGTTGCGGCATAGTGGCGGTAGAACGCCGGCGATGCAATCAGCTGTGTGTAAGGTTCCGTTAGCTGTTCGCTGATGGCCAAACACACCTTCCAAGACAATAAAAGTGGCGAAAAGTTTTCCCCATAGACATGCAGTCAATTGTTTTCACCCCAACTGTATCACTGGATGCAGAGCAGCAGCTGGAGGACGGTGATGCTCCCAGCTGTGTTATAACTGGCAGCAACATCTGGCCAAGGCCGGTTAAGAGTAGTGAATGAGGAGTCAGCAGGCAGTCTATGGCAGTATAGACTAGATTAGCCTAGCATTAAGACTGGAAATCTGGGAAACAGCTAGGCTGGCTCTTTCAAAAGGTCAAATTCTGCCTACCAACACCTTTAAAAGCTGGCCAATCAACACATTGTATCTCATTTGCTATAAAAAACAAAATGTCAACAATGTATGGTTTATAGTGATTTATGTGCTGTGACTACTTCTACCTAGGCAGGAAAAGTTTTGTTGTTGTGGCTGCTGGCTGTAGCTTCATATTTATAGTACAGACATGAGAGTGGTCCAAATCTTCTCATCCAACTCTTGGCAAGAAAAAGCAAATATGGCAAAATATCAAACTATTGCTAGATGAACTGTGGCTCTTCGCTAACATATCATTTTAGTCAAAAAAAATACTTTTTTGACATAATAATCAAGGTTCACTAGCTTTTTCAGACCTTTCAAGCAAATGAAAAAGGTTCAGGTGTAATCACATGTGGAATATTTGTCACATGATAATGGTTCTATATGGGGAGATTTTAAGCCAAGAGGTCCGTGGTGTTATGTTGGGATGCAATACAACTGAGCCAGTTCCCACTAAGGGTTCTTGAATCAATCGATCACCAAGATCGCTTTATTTTATTACCTAATATACAATGCTAAGAGTAGTTTAATAAAAAAAATAATGCTACACAATCCTGAAAGGAGCGTCTATAAAATCCGCTTAACCATTGTGTCCCCACCTTTAATAAGATTAACACTGTAAGCTACAGTGTGGAAAGCAGCAGATTCCTAGAAAGTTCCCTCTCTGAGCATTTCCTCAATTCCAGTCAACCAACAGGTCGATGGAAAAAATTAACCACTTAAAGAGATATTGACATGAGGGCCTGGCAACAAAGTCATTTCTCACACCGAGGGAACGATTCTCTGCTCTCGCTTGCTTGCACAATATAACACCATTCCAGTCAGGAACTGCACAGCCCCCTGAGATTACATTATGCCAAGAAAACTACTGAGAATCTCTTCTTCACAGCTCACCATTTACTCAAAATAAACCTCTGTCTTCCTTGGTTGATCTATTTCTGTCTGCGAGTGTTCCTGAAGTTTCTATGTGCGTGGAGGCTGCACATGATGATGACAATGTGAGAAAAAAAGAGAAAACCTCAGCTTTCCGGCAGAGTAGCTCATGGCAAGGTATGTACGGGAGCTAGAACACTGTCAGTTTGAGTTAAAGACATCCACACAGTTGGGGTTGGGAACTGCTGAGTCACTTCACCGTGTGATATTAGGCTGACAGAGACAAACGCCCGTGGAGTATCAGTCAAAAATGACCCCATCCCCCTTGCTTTGATTCAATTAGCTTTCAAGCCGTGTCCTATAGTGGAACCAAAGGCAATGGTCGCTCAACTTAAGTGACGGGGGCCGAATCTGATTTTAGTTTGCTGACAGCATCGCCTTTTCCCGTCAAGTTACGTGGCGCGGGTTTTGTGATGCGTGTCATCTGCCTGTCACATTATCACTCCGTTCGCAAGGGGGGAAATGCACTCGGAACATGCCCTTAATTTACCCCGACAGCTATTTGGATGATAAGTTTGGACGTTAAAGTAAAATGTGCCGATTTATCAGAAAAAGACTTGTCCGTGCAAGGGACCAAAAACGGCGGAACAGAAGAAATGAGCGCAGATCCATTACTCTCAAACCGCCAATTCGAGTAAAACGAATTTTAATCACTTTATGAAACGTCTACATCCAAAGGAGGGCCTCCGCCAATCCTATATGATATCCATATAATCAGCGATTTGGGTGACATGGCCGGCCCCGTAATGCATCATGGGCCGAGTGGACTGGGAGGAGACAGAAGAGGGTGGTTTGTTGTTATGCTCAAGAAAGGCTGCGGCTTAGCATGGCAAATCCTCTATAATCCTCCAACCAGTCCCATGGCGCTGGTTACTGTATGTAGGTAAAGCTATTATGGACCCAGATCAACCTACACCCTAAAACTGCCCGTCCTCTACTATTGTTCACCTGTTCTCTTTTTAAGACAACTGCTGAGGGTGTTTATCCTCCGTAAATCTCTTTTGAGATTATCATCATTAGACAGCGGGATAACAGGGAGGGAGCCAGACAAAAGAGAAGAAAAGCACAGAGAGAGAGAGAGAGAGAGAGAGAGAGAGAGAAACAAAATCATTCCTCTGGGTGTTTATACCAAGACGAGGGCCTCTTTGTAGCCCGCAGTCTGGCTGCGTGATCAGTTTTCTTTTTGATACAAAGTAAAATCATCACAGAGAACTGGAGCTTTAACAACCCTTCTTGTAAACAACAGTCATTCCTAGCAAAGCACACCACACATTTAAGTGGCACAGAATATCTGGTGCATCTTTGTAAACAATGTCTCAAGCCGATATGGACCCCGTAAAGCAACTTAATGGAAGAATGTATTTCTTGGAAGCTTCAAAATTCGTTTTCAGCTGGATTCCAGGAATCACATCACAACAGAAGGCAACAAATCACCATGTCACTGCCCTTGTCATTATTTTATTGCTTTCTTGTGGAGTCAGGACCCTCCCCTTCCCTCCCTCGCTCTGGTTGTTTCTCTCCCTCCATCAATTCACGTTTTGGAACACCACACGTCTCTATAATTCCAAAAATTAAACATTAACACAGTGTATATAAACTAATGATTGCAAAAGCTAAACTAATCCAGGATAAAATTCCTTCATCTAGCAGTTTAATTGCTGCCACCAGGATTGAATTGAAACGAACATGCGGCTGCTTGCCAAGATCGGAGGATATTTATTTCACTACCTTCTTACTGTCAAAACTTTAGATGACCCCGCCTTGGACTCTGGGAAGTTGTAATGCTCATTTCCACATGCAATTCATTGGACATGATTTAAAGATAACCTGTGAAGTCTTCATTTATATATGGCACCCACCAAAGTGGCTGTTACATGCCACTGCAGATGTTTTAGTCAATGCTAATGGCAAGCCCTGCTTGTAGGTGTAGTGAGAATTAGCCACCTTTAGTGGCTGCCGTTACATTACCTCTGCTGTTAGGGCTTTGTTTTTGGAGACAGCAGTGGTCCCTTGTTTGATGGCGGGAAAGAGGGAAGCACTGACGCTTGGGCGCGGCTTTCACGTTTGTCACCGGACAGAGAAAGGGGCTGATGGGTTGAGTTGATACGTGCGCAGCAGCAGCCTGGTGCCTAGCTGATCTAGTATGGCTAGCTAGTGCTGCCTCTCCCATGTTGGAAATTAAAATTACAATCCAGTTCACGTTATGTACGGCCTGGATCCTGCGCTTTCTCAAGCCATGCCTAATACGTGACTTGTCCACGTTAAGACATTATTAATAAAAAATTCAAGTGTCAAAAAAGTACTAGTTAACTCCAGTCTGAGCCAGACGTTTACCCTCTTAACGAATTGGCATCTGCCGGAACATCAAAGTATTTTTTAACCAATACAGATTTTTCCCCATTCGATCTTATGTACTGTATTATAAAGCCATTTGTGGAACAATTTTCCATGACTTTTCCAAAACTTTGATTGATTTATTTTTCCAAAACTTCTCCAGGCCTGGAGATTGCTATTTTTTTTTTAATTCCTTCACTTGTCCAGGCGTACAAACCCTGCATCAACTGCTGAGTCGGCCATATGCAAGTATTTTGGCAAGTGTTTCGTGGTACATTTTGATACATTAAATTAATCAAGGTAAGTTTTTAGACTTAATGCTTTCTTTTGGCCTGTGAAATAGAACATTAGGAGACTGAGCAGCTACAGGGTGCTTATGCAGCCTGAAGAAAAGTGCTTAACAGAGTCAAAACTTTGGCCCATGATCAGAGGGAAGGGGATTTTGATTTCAGACAAACCCTCTCTTAGGAATTTTATTATTTAAGATCAACAGTCTCGTGTGGCAATGCCCAGCATCGTTCAGCCTTGAATGCTTCTTTATTCTTTTTCATTGCAACAACTCCTTGTAGAGTTTCAGTAGGGCTTGAACACAGATTAGCATCAGCTGGTTACAAAGGGCTCCGTCTCCAACCATTTATATCTGCATGGAACCTCTCAGGTTGATACGAAACCACTAATCTACCTTCATATCATGGGAGGCCATAAAGAATCAGCTCAATGTAAAGCAGATTGAACTAGATGTCGTCGTAGGAAACACCTTTGTTCTAAAAACGGCAGCAGCTTAACACCCAGAAAAAGTGTTTTCAGGAATAAAGTCAGATGTGATGCTGGTAATTTAGTCAACGTTCACCGAGATTCCCTTGACTACCTGAGAGCCGGGCGTGTGTGTGTGTGTGTGTGTGTGTGTGTGTGTGTGTGTGTGTGTGTGTGTGTGTGTGTGTGTGTGTGTGTGCATTAATGAGGTTGCAGAGACAGATGAGATAGTCGCAGCTGTTAAAACACCACATGACTTTATAGCCTTTCACAGATGAATCGGAGAGATACCGAATTTCGTCGAGGCCACCTTGATAAACATCAAGCCTCGTCCCTTACAGCTCCGGCTTATCGGCAGGGAAACAAAGCATCAAAAGCATGAAAGCACAGTTTGATATACTTGAAATGTATTTGTTAGAACCAATTGAATTTGTTTCTTCTTTTTTTTAAATACCATGTATATAATCATCTCTGCTAAGTGAATACGGTTCAGTTTCATCTAGGCAAATCTCAATGCGGTAATCAATTGGTAACAGCAAGCACTGGCTGATGACGGCAGGGTGAAGGTTTAATCAAAGCCAGCAGGGCCGTGCATAATTTCATCATGAGAGTCATCATTCAAGGTGTATGTGTAAGTGTGTGTTTTTGTCACCGCCATGCTTTATAGTAGTAACAGAGGTGATGGTGCTCCTTCTCTCAAACATGGCAGACTTCTCAATCTGGATTTTCATTTTATACAGGACGTTCACAAAAAAAAGAAAAAAGAAAAAGAAAAATAAACTAAATAAGGTAATCATAAATCGTAAGGTGCATAAATTAAGGATGATCACATGATCATTCCTGTATTTTCTTTTAATGAGGCTCTATGTTTCACTTCTCTACCATGATAGCAAGCTAGACAGCTTTTTCAAGTCACTCATGTGATGATATTTGACAATGGACATCCACCACAATTTAACTTATTGTTAGTGTTGTTAATTGCAATCCACGTGAGCATACATTTTGTCCCAGCCCTAATGACCATATACTGATATATTTGGGTTTATGACTATTAGTTGGACAAAACAATCCATCTGAATATGTTACCTTAGGCTGCGGGGAAACTAACTGGCACTTTTTTTTTTTTTTTTTTTACAATATTTCACAAACGAAACTATTAATAGAGATATAAATAATTGAAACTCTACCTGGAGTAGCTCCTTTTTGAGAGTATATTTTAATGGATTCAAGGCGACAATAATAGGAAATAGTTTAAATGAAAAGATCAAAATGAAAGCCTATATCTTTTAACTAATATGGACCAAGTAAAACAACCAAACAAAATCATATCGGGACACATTTTCATCAAGATGTAACACCTAACACCCCGACTCCTGCATCTAACTTTGCTTTAAATTGCCCTTGAACATCTCACTACAGAGTGGATCATCAGAGCACAGCGGGTCTCTGGACAGTAACACAGCTCCCCATTTCAGCTCCTTTACCTGAACACACTGATCCTGCTTTGTGCGGATATGTTTTATTAGGATGTATAATAAGAGATTAAGTAGCATGGACAATATACAGACCCTGGAGGCAGCTCACTCTGCACCTTATGGGACTATACCTTATTGCATTATGCAATGTGGTAATAGGCTTAGCCACATGCTACTCTGGGAGGGGGGGGTTCTGGACTGACTCTGATGACTCACTTCATTAAGTCTCCCTTCCTAAGAGCTTTGTAGTTGCTGAGGGATGAACTTTCCACACTCCCACATTAACACTGACCTCAGATGGCATTTACAGTAGAGTAAAGGAGGTAAACATCCACATATGAACACATTTTAACAAGAAAACCTTATTTGATACAGACACATCTGAGTATATATATAAATATAATTCATTTTTGGTAGGTCTGTAGCATTGTCATGCTTTTCTTTTATCTCTATTATATTCTAATAATGAAAAAAAAGTCTATAGTGACCTGAACTTATCTCACTTAATGCTACTTTCTTCTCCTCCAGCGCTTCTAAATGTTCCTATAATACTCCTGCAGGGAGTCCCCTACCTACTTTTGCCAAGATCCTTATCCATTTTCTAGAAAGGAGATAGGGCTGGTGCACGTTACTAGCAGTGCTAAAGATAAACAGTACACAAGCTGCCTCTTGGTAGTAGTACAACTTCATTTAAACGACACAAACAGCATCCGATGCCACGTTTAGGACCAATTCCAGCGACCGTTCACCTGAATTCCACCTGCACCGCCTGAAAGCATCACAAGGAGCAGCATCCTAACACAAACTATTTTTAAAACCATCCGGGCTCCCCGATCTCCGCCGGCTGCACGGAAACACAACACTTTGCAAACATTAAACCTTAATAAAGGCATGCGACCTTACCGGCCGTATCAAAATATAAGCCGCTTGAAGCGTTTCGGAAATAACAATGACCGGTCGCTGCACTCCGGTACTTACTTTCAGGAGGGACATGACACGAGGGAGCCGCTTCAGACAGTCGCAAACATCTTCGGACACGCGATTCAGGGTATTAGGAGTGTTTCTTCATCAGGCGTGCACCGTCGCGGGAATGTACACACACATGCAGACATGCGGAATCATTTGACCTTCTTCCAATAGAAAGTACCATCGGTGAGACGTAGGAGAGGGGAGGAGCGGACCGTACCAAGCGGGCGTCCCGGCGAGGCGAGGGGGAGCTTTGGGCCGGAGGGAGAGCTGTCATCCTGGGATGCACTGCAGGAATGAGAATGATACAGTAGTTGCAGTGAAGGGTGGAAATAAATGTGGAACTACTGATGGAAAATAGAGTGAAGTAGAAGGGTGTAGCAATATCTCCCTGCTGTATTCCCCATTAAAAGTAGGCTACTTTTAATTTCATGCTGAAACACAAACAATGGATGTAATATTTACTGAGAGTTCCAGAGAATAACTGTTCATTTGGAAGAGTTCCTTTCATTTAGCCTGTAGGCCTATCTAACCATGAAGAATATCAAAATACATGATTTATTTTACAAGAGGGACCTGGCCAAAAAATGGCCAGTGAAGATTAAACATATCCTAGCCAGATTAAACATTTACACCATTCATATACTGTAGCACATTGACAGAGGACATGACAGGCATAAAGCCTAAATCATTTCAAACAGTTATATTCTTTCTTTAAAAGATAATTATGCAAGTCAAGAAAGTCGCAGTTGGTCATAGGTTTGTTGTAGCAGCATTTAGCTTTGTGTGAAACTGCACATCTCACACCTCGCACAATGAACGCCAACATGGCCGCCACGTAGCTTGCTAGCTAGAGAGCTTGGTAACTTAGCTATGTTCTACACCCAAATATAACATTATATGACCTATGTGTTGTATCCAGCAACTCTTTTTTTTTATCAGCCGGGAAGCAAAAGAACAAGCAAGACCCGCTGTTCATGTGAGTACACCGCCTTCAAAAAACACAAGCATTAAGCTTCAGAGAGTGAGCCTTGAGCTAACCAGGCGGGCACGCTCACATGCATTAAAAGGCACGCGCAAAACCCTGATTACAACACAAAGGCAGGTTTATTCTCTGCTCAGGGAGAACTTACTCCACTATGTCTTTACATACATGATACTGGTATGCTGCTATATTCCGAATGTTGCATAGATAAAAAATAAAGTTTCTTTTGTAAATTTTCAAAGGTTGTGGTACAAAAAAAGGCCGTTTTGCAAGTCCAGAACAGACTCTGAAGATTATTTATCTTGATAAGATGGTCTAATAGTTGTTTGTAGTTTACACAGGGAGTTTACCAAGGGATGATTCAAACATGAAAAAGGTCACATGAAAGAGAGGTGGTTAACAGGACTGACGCATGCATATACAGGATGGTACCATAGTCCAGAACAGAAAACTGAAGTAGTGAGGTTAAGTGAAAAAAGCTGCAGAGTCCCTGACGACAGACTTTAACGGTCCATAGCCCTCAAAAGTAATAGTATTTTCAAATTTTTTGAAAACCATTCACAACAAATGATTTAACTCGTATTAATACTTTGATTTTATTTATTGCCAATTCATGACTTCTGTCATCTCTAGGCCCATGACTCTATAGAGTATCAGTAAACACTAGACCCTTCATTGTAAAATGATGCATCACAAATAACAGCAATTCCTAAAGTTCATTCAGGATTACTACAAAAAATAAATGACATGCTTTGTGTTGAAAAGTTATGAATTACATATCGATCAACTGGCTGTTTTATAGGCCTATCAAGCACACAGTTTAGCACAAGTCTATTGATATGTTATGATGATTAAAGGGCATTATTAACTTACTCTAAAACGTTGACACGGTCCATGTAGGAATTGAATCTAAAAACAGTGGATGTAGAAGGTTGCAACTCTCACTCACTTGCCCCATAGAGACAGAATACTAATAGAATTTTATAGCAATAGGTGATTAATCAAATGGCAAAAAGAGGTCTCTTAACTCTATTTAGTCACATGTGAGCTACTCAGTTAAAAATACCAACTGAGTTAGATATGACAGAATTTCCAGTTGGCCAAATAGCACACTATCAACTCTTTATGAGCTATTATATCTGGAGTAAAGGGAATATCTTTGAAAAAGTTGTATCAGTAGAAAAAAAAAAAAAAAAAGCCTGGCTGTGATGAATGGAAACCAACAACTTGGACTGTTGCTTTACATTAAAATGTGTGGCCTTGTGAGAACACAGCCTCATATAAACCATTGCTTCCTATCCAAGAGGTTGCTCCCACACACTATAAAGTTGTCACTGTGGGTGTAAAGGAGAAAATACAGATATCAAACTGGTTCAGTGTGGGGGACTTGAGGTTGCATAGAAGAATCAAAACGAACGCCTAAAAACGTGCATTTTAAAAGGGGCTGTTTCTGCTTGTGCATTTATGTTGTGTTTTGTGTCAAAATGGGGATGTACTGTCACATTGGAGTTATGAGGCCCCAGGCCAAATGCAGACCAGTGCCTCTCTCACTCACTCTCTCTCTCTCTCTCTCTCTCTCTCTGTCTCTCTCGACCACACTGACAATACCAGGAACTCCGTGCCCACTGAGTTGGAAACTGCATTTCTCAAGTATAAATGAAGACTTGTTACTGTATTGATTGATGGTGTACTTCAGCAGCGAGGGGCTAAAATCGATGAGCAACACATGGAGGGCTGAAGACCGATGCCTGCGATGCCTCCCCTCCCGAACACCCCAGAGCTCACTCATAAATAAATGAGGGAGACAGTGCGTTTCCTGAAAAATTGCTTTGCTTTGAGGGGAAGGGGCCTCCGTATACCTTTTCACAGTGAATCATCCTTTCAAACAGAAAAAAAATGCCCATAAAAATATGAGATATTCTTCACTCCACAAATACATGTCCTGTTTTTTTTTTATGGAGCGGAGAATCCATTTATCAGAAATTAGTTAAAGAGGCACTTTATTGCAGCAATAACATTTAGTGTGTATGTGTGTGATTATTCTCATACCCATCGTTAAACTGTAAACAGTCTTGCTCAAATTAATTTGGCTTGAGACTAACTGAGAGCCAGTAAGTATGAATTTCTCATCTGACTGAGTCTGAAATTACTTGGAACGTGTTGTCTGTAATGTGAAATAAAGCTCAATGGAATAGTTAGAAGGAAAACTTTACACAACTTTTCACAGCATCTCAACTGTCATGTGGTTGCAACAACATAGAAAAAACTTTAAGAATTTTTTTAAATAACTGCTCCTATTTGGTTGTATTTGTAGTGAAGCCTTGTAGCAATAAATTGACACAGAACATCTTAATTCCGTCAGTCAGGGATTAAATTAAAAGAGGTGATTCTTTGATTTAGCATCACTGAACTCAGGGTTTACAGTCTATGGCCATGGCAGCAGCTCTTTGGGGAGTGTTTTGAGCTAAATGCTAACATCACATAATATTTTCTCTTTAACTAATTGAACAGTGGTTCTGGGATCCTTTACTTTTACTGCTGACGGACATGCTTGTTATGAAACAAACATTGAGTATAAACAGATACAGTCCTTGGTTCTCCCCACAACTCTCCAATGGCAACCACAACAGAGACAAAGCCAGATCCAAGGCTAGATCCAGTGGCACCCCTGAGGACTGAGCAACCTTTAGGCAACAAAGAAACATCAGCAGCAGCAGGATTAGGAAGGCCAAATGAAATTACTATCAGTCAGTGTTCTCTATCTGTGACACCTCCACTAAATTTTGGGACACAATAGCATCTCTCAAGAACTCGTCATGGTCACAACTATATGGTCACATTAACAACAGATCACCCAAGCTTTTCATCACCATTTCCTCTCCTCTGGTCTCTTATTTAACATGTCTGCAGATTCACCTGTAGACAATTAATTATATCCGTCCAGCAGAGGGAGTCCCCAATACATCAGCGTCTTCTGACTGCAATTTTATTTTAGTTTGGTAGGGAGGGCAGATGTTTACAAAGCTCTGCAGAGGAAGATGCCTAGAATCTCAACAACTTTCGTCTTATATCTAAACAACCTGCCTTGGCAAAAATCCTTAAATCATTGGTCAAGTTGAAACTATGCAGCCTCATTGACTCACTAAACTCCAGCCACAACAGTCTGGTTCACGCCTGAGTCACAGCATCATTGATAGCACCTCCCTGGATTAAAGAAACTTTTTTGTGCTGCCCTCTTCATTGAACTTTCTTTTGCATTTAATTCCGTTGATCATACAATCCTGCTCCACAAACCACAGTCTATAGGTCTAGATGAAACTTACAAAGATAACACAGACTTTTGTTACTCATGGTAGTTAGTCAAGCCATTTTACCATCAGAGTTGGGTTGCAACAATGGTCTGTCCTTGGTCCATTTGAATTGTACTCAAATTATATGATTCAGCCTTATCAATACTAAGACTCGTCCTCAGTTTGCTTTTGATGCTTTCCAACTATCACTTCTGAATTATAGACTAATTTTAAATGCAGAAAAGACCAAGTAGGCCAACTAGGCATCCTCCACCAGTGCTGAGTCATACTTCGGACTGTCATTCAAGATACATTAACAACATTTGACTCCAAAAAATGAGTTAACTTTCACGTCTGTCCTTGACTATGGAGGTATTCTGTATTGTCATGCTATTGGTAAAAACTGTGTATCACAGTGTATTATGCTTTATCACAAATTACAAATTTCTGACTCATGCTATCACAAGGTTGGATGGACCTACTTACAGTCAAGAAGAAATGTCCATCTCATGGTGTCATTTACAAAGCTCTACTGTTGAGGCTCCCAAACCACATCACATCTTCTCTCTTGTTTAAATCTAGTGTCTATAGTGACGGCCTGATTAAATAAAGATTAAATAAAAAAAAGATCTTTAATGTTTATGTTCTAAGCCTAGACGGAATGGGAAGAAAACGTCCTTTAAACCCTTTTATAGAATGTTTTTCTTGTAAACGTTAATTGGGTCAATAGAGACTTAAGGGATGTAAGAGTTACGCTTTTTAATCTACTTATTGCTGGAGCAAGTGGTAGTGGTGATGTTGTGTTTTCCTGTTTGGCAATATGATGGCTTTGTCCTGCTGTTACTATGAATAAATACAACACATGAAAATGATGAAACCAGCTCAGATAACATGAGAGGTCATAAGAGAAGTTAGGACTGATGAGGGAAACTCATATTTATCTCAACTGACTTGACAGTGCTGCTAAAAACACACAAATAGTTTTTCTGGCCAACTTGGGAAGCCAGAAGATCTTACAAGTGTTGCACGTTCCTGGAAAACCTGGAAAACCACGGCCTTTGGCAGTTTTGTCCGTGGCTGGAGAAGAGAAAAGAGTTGGCATGGCTTTCAAAAGCCGATGGCTGCTCTTAAAGTCTTTGGTTTGTCCACAAACGGAACAGCTTCAGCTCAGGATCTCCCACACAAACGCTGGAGATGCCACGTCTCCCTAACCATACTCAACCATAAAACAGTGGAGCCGTGCACACCACCGTGACGCACTGACAACAAGCAGGAGACTGTGATTTTTAGCACTGTGCTGTTTTATGTAAGTTAGGTAGATGTCAGTTCATGAGAAGTAAGAATAGCCTATTTGAAAGATAGTACAGTTTTATGAAAAAATAAAATAGGCTATGATAAAATGCTTAATGTGTTTCAAAAAAAATTGTTCTGATGCCTATAAACGTTTCTAGAAATGTCATAATTTGCAAAAATATAATTTTTATTTTTATTTAAAGTTTGCGTTTATAAATGGTTTAATCTGCATTATGTTAGTGTTTGATGGCCCGATTTACGTAGGAGTGCTTGAAAAGACATCCAGCATTTAAGGGTTAAAATAGCTAAAATTGGTTCAGTTAGAGCTAATATTGGATTCTACTAAGAGGCAACTGTCTGTACGGCCATGTTGCCGCCAGTTAGCTGACACCTCTGTAGTTCTTTTCAACGAGGCAGTTATAGTTGCTGTCAGAAATTCCCCATAGCTCCAACTTGGAATTACAAGTCGGAGGCTGACATGGATGGTTTTGTCTCACTCCACTGTTGGCTATTATGGTCTGAAAGTTATGAAATGCACGCCTACCCTCTTATTTAGTGTGTTAGCATGCTAATATTGGCTAATTAGCAGCAAACACTGTACAAGTACAGCGGATACTGATGGGAATTTCATTCGTTTTGTAAGTAGTTGGTTATAAACCAAGGAAAAATTGCAAGCTAGTAGATGAAAAGTCAGCAGATCATCAAAGTTATAACAATTGAAAATCCATCAATGGTTGTTGAGTCACTTGGTAAAAACCACAAACCTTAACCGCTAGAGGAAATGGAAGAAGATCACAAAAGTCATGGCAGTTAATCACTCTGAGCACAACAACTATCTGTAAAAATGTTCATGGCAATCCATCGAATAGTTGTAGAGATATTTTAGTCCGGACCAAATGTGGTGGACCGACCAATAACATCACCATCCCTAGAGCAGTGCCGCTATACGAGCCGCTACAAACCACAGCTCCTGTTAAACATGAGATTTCACTTTGAGATGGCGCATTGGAACATCAAACCATCATTCAGTCAGGCAGATTTAATAAAGCCAAGCCAACATATTGTTAGATATGAATGCCCTAGCAGAATTTGGCGATGGCCTTTGGTGATACAGACAGGCACAGTGCGGAAATGTCACCCTGGTTAACCTGCTCTGTGACAAAACAGATAAGACAAACAGGAAATGGCTTTTTATCCGACGGCAATGCTATCTCAATCACCATTTGATTTAATGTACGTGCTTGTAAAGTCTTGATATCAAGCAAGGGCGCAAAGTGAGTTGCACTGCTTGGGAAAGAGCTGAAACAGGTCAAGGGGAAGTGGAGGCATGTGAGAAATGTCAAAATAGTAGGTTATTATTTGCACTTAGGCTCTGTTCCCCATTCTTTCTGGCTGTCCCATCCTATATCTGTTGTGTGGGGAGGTTGCCCTGTAACTAGGGATGAAATGTACTGTGTGCTGAATGTCAGGGCTGGAGGGCGGGGAGAGAAGCAACACCTTAAAAATGGCCGCTGCCTTCAGACATAGCACAAATGGCAAAGATGGTGTCACGGTGACCTGGCACTGTAGGAATGGCTCTTCATAGCTGTGCGCGCCACCAGTGCGAAGATGTTACATGTGGCTTGAGGGCAGTTGGTGAACAATGTCTAATTAGAATAGCAGAGTGCACAAGCAATACACTATGGAGAACATTCTCTGCTTGTTCTGTTGGCGCCAAAGGACACGGTAACATCATGCTCACCCAAAACACAGGGAAACTACAACACTGTCTTTGGTCAGAGCAGTTTCATTACAAACATTGTCACAGAAGTACACGTATAGAGGATATAATAGAAGTCTCTAAGGGATTACACTGATACCAAAGATGATTTTAATAATACTACTGATTACATAAAGGTCACTGTAAACACCACAACAAATGCACTGTAAATCCCTAAGGGGATATTGTAGGAATATGACAGATTCTTCTTTTACAATAAAATAGAGGGAAGGCTTATTAACAAAATAAAAAAAGCAATCATAAAGTAGCACTGCAGGTCGTATCTGCCAATTTCAGGGTTCAATCACTGCTATGGATTTGATTTAGAGCTTGGTCAACAATCAGAGACGTGTAAAGCCCTGAACCCTGCACCGGTAATCCAAGGGACACCAACCTTAAGTCTGGCATGATGTCCTTGAATGCCAGACTAAAGGCAGAGTTTTTTTTTTCTGTTACTATGGCGAATCTTGTTACTAAGTCCAAGTCTTCAATGGAATGAGTTGTCTTTGATTTCCCAGAAGAGGCAAACAGCAGACAGTGTTTTGTTCACCGCTGTTCATACCAAAGGGACCACGATGAAGTCAAGCTAGGGCCGAGTGACTGCTTTCTGAATGACGGTCACAAACTACAGAGTGAAGCTACAGTTGCGTGATTAGACCGTCATCCTCTCAGTTCTAATTATGTGGAGCTTGAACAGAGGCAACAGGCAGAGAAGGCCCTGAGGCATTAGCTTTAATCAACCCTAGATACCCTGAAACAAAAACTCACACACACGCACACATACATACACAACAGCCAGCCTGACAGTGAGTCAATACCTGACATTCATCATTTCAGGTCCACCCAGGCTTTTTAATTACTGCAATGAATTCCCTACATGGCTCCAGTCACTATTATCACTACTATCTAAACAGGGTTTTATTGTTGAGGTTTTGCTTTGTCCAGATACTATTTCATGGATAAATAGTCAGGGTAGGCTGGCTTTGTTCTCTCTTTGGTGAATATAAAATATAAAGGAACATTTCTGGAATCAGGATTCTGAATGAGAACTAAAACACGGCCTCGTAGTTCCTTTCTGATGATATGTTTCTGTCGTTGCCTAAAAACTTGAATCTCTTCCCAAAACCATTAAGTTTTATTATCTGATGTCTCCCCGGTGTCTGAAATGTGAAGAATGATTAGAGACATGGAGCACAGCCCAATTCACAACAAGTGCTGTGTGTAAAAGTCTATGTGTGTGATGCCCAATTCATCAGTATGGATGTCACGGTGCCAGAATGATGCAAACCAGCACTCTTTGGCGTGCCACACATGTATTAGTGCATTAAAAACACCAATTTGCATACATCACATGTCTTTGAAGCAGCTGTCCGGTCCGCCATAAACGCTTCATTATACATGATGATTGTTTGAGTGGTTGTTTTAAGAGGGGTAGAGGACATGCAATCACGGGCCCCAATTTTAGATCCTCTTCATTTATTTGATTATATTAAGATTAAGTTTTCCATGTTTAATCATCGACCTCTAGTTAAGACTTTATTAGGGTCACATTTCATTTAAGGGTGTGAGATGTTCAAAAAGAGTCTCATTAAATGGTGATTAGGAGCCTATTTAATGTTAATCCTGCTGCCTTTGCTGTTGAGTGCAGTACTTTATGATGGAGATTGTAGGATGGGTTTGTGGGATGCAGCGACCCCTGCAGGCAAGCAGTTGTTCGGCCCCTCCATTTATAAATGCTCTAGTCAAAGACAATTATTGCTATATCATTAAAAACATTAAACATGCAGTATTCAACAGCATACAAATGTATATATGGCATTCTTATTTTAATTATTCATTTTGACTGTGACATGTGTTAAACTTACTTGTACGACACTATATAAAAAGTGAGCTGTAAATGTATGTGTGTTAGTGAAATTGTGTTAACAGGAAGGTGATTCATAAATAATTGCAAAGTAAAGACTGATAAATGGAGAAGGACACACATAGCGGAATGTGATGTGGTGGCTGCAATATAGTGAAACGCGCAAGGCAAGGTTTGTCTCTTGTCGGCTTCTGTACCCTCCACCAGGAAGTTACAACAATTTCATTCAATTTGTGTGGCGGTGTTGAAACCTGTTACAACTCTTCATTTCAAAATGCGTAGAAGAACCGAAGCTCCAGCATCAAACAACGAACCTGCCAATGGCGACAGAAAGGTAATACAACGTTAGTATAGCTCGCTGCTGCTCATAGCTACTGTGCAAGTATCAGCAGACCTCTGTTAGCTAACACAAGCTAAGATAAAAGTAAACCTGTTCTCCAGTCCTTCCTCGTTCAGATCAAGTGCTGGCTTCTATTCTGTTCTTATACTGATCTTACGCTGCTTACGTTATCTGGAGAATGACAAAGTATCCGACTGTGTCCCCCACTTTTGTACGAAGTGCAAATATGTGAATAGTTGCATATTTACTGCTTACTCACGCATTCGACTATTTATAATTTATTTTCTAACAAATCATTAGCAATAGCTTTTTTATTAAATCAATTAAATCAAAACAGTATTTGCCTTTCGAGGGTCAAATTTTCCACTAATAACACACAACACATAACAACTAAATATTACTACAGTGCTTTGAAACCACTGAAAATGCTAAAATGATATCATAAATGTAGAGTTTACAAGTGTATATATAAATAAATAGGTTGGTATAAGATTTTTCAAACTATAGAGTGCTTGAGTCAGGTTAATGTGTGACTTAACATAGCATTTCCTTCTTTTCTACATAAACTAGGATCCCAATCAAAGACCGCGCAGCCAATCTGGGGCTGAAGGCAGAGTGTCGTATGGCTCTGTGCTCATGACCATTGGAAAGTGTTTACTCTTGATCATCTTCATCCCTCCGTTCCTCAACTATGCATCGCTGCAGAGAGAAGGACAGATGCTCTTGCCTAAAGGTTCCTTATATCTAATACTAAAAGAGTCATTGTTCCTTTCAGTATACTTTTTAATTAACCACGTTTTTAAGAAGAAACCTAATCTTTCCTTCTATTCTTCTCCATTTTTTAACATCCAGATGGCCAGATTGTTGATGTTGGTTTGGGTCAAAAGATGCATCTTTTGTGTAAAGGACAAGGACAACCAGTTGGTAATAAATCCTATGATGATATTCTATGATCTGCAATGACTGGTTGTCTTTCAACTTTTGAAATGTTATCTACATCAGGGACACTCAACTTGCTTTGAACCCGGGTCCACTTTTTAAAATGACAGGAAGCCAAAGCTAATAAACAAACTTTAATAACATTCATCAGATTTTTTTATATATATATATGTATATATGTGTGTATGTGTGTGTGTGTGTGTGTGTGTGTGTGTGTGTGTGTGTGTGCGTGTTATATATAGGCCAGCCGTGCTTGATTGCGAGCCAAATCCTGAAGCTGAGCCTCATTGATCTACATTGTCTGGCACATAGTTCCATGTCTGTGTGAGTCTTTTCGCTGAGCTCGCCCTAACCACTTTGTTTTCTTCTTAAGTAATACTGGACGCACCGACTGGAATGTCCTCAGACGTTTGGTTGCATGTGCAGGAAAATGTGGCCACACTAACAAAGGTGAGGAAGGGCTTCAGGGTTGCTGTCACTGAGTGATGTCACTCTGACGTCACTCATACATTCGGGAACTGCGATTTTGAAACCTTGTATTATGCATTTTGGTCGTTACCATCTTGTATTTGTCCACTAGACGTGACCCAAGAGGGTGGAGCTGAGTACAACTGAATGCTGAATAAGACATTTTTGGCAACTTAAAATGTTACAATTAAATTTCATGAAGTGGAAACACACTGTGAAAGGGTTAAAGTTATAAAACCAAAACACTGACAACTCCCAGACCGGACAACGACTTGGTAGAGACCTTTCAATGACAAAGTAGCCACCCCCTAAAGCAGAGCCTGCTTTATGGTCTATTTGACTCTAAATTAGCATACTTTATAAAATTAACATCATGCTGTATTGAAGAAGAGTTGAAACTAGTGATTGAGACCAGATACTCGTGTTTACAATGTTTACTGAGGTAATAAATCAAGTGAGAAGTAGGGTCATTTTCTCATAGACTTCTATAGAATCAGACTTCTTTTTTGCAACCATAGGAGTCGCCCCCTGTTGTCCATTAGAAAGAATGCAGGTTAAGCATTGCCTTCACTTTTCTGAACCGGAGGTTGCGTCTTGTTAAAACAAGTGGGTTCATCTGAACTTAACAAAATATCTCAGATGATTATATCCCTCTGTGTTGAACTTTGTCTAGAATAAGTTGCAACTAATGCAGCATTGTTGTTTGTCAGGGTCACGTAGGGAGAGTTCCAGCTGTGGCTGTGCCACGTCCTCTCTGCTAAACAAGGACTCGGTACAGCAGAAAGTCTGGGCTGACAGCCTGCCCCATGTCGTTTGTCTGAGATCTGACTCAAATTGGGTCACAGGCTTGTTGGGGAAGGGCCTAGATACATCTGAACAACTAAATCACAAAAGCAGTAACAGTGCACTGTTTACACCATCTCTTATTTATCAATGTTACTTGGCCATCATACATTTTTAAAGTACATACACAGATTATGTTAGGGGGGTCCTTATTGAGAGCATCTCATGTGTATGTAGAGCATGGTGTTGTTTAAAAAATCCCTGTAAACCTGTGTTGTCCCTGTTTGTCACGCTGCTCAGGTCTGCACCTTTGACAGAATGGGACTGGGCTTCAGCAAGCGGCTGCTGCAGAATGAAACCACGGGAACCGAGAAAGTTTGGGGGATGTCGACGTCTGGACGGTAAGTACACTACTCCAGTTGGCAGTTTTCATATGAGTGTGGGGGGTGTGACACATTTCTGCTGTGCTCAAAGTCTACATTGTAAACATAGTGGCCCAGTTGTTTTTTTGTCACAAAGCGGTTTCTGAATGAGTGAGTGGGCTGTTTTACACCTGCAGAGCCATCTGTCTCATTCATCTCCTGGTTGCTGAGTTTGTAAAAATGAATTTGTGGACTTTTTGAATGAGATGTAGGCCAAATACAGAATTGTGTGGTGCAGGTGAGTTTGGGTCTGATAAGGGCTGATTGTGGGGAGCCAGCATCTAATTTGGAGACTTATTCGGGTGACACAGGCGTTTAGTATGTTGTCAGAAAAGTGTTAAATATACCCATCATGTTTCCAACAGTCCTCAAAGATGTTTCCATATTGCTTGTGCCAGAAAGAAAGACAAATTGTCGGTCTAAAATTGAAAAATCTTAAGTTCACAGAGAAAATCATTTTTACATCTGAGGAAGCTGGATCCAATAAACGTTTGGAGTGCTTGGTAGATATTACCAACTTCTACCAAATGGATTGACATCAAATTTATGACTCCCAGAGGATGAATCCTAATGACTTTGGTGTTGACTTCAGTATTTACCATTAGCACCATTACCAGACGTCAGTGTTCACAGCCCCACAGGGATGCTAGCATGGCTGTAGACTCTTGTTGGCTGATAAATGTCTGGGGCTGCAAATGTTAACGGGACAGTTCACCCCAAAATTGGAACTACCTATTTTATCTCTTACCTGTAGTGCTTCTTACAACAAGGTCTTTGGAGTATCTTCAATAACCTGGTCATGATTTCTTTGGCGCTTTGAGCACCACAAGCCCAGTGCCATAGAGTCCCATAATATTTGAGAGAAAGCAGATATCTCTACTATATCTACAAAGCTCGGCAACCCACACCAAAACAATCTAGATTAATATTTGCACTACAGGTAACAGGAAAAATAGACATTCATGATTTTGTGGCGAACTGTCCCGTTAACATTTGAAAAGCTAGAACTGTAGAATCTATGGAGCTTTGGCTTGGAAACTGAATCATTTATTATCAAATTTATTCTCTGTAGAACGGCTCGTTGTATGACGATCAAAGTGATCATTTCAGCACTAGACCGATCAGATTGTGTATGCTGGTAAATTCGACAATTGCACTGTGTCAAGCTAAAAAAGCCAACCTACAGCTGCTCTAGTTTGGTTTTGTATTATTTACAACTGTACAGTAACTGCCCCTTGGGAATCAATATTTCCTTGAACTTGGACTTCTCTTCCATGTGCCAGTCAGCACAGACTGATGTGTTCTCTTCCGCTGAACACACCCCTTCCCTTCCTCACACTGTTGTGAGGATTGGGCTCCAATCGGCTCACCTCCGACATTGCAACACGCTCGTCGAGCCTTAAATCTGGCCCGAAAGGGATGAGCGAGGCCGGGGTTCTCCGACGGTCAGCGGTGTGGTTTACCTTGGCACCTGGCACAGGAAGCAGGCGGCTGCCCCGTTTGAGGGGCGAGCAATCAATTTCCCAGAATTCAATATCTCAAGGAGGTTTGACGACTGCATGACCTTAACCCCGGGGAGTCTTGTGAAAACGCCTAATCCCACCGGGACACCCTCTGGGTTTGATTTATTAGCACAACAAAACCCGGGGCAGCAGATGGCTCTCAGACAGGAGCCGCTGCATCTCATGTAATGATGATGCTCCCTCTGATGATAGAAGTTTGCTGGTGATTGTTTTTCTTGCAGATTTGCAATGAAAAGGAACCAGCGGTCTGCTCCTTTTATGCTGTCATTTGAGTTTTCAGCAGTGCTGTTTATTTTGTAACACTCCGCCCCCTCCCCACCAAGGTTATTTAGTTTTTTTGATAATGACTCTTAGTCGACCTGTTAACGGTCAGATTAGATATTAATGAGGAGCCCTAGTCCAACCTAGCTGAATAAATAAACCTCATGGCCCAGATCTCAGCGTGTCCTGGTTTAGTTTTGAGACAAATGAGACAGTGTTGTTGTTGCCTTCCAGCATGGTGGATGATCTGCACCGACTCCTGCAGGCCGCTGAAATAGCCAAGCCCTTCATCCTGGTTGGCTCTGAGATCGGCACCCTCAACGGCAGGTTCTACAGCCACATTCACGACGTGTAAGTATATCATAATGAAATCTGCATCTAACATGAAGGTCAGTTTTTGTCAGAAAAGAGCTGTAGAACATCATCTCTGGCTCTGAAGGAGCTTTATTATTATCCGTATCTTACGAGTCCCCACCTTGTTATATACTAAATTGCTTAAATATCACTTTGATAATAAAAAAACGTACATAAGCGAAGTTCAGTTTACACGTCACAGGGAGTGATCAATACGTTAACCAAAACTAGGAAGAGAAATATTTGATTAAATAGTTCCCAGTGATTATCTAATTGTACTTTTGCTTTGAATGCCCCTCCCTACAAAGTTACATTCTTAATTATTCAACCTTGAAAAAGATTAAAAGCTTTTACAAAGCATCCAACCATACAATCTGCCTTTGTTAGACCTGTTTTTCATCAGAAAATTATAGGTTAAAATCTTAAAAATGTTAATTAAATGATGTAAAAATAAGTAGATTAAATAATGTGAAATGTGTGACTAAAGGCAATGACTTAAAGTTGACTAAAATTACCTTTTGGGCGACTACACACTTTGATTTGTCGTCTACTAAAACTATGAAGGATAAAAATGACTAAATCTTGACTTTAAATTTATAAGCATTTTTGTCTAAATCTAAAATAGCTGCCAAAATGTACACTGATCACAGGGGTTATTATTCTGCCTGTGAATACTGCTCTGAAGGGAGAGGACAGAAAGCCTACATCACAACTAGTGTATAGAGTTTAAAGACGTGTGTGTTTACAAGGCAAGCAGCATCATCATCATCCACCATCAAAGACCACCCACAGACATGAGTCGCTGATTGTGACTGACTCACACATGAATACATAATGCACACGTTGGGGATCTTTTCATGGGATTTGTTGATTAAAAAAATATAACATAACCAGACTTGTACTAACAAATCATTGATAACATTTTAAAAGAGTTCATCTTAAAATGACTTTATAGTTCATCAAATACTGTCTTGGGATGGTTACTTTTGAAAATATAATATGTTACTGATTATTAGTTCTACTGTTAAAATACAATTTATGTGGCGATTTTAATTACCTCATTACAGTAATGTCAATATAACATTTGATTATTTTTACAACAAATATTTTAAACCTAAAAATCTCCTAAAAACCTCAAATTGAATAGTGTCAAACTTTTAAATTCAAAGTTCCTCAGTTGAGATTGGAACAGAGCTACAGAATGAATGATATATTTTACATATAAGCTTTTCACTGCAAAAATATTTTTGGATAGACATTTTGATTTGTAACTATAATTTAATTACATCTTTATTCTGCAGTAACTGTAAAAAAAATTACAGTAAGATTTATTTCTTGATTTAATTACATCACTCTGCTTCATGTAACGTACATAGTTACTCCCAAACACTGCGTATGCATTAAGAGTTTTCGAGTATTGTAGGCCTACCAAACTAGCTCTTATCAAAATATACTCCAGTGTCCATTCCCATCCTCCCCATGACTCGGCCATCTCGGAGTCAACCGGGTGATTAAAGTGACAAGTAGCCCGCACCAGGCACGAAAGATTTAGTATTTAATCAGGCACGATGTTGCTGCCGTTGAGGAAGAAAATGATGGTGAATTGATGACACCTCCAAATGGAAATATTGCCCCTGGATCTGGCGTATATGTGGTCATCTGTCTGTCGTGACGGAGGATAGAAGAATCTACGGGGAAGACAGAGGGGAGGACGTCCATCCATCTCATTCTCATTACGGCCGGGGGCCTGGAGGGGTACAGTGGACCAGGGAAGTCTATGAGTCTTAGTTCATCTTAGTGTGTGTGTGTGTCCTCTCTTTGTCCTCAGGCAAGTGTCAGACCTGGTGCTGATTGATCCCATCCCAGACGACATTTTCGAGGACGAACAGTGGACAGAGTACTGGTGAGTTCATAGCTGGTTTTCAGGGGCGTGTGGGAGGATGGAACTGGGGAAAATGAAAACAGGAGGATGCAAAAAGGCAGAAGAGGAGAGAGTATGGACAGATGTGGATGGACAGATGTTGAAGGAGCAGGAACTAGTGAGGGATGTGGAAAAGAAGATTGAGAAAAGATCAGAGTGGAAAAGAGTAAGAGGGGATGATAAGGAGCTCTGAAGGGCACAGAGGAAGCCGTTAAAAAGCGAGAGGCAGGGAAGAGGAGAAGGAAAAAAAGGGAAATGTACCAAGAAAGAGGATTAGGATGAGGAGAGCAGAGGCGCCAGCGTGTTCCACATTGAAGCTCCAAACTCTCCCCCTTATTGGCTTCTGCGAGGAGAGAAGAGTTGATTATCTTTGCTGGGCGGGGCTCATTAGCATGATTAATCGGAGGCCAAAGGAAGCCATTAGCTGATCGCGCTCCTTTAGCGTGAAACAGACGAGGGTTGGGGCGGTGGTCGGGACTGAGTGACAGAGAGTGTAATAACACTGCTTTAATCCTCCAGGCGAGATATATATGTCAAGTGGTAGTCATTGTCACAGCATATATCTCATTATGCATTAATTATCATACATGGAGGTCGGGTCTTTATTAATGATAAAAGAGAGCGGGAGGGGATGGGGGAATGTTGGTAGACTTGTCGATTATGCAAGACTAGACGCATTGCAGATTGTTTACAAGCGACGCATGTAATGTGTAATCCTTAAAAGGTGTTTTATAGCCGAAGAGACTGTAATTAATCAGTTATATAATTTAACAACGCATGCTAAGCTTTTACTTGTAGCTAGCAGCCGGGCAGCGATGGCTACATCATGAGCACATATCTGAAGGACATCTACACTGTGTTTTTCCACTAACAAATTAAATCAAAATGTTTTTTGTTTTTTTTCCCAAAACCCATCAGATATTTTGACAGAATAGTAGTATCCATTATTTGAAATGTATTTTCTTTCAAACTATTTGGGATTAAAATAAGTGCAAAAACAATTAGACAACAAAAGAATAATAATTCCTCCCAATGAAATACAACATATTGATCTTCTCATCATATTGGTTTTCCATTTGTATATTAAATTATGTTTTAAACTTACAGTGTACTACACAAGTCCAAGTTCCTCACTATAACTGTTAAGAAGTAAATTCATCCGTTCTACAGTTATACAGCTCAACATCACTTATGATAGATTGCTTTGTAAATTTGTTAGATGCATGAATTTAGTCTTTTGTTAATTCGAGGATTCTTTTGTTAGAAATCAAACAAAATTTCCAAAAGTTGTTTCAAATTTTATACCATAACAACTAAAAATGTGTTAATCTGCAAAATAAAACAGATTTCAGTGTTTTGGGATTTGCACTTATGTGCAAATAAATAATGGTCCTATTACTCAGCCATGAGGAACCCCAGAAGTAATTTAAATCATGTTTAAAGTTAATAATCTGAATACATAGAGTGCTTCAGGGATGACTTGTCTTTGTAAGGCCAACCTAGAAGTTAGCGTCTCAAAGGTTCCCTCAAAAAAAGCCAACAGGAATTTTCCATTTGATTTTTCACTTATTGCAGGAAATTACCCCTGTGGCAAGGTTTAAGATACTTACACGTCTAGTCAACACTATAATCTTTACAGATTCATAAATGCAGTCACCAGAAGTAATAAGTAAAGAAGTAAAAGTGTAGTAGATAGCGTGATGGTCTCATTTCGCCACTTGTTAGCAACCGCCATTGTTAATACATTATATTCCCTGACACGTTTTACTTAATAGAGCAAAACTTTAAAATCTCTTAAGCTTGTGTTAACCTTAGTCATCTAACCGAAAACCCATTGAAATAACACATTGACTTTGAGACGAGGGAACCCGGAGCACAAAAATGCTGACTCATTTGTGGGTTTTAGGACTCATTCCTGGGCCACTCTATTCCTGCTTACCTATTTACTGTGTAGGTACTTTACCAGGAGAGTGAAACTAGAATATCTTTCTATGTTTAAGTGTAATCCTTGGTCAATATCAACCTTTCCTTCACAAGTTCTATCAATGTCAGCAAAGTGGTTGTAAGAGTTTATAAAACATATTTCTGTTCATATTTCATCTAGAACCACCAACTTAAGTTGAGTTAATGTGTGCTCAGATATCGTAGTAGGAAGAAAATATAAACTAATATCAAGTACTCTCATTTCAGGCATTACTCCATGATACGGCGCATCCGTCCACCAATATTAGCTCACATTTCATATCAGCATGAGTGAAGCCAGATAAGAAATGGATCCCTCAAAATGGCCTAATTTGTACGTGACTCAAAGTGGAGCGGCTCCATTTATCAGGGGCATGTGTCCAATTATCCACCGATTAATAGGCATTCATTTCACTGAGTACACCACAGCGCAGCCACAATCCAATTATTCTGTGGAGAAGCAACGGGGAAATTAAAAGACTTGCATTTACTTGGTGAGAAAATCATTTTTATCATCCGTGTCTGATTTCAAGAGGGAATAGAAACAGGAATGACATGTGCAGTGTGAAGAAAGAAAAGAAGCATCACAGCAACAATGGCATTCATCAACTTTTCTTCCATGTTTTCCACTTCCGGGGGGATTATGAGTTCGAGTTGTCCGTCCGTCCGACTGTCTGTCTCTCTGTACGGTCCATTTTGGAGAGACATTGATGTAAACTGCAACATGACTGGTTGGCATAGGCATACAACCGCAAGGTCGGTAGTTCTAGTGTTTGTTCAGCAAGGTCGCATGAAGAAGGGTTTTTCTTCTCTCTTAGATACGGGGTTATTAGTTGTCGGAGGTCTTACGGTTTTCGCTACACAAGATAAGCGTAGTAGAAGGGAGCAGTGCTGCACCTGAGCAGGATTGCGGGGAGACCGTATCGGCTTTGCTCTGGGACCGGAAGGATTTACACATCAAAGCCCCGCTCATTAACAGAGGCTCACTCCCAAAATTAGTTCTGTTGCATTTTACAAAATGAATCGCCACCATCTCCCGAGAGTGGTGTTTGTGTGTGTGTGTGTGTCTGTGTCTCTCTCTCTCTCTGTGTGTGTGTGTGTGTGTGTGTGTGTGTGTGTGTCTGTCTCTCTCTGTGTGTGTGTCTGTGTGTGTGTATACACTTGTTGTAAGGGGTCAACGTTTCCTATTTGGGATTTTCTTCTGCAGGCATCGCAGCATGTGTCTCATTTTCCTCGCGGGCAAAGATAATTCTGCCTGATGGGAAAAATCAAGCAGTGGGTCTAGCATGAGAGATTAGGAGGAAGCCCCAGTGTACGTCTGGACAAATTACATTCTGGATGAGAGCCACCGGTTTGAGACACTCAGTGCTGTCAGTCTTTGTTTCAGCGGCTCAGGCTTTGGAAGCATTGCATCTCCTCGCTCGAATACAGACAGAAAGATTCCTCACATTTCAACATAAATCCTTACTATTTGGGATAAAGACTGGGATTAAACTTCCACCACATGGCCAGACAGATGCAAGGAGATGGCCAGTACGCCCATATGTGATGGACATATCATGTTTAAAGATATGGCCTGTAATATCTAGCTTAACCTGTTGTTATTGGCTGACATTCCAAGTTCCATTTCATTCCAAAGGTGTTTAATGGGGGTTAGCACCTGTAAGTATACAAGCCATGTTCCTTGTTTACGTCCATACTGATCATTTTTGGGAAGTGGCTTTGGAGGGAGGCTTGAAGGGAAGGGGGGTCGGTGTTGCGAACTTGGCAACTTTCTCGATAGATTTAGCGACTTTTGGAGCTAGTGCTGCTAACTACTTTCGTAGGCATCATCGGTTGGATCATTTTAAAGTGGAGCGTACTCTTGCTTTTTTTTTTTTTTCATCATGAATAAGACGTGGATACTTTTCTGGCTTGTAGCGCTCGTTTCATAATAATAGCCTCTATATCTCCAGATGACTTCACTGGTCTGAGATTCAGGCTGGAATTAGACAAATGCCATCAAAAGTTAGGATCAATATAACTGAAGGAATTACACTAACAAATCCTTTTCTTCTTGTGTTTAAAAGAAGGAACTCAGCTGTGCATTTACACACTGGAGTGTGTAAGTGTGGAGTATAAAACTTAATTTACCCCATGGGGAATGTGTTTGCTCGGAGAGAAAGATCAGTGGGGAATGCTTCCCTCTAATGGGAAGGCCCTTCCAATTTAATGAATGCTGATTGATTGGCAAACTCTCCGTTTTCATCTACCATCACTTTGCAACTCGGTCCTCAACAGGAGCACCACTTGAAAGCCCCCTCATCCCTTCTCTACGCATCTTGGTCCTTTTTTAAAGTCTTTTTAATTACTATTTTGATGATAATTTCATGCTGAGACACAAAAGTCTGTAGTTAAGGTCTTTTTCTCAGTTGCGCAGCTCAAGGTCTTATATCTTGCTAAATAGATGTGTAGATCTATAGTATATGGGGTGCGTCCTGTCGTTATTTCTGTGTGGATACATGATGTGTTCAAATGGCTGCTGGTAGAGCGGTGGCCTAGCAGCTGTGGCTGCACGCCGAGATGGAATCCCGATTGAGTTATGAGCCCCAAAATGAAAACAGCCCTTTCTGTCCCATTCATCATCCTACCTGTCATTATTATGCTGAGCAAGGCCTGCACAAACATACACACACAGCCATGATCACATTTATGCACTGACATACTGTATTTATATATATGCATATCATCACATACACACACACACAGCTTGCTGCAGTGTGTATCAGATAATCGACACGTTTCTCCAGCTCACCTGGAGCCCGCTCTGTATGACAGGCAGCGTATGACTGTCACTTTGAGCGACCAGCCCTCAGAGTCTGGCAACCGCTGCGTTTGGTTTGATTTATAAGCCGGGCAGGGTTGAATATGAGGGAGGAGGAAGAGTGTTTCCATCCCTCCACGCAGCACTTTGTGAGAGGATAGATTTACAGGCCTAACAGATTCTCCTCTCTAGATATTTAAACATTTCTGCACTCTGATGCTTCTGTAGTTAATTTAACATCATCATTTGGCATTATGTAATCTCAAAGCATTTGCACTCTTCCCATCATTGATGAACAGTAGCAGCCAGTGATAACGTATCCCCCCCCACCTTCAGAACCCCATTCGCTTTCACCGCGAGCTGCGTTCAATAACCTGCTGGAGCACACAGCGCCGCTCTAAACCCCTCCGGGGATGCTTGGCTGAGATTGGCAGCAATCACCCGGCTGTGGACCGATGGAGGGATGGTGTGAGATAGAGGGAAGAGTTGGGACAGCAGGAAGTGAAATTAAGCAATAGGAGAAGATGTATGCGGGGACCTTAACAAATTTTGAGTGAAACTTGTTAACAGTTCAAGTGGTTCATCCCTGTCTTCGTTCGCACACAAAGTGAGTTAAAAAATTGAAAAATGATTTTATTTTGTGGTAAATGTCAAGCAGTTTTGAATAGAGAACTGTAGAAAATCCTTATTTATATGTTTATGTATGTTTTGTACAGTGATTAAAAAAAACACAAATAAATGCTATTTTAGGAATATATAGTAGGAATATACTTTATTCTGTACATGGCTTCCATACAGAAAGGCTCCAACAGTGTGTGATTCATTATGCTTCACAGTTTGGTACTGTAATGGCTCCCATTGTCGGCCTCAGTCCTCTCCTGACTCAGCTGCTCTCCCCCCTTCCCTTCCCCGGATCCTCCCCCCTCATCCAGAGTCTCCCCGACGAGCCGGGAATGCCAATTAATTGTAATTAGAAGCACTGTAAGCGTAACTATTGCTGTTCCACTCCACTAATGAATCAAGGCTGCCGCACTCCCCTATATTCACCCCCAGTGTAATCTGTCGGATTGATGCGGGGAGGATTCAGGCCAACGTCGGCTGTGGTGCAAGAGCGACACCTTGTGTTCACTCCGGGTATTACATCGTTAATATTTCACTTGTCTGTGATTTGGGCATTTTACTGCTTATTCCCTAATCTAAATGGTCGTAACCATTTCAAAAAAGAAATGGTCAGAAACAAAAATGATGAGTTTTCCATGAGCCAAAGTTACTGCTCTACATACAGTATGATTGGTCTCTATTTGACAGTATGAAGTGTGGTAAAGTAGCCTGGTTCCTGAACCTGTGAATTGCCACTTCTCTGATCTGTTTTGCGATTCAAATAGTGAATGATTGAAGTGAAAAAATTGTCTGATTATTACTGACTAGCTTTACTATAAAAGTATGAACATCAAACATAAAAACAGACCATTGAAGGTCCAGTGAATAGGGTTTTGGAATATCTATTGGCAGAAAGGAATATTATATTCATAACAATTTTTTTAAAATTTGTGTTTAATCACCTGAAACTTAAAATCATTGTGTAAATCATTAGCTAAGAATGATCCGTGTTGCACTACCATGTTTCTACAGTAGCTCTCAGTGGACAAACCACTGACTCTAAAGACTGCTTTTCGCATTTTTACCTGAAGGCCTCCGTAGTTCTCCGACGTGCTTGGAAAGGGAGGAGAGAGCGGAGGGGGGGGTTCAGTTGGTTGAAATCTGCAACCACACCTCTAGATGCCACTAAAACCTACACACTTCTCCTTTAAACAGTGATGGTAGACAAACAAGTGCAGTTGACAACTTGGATGGCTGTGTCTGACTCGTGAAAGGTCCAAATGTGAAGTTTTACAGAAGAGTTACAACAGTTTGTTTTACTGTTTTCACAAAAAAATATAATGTATTAAGCTCCAGGCTCTTATGCCTATAAAGTGGTACTGATGATTAAAAATTACATATATGAAAAATATATATATGTATTTTAAATGTATATTAGTCCCACTTTTGCATTGTGGTCTGTCCCACGGAAAATAAATGATGCCGTTGATCCCGGTGTTGCCATACAGTGACGCCTCTTTAAGAACCTAAAATCTAAACATCACGCGTTCTTACAGGTTCAGGTTTGGGAAGCTCCATGTTACAGGTCGTTTAGTTCCTGTAGTGGAAGAGGCCTTATAGAGTAGTCATGAGGTTCTGTCTGGCTTGTGTCCCACTGGCAGCCCAATCTCTGATTCAGCATCTTGATATTAGAAATAGAAACCTTTGTGACTTTAATGAAGTAAAGCATTGATTACTTTGTATGCACAGATAAAACTACAGCTATAGTGTGGATACTTCTAACTTGCTTTCGTCCATATCCCAAAAACGCTCTTTTCTAAGCAAATTTTTTCAACTTTCTAGTTGTTATCTCTGCAGCAACATATCAGAGCTACGACGCCTCTGTCGAGTTTTGACATTTAGCCAGCAAAATGTCTAGGGCTTGTGGGAAATGGTGTTTCTCAAAGGCATAAGTGTTAAATAGCAACGACCATACCATTATGATCTAAACGTATGTAGTGAGCCACATACTGTTGAGAAAGGATCTGTTCAGGCTGGACTTGTAGTTATTGGTATAGTTAAGAATATAAATGAGAATTTGAAAAAAAAAAAAAAAAAAAAAAAATGTATTTCTTAAGCAGAACCCATAGGTTCCCGTTTCACTTCGGCTCTCTCAAGACACTGTGTCACATCAAAGTGTCTTTGTGAAGAGGACATCAAATCACACTCAAACACAAAAATGTAAAATGTAACACAATGAAGTCCAACATTTATTTTGCATTGTACTTCTTCATGTAAATAGCAAATGTGGAGGTAACACCAACCCAACACTATAAATACCAGCATGTATATCATCAGTGGAAAAAACCTAGGGGTCGTGTTAATTGATTGGTTCAGCTTGTTTCAGACAAGTCCCTCAAATGTCATGTAGTGTTTCACACATGTTTAAAGCGTACTGTTTTGTCTTGACTTCAAGACTTTTTTTCAATGCAGATTTGGGGCTTTTTTGCTTTAATAACATTTCTTATTTGATACTGGCAGAAAAAAAACATCCAAAATATGCATTTGCATGTTTATTTTACTACTTTGTCTATTTGCGTCTGTAGATTTCTCATAAATTCACCAAAAGTTAGCATTAGACAATGCCTCATTTGCATATGTAACGTATCAGAAAATGTGTAATAAAAAATGATAGTCTTAATGTAAGTAATCAACCGGGGAAGTTTCATGGTGATATCTATTATATAATTAATATTATATTAATTTTTTAAACCTATTCATATGTAGTGTAGTGACAAAATGTACGTCATATTACAATATATATCTTTAAAGGATGTTTGCTTAAAATTAGTTTTTCTCCGATTTTGAGCCAGAAATCTCCACTTCAGTACCACATGCATACACTTACACACACTTATTCTGAAGGTCTGTTCATATATCAGTCAGAGCCTTATAAATAGAACATTTTATTCAGATTTATGGAGTGATGCAAAGAGATATCCCAAATTTCCTTTCATAAAAACCTTTGGCTAATATTTCAACAAAATGAAACCAGAACTTCAATCCTGTTTTTATCCAATGTTCAGATTTCTGTTCTGGAAGTGTATGCAAATTAACACATATTTGAAAAGATATTGCTGCATTTGCATAGTTAGTCATAAAATGACACTCTCTCTCTCTATCGGTTAAATGTTTTACTTTATTCACTCTTTAGACCATATTGTGCTGTGTGAAGCCGACTAATGCTCTACAAGTTTTGATTAAATTACAGCCTTGTGTTGTGATCCATGTAAAATTTGGGGTTAAATGTCAAATTGCCACTAGACTTTTTTTTGCCTGCGTGAGAGTTAGAGGCCTCATCGTGTACAGGTCCAGGTCCTTGTGTCCTCCCTCTTATAATAGCCTCTGGAAGTCCTCGCAGTAACCCGTTTTTAAAGAAATAAGTGTTCCTTCGGCGTAATAGTTCGTTGAGCCTCATGTAATAGTTGGTGTTTAAATGTTCTCCGCTCATTGTAATAGTTGGCGGGAGCTCGTGTAATAGTTGGTGTTTTGTGTGTGAGCGGGCTCTCAGGTAACAGAGGCCCTGCATATGAAATGAGATGGTAATGAGGAGGAGGAGGGGAGCCTTATCACTGCAGGGCCAAATTCCGACAGTGAATTGCGCAGTTGTAACAAAAGTAACAGAGCGTCCATTCAGCCTGCACTAATCCAGATGGGAAAGTCAAACAGCAGAAAGTCCACGGCACAAACTCATTTCATCACTTTATTAATTTAGATATTGCCTCCTCGCTCCTGTGGGGAGGGAGAGGGAAGAAAAAAAAAAAAGAGCCCCTCTGAAATGACCAACATCGGTGAGGCGTTTTGCTCTACATGGTTCCCCCACTTCGTCTCCTCCCGTTATCTGTTTAATTCATCCCGCCAATCTTGGCTGTCTTTACCCACTAAATTTCCCTTTGACACGCATGCCTTGCTTCGCATAATCCTCACTCCGGGGCAGAATTAAAAATGGGAAAAAAGAGGAGGGAATAGGACAGGTGGCTGGAGAATCCTTGAAATAATGTTCAATGCCAGAGCCGGGAATGATTTGACCAGATTCAAACCAGGGGCGAGGGGGCTGATAGGGAAAGAGGTTTTTTTATATTCCTCCCTTTTTATTTTTGGAATCAAGGTGTAGGAAAAGGGTGACAGGTGGAAAATGTGCAGAGACTGAGAAGTCCCTTAAGAGGCAGGTCGGAGAGAGTAGGTTCTAAATTGTGGTGCCAGAATGACTTCGGGGGGGAAAAGGAAGATGAAAATGTCAAAATGTCACTCTCCGGAGGTCTGATTTAAAAAAGTTTTCTCTGTCTGGCGAAGGCTGAGAATTATAACAGTCGACTTGTTTCTTTACATCCCTCTGCATGGATCTACCTTTGAACATGTAGGGACTGAATATGGCAGCTTTATGTTCTCTCTACACAGCCATTTGTAGCAGGTGCACAACCGTCCCCTGCTGTTTTTATCGGCTTTATCTGACCCATCAGGGCTGACATGCTTTGCCGGAGCAGCTACAGTTCTTTAGGTAGCAGCACGTCATATCAACAACAGGTGAAATAGGTTATTTTACAACTGAGAAGTGCAGCGTTTATGATGAGCGTTTGATATGATCAGTACGACGGCAGTGAAGCAGCGCCGAGGCCTGCCTGTTGTAAAATGAAGTATACTGCGCTACTGGCTTGTGCTGTGACAAAAGATACTGTAGCAACTCAAGTTGTAGTTCAGTTCTGAATAGTCAATTGAACAAATAATGCATCACTTTTTACATATGATAATTTGCGCTCAGGTAGTCCCATTGTTACCACCTAACTGCAAAATCCACGTTCATTTCTCCCTGGTTAAAAAAATGTAATACAGGCAATAAAGGAAAATGAATCTACTATATGAATGTATTAACCACATTTTACAGCGATCCATCCAATCGCTGTTGAGACATTTCACAAAAAAAAAAACAGTGACGACCTCGCAGTGGCATTAAAGGAAATTTTTTGGACTGGATGATTAAAGCAATTAACTGGTCAAATGATAAATGAATAAATAAGCATTAATTGCATTGCTGCAGCATGTGCGTTTGATATTTTATAAAGGCGTTTCATAGTTGTTTATCAGGTTTTGATACTGACTGTAGGATTGAATATAGCAGAGAGAAACTAATAGGACACAGTGCTATAACTCTGGCCCAGATCAGGACTAAGACAGGGACGAGTGTTTCACGGTGCAAGAGGAGTGGGGGTGTGTGCTGATCTACAGTGTGTTGGCTGTATGTAGGGGCAGGCAGCGCGGCAATGGCGGCGGCAGCGGCGGCAGCAGGCGCACGCCACTATTGATTGGGCTCCACAGGCTGAGACCAGCCAATTCAGAGCACCAGTGAGCCGAGACCGATTGGGCCTCCTGAGTTACAAAATCCCACAGCTCTTCTTCTCTCATCTGCCAAGAAAAAAAAGTGTTTCTCATTCCCCAGGCAAATGTTTTCCAAGAGAAAGTTTGAAATTTTTGGGGTTGAAAAAAAAAAAAAAAAAACACGGGAAGAATTGTATGACTTTGCTTGCCTTTCCTTCCACAGTAGCAGGTGTTTGTTTCTAGTAAAAATGCTTTGATAGATTTAACGTTACTGTGACACCAAAACATTAGCTACCAGCTTGTGGAGCATTTAGCAAGTTAAAGGTTGTTAAAAAGTGGACTCCATATGAATGCTTACATATTCACGGTTACTCCTCTGCTCGATGTGCAAATAGGCAACTATTTGCTAGCCAATAGCAGGGTTCCTACATGTTTTTCCAAAACCTCTGTTTTCCAGTCATGGAAAACACATGGATACTTTTGCTTTAGCTGAGAATTCATTGGTAGGCTAACTTTCAGAGCAGCTCTCCAAAACAGATAGCATTGCCGTGTGCTAAATCGTGTTCAGGATTATACTCATAACATTCTATGGTATTTTATGGACCAGAGTATTTTGAATAGCCCCTTCCCCAAGTCACATCATATGGTAGCACATGTAAGTTACAACACAATTGTCCAATACTATGAATAATGTAATGTATGATTTAATGTAAAGATTAGTCACTCACTGGCTGGCAACTGTTGTAGTTTCTATTATTATATAATTCTACGATCAATTATTATTTCATAATGATAATTTATAGGCCTGTTCATGTCTGTTCATGTCATTCAAAAAAGTGTCCTTGCATTCACTTATAATTACGATTTTTAACTCATTTAGCCAAATTCCTCAATCATTTTACCATTATTTGTGACTTAAGTGGCGCGAACTAAGCTAACTAACTGCTTTGTGTTACATTAACACTGGTAGTTTGTACCAACTGCAACTTAACAAAGCAAGCTAGCTTTCTAGCTTAACAAAGCTAGCTTACTGTTAGCAAGCAGGTCAACGTCTATTGATGCTAATAATGTAATGATGCTTGTTGAGAAACGTTTAGTAGAACTTTTAGCTCTGTTAAATGGTTTCTCTTTTTTTTAAAGCTACATAGCAGGATTTTTAAGGGTTGAGGTGCCTCGGATACTGCAAACAGTAATCATTTTGTACAGTAATAACTAACAGCTAGAACAAGCGGCGTAGTCTTGCGCGGTCTTTGAGTAAATCAAAGAGTGGGAACCCTCGTTAGCCAGAGCACCTTTATAGGGCTAACATATATCAGTGTGTTTTTAGCTTCTTCTGTTGCCCACAAGTGGCCCAAATCCAAAAATGCAGCTTTTAAAAACCACAGTGTAGTTAAATTGTTGGACTTTGGTTTGCCTCCTGCTGAAGTTTAGTGTGTGTGTGTGTGTGTGTGTGTGTGTGTGTGTGTGTGTGTGTGTGTGTGTGTGTGTGTGTGTGTGTGTGTGTGTGTGTGTGTGTGTGTGTGTGTGTGTGTGTGTGTGTGTGTGTGTGTGTGTGTGTTTGTCTGTTCAGGTATGGTAAGCTGTTGCCCTCGCTCCAAGTCAGGCAGTTTTCAGCAGCTACAGGGCTGAGCCGCATGCTGATCATCCTCGGGGTGATGGAACCGACAGTTAAAGGCGAAAATGTTTCGGAGGAGGTCATCCAGCGTCAGGTCAGGCTAAAACACACACACACACACACACACACACACACACACACACACACACACACACACACACACACAAATAAACACACGCACACACTGCAGTATGCCCCAAAGACTGTGACATAGAATGTTCAAGAAATTAAAGAATTTTTTTTTTGTACTGGTTGTATCATTCTTAAAGTGACATAGCAGGTCAGTGATGATTTAGAGGAGATTTAGGGATAAACATAACATCATCAAGGGCTTAAATACCATAGATGTTGACATCTCTATAGTCTGAAGACAACACTTTTATTCTCTGTTCCTCTGCTCGGGCAATGTCTGTGCTTTCATTAACCTCATTTAGGAATATTAAGGAAATACAATGATATGTTTCAAGGAATTTAAAAGGAACTCCTCCCATCTTACCCCATCTTCTCCCTGCGGCCACAGGATGGTGCTAGTGCGAGAATAATACCGTCCCCTCCTCAGCAGAGAGATGCGAGTGGGTGATGACTGCAGAGGCGTTTGTGTCTCAGTGACGGCCGGGGAATGTGAATTTCTTTGGCACACGGGCGGCAGGCTTCACTTTTAAAATAAATGAGTATTGAACCTGTTCCCGGAGCTGACGTGACGCTGCAGTTTGCACTGTTATCTTCTGACGTCTGCTATATTGTAAACCCAGCCCTCTGACAGGCCATACAGGCCGCGAGGAAACAGGCTCTTAATATAAGCGACACGCTTTTTTCTGCCGCAGATGAAGTTTCTCTCTTTCTTTTATTTCGCACTTGTCCACACTCTGATCTGCTGTGAATCAAAACACACACACAGTGCTGTCATGAAGCCCTGTAGTCATGTCTTTTTTGAGCTGCTATGGAAAACATATCAGGCAGAGGAGGAGTTCTAGATTCTAGTGATGAAGAGCAACCAATTTCGTTGGTAACATAATGCTCTGTATAGATGACATCTCATTATAGCAGGGAAACAAACGCTCATGTTGGGAGCACTAGGGACATGAAAAAAAGAGATTGTTGCAGGGGAGCTAATTTAGCAGTATTTAAACCCACTCTGTCCCACTTGAAATTCCTTTTTTTTATGTGTTCGGAGACTTCAGTGACCCTCTGCGATCTCCAACATCCCCCCAGCATCACATTTGAGCCGCAGCTGTTAACAGTTGGTTAAGACGGCGCGTTCTCTGCAGCCAGCCACCCACGATTTGATGGCAGCAGTGATGAGGGACCCATTTCAGCTTTTCAAGTATTACAGTCGTTGCCAGAGAGATAAGGACATCATTGTGCTGGGATTCTCCAAGGACAGAGAGAGGGTTTTGCAGACAGGCTAGTGAAGGTTATAACACACACACACACACACACACACACACACACACACACACACACACACACACACACACACACACACACACACACACACACACGCACAGAGACAGTCACAAGCTAGCCGGACTCAATAGAGCATGCAGTCCATTTCTCAAGGGCATGTTCTGTAACCAGCGCTTAATTGAACCGGAGCAGAATTGTTTGCTACTATGTTAGAGGCTCCAAAGCTATCTGGTCTCATCGCATGCGGAAGATTGATGCAAATTCTGCTCAGTTTGGGGGTTCACGTCTTTTCCTCAGTAGCGTGTGGTGAACTTTCTCTGCCCTGAGCCGCAGAATCAAGAGAACCAAGACTGAGATTTTCAATGTCATATCAGTATTCTGGTCTGAGCCGGACGCAGACTTCAGTGCATTCAAATTAGCTCGTAGCTCATTTTCACATCTTTTCCATATCATCTTGGAAAATGCAAGGATGGGACTAAGAAGTTAGAGCTTTACATGTCTCTTGGCATTGGAAGACGCTTCAGCAGCTCTGACTCAGGGATTTAAACAAACTATAATCATACTGTAAGGGCAGTTATGATAAACTATACGCGGGGTTGTTCTAAATAAAGCGAGGCTTTGTAAAGATCTTGCTTACAACACATACACACAACTGTGTCCGTCCCAATTTTGGATTACGCTGCAGGGATCTAGGTTGGTTGTAGACAAGCAAAGAAATGACAAAGTGCAAAGCCGAGTTATGCTTTTATTTTTGGGACATGGATAAAATGGCCCCAAAAACTGTTAGCGTGTGGTGATATGGGACCAGAGCCGTGTGTGGCAAGGCAAATAAAAGGGTGACATGCTGCGACTGTGAAGATGCTTGATCAACATGTCTGCCAATAGACTTACCGAACAGATCTTTTACTGGGATTTCTCAGATTACTATCCAGGGCGTAACTTTCTATATGTTCTTCAGTGTCACGTGGCTTTCCCCTTTGTTTTCCGTTGCCTCTGAAGGTAACATATGTCTTTTAGGCGTTATAACAAATAAATCATTCCTTTTAGGTGTTGTGACAATTTTATTTTCTCTATCTCTTTGTCTCTTATAGAAATACCTACTAAGTAACCCTGCCCACCAGAGCAGTGCTGTGGATGAGCATTACTTTCTGAATGAAAGTGCATCTCAAGTAAGGTATGATGACAGTTTTTGTCCCTGTTTTCCGGGTGGTTTTGCAATTTGCATGTTTAATGTGGAAGTCAAGATGAACATTGGAATTAGAAAACATCATAATATTACATTTTTGTTGTCGTTTTTAAAGGGATATCACAAAGTTTAAGCCGCTCTCCAGCAGGACGTCAGTGAGCGTGATCACCGGCGATTCCTTTGACCAGCAAATACCAGAACATCTAAACCAGGTGAGAGTGTTTACAACTCCACAACGCATTGTTAACTCTTGTACAGTGACAGGACAGTACTGTAGTCACGCTTGTGTGGAAAAAATATATATATATTTTCCCTGCACCAGATGGTAGCCGAGCTTCAAAAGAAGTTTCTGGAGGAGTCCTACCCGTCAGCCAATCACATCCACATAAAAGGAGCAGACCGGCGAATGATCTACAAGGAACCATCTGCCATCAGCCAGCACCTGAGGAAGCTAGTCAACCGACGACAAGCCAAACAGCAGAGCGAGTGACCCATGGCCAACATGCAACAATAGCCCAGACATGGACAGGGTAATCATTGAATATGTTTTAAATATTCAATAAAATATTCAGGTCCATCTTTTTATTTTTTATTTTTAAAAACTTTCCCTGCAGCAATCTATAGAGATTTTGTACATGTCTGGTAGGGTTCATCAAAAAGTCAATTTTTGAACATTGGGAGCTTTTAAATTGTAAAATAACTGGAGGGTTATTCAGTGCGATGACATATTTGCTGTCTTAGAGTCGGGAAATCTTATCTTTCGAGTTGTTATTTCAGTCTCTCTACCTGATTGGCCAGTGACAAAAATTAATACATTACTCCTTATCAATGTAAAGGCCACACACGCCGCTGCTCATTTTATCTCATTTGGTTCAGTCTTAATATTCTGCCTTGTTATAGCCACAGGGTAACGTACATTGAGTTCTCTCTCTCTCTGTTGCGTCAGCTTCAGTCATTTGTTTCTTGCATATAATTGAGTTACATCACAAACAGTTGTAGACCTCCATGTTTGGACTTTTAATCAGCGGACAGATGAGTCTGGCCTGCAAAGCTGTATTTTTATACGTTTTAAACTGCATGGAACTCACTTTTGTGTCCAACATGATTTGTTTCGATGAAAGAAAGGGCAGACAGCAATGGTTTATCCTGAGGATTTAAGTTTAATTATGACACCACATCAAAATAAAAATTTCCAACAGATCTGGAATTTAATTCCATCCATATACATGCATAGCAACAACGTTTTAAGAAACATTTTCTCCCATAATCAGGACATTGGAATGATCATTTTACATCAGTATCCCCACTGACCTCCCACCCATCTTGTTCATCAGCAATAAACGTAATTCTTGTACAACTTCTTTTTTTTTTCCTTCCCTACGGGGGTTACAAATAATTATATGCACAGTCCCCCAATTCATAATACTGCTTTCAGTAATGTTCCCTCATTTACAAAGTATTGCATTGAGAGCAAAATTTCAAAAAGGGAGACCAAAGTGTATCATCAAACAGAAATACGAGTACTATACAAGAATGCTGCCATCCTCATGAAAACATCCACATCTGAGTTGAAGAAAAGAGACAGGGACAAACAGCCACATATGTATGCAAAGCCATATGTATATGCCAAAATGTGAGATGCAGGGTTGTGCCTGGTTATCACCCCCGAAATGGTGATTTCTTTAAGGCAAACAAGTCATTAGTAGCAATCTGCATGTGACATTGTGAGCGTATACAGAAACTGGTACAGCAAATAAGAATACACAAGTGCCTCAGTAGCTATTTTTGTGTCTAAAATGCATCTCATTTTTGTATTGTCTATTTGTTTCATTGAGCCTACACTACAGTGTAAACAATATGTGTGCTACACAAGAATGACTATACAATAACATTACAAACAACTCTGATATAAATTTCATTTTGAATTTAAATTAAGATCACTACTCCTATTAATACTGATTGTAAAATAAATTAATGAGAAAGTGGCACCAATATTATTCTTGATTCATTTTTCTTCTCTTTTTTTTTTTTTTTTTTTTTTTAACCGATGGTTTTGCATTTTTAAGTCTTAAAATGATGAAAGAAGAAGCTTCTCTTGATTGTCCACGAGCAGCGTTTAGCACTGCATGATGCACTATTCCAGACACAACAGTGTACCAAAACAAAGGAGGAAAAAAGGGGGTAAAAGTTGGGTGGGGGGAGGGGGTAAAAGGTGTGGGAGTGAGAAGATGAGCACGTCTTCCTCTTCTCAACTTATTTGACATGCTCTGCAGCATGTGATGAACAGTAAAACTTCTTATGGGTAATAAAGTTTGACAGGTTGTTGAACTGGATATCACAGAGGCGGCAGTACTTGCCACTTCCAGAGCCGTTCACGCCTTTGTTGGCTGTGGGCGCCGCCTCCTCGCCCGGAGACTTGGAGGAAGGCGACATGTTCTCGTTGGAGTCGGCCTGGTTCTCGCCGGCCCACGTAGGTGACGGATTAGGAGGTTGGCCGTCTGGCTGGGGCTGATTCTCCTGCTGCGGTGGAGCTGTGCCCGAACGCTCCTCGGGCTTGTGCCCCCCGTTGACGATGACCATGCCCCGGTTTTTGGGGAGAAGGGGAAGGGGCTCCTTGCCAGGGTGGGGGCAGCCGTTAGCAGCAGGCTGCTGGGCCGGCTCTCTGGTCGCTCCTGCCTCTCCTCCTCCTCCTCCTGTGCCTCCTCCCCCGTTAACGCTCTGCTCCTGCTCGCTGGGCTCTCCCTGCATCACTGGTCCCCCGGTCACATAATCGGTTGGCTTTATCCCAAAATACGGCGATAGTTGCTCGGGACCTTTCACCTTCTTTATTGCTCCGGGATAAAGGCAGTGGGGCAGAAACATATTCTTGTTCTCGTCTTTTGATGGGATGAGCTGGGGCTCAGCAAAAGGCTTGAGTCCTGGCACGTTCCCCAGGTGAGGGGGGAACATGCCTCCATTCTGCACCATCCCCTTCCCACTGCCATTCTTCTCACACTTGCCCGGGCTCTTATCGTAGACGTCATCAGGGTTGTTATTGCCTTCGCTCTTCACATCTGGGAACATGGTCGGCTCCAGGCTGCCAGTCTCATTGTGTTGTTGCTGCTGTTGTGGCTGTTGTTGAGCGGCGGCGGCGGCGGCGGCAGCAGCGGCGGCGGCTGTTGCAGGGCAAAAGTTCTGTTTGTGCGCCAGGTAGTTCTCCACTTTGTTAAAACTTATCTTGCACACGGCACATTCGTGATAGTCCAACAGTCTTTTTGGGGAGCTACATGTCTTGTCGGAGACAGGCGAACACTTTTTGCTGAGATCAATGGGGGCGTCCAGCTCCTGCTGCTCCACTGTATTGCATTTGGGAGCCAGAATAGGTTTAGTGACGGTCAAGGAGGCTTCCAGGTGTTTGGGTACCATGCCGGGAAAGATGTCGCAGCGCGGGTGGAAGCGGTCTGCTAGGCTCTCTACAGCTTCCTGGGATGTACAAGGGTTCATAGGAGGAACCCCGAGGAAACCTGCCTGACCCATAGGGTTCCTCTGGTGGTCCTGGTCTGGCAGACACATCTCGTACATCTTCCTGCGCTTGCGGGCCCTTATGGTTCTCTGCATGGAGGGTACCTTGTTGCTGGACATACGTTTCATGGGCGGGTCATGACGCGTGGCACAGTAGTACTGCTTGTGGACCATGAAGGTCTCGTGACGACTGAAGGTGATATTGCAGGCTTCGCAGGTTGTCTTGTTTGGGTCATTGTCACTTTCCACCAAACCTGTACTGGGGCTTTTCCCCTCCAGTTGCTTGCCGTTCAGCCTCTCCTCAGCACCTGTCGGGGTAGAGACCTTCTTCACCTGTCCGGCTAGATCCTTCTCAGGCCCTTTGGCCCCAGCGTTGATCATGTCCAAAACATTGGTGTTCAGACATGCAGACTGCATGAGGTGGTTGTCGGCGTCTGTAGGGTGGCAACCGGTCAACATGCTAACAGAACTGTGACCACTGTTGGGGCTCACCGCCTCGGGAACCTTATCCGAGAGGGCGGAGAAGTCCGGTGACTTTGCCATGTGTTGCCAGCGGCTGTTACAGTAGTGCTTTTTGTGGACCAAATAGTTGTCCAGGTTGCTGAAGGTGATATTGCATTCGAAACAGGTGGCCCCTTTGGGCATGAGAGGGCTGTAGATGACAGGGGGGTAGCTGTTCCCTCCGTGGCGCAGCCTCCGGTGAACAAGCTCTGACATTTTAGCCAGAATCTCAGAAGCCTGCGGGACTACTGAAATGTCTTGGGAGAAAGCAAACTGAGACAAGAAGGGGCCCATGGGAAATGTAGGCATGTTATGCTGCACAGGGGAGGAGGCCAGCCGGGGGCTGGAGGGCTCAGACTTGATCCTAGTGTAAGAAAAACTGGCTTTGCTGCCTGGGTGGGCCTCTCCCTTCTGAACAGACAGCATGGGCTTCTTCTCAGCCTTGTCAGCCTCTCCGTCTGTGCTGGTCTCCTTGTTGAGGGTCCCTTTGGGACTCCCCAGCAGAGCATCCTTCCTGTTGGCCAGCTCAGCGCGGGCCTGCTGCTGCTGCTGCTGCTGCTGCTGCTGCTGCTGCTGCTGCTGCTGGAGGCTTTCCTCGGGCCCCCTGGGGGAATGCTCGGTGCCGTCGCCTTCCCTGTGAAGTTTGCTGCCGTGCCCATGTAAGTCCTGATGCTGTAAGAGTTCCCTGTGGCTCTGGAAGCTGATATGGCAGTGATTGCATCTGAAGGCCGCCTGTGACAGGTGAGACATGATGTGATGCTGGAATGTAATAAGAGAATCTGCCGTGTAGTTACAGATTGTGCATTTCAAGCTGGTGCCAGGAGGGAGGCTCTCTTCCATTTTGACACCTGTGAAGGAGATAAAAGGGAGAAATGCTCAGAATCTCGCCTCCCACTTCTCCTTTAGAGTTAACTGTAGAAACCATCAAACGCTCATGCATTATGCCAAGCTTATTCCCCTCCACTAGATATATATTTTTCGCTCAAGGATAAACTGTCAACTGTGGTAGCTGACAGGAGGATATGTATATTTTTGAAAAGAAACGACATTTTTCTAAACCTGTGTAAAACCTTGTCTTTTTCTTTTTTCTAAAACACTTTTAAAACCTTCTTTCTTTTAAAAATGTATTGAAAGTAGCCATCATCAAGAACAGACTATATAAAAACAAAGATTTTTTCCATCCTTCACTCACCACTGTGTGAGGTGCTCAAGTGCATTTCCAGGGCCCTGGCTCCGGAGAAGCTCTTATTGCACTGTGGAAAGGGACACATGTTGGGCGTCTGATGGGGGCTGTTGTCGTTTTCCTCCACCACTGTCTCTGGCTCCCTCTGCCGCCCGCTGCAGTAGTACATCAGATGGGCCTGCAGGTTCCTCTCGCTCCTAAACCAGATTCCACATGCCTTGCAAGGGAAGATGTCCTCTGGAGGGGGGGACGGAGAGGGGACAAAGGGGACATGATATCAGGATAAATCCAGCACTTTCATATTCATGCACAAAGATAAAGAGCTTGCACACATGCAGGCATACATATACACTCCTCCTCCGTCTCCACTTCTACAGCTCTGACTCTCAAAGCCCGCGTTAAAAGGCTTTTCCAACAAATCCTCAGCTGCTGCATATCGCTGTGTTGCTACCACTCGGTTGGTGCCCTTTCTCAAGGGCAAACAAGAACACTGGACCATCTGCTTACAGAAGCCTCCCTGTCGAGCTGAACCCAGATAGCCCTCGCTAAGTAAACAAACACACTATTTGCATGAGGCGTGTATTTTGCAATTAACACGTTCGTGCGAGCCGCGGTGTGTTTATGTGAACCCAAAACTTGAAGGTCGATGGCTCTTATCTCCAGCGCAGAGACTCATCTGGGTTAATCTACGCCCGGCGGAGACGACGCTCCTTGTTAAGCAGGTGACTGAGTGCAGGCTGCGGACTGTGTGTGTGTGTGTGTGTGTGTGTGTGTGTGTGTGTGTGTGTGTGTGTGTGTGTGTGTGTGTGTGTGTGTGTGTGTGTGTGTGTGTGTGTGTGTGTGTGTGTGTGTGTGTGTGTGTGTGTGTGTGTGTGTGTGTGTGTGTGTGTGTGTGTGTGTGTGTGTGAGAGAACAAGAGCATGCACGCGTGTCTAAACAAAAGCCTGTCTGGTTCCAGCTCCCCGCGCTCCTGTTCGGTGCACGGACACTCACTGTTGACGATGGCGGTGGGCAGGATGGACGCCATGGCGGCCTGCTGCGGCAGGAGCTGGATGCTGTCCAGCAGCCTGGCTGGGTACATGCCCTCGCTCAGAGACATGTGGTTCACCGCCTGCAGACGCGAGTCAAAGTCCACGGCGAACGCCACCAGCTCCTCGCCCTCCATCATGTTCTTGGTGGTGGTGCACCACAGTTGGCCACCTGGACAAAGCGGAGAGAGGGAGGAAGACATTTAAATGCTTGCTGCGAGAAGAGAGAAAAAAAGAAAAGCTTTGCTGCATGTAAACATGAGTCGTTCCGGACTTGAATGTCAGGGTGTTATGCAACGTTAGAACTCATACTTGTGTGCGCCTTGGGTGCAACTCAATCTCCTCAACTCAGCATTTCAACGGTGTGTTGCGTAACAGTGGAATGGCGTTTGTGGTTCACACAGCATTGGAAGAATCACATTCAAACATTTCCACAGCTACACGTATTTCTAAAATCAGTGCCCTCATTACTGGATATTCATGAGGGCTATTTTTGATGTAGTTCCAATAAAAAATATTTGCAGTGAGGTCTGAAATGGAGACACTGTTTCTGGAAAGACACCTCAATGTCAATGCTATGAGCACTTAGAATAAAATTACATTCACCTCCACCGATCTGTCGTGGAGGCAGAAATCTCTTAGACTAAAAAAATCGGTTCAAATCTAGCCAAAACTACACAAGCAAAGGTGAATAATTGTCACTAAAACGTGTTTTCCAGCCGCAAGGCAAACCTCAACTGGGTAAACTGTAGCCTACAGTTGCTGTTGTCAGCTAGAACACTGAGACAGGTCCTTCATATTATTAGATTGTTGTGTTTTGGGATTAAGCATTCCTCTGAAATCTTCTGAACATATTCATTAAGTCAGAGAAGAGGGGGGGTTGAGGGAGGAAGGAAGCGGGGAGGGTGGAGAGAGTGAAGGTTTTAGCTTAGATAATATTTATCTCGGCACATGACAGGCTTTTCAGCTGCACTTCATTTTTCCATTGAAGAGATTAAAGTTTTTAATGTGACTATTTACAGGAATCTGGCCGGGGAGATAACAACAAACCATGATACGCTCCTGCTAAATGGCAGAATTAGGACATTGTTTCTGAGGAAAAGCCGGACAATTAATTAAAGCGCGCTGTTGGCTCTCAAAGATGTGCAAACATGGCGACGGAGTGTCAGGCTGAGAGGGGACGTGTGATTTTTGAGCCCCGGCTGATGTGGAATAAAGAGTCCTGAGGAGAGAGGTATGAAGGCGGGGGTGGAGACTCGGCTAGAAAAGACAACACACACACACACACACACACACACACACACACACACACACACACACACACACACACACACACACACACACACACACACACACACGTGGAACACTGATTACTCATGTTTAAAACCACCCTGTAGATGAAGGGAAGGTGCTCCAGTGCAGCTCTGTGTCGAACAAAAACACAGTCACCATGACTTTACACCATTACCACATGTCTTATGTGTAAATCATCGTTAAGTTTCCCGTTTTGGACTTGCCCCATTATTTTAATTCCAAATTGAATATTGCAGATTTCACATGTTTTGATTAAAACCTTCACCAGCCCCGTCCTATCTGCCGGTGAAGCGCTGGAAATTAGACCAGCACAAACGTGTCAAAGGAGTGAAATAGTATTAAAATATGCTATCTTTCAAAGTCCCATTTGTGTGCAGGCTTCCTTCCTGTGAGTGTGTGTGTGTGTGTGTGTGTGTGTGTGTGCCTGCGTGTGCATGTCAGCGCTGCTTTAAAGAGCAGCTCCTATCTGTCGGCCAATCTGCCGTGACGAGACGCACACTTCAGGCCGCTCCACTTCATCGTTTTGATTCTGTCATACCACACACTGCCTGGAGAGGCCCTTTGAATTTTTATCTCCTAATTAAAATAACAAAACTCCCCTCCACTGTCTGCCCAAGTTACCATCAAGGTAGATACAAACTGCCAGCGACAATGGCGGGGAATATATATCGCAGTCGCAGCCACAAAAGTTTCTCGCCTCTGAATGGATCTCTTAGTTCACACGCGCTCGGCTTACAAAGAGAATTATGAACGAGGCCCCGCTGACGCTCAGATACAAATCAGTGTTTTTTTGGATCAATCCAAATCAAAGATGCTGTTCGCTTTCCCTCAGCCGAAATGAAGCCGATTAAATGTTTTTTACTGCGTTTTTTTATGCACTCCGATTGCATCCCTTCAGCCAAGAGTGCTACAGATCCATCTGTTGTGTGCGAGCAATGCTGGAAGTGAGTTTTTAGGACTGCATGTCCCAGTTTTACTGAGCCACACAAAACACTGAGGCAGCACTTGTTACAGTCACTCAACCAAGACGAGCTAGTAAGATACATGTGCTCCGGCTGCAGGATTACGGTTTAAAAACTACACCATAGGTTGTCATCAGAATTTAAAATCATAGCTGTTTCTCTCAGATGTTTGACAGGTCTTACTGCAATTTTGTACATCATGGGTGTATATATATATATATTGACTTGTAACTTCACACACAAGACATTTAGGAATCTAAAACTTAGATATGCAAACGTGTGATTGTGCAGCCGTAACATCTGCAAGTTTGCACTCTATCAACTGCAATCAAAGTACCTACAGTGCATGCATCATGCACATAAGAAGATGCAAGGCATAGAAAACAGTCGGCGCCGAGTCGTTCACATTCCACGAAGGAGCTCAATGGAAAGATTGGCCATGGCTGTTTCCCTCTGCCAGCCTGTTTTCACGACAGGTGATTTAAATCGCAGAAACGCAGGTGAGCCGCCGACGACAATGGCAGTGACAGAGTTGAGCCGGGAGGGGTCAAGAGTTGGAGCGTAAAGCATTGAAAAAAGCTCGAGTGGCGAAACTGGGGTAAAGGCCGAGGGGAAAAAGTGCAGCTCGCGATTTGCACTTGTTTGCCTGCTAACTGTCTGCAGTGAGCCGCCTTTGTGCAGTGGCCAATGCAGTTGGAACGAAGGCTATTGTCTGAATCCTCCTGCAGAGCACCTGATAAAAGAATAAAGAACTATGACATATTCTAAAAACAATGGAGGAATTAAAGGGAGACAATAGGCCAGCTGCCTCATTAAAACAATCAAAAACCGGCATCCTGTACGTAGTCCAGATAATTAAAAAAAACCACTGCTTCCTGCAGTCTCTCAATGGCATATCCACCCGGCTCACCGAGGCCCTGAGACTATGGCTCTGCTGGCTAAATGCCCTCTCCTCCTCTCCTCCCCTTTGATTAACGCTTCATTTGAACATGCAGTTGAAGATGAACATATGAGGGAATTCATGAAACAAAATTATAATGCAGACCCCTTTTCTCCTTCTATAAGCACTTATAAACTAATCAAATGTCTCAGGATGAATCACAGGGACTCCGAGGTGTGTGTGTGTGTGTGTGTGTGTGTGTGTGTGTGTGGGGTGTGTGTGTGTGTGTGTGTGTGTGTGTGTGTGTGTGTGTGTGTGTGTGTGTGTGTGTGTGTGTGTGTGTGTCGCCTCCCCTTCGCCTAAAGCCCTGAGAGATTTCAAAGTGCAGGCATCACAGGGCATTTTTTAATTTGCTCACTTTAAATGACTTTATAAAAAAAACGGATGTGTACAGTATCTGTGTATGTATGGGTGGGGGGAGAAGGGGAGAGGCAGAGAGAAAAGAGCATGAGATACTTGAGCAGGAATATTTTTTTATATATATTTTTTTTTTGGGCTCCCTGCAAACCGTGCCGCCGACCACCATATCTTAATGAAGCCGCAAACAAATCTCTCACGCCTCGCACAGAAGCTGAGAGACAACAAAGCAGGCAACTAAAAAAAAAAATAACAAAAAATAATAAATAAATAACAGAAGGGGCCCGGATAATTAAACTGGCCTGAAGACAGGTATTCAAAAAATGTTGGTGTGTAAACAGCACAACTCTTTAATAGTTGAGCTGTAAAATGCGTAGTTAAGCACATCAGCACTCTCCTCTCTCCCATCTGTCCAAACACATTACCGCTGCAGAGGCCATTACTGCGTCGCAGCCTCATATCACTGGGAGGGGCTGAATGGGGCTTCTGGGTAAAACTAACAGTGCCCCCCCCCCCCCCCCTTGGCGTTACCTGAATGGGTCACGTGTTATAAAGCACTTTGAGAAACAGGAGAGAATATGTGCCATTGTATACATATTTTTGTTTTTTTAAAGTTTCAAATCTACATCTAATTTCTCTTTGTCGACCCTGGTGTTCATCCCCCCCCCCCCTCCGTTTGTTCATCCTGCTCCTTTAAGTCGTCTTCTCTGTCTATTATTAACTGCTGGTCTTAATTGCGTAGTGAGGCTAGTGGCGCCTGAAGCCTGCAGCCACAGAGAGGGGTTGTAATTAAAGACCTCTGCTCCTCTTGTCTCCACATCAGCTCCCCAAACTCCTCCCGGTCACACGGGGAGCGAGCGTCCCTCACACCCGCGAATAGCAAGCAGCCGCGTCCGCGCAGTTGTTGTTAAACCTTAAAACCGCGGATGAACAATATAGGTCCTGCGCCCGCTGACGGCAGACAGGTGAGCTTCGAAACAAAAAAGCCTCCTGATGAATGCTTGTTAATATTTGGACCGTTTTTGGGGTTTTTTTTTTCCCCGGAACGTCAGAAACACACATTGGGGTGAGTCATGGCTGTCAAGCTCGCGTCACAAGCAAACAGAGAGAAAGAGAGAGAGAGAGAGAGAGAGAGAGAGAGGGAGGAAAACGCTGAGTTAGACCCGAGCGGGGCACATCATTCACGGGGTCAAACAAGCTTACTATTATTGACGGTACACTAAACTAGAATTAGCTGACTCTACTATTATTTCACCAAGGCACTGACACAGATTGACTCTCTCTCTCTCTCTCTCTCTCTCTCCCCACTTCTATCCCTCCTCCTCCTCCTTCCTCATCGCTTCGTGTCCCGGCCACCAGGAGGCGCTCTTCTCATGCTCCAGCCGCAGCCCGGTGGATCGGTGTGTGTCTGCTGTGGTGATGCAGAGGCGCCTCAGACATGGCAGAGCACAGAGCAGGCACCGGTCTGCAGGCAGGTGCTACAGACCTCCTCTCTCCTGAGGAACGTATGCGGATCAAACTGGCCTTCTTCTGACTTCATGTTTGAGGTGATCTTTGCGTCGAGTGTGCTTAAGAACGTGGGACTAAAAATCTCTGATTTTTTGTTTCTATTTTTATGTCTAATAATCTGTGTGTCTGTTGTCGATTCATTGCTGTAATTGCAGTAATTAAGCATACCAGAGTTTTTTTTTTTTCAACATATTTATATTTATAAAATGTCCTAATTGCAGCAGGAAAAAAAACCTCATGTCCCAGAGGAATAAATATATTTCAGTAAATATGTGTTTACAGAGCCCCGACTTGTCTTGTCTTGCCCCCCCCCCCCAAAATAAATAAATAAATAACCCCAGATGTATCCCTCCTCGTGCACTGCAGCGACAACACTAATTTTAGCATCAAGTGTTATTTTTTTTTAATTTGTTTTGCAGATCTAGCCGGGCAGACCTAGAGCTCATGGATGGCCTCGAGCGAATGGCACGCGGGTCAGAATCCACAAATTAAAAAAAAAAAAAAAAAAAAAAAAACCTCCCAGGGGGAGCCACGCGCACGCCGCTCCCCTCCACGTGCATACATTCACAGGCAACAAAGACATTAAAAGCAGCGCGCGCCCCGAACAATGTCATTGGGCGCACATTCATGAACTGTTTGAACACACAGAAAACTGCAGTGATTCAGCAAATGTATTGCTGTGTAAAAAAAAAAAAAAAAACGACAGAAATTAAAACGTTTCACTTTGAAATGAAAAGATCTCCGGCTGTAGTCTCTGGAGACGCTTGTTCTACAGTGAGAACGACACTGGCAGGAGGATGTTTGCCTGCTAATGGTGTTGTAATCATTTTGAGAGAGAGGGAGAGTGGGGAAAAAGATTTGAATTAGCAGCTATATTAGAGTGTAATGCAATGTTTTCAATTCATACTAATGTATTGATATTTAATTGAGGGACATTTAATCACCTGTTTTACTATGATTTTTAAAAAAAAATATTTTAAGAAGTTAAAAAACAAATATATTTTTGACATATTATCAAAACAAATAAAAATCCCCCCGTGAACAATATACGACCTATCCAGGATTATTCGAACGTTCTATATTGTGAGTTCTTTGCTGTCAGTCTGAGACAATAACAGCCACAAATTGGTCCAGCACAGAGCTGCTCTCCCTCATTAGCTGCCTCACACACTCGGCTCCTCCCTGCTCCACACCGAGCAGAGTCCACTCTGACTGGCTCCTCTTCCGCTCCACGCCGCTTTATTCTTTATTTGGACAGGTCCGTCCCACCGAGCACTCCATTAGCCGTCTTCCCCCCTCTCGGCGGGTAGTGCCGCCTGCGTCCCGGTTGAGTCCGGTCGACATGTGTTTACTGCGGGCCCCCGTTGCGGCGGCAGGCTGGTCGGGGGGGGGGGGCCCCGTCCTGAACCGAGCCCTGCTAATGGGACCAGAAGACCCCAATCGTGACAGGGCGCCGCTGTGTGTCGGGCACCACGGCGGGCCCTGCCCCTCCACCCCCTCCAGCTGCGGCCCCGTGGCCCGTGTCCCCCTCTACCCATCATGCCTCGGCGGGAGCAGGTGAACGGCGGAGGGCCAGCGCCGGTGAGCTCGGTTTGTCCTGGGAGAGAACGGCGCGCCATCGCCACGCGCCTCAGTGGTTCCTCCAACATGGCTCCGGCCCCACGCCACATGGGCCAGGCCTGCCAGTCTGTGTGTGTTTTTAAGTGTGTGTGTGTGTGTGTGTGTGTGTGTGGGGGGGGGTGTATGGTGAATGCCAGCCCTAATGCAAATGCCTGCCGTTTAAAAAAATGGGAGCCTCTCTCCTCCTCTGTCTATCCTCTCTGGAAAGGTCTATTTTGGCTTTCTGGTGCTGGCAGTTATTTCTTTCCCTCTCCAGAAGGAGAGAGAGCCAGGGAGATGCACCTGTCATCCATTTTGAAATTCAACATTATTGATCTGAGGAAAGGAATTCATGAAGTGTTTGTTCCTCCATGAACACTCGTTGATTTGTGCCTTTAAAAAACACGCACATTTCTCTTTTGCAAAGTGCCTCTGTGGCTCATTGCAGGCGTGCTAATTTGGTGCTCACAGCACAGCAATGCTCACACACACATTCATACACACACACATTCATACACATACACACACCAGTCACCGGTGCAACATCCCAGCATGCCCTCTGTCTCTGCACCCCTGTAATTCTACATATTGCTTAAAGTATGCGCTAATTAAATTTTCTGTCGGTTTGCGAGGGAAATAAATAATCGGCGGCTAAAAGGCCTAATTGCGTTTGTCACATTGTGTCTCGGCGGCTGGTGCGTCGGGAGCACAGCCGCTGCCCTTGCTCATTGCCATTCTGTCGTCCTGGCAAGCCCCCGCGCTGCCCCAGGTATCACCACGCGGCCATCTGGAGCCGACATCTGTCTCTCTATTGATCACAAGGGTTTAGCACTTGATCAAACAGACTGCGACAGGAAATTGCTCTTTTCCCCACAGAAAAGGCCAATCGCCTGCGTGAGGGTAATAGAGTGGAACTGAGTTGCAGCGCCGGCGCGGTGGGCAGGCGGGCCGCGGGCACAGCCAGCCAGGCAGGCAGAGAGTGGCGGTGTCAGCCGCTGTGGAGGTGGCACGGGATGGCACGAGTTCCTTCCTCGACCGCCATGTTACAAAAAAACACCACGTTTCTAACCTCTCTGCTGCAGCGACATTCGTATTACTACGGTCATAAAAATGACAATTTACAATCATCCAGTTTTTTCACTGTGAGCATATCGCTGTGAATCTGTGTGTGTGTGCGTGCAGAAGATTTGAACGTCCCTTCTGATTAAAAAAAAAAAAAAACCAAAACATTTGAAGAGCAGAATATATCTTTCAAGTCATTCAGGTAGACGTCTAAGAAACAGCTGCCTGAAACTGTTAGAAAAAAGCTGGATGCAAGTGAAATATGCTACATGATAAGTCCACCAGATGGTGGGAAATTAATGTATTTCTTCTGGAAAAAAATGGTGAGCATTAACACTGAGGCTGCGTTCAGATATTTGAGAAGGCCTTTCTGTTGGTTTTCATGATAATTAAAACACACCACAGACGGGGGCTAGCAGAGTACGAACCTTTAAATGAAATAATGTGTTTTAATATGTAACCGAGCACCCGGGTTCAACAGTGGGGAAATCCCTGCAGTTGTCTCTTTTCCTCACTGGTATCCCCAGTGGAGTTTCAGCACACCACTAGTGCCCGAGGTGAACAGCTCCTGAATGTGTGTTACAGCGCGTTAGCTGAGTCTGCGGTCCACATCTAAAATAGTGCTTTCTCCCTGCTCGGGCATGCTTTCCAGGCACTCGCTGGTTACACCATGTTTAGCAAGTATGGACAATTTGATAACTGAAGGTGACATTTATTCAGCATTGTCGTGAAAAAAAATAATATTTAATTGTTCCTGCAGAGAGCAAGATATGTTTTCCCCTTGCCTACAGTGCTGGGGTTGTCCTCTGGAATACGATGCAAATTTGGGATGAAGCAACTAATTCCTTCCTTGCACCCCTGTACACCCCCCCGCCCCCCACACTCTCCCCCTTCCTTCACCCTCCCTCAATCCTCCCCAGACGCGAGGATTCTGATTAATCGTGTGACCGCCCCTCCGCTTTTGCATTTTACACAATCTCGGCGGCGCCACGGTGAGATGTGTGAGGTGTTTCGCCACTTTTGGCAAGCTGAAAAGATGTAGCCCAAGGAAGAACAAGTCGAAAGTACGAGGGTGGGGAGGGGTGGGTGGAAAGAGAAAAAAAAAAAAAAAAAAAATATGACCAGGGGACGTGATAAAAAATTATCAGCCAGTGTGTTTTCCTGTTTGGTTTTAATCTACATTTAATTAAATTCTTATCTGCTGTGTGCTTATGGCTGCATTTGAATGGCGAGGCTGCATTCATTATGAATGGTAAAATTGAACTCGGTACATTGTGTGTGGCCCAATAAAGAACAAGACTCTTGCTGCGGTGCATGCGCAAGCTCCGACAGACATGTGGGATGAAAAAAACAAAAAAACAACAAGTCAATTAAGATCGGTCTTTAAATTACCGCTGTATCAAAACAAGGGGTGGGAGCGTGCTCCATAATGGAATCCTGACAGGAGAGAACGCTTGACTCTCGTTAATATACATCCCGTTTGATGCAGCCAATTGGGTTGGCCTGTTTATGGAACGCACACCGTTGATGCACGCTAGATTTACTAGTCTGTCATGATAGTTCATAATCGAACTGTGCTGGAAAAAAAAAAAAAAAAGAACTCAATGAGGTCGAATGGAGAAAAAAAAAAAGAAATGTCTGCAGCCGTATAATAAGAGTTCCCTCGTAAAGATTCTAGTGGTTTATCTGAATGTTAGAGGTCAACAGCAAAGGTCAATGGCAGAATATGTAGACAATATGTGTGGGATACTGAAGAGTTAAATCCAAAGGAGTAAGGGGGGGGGGGGGTGTAATACTATTGACAGAAGACACACAGCTTATAACGGGCGGCACGCAGCACATCATAAGCTAAGAACAATATCCCATAGGCAGCAGCCCGGAAAACGTCGGAACAAGGACCCTGAGCCGACGCTACAAAGTTGGGCCCCGACAAAATCCCTAAATCTTCCCATTTGCTTATTCTGAGCAGCGTTGGGGGGTGGGGGCGGTTGGGCTGCCTGTGTTTACAGAGCCGTTCTTCATCTCTAGGCCCTGCTCATCCGCGGCGCTGACACACGGTGTCGACATGATTAGGGGGTCTGCCTTTGCATAGGGCTGCGTGTTGGTGTGTGTTGGGGGGATCGGCAGATGAATGACTCTGGTGCATCGTGGAGGGATCACAGCAGATAATCGCTCGCGACTGCTGCGCCGGAGCTCTCAGATCTGGTCTTTAAAATAATGTTTGGGAGTCAAGTCTCTCCAAAGCTTTTTTTTCTTCTTCTTCTCCTTCTTTTTTCTCGCAGGTTATCTCACACATTTTATGTTTGCCGTTTAAATCTTAACGCGACATGAACGGCGAGGGAGAGCAAATATGTCCAGTTGGAAGTCGGAGGAGCCGGAGTGGAAATGTCATTGCAATGGGGAGAGACGAGGAGGAGGAGGAGGAGGAGGGGGGGGGAGGTAAGATTAGCTGAAGCAGGAGGCCAAGGAGATGAAACTCCTCTCTGTTAGAGTGGCTTTCACTCCTCGACTGAAACTTGGGACTGTCGGGGTTTAACCTTGGGAGGGCCGGGTTCCTGCGAGGAGCACTGAGGGAGGGAGGGAGGGAGGGAGGGAGGGGGTTACAAATCTGACCTCTTGCTGAAGCTGACATCATCCAAACACAGAATCTCCTGAAGTACATTTAAATACGGTCCAGCACTAGAATGCAGACAGTGTGGACACGGGACAACATAAATTCCAATATCATAAATACTGCTATCACCCAAACAGAGGAGCCATAAAGTAGTGCTGCCTCTGTCTGGGACTATAAACCTCTGGCGTTACTCATAGGGAAAAAAACCACACATGCACAATTTACTGCACGAGATCACCCCTCCCCCCCCTCCTTTTTGTTTATCTTTTAAATAAGCACACTTTATCACCCTCTCGCATAAGCAAATTGCATGCAATGTGTGTTGTTTTAACATTTGATACGCTGTCCAGGAGATTCATTTCTCCCCTCCCCCCCACACCCACACACAAATTCAATTGTCTCCGCAATATCCTGCTGCCATAGGCATCATCAGGCCCCATCACCTGTTCGTTATCGCCGGCTGTCCTGTTCGGGGGGCTCTTGAAGCGCTGCCACGGCGCCGACTCCCAGCTAACAGCAGGTCTCTGAACTTCTCACGCTTGATGGCGGAGGCTGGGAAATTGCGCTAACAAGTAATTAACATCATAAAGAGCGTTTTAAATGGACGGACGACACCTGCAACCTTCATTTGCACACGCCAACGCAATATTACCTGTGTGTGTTTTTTTCTTCTTCTTTATTTTTGCAGATAACGCGTGCATTTTTTAACACCTTTTTAGAATATTCATTTTTCCCGTTGCTGGCTTTAGAGTTGGAACCACTGTCCTTTTTTTTTTTCTTTTTCTGTGTACTGTAAAAAATAATAAATAACTAAAAATAAAGCCACCAGGCCAAAATAGTAATTGTCAAAAACAGAGTGCTGGCAGAATTCCTAAAGCTGTATGAGTTTGTGTGCACCTTTAACTGCTGTACGCTGTGCCTGAAATAACACAGTCCATTTGTAATTTCTATTTGAATATAAAATATTTCCAGGCGGCAGTCAGACATGGACCTCCGGTTACTGGTCCGAGTAACAAAGTGCCGCCTGTCAGTTCGGAGACACTTTGCTGGCTGGCTGAACTAAGCTGGTTTAGACTGACAAGTCCTCAACGGTGGCAGCCTCAGCCTCCGAACTGGCAGGCCTCGGACGCTCCCACCGCAGATGACCAACGTCACTGTCTCTCTCTCTCTCTCTCTCTCTCTCTGTGTCTCTCCCTGTTAAAAAAAGGGTCTGAAAAAGCCTGCTAACTTCCACAGGACGGTAATGCACTCGCACCTCATTACAGGGCCACATTATGGACTACAGCAGTAATGCGGCTTTAATCTTCGCCAAATCGTTATAAATGTCAAGCTGGGGCCAGGGACTTCCCAGTCCGCTGCACCGATGGCTTAGCCCGCTATCCCCTCTCTTCCCACGTATTAGCTATAGCCAGAGAATATTACACTCACTGCCAGATTCCCCACTGAAACTTTCAACCCTTTTGTTCCAACATTCAATGCGCCATTAACATACGGCTTTGAAATCCCCCTCCTCCCCAAAAACACACGAAAATAAAGCCCCCAAAACAGCTAAATATGAAAACAGTCGATACCCTTACCCCTCCTCGTACACCCTTACCCCCCCTCTCTCCTAATGAGACCCGACATCCCTGCCTCTCCACCGTAAAGGATCCAGAGTCTCTGCGTGATAGAGAGAGAGGGACCGCGGCTGTTTATTAATAATGAATTTGGGTTGTTTGCGCGTGCCAGCGTTATCGGCGCGCACGCACAATCCCACCAATAGTTTGCCCTGATGGGGTAGCCGGGCTCCTCATTAGCAGAACATATTTAATCCAGAAGTTTCTTATCAAATGTCACACCTGCATCTCCAAATGGCATTTTCACATTCATTCGCCTGTATTTGGGAGATGAGGCTCCAAGGTGCTTTGCAGAGATTAAGACGGAGGGAGAGAGCGCGAGCTTATTTTATCATTTAGCGGGTCTGGAAGGAATCCAAGGAGTTTTTGTCTTGTTGTTGTAATTAGAAAGCCTTTTAAGTGATAACGCCTGCATAGGAATATGAATATGTAGCGATCAGGCCAGTCCCCAACCCCCCCCCCCCCCTCCTCATCTCTTCTCTCTCTTTCTCTTGGCTTTTTAATTTTTTTTAAATTGTTGAATGCTGAGTTTTTGTTCTGCGTGCGGCAAGGATTAACTCAGAGGCTTCAGAAGTTTAATGAAAGACTTGAAAGTGCGCACTTTTCCTTGTTTCCCCGACTGTGACAATGTTTCCTCTTTTTTTTTTTTTTTTTTTTTTGTTCCCACGTGCGATGACATGCGTTCGACTTTTGTCTTTGTACCTTTTAGGATGGACCTCGCTCTCCTTAAAGAGGCGGCACTTGACGAAGCACAATAATGCACAGCAACTCAGAGAAAAAAACACACTGAATCAAAAGACCTGTTTGGATAAAAAAAAATACCGTGCTGTCCTATATTCACCGAGCCCGGCGGAGAGCATTTCCTGTTCCCTCTCCAGTTGTAGACGTTGGAGCAGGTGTGCCCCCCCTCCCTCCCTCAGTAGTGGCATTTAGTCCCTGTGTATATCCAGAAAAGCTGCTGCTGCTAACCATCGGGGCCAGAGATAAGTGCAAAACTGAGAAGTATTGATCCAGTAATGGTGGTTCACGCCTCGACTCTGACACCGTAACCCTGCAGACATAATGTCATAGCCTCTTATCCCTTCCTCTTAACACAACCTGCCTATCTCCCAGCGGCTGTCACCTCTAGTAATACGCTTCTCAAAAGCTTCCCCCTAAATCACTGAAATCATTGCACTTTCAGACATTATTTATTTTCCGGACACCTCTTAAAAGTGAAGCATGATTTACAGTTTGGTAAAAGGTTGCGCCTTTTTTCCATCCCCCTTCACCCCTTCACCCCTTCCTTTCCCTCCTCTTCCTCCGTTTCCCCGTTTCCTGTCAAGGTAATTTTTCCATCGCCGCCATTGTAAGAGCTGCTACGTAGCAATTACTATGTTAGGTCTGTGTAATTGTGTTGGCTTACAGCGCGGTGATGAATACAGTGGAGCCAGACCCCGGCATGGTGATCCCAGACGCACGCCGCCTTTTTCCCGACGTTTTCATTAATTGAAAGCGTCACTGTGTAACAGCGCGGTATTACACTCTGGCAGGTATGAATGAAGTCTAATACAGCTTAATTACTCCACAGCTAAATGCGTACTGTCGGGGATCTCTTATGTGGGTTTTTTTTCTTTCTATCTGTTACAAATCACAAGTTTGAACCACTGGAGGGTGGGAGCGATAATTAGGGAGGATTTAGGCATCCAGAATTCTAATAGAAAAAAAATGCTTGAATAGATGCGAACATCTCTCTCTCACATACAAAAGGCTGTAAATGATCAGACGTTTTGCCCAAACTGTTATTTTTTTTTTTTTTTTGATCGATGCGTTTCAAAAGGCTGCCACAAGAGCGTCTGGGCCATCGCTGAAGGTTGCCAAACAGTTGACATTATATGCAAATGTTGTTTATTATCTCGCAGGCAGCACAGATCCTGCCGTGGCTGGGCCCCACAGCAACTTCCAAGCAAGGTTTTTTTTTTTTTTTTTTTTTTTTTTTTTTTTTTTTTTTTATGCACAAGGGTTTCTAATTAGCTCTCGGAGGGCTGCAGTTAGCGCGGCACTTTTCACAACAGCCGCTGGGAAGTTGAGCACTAACTTGGAGGGCTCCATATGTTGCCCAGGAGGCCTGAGAGACAGGCCCGATCCCCAGCGTTTTTTCGCATTAGGAGACACCGTGTTCACTCCTGAGAGTTATCTTTTTTTTTCTTAATTCTTCCGTGGAGGGAAGAGTAGCCAAACCAATGTGAGGTGTTCATCATTAGTTATACATTTCTTTTCGCCGCCTTTTAAAAAATATATATATATATTGATGCAAAGAAATTGATTCAAAGATATTTAGGCAAACTATGAGTATACAAACAACTTTAACCCTGGTAGCTTTAAGGCTTTAACTGAGATGTGTTCATGACATGTTCAAAATGTGTACTGTCTCTTTAAGGTGCAAACCACTTAAAAGTCACTAAGGTCACTTAAAATGGCAAAATGCTGCTTGAGCATTAGTCCAAACATCTGGACCTGTTCTCCAACTAATACACTTTCATAATGCTTTATAACAATAATCATAACACATTTTAAAGGGACCTATAAGCTCACATTTCATAATGCATTATAATGTCAGTTATAATGCATTATAATGTCAGTTATTATGCATTATAATGTGATTACAAGTTACTCTAAGTGGTCATTGTTTGCTTTAAGTAAGGTGACTTTTTTTAAATCTATGCAATAACTGGACACAAAACATTGTGAAATAATTTTTTCACTTAATTTAAAGCAAGAAATGACCACATAGAGTAGCTTATAATCACATTATAATGCATTATAACATGATTACAATGATTATAATGTTATTACACCAATGACAATTATAATATCCTAAAAAAATCATAAGAAAGTGCGTGCAGCAGTTATGAAGTATTTTGATACCTAGTGCTTTATAGTGTGTTATTATTGTTATTAAGCATTATGAATATGTATGATTGCTTATAACTATACTTATACAGTGCTATGAGCAGTCCGAACAGTAACATATTCTGATACACTGCTGTCCATCAGAAGGTGCAGCTCTCTGAGCAGAGACATCAGCAGTATCCATGTAGAGTCGGTGTCTCCAATGGAGGCCTCAGCTAACCCTCATCTCCATCTTCCATTTCAAAGCTGATCTCGTATCTCCTTCAAAAGCTGATTCCCGCTGAAGGAAACCCCTGGTTCGCCCTCCCTCTCTGCTCTCTCTCTCCCTCTCCATTTCTGAATTGCCATCTCAGTTTTTCCTCCCCTTCTCTCTCAATCAGCATGCGTTCTGCTTTTGACCCCGGCGGGCCCAAAGAAAAAAAAGAAAAGAAAACGATGATGTGCCTCATTAACTGAGGCATCACACTGGCTTTTTCAACTTATTGTCTCTCGCACCTTATCCGGCCCTTCATCTTAAACTTGGAATAAATTAGAGCGATAACGATCGCGCGTATGCCATTAGTCACAAATGAAGTGGTTAACGCAAAAAAGAAATAGAAAAAAAGGTGGGAGATAAGGCTGAGATCTGATGCCGATTCATGAAAGAGGAGGCAGATTGTTGAAACAAAAATGGCAGATAGGACGTGCAAATTCAACGTCAACGTTATTACCAAATTATCTTGTGCTCTTTTCTTCTTTTTTTTCCCGCCCATCCTGATCACAGCCTACAGCAGAGAGACAGGACGCCATTGTTCGGCACTTAGAGACATTATTCTTTATACAAATACTTCAGATCAAACGGGAGGTGCTGATGCTGCCTTCACCTTCTGAGATGTATTTGCTTTTAATTCATACATTTCGATTTTCAAACTATTTCTCTATTGAGGCATTACGGGCCAAATGACGGACCTGAGTAAATAGAAAATGTGAGGGGAGGTCGTGATAAGATGATACAGTGTTTGTTCAAGTTTGATGCTGTTGGCTAAGGAATGACTTTTGTTCTCAGGTGAAGCTTGGTCCCTATCTTATGTTCAGTCATGGCCTAACAGCTTAATGTTTCTAATATCTTGTGGGGGGATAACTTGTTCCAAAAAAGGGATTTTCAGAGGCGAATGTTTCAGCTCAACTTGGAAAAGAGAACGAGGACAATAACCTAATTCAGTGCAGAGGACAATTATGGTGTGAAAAAAAAGAAAAACGAGACACATCGCGGGCCGAGGTAGCATCGCTCCTCTCTGAAGAAGACAAACTGGCGGATTGAAGGTCTCTTGAATCCGGGCTGTCGCTGGGGGTAGGGGAGCTCTTGTAATTTGCAGAACCGAATCCATGGAGCGGGCATAAGGGAATAAGTTGGAAGGGGAAGAAGACAGAGAACAAACCTGGCAGGCACGTTGAGGCCATGCCAGTCCTGCCTGCGCCACGCGGTGTGGCAGGGGGGCAGTGCCAGGAAATGTGGCAAGAGGAGGAAAGATCAAACAACAAGGGCTGCAGATCTCCACCAATCTGCTCTGTATTAATGTCGGAGCCAAGGAGCAGCTGAACCAGACGTGATCCACAATGTGTGACAGCGATGTGCGAGAGCGCTCGTGTGTGTGTGTGTGTGTGTGTGTGTGTGTGTGTGTGTGTGTGTCTATATGACCATTCGCTGCAAACTGGACCAAATTCATAATGGCCTGGTGGTATGAGAGACGACTTAGAACTGTCAAAGAGTGCAAAACTATTTTGTTTTCATAACTTGTTCTCAGAGGACACTCTAGAGTTTGCATTTTTAACTTACTCAAGCAACAGAGCTTTGAATGTGCCGTTTCACTCGGAGGTATTTGTGCCTCTGGATGTCAGACACACAGTCGCCCATGATGGAGTGGCGGTAAACCTGATGCCTGTGTTTTTTCGACACGCCTCCCGGCTCCAGCGGACTGCCACCAACATCCCGCTCCAAAAACTTGTTCTGTATAGCCGCAATAAAGCAAGCAGACGGCAAATGAGCTCCACGCTGCCATCGCTCCCTCCCGGACAGATGGCGAAATTAGACAATATGCTTTCCAAAATTACACTGCAATCACATGGCCACGTGTCTGTCTGTCCGTCCGTGAGTCCATCCGTCCTGCATGGCAACTCCTGGCCATCTTTTGCTGGGGTGTGGCGCCTGGCTGGGCGGAGGGGTTGGGTGGATGATGGGGAAGCCGGAGCCAGCCTCGTTGCTGTTGATTGATATCATAGCACTGCGATGGGATGTAGGGCCAGCAGGAGCATCAGTGGATGTGGGGGAGGAGACGTGGAGGGGAGGGGGGGGGGGGGGGGGCAGCTAGGGAATGAGCCTGTTCTATTACACTGCGTGATGAACAGCCTGCTATTTGGAGTGCATCCGCAGGAGCCAGTTTGTAGGGCCGGGTCCTCGGAGAGATGTGGGAGGAGAGCAAATGTTTGAGGAGCGGACTCTGGGACTGCTGAGTCTCCCAGTGCTGTGTGTTTTCTTTTTTTTTTTTTTTTTTTTTGAGGGGGAGAATGGGGAGTGACACAGAGCATCTTATGACAATATTAGCCTCCATCCCTCCGCGACTTTTTGAACAGAATCTTGAAGCGGAGAGTGATAATGGTATCTCCAACTGATACGGGGCGTCTCTGCGTGCGAACTGGGAAAGGTCTGCTGTTTTTTTTGGGGGCGAATCTGTGTTGAAAATCTTGTCTGAGGGAAATTACGTTATTCCTCTGCCGCGCGCAGTCAGAGATAGAATTGCAGAAGTTGGCAGCTTGACTATCTTGTCATGTAAATTATTCAGCAGAGGGGCCTCCTTTCCCCTGCCCTCAAATAAAAAACATGGAAAACTCTTTCATAGTTACTGTTTAAAGAAAACACTGGAATTACAGCATAATTTGGAAGTAAAGCCCAACATTTTGACTGTAAACTGTAAAAAAGACAAGCAAAACAAAATGAGAACCATTCTAAAGATGTGAAACAAAACGATGCGAATCAACTCTTTGCTGCTTTAAATACGTTTAAAACTCACCTCCAACTCAATGATTAAAGTATCAATTTGAAAGTGAGCAATATCCTCTAATTAACTAAACAAACATAAACGCAGCCATTGCTGGGATGAAAGTGGAGCCGCAGATGGCAGGATAGTCGGATTCTGGACTGAGCCATGAGCGTAGCAGCCAGACAAAGCGAGTGGGGGGAAAAAAACGAGGAAGTTACACAGCGGCTGAAAGAGTTGGGACTTTTCTGAAGACACTAATGGTATATATGCAGTAGAATGATCACAGCCACGGACCGCTCATTGCGGGCTTTGATTGGCCTCCCGGTCCGTCGCCTGGGAGAAGCCCCCGGTTCCCTCAGTGACGGCTCTGTCTCCGTCTTTGTGCCCCCGTTCGAGCAATTACGCCCAGCTACATGTTTTCAGATGGGAACGGATGAGGGAGGGGAGGGTGGCGGTAAAAAGGGGGGGGGGCTGGAAGGGATGTCGTGTGAAAAAAGTCATTTTGGCGCTGCACTCCTCAGTTCCGGTCATGCTCTGTACCGACGCAAATTAAAACCTCCCCCGGTAGCCTATGTAAATACGCTGCCTACTGCGCTGCGCTTTAATGAGCCATGATATGAAAGACATCTAAAAACCGACGGAAAAATAACTGGCCACTTAAAGGTGGGGTGCGTCTGACAGGTGACAGGTAGAGCTGGGGTCTAAGACGGGGTCGGGTGGTGGTGGGTGGGTGGGGGGGCGGGTTGGTGGGCTTTTTCGCGGGATGATGGGGGCAGACCAGCTCTGGCATTCAGGAATAATCTAGAGCTGTGAGCTGCGAGCCAGGGGAGAGTAACCAGCTTTTTAGCCTCAGGCGTCTCAAAGAATTCTGGGTGGTGGAGAGGGAGAAAGGGGGAGCAGGTGGAGATTGTGTGTGTGTTGGTGTCTGTGTGTGTGTGTGGGAACCTGTTATGTGCTCGTTTTTAAGGGGGTGGGATGTTGTTAGGTGAGAAGTGAAAGGAGACAGTTACTATGTCTCCTGCCTTGAGACACAGCTCATTGTCACGAACTTAAAAAATGTACATAATTTCCCACACACACACACACACACACACACACACACACACACACACACACACACACACACACACACACACACACACACACACACACACACTGAGCGCTCAATCCTCTAATAACCTGTCTTCTAAAAACCTTACAAGGATTACCTATCTGTGAATCTGCTTTGTATGCAGAATGTGATGGCGGAATGGAAATGAGCAACTGTTCAAGATGGCGCCTTCCAAAAAAAAAAAGAAAAAGGGAACCACATCTGCACAAACCGATTAATCCGAAACATTCAGAGGGATTCGCAAGTCATTTACAATATCACAGAATCCATAATCAAGATTCACTGCCAGAGCCGGAGTCTGCGGCTCGGAGTCAATGCCCAGTTCAATGAGGGCTGATGGAATGTATAATTTCATGACAGATGCACGCATTCACAGACGAACACAAGGTCATTTTAACATTCGCAGGCAAAAAAAAAAAATACAACAACTCACCCAAGAAAGGGAAATGCACACCCAATTATTAAGGTGCGAGATGAGGCAATAGAAAAATAAATATGTAAAATGTTTGTTCGCTGATAGCAGACGATTCATGAAATGCAAATTTGGCATTATATACAAATACGTGCGCTGCTCTTAATAGCAACGAATCCATGTAGCTATTTGGAAACACGGCATCCTATGGCTATAAATATGCGTCTCTAATTGGACAAATCCCAGTGTATGCATAACATTAATTAGGGTGATCATGTTTATTGTAAAGATTATGAGCTTATTTGTTCTAACAGGTGACTCACTGAGAAGACACATTAGGAACAAACCGCTGTGGTCTTCTTGGACTCACAGTGGGAGGAGACCAGTTTAATGTAACTTTAACGCAATGCATTTCAAATGGGAAAATGGGACAAACAGATATGCAGATAAAAAAAAAAAATCTGTGGCATGGTTTGTTGGTTTTGAACCTTGCCAAGCCATGCTAAATCCGGTCTTTAAAGCCACGCAGCGAGCCATAAAGGTAGGAGCCGGCTGATAGGCCGGTGAGATCCATTGTTGTTGGGCCATCTGACAGTCCGACTCGCGAGGATGGGGGAAACAGAGGAACAAGCCAGTGGGGTGCCTTATGAATTTAGACTAAGTTGAGATTCAACATTTGGACAAAACACACACTCTCCTGTGAACTGTCAACAAATGCAAACCAACCCACCAACAACCGTACTGGTGAAAAAGCATTTTGCCTTCCTGGCGTGTGCTCTGACAACATGTGCCAATTAAAGTAACAATGTGCAGAGAAATAAGTGACACTGACATTGCTATAATACGTGTGAATCCCTGTTAAGCAGAATTGTGACATGTCACCAAACAGCTTGAAGGCTGCAATACTCACTATATTTTTACATTCACAATGGATGTGTGTCATGTGAAAAGGCATCACTTAATTCAACAGATCCTCGTACAGCGGTTCTTATGATATCTTACAAAAAGTGAATGCTACATTTTTGGAACATTCTCCTATGAAGGTCACAAACACGAGCGATCAGTGCCGAACCTGTTTAGGCCACAAATCTAATTGGATAGTTTTAAAAAAGACTGTAGTTTGCGTTACAATAGTATTTTTTGTTCCATAAATTACGTACAAAAGTAGGTTGAACTAAGTCAATGTTGACTCCTGGTTTCACATGGGACACAAACAGCAGCCTTCTGGGTGAAAGTCCTGTGTTTGTTTTTCAGAACGTTGCCTATTCTACCAACATGATGTGTGAAAAAGGAAAAGCCCCTCCGCCCCTTCCTTAACGTATCTGTAGATATATGTATTGCAAAGACACCGTTGCCTATGATCCTTGAACAGGACTTGATTTGCTCTGGACTCGGTTTTGACTTGGTGTCAACTGCCTTCGGACCCGGTTTTGACTCAAACTCGACCTGGTCTTAGACTTGAATTGGACGTGATTAGGTTGGACTTAACTGCAGCCTTTTTAATGGAGCAGCTTGCAAGCTAAAGACCCAAACATACAAAACAGAGCTAAAAAAGAGAGCAAAAGAAAGGAAGAAACCTGACTCAAAATTAATGTTACACACATCTGCTGAATGTGTTAATAAGCAATTGTTTGCAAAGAGGTTAACTCTAATGATTTACTTAACATGTTGTGCTCTTCAGCATTTTTTGGAGCTCCTCTGCGCCTAAGTGGCCCAAACAATATCAATTAAAGCATCTTAAAAATAAACTAGATATCATTGAATGTTGGTGAAAGAGGCTCTCCCTCTCTCGTGAATCTGCTTTTTGCCGAAGTAAAAAGTTCATGGTAGTTAAAGATGCTGAGACATCTCTCTGACCAGTTTGGGCCTTCCTTCTGTCCTGCGTCCCCTCGGCTCTGATTGCAGAAACGGCCGTACAAAGCGCCATCTCTCACCCTGGCAACTTGGTGTGACCTTGTGTGGCTGAATAAGACTGTAAAATTGATTCAGCTCCCGTAATAAAAGAGCATACACATTATCAGCATTCTAATTATAATTAATACAGGCAGCAGCGGCAGACCCATTATTTACGATGGGGGAGGGCTATGGTAAGCAAACACAATAATAATCTGCTCCATATTTTTATTGATACGTTGATGAATGGCTCTCTTTCGCACAAAACACCAATGGAATGTCTGAGCGGCCGATCACACAGGTGCTGATTATTTCACCGCCAGTTACCTTCACCTCCCGCCTCGCCTTCCTCGTCAGCCCCCTCCTCTTCTGTCTTTCATTACCCCTTTGTTTGTATCACCTTAAGTCCCTCACTCCAGACCTCATTACCGAGAGCCGGATCGGGTGATAGAGCCAACTAACCTCCAGGAGGCGAGTTACTGTCAGAAACAAACAGTCCAACATCACACAGGCGTCTGCCCCGTCCTGCATAGAGATACCCAGCGATTCTGAATTCAGGCCAAACCTCAGTCAGTTTTCGGCTGATTTAAACAGCACAATGAAATATTCTTGCAAAAAAAAACTCCTCGAGTGACGTCACGTTCTCCAGTGTTTTTACACTATTACTACACTGCTTTAGTACACTATATGTAGTCATACTATACTATGAGGGGATTGTAATTGTAATAAAATCTATTATTTTCATCTGATTGTTTGTTGGCTTTATCTTAGAAAATCATCTGTACTTTTTTTTTTTTGGTTAAAAAAGAAGAAGCTTTTATGAGAAGTTAAAATTGTTCCTTTTCTCAACGGATTATATATAGACTGCTGGCAGAGAATAAGAGAGAACGACTACATTAAACAGTCTCCGGATATTCTCTATCCAGTGAATATCTGCTTTACTGAGCACAAAAGACCCCACTGACTCACAGTCAAAGTGTGTAAAATAAGAAGACAGCAACCTTCATATCTAGGTTATCCTTTATAATTAGGTGTCTATGTAGCTTATGCCATTTCCCCTGTTTGATAATTGTAGTCCATCCCTCCTAATTTTGCAGGGAGTCAGACAAAAAAAATGCTTATTTGTGCCTATCTTCCTTATTAATTCTCCTCACAAATCCTTGATTATTTTCCAATCCTTGCCTCTGATATCTCTGGCTCTGTTTGTCTGTTTCACTCACTCCTCCACTGAGCAGTCTGCCTTCCTTCTCAATCGCCTGTTTTGTTTCCCGTTTTAATGAACAGTTGGATTCTTTTATTTCTCTACAAGTGCTGGATTTGCCTTATCACCCCCCCGTCCCTTTGAGGGTTGCCAATTGGTTTTATCCACGGATGTATCATTTCTTAGGCTTCCTCTTTTTTTCTCCACAAAGAGAAAGAACCACTCCGTCAACAAGCCTCTCCGGAGCCAGAGATTAAAAACCTCAACATCACCTACCTTCCAGCGCTACTCCCAACTGGTTTGTGTAAAACTCAATTAAACTTGTCCCCACTGAATTTCACATTACAGTACATTAAAAGGAAATTCTTCAAGCGTGATGACAAAGCTCAAACCTAGCTTCAGAGCCCCCGTTTAGGAGCTTTTCCCTAAACGTTGTAGTCTTCGTTTTTTTTAATTATTTTTTTTAGCCTTGCATCGACGCAAAAGGCACCAAAACACAAAGACAAAGAAAATGTTTCTTTTGACTGTGGAGAAAAAAACAAACTTTATGATTTATTTATTTCACAGATGTGCTGAAAGTCGAGGCGCACCGCGCACAAACAGCGAGGTCTCCGCCGATCAATTAGCTCCGAGACAAAAGGTAATATGCAGCCTTGTGATGATTAAAGGAACAAACGCTCAAAAGTAAGCAGGATGTAATGATAGTTGTCAAGCGTGTGACATTAGCCATCGTTGTAAAAGTACAGATGTTAATCTTTTTTTTTTTTTTTTTTGGGGGGGGGGGGGGGGTTTATTATCTCAATTTCAGAGGCTCGCTGAGTCGATAACAAATTATTCCACCGCCTTCACACAATCTGTCTTGGTGAAAAGGGAGTGTTCAGTCAAGCGATGCGTCCGACGCGCAGGTCGATGTGTTGTGTTAACTTCATTCACATGTGATGATGCGCTTTCAAGTACAAGATAGCGTACCTGAGATTCAAGATGGGGGAAGTGTGTGTGTGTGTCTTAAGATGTCGTCTATTCTTTTGTGGTTTGTGTTTGTCTCTCCTGAGTGGGAGAGAAAAACGTGGAGGGTTTTTCGCTACAAAGCTGAGGAGGAAGGAGAAAAGGAGGCTTTGGCGTGACTTCAGCCAGGTTGGCTCCACAAGAGGACAGACTGGAGACACGCCGGTCTCCATGCTCCCCGTCACTCTTTCTCTTGTCCCCCCCCCCCCACCCCACCCCACCACAACGTATAACCATCCCTCCCCACAGCTCAAGAATGTAAGGGCAGCTTTGAACCCCTCAGCGCTCCCCCCTTCAAACCCCCCGCCACCCAAAGGTGTTTTTTGTGCTGAGATTAGTGAGACGAGGTTCAGTCTGTGTTTTGGGCCAAACATGCCCATCCTCTGACATGAGGGCGGACTCCCGACTCCGACTGGGCTACCGACCAAGATCACTCCCTCTCGTCTCCTCTGCTTCCTCCTCCATCCTCTCCAACACATGACATGTGTCACCGCCACAGATCTGCTCTGGAAGATACGACCAGTTGAAGGTCAGGGCAAATCCCCAAAGCAAGAGAATAGAGAGGAAAAAAAATGTCTCAATCCCTTTTCTTTTTTTACACTGATGGACTATTTAAAAAGTTCATTTTTCTTAAATGCTTAGCACATTTCACGGTGCTGTAATGTGAGCGCTATAATGTGAAATCTCCATTAGCCGAAGATGGGCGCTGCAGTAATGCAACGGATATGTCCATTTTACTTGTTCTGGGGAGAGAAAAAAAGGATTTTTTGTCGGGATTTAAAACCCATGTAATATTCATATTTTCTATTTCACAGCACAATAGCCAGTAAGGAACTAAAGTGATTATACATAGCCAGAGTCAAATTCCAGGGCCGTTATCTATTATGGTTTAATAAATCAACAGAGGGAGATTCAGGGAGCACAAATATTCCGGAGTCATTTCCTGAGTCAAATATGTTTGATGAGATAAAAAAATAAACCAAGCGGGATAAGAAATATTTAAATGGAGGATTATTTTAACATGGAATTACATGAAACGATGAGTCCTCATGTGTCGTCACGCACCGGTTTTATTCATCTGTAGTTGGAGGTCTAGAGCAACCAAACTTCAATTAACTCACCAGCGACAAAATAACATTCTGAGGCCAGGTTCACTCAGACAGGAGGGGAAAAGGGGGCCACCGTGTAATTATTTGGTACTTACAATGTCCTATACACTTCAGATTTGCGAAAATGGCGAGCAGAAAATCTGTTTACTATGGAGCCCGGTTCCTCACTCCTCTTCTGTGTGGATGAATAATTCATGGTGAGAGCCATAGGCATATGCAATGGAGAAAGAAGAAAAAAGTGTCGAAGAATATCACACCAAAGATGGCATCCTCCATTATGTGCGCCGTGCCCGCCGTGCCCACGGACCTCACATAATGTAATTGGATAAAAGTCAGATGCTGCATATTGAGGAGCTACATAAGGAGGCGACATTCTTCAGAGTCTCCGGGATGTGCTAATTGACACTAAAGCAGCTGCAGAAAAGTAGCATTGCATGGCTTATTGTCTTGGTATATTTATCTCCAACACCTCATTACTTTTTCGTGCCGTTACAAGAAATAAGTGGAATAAATTTACTCGCTACAACTTGTGTTCAAAAAGCATGACCTCTCCCAAATAGAACAAGGGGAAGGAAAAAAATCTTAAATAAGCATGTCATTATTCTGATTCGGTCCAGCAAAGATGTCTTTGTTGTCATTTATACTTCTGTTGACAACTTGTCTCATCGGGATGTTAGTGAATGAAACAATATGACATGTGTTTTACATATCAAAACTGCCGAGCCTTTCATTTAGAGACACGTCATCGTCACTGACAACATTTTTATTGACAGGTATAGCCTCCAGAGATTAGACGTGGTGGACTAATTAGTCTCTCTATACACCGTCGTATTTACACATCCGGAGCCCCTGAAAGGAAAGTGATCCAGACAAAAGCAGCCGGTCGTGGAAGAAGTATTCAGATCCTTTACATTGGTGAAAGTACAAGTACAACACTGTGAAAATACTCCTAAGTTCTATACGTTTATATACCACTCTTCAGGTTCAATTATCCCCTCTGCTGTACATTATCATGGTTATTAAGTGGCCACTTACTAAAGAAATCAATATGGAGCTCATTTAAAACTATTTTTAATTATTACCTTGGTCAAGGAGTTATGTGTTTGGTTCAGTTTGTTTGTGTGTTTGTCGGCAGGATCACAGAGAAAACCCCTGGTCCGATTATCATGAAACTGGCTGAAAGGGTCTAGCCTGAACCGAGGAAGAACCCGTAACATATAAGAGCAGTGCAAATCACGGGACAGATACACAATTGTTTTTCACTTACGTTAACAATGGTAGAGGTCTGCTCCTAGTGCCCTTCAATTTTACGATTATTGTCATTACAGATTGATCTGCTGGTTTCTTGATCGTCCCATGTATTTTTAGGGTGGTTAAACGTGAATTTCTTTTGAAGACAATCATCCAGAGCTCAAACTGACACCTTCCCATGTCTTGTCCGACTAACTAACAAAACCTCAAAGTCATATAGTTTACTGTAATTTAAGACAAGGAAAAGATGCTGAATGCTGATGAATTAATCTGCTGATTGTTTAAACTAACTAATCTATACAAAGTGCATGATAGGTAGATGATGTTTTTACAATGCCTTCATATGTTTTGTGTCTTAGTTGTAATTTGTAAGGTAACCAACTGTCAAATTTGTACTTAAATGCAGTTCTTGGGTAAATCCATTGCGTTCTACACTGAAACCGACACTAAAGAGGAAGCGGGGACCATGATGGATGTGGTGGCCGTGTGACTGTAGAAAGGAGTCGGTGGGCTGGCTTGCTTAATTCCTGACATGAAATATTACCCGCAGCACTCGACAGAGCGGCCCTGCTTGGATGGCAGCAGAGATAGCATCCATCCCTCCAGTACGAGAAACAAACAAACAAACAAAAGCTCCACGACCCCTGACCCGACCGAGGAGGTACAACTGATAAGTTAGTACCAATTTCTCCCTCCTCTCCTGCCTCCCTCTTTTTCCTTTGAATAGCATTTCTCTGCCGTTGGCCCCGGTTTCACCCTGCTACGCCTGTGCCCTTCTATTAAAGGTGGTAATGGCTGCCAACTTCCCTCAGGCCTTCTTTTTAATATTTGTCACTCATGAAAGAAATGGGGGATGGGATGGGGTGGGGTGGGGGGGATAGAGAGAAGATAAATCTTACTTTTGCCAGCTAAGGGCTTCTATCTCCCAAACAGAATGAAATCCAGTCCAAAACACTGCTGTGCGCATTAGGGAGCTGTGGGTTTAAGCCTTGTCCGCCATGATCAAACCAGGATTTATGAAGCATCATAACTCCCGACAACATCCAGCGGCTTATTAATTTTATATATTTCTGTCCATTCCCTGATATTCCCAGCCTTGACAGTCACTCAAGATAAGCCAAAAGCGTTCTGACAGGATGGAGTGTGTGTATATTTCTCACTGTTCTGCCGCTCCCCTCCTCAGTTGAATAGGTTTAGCGGAAAAACCTTGAGACTGCCGCGGTGTGATTTGTCTCTGGTTTTTGTCTTCACTTGCAACCTTCCCATTTGTAAGGGCCCTTAAATCAGCCTTGCAGTCTGCTGAGGCATGAGAACAGGCCAGACAGACAGAGAGAGGGAGGGAGGGAGGGAGGGAGGGGGAGGAGGGTTTGGGTGTACGTCTCAATATATGTTTATGCACAAAGAGACCGGAGGAGGGAGGGAGAGGAGGAGGTGATTGGCTCTGTCGGAGTATCACACATGTGGTTGAATTTTAATCAAAACACTGACTAATCACCATTTACAGGCCGCCTATATAAAGGCCTGTTCTCCGATATGAGAGGGCAACACGCTGATAGGGTTTAATTTAACCAGAGTCTAGGTCGGAGGCTTGATTTAATGTGGCCCACAGGAAAACTGAGCGGGAAGGAAAGAGAGAGAGAGAGACGTGGTAGTTCTTTATGCAATGATCACATAAGTTCACATCAATAAAGCCCTCGCCCATTACCAGAAACGCTACATGGAAGGGGAGGGGCCCTCTGCTGCTGCTCAGCACAACAGAATCGGCTCTAACTCTCCAAAAGAGCTATGCAGAAACAGTGATGGGTCCTGACAGGCTGCTTCAAGATAACTCCCATAACTTCTTGAACCCCGGTTTCCTCTTAATTCCTCCCCTAAAGTAGCTTAAATTGTGGGGGAAACTCATTTCTGAAGTGTGTGTAATTATCACATATGTATACCGTATCTGCTTGTTTCCTCTTTGAAGTTAGATGATGCTCATACTGAGTGAAATATTCAAACTTCACCATAGTTTTGCCCCGAATGTTGACGTACTTGGAAATTGCTTAAAATGATGTGTATTTAATTAGGAGTGCACTACTTTATCATTTCAATTATTCATAGTTTCAGTTGTACCTACAAATCCATAGCCTTTACCTCCAATACACACTGTTTGCAGCACTAGGTGTCAGCAAGTGATGTCATATTGTATTTGTTTTGAGTCACTTCATTACCCAGAAATCTTGCAATATGATATGAGGGTCACAAATTTCCTTTGTAAGATAGGAATGGTGCAAATCAGTGGGGCACTGCTGTATTTTACGTTTACCCCAGTGATATGATGACACAATGAACAAATGTGTGAAAAAACACAAGAGTAAACAAAAAAACTGTTGAGCACAGTGTCTGTTACAGGGTGATTTCAATGTGGGGTTATTCATCTAAAAATCTAATTAAATAAATATAACTAAGAGGAACTAAAGAGATGTGTTCAAAAAAAGAAAACTGAAACCGAGATTTAATTCACTATTCAATGACACTAGTTTAAGATGGAAGGTATTTCTGTTTGAAGGTGAAGTATTAGTATTAGTATAGTATTGTTTTTATAAAATAATTGAGTTAAGCAAACCACCAAAACCTGGAAGGTCCCATATTGTAGAAAATATGATTTCCATGTCTTTTTTGATTATAAGGAAGATCTTGGTGCTTTATAAATACTGTGAATGAATCAAAAACGCTCAATCCACAGAGAAATGCACACAACACGTTTCCAGAAGCTGTGCCTTTAAACGATGTTGTGATGTCACAACTGTACGTCACCGGAAGAAGTGTTGCTATACTCTGTGTCGTTGACACATACAGTGATTCTCCAGCTGCAGTAAAGCTGTGAAGAAGGTGACAGAGCATATGGGGAAGACCAAAAAACCTTGACCAATCAAAGCAGACTGGAGCTTTTTCGAGAGGTGGGCTTAAAGAGACAGGCGCTAAAACGGAGCGTTTCAGACAGAGGATGACTACACTTATATTGAGGCAGACAGTATGAGAATTTTTTTTGTTTTTTTTAACATAAAAGCATGTTAACAAATTCTAGTAGCAACCCTAAATACACGTATGAACCAGAAAATGAGCATATGTCTCCTTTAAGATGCTTTATATTCACACACCTTCATCCATTTATTCGTATAGCTGAAGAACTGTTGCTCACCGAACACCTTCAATAATTGTTGTTTGATGCCTTGCTCAAGGGAACACTGAGAGTAGTTGAGAGAGATAATCAAATAGTAATGTTCTATTTCCCCAAAGTGTCCGATGTTTCCTTTCACCTAAACAAACTTTCACTTGAGGTCAGAGCCCTCCTCAAGTCTCCACTTGGTCTCCTGAGGGCCACAAACCTCTGATGCCAGCTCCGATTTTTCTTCCCCCCCTCATTTCTTCCAGCTGCCTGCACTCCGGCCACGACCCCGACCGAGCCAACTAGCCACAGTGGCTATCACACCCAGCAGTGTCTGACTAAGACCCTAGCATGCACTAGCCGGCCGCAGCCACAGCGACTGAAGTACGCAGCGGCGAGGAGGCAGGCAGGATGTAATCTCCAGGAGCTGTTGATACAGGGAAACACACAGGGTTCGGGTCAAAGGGATTAAAATGGTGGAGGTGCCGGCTGTAAGAAGGAGAGGGGCTGTGGGATAGTGACGGGAGCAGCGGGCGAGCCACCCCACAACAGAGAGGAGTGGGGAGATTACAGGGGGAAAATGGCGCGAGGGGGATTCCTGCGAGGAGAGGGGAAGAAGTGACTCCAAATGGCAATGGGAACACGGCATTAGTAGCCACTATTCAACAGTATGCAGGCTTAGCGGGCTCAGGGCAGCGGCGGAGGCGGTCAAGTTCTCTGCGCCGGTCAGGTGATGATGCTTTCTATAGGTGATGGGTGTAAGGAAAACATGGAGGGGGAAAAAAGAAAGCTGAAATCTTCACAGCTCCACTTGAGGACTCTCTGCTGCTCAGTCACCCCTGTGTGACGGTCTCAATAATGTCAATGCCAGAGAGATTTAAAAAAAGAAACTTAAACAAATGAGGCCAACTCTGTTGGGTAATATGGAGCGAGGATGTCTGTCTTTTATTTTTTTATTCAACTGAGCCCTTCATGCCTATGCAAACCTCACATGGTTTGGATAGAGTTCCATCAACAAAACATGTCAATCACCTCTCCGTGAAAAAAGGCAGAGATAGGGGACTGAAACCTATCTCAGACCCCAAATACTGTACTCACGGCTTCCATTTCACAGTCTGTGGGAGAGCGGAGTTCAAAAATCTCACATCAATTTTTTTTTTCACTTTTTTTTTTTTTTTCTTCAATCCAAGGGGCTCAGATTCCGGTTACATTTCACATTGAATAGACTTGTGTTTCCAGCGGTCTAACCCTCTTCTAGTATGCTGGCTAGTGGAGCGATGACAGATTGGTTTCCACTCACTGCACGGGGGAGCACAATGGAGTGGCTTTGACAGAGTTAAGAGAAACAGTGCATCAACGCCCCCCCCTCCCCACCCTCCATCTCTCTTTTTCTGTACACACACACACCTCTCTTCCACTCTCCCTCCTTCTCCCTCTCGTTCTCTCTCTCTCTCTCTCTTCCCTGGGGCTTGGAGAATGGATGGCCCTGTCTGACCTGGACGACACTGATGTCTAGTCCTCTACACTACTGTACCTACAGCACGCCTGTCTCGCTCGCTCGCAGCTCTGTCCACTCTCTCTCTCTCCTTTACACACACACAGCGAGCGCACACAAGTAGCAGGGGCACCCATCTCTGTCACCCAGCGCCGACAGGCAGAGGTCAGCAGAGCTCAGGCACTAAAGCAACCTAGAGGAAGTGCTCATACTGATAGCAGCCAAAAGCAGTGTCATGGTGAAGACAGACACAAGGCATACGTCTTAACAACCTTTAAATGTAGAAAACAGGGCTGTTACTTAACTGTAAATTACTGTAATTTGAATCAGAACAAGAAGTCTTCAAAGTTAAATGGCAAAACAGGTCAATGCCCTCTGCCTGAATCCACATGAGGAACTACATCTTTCGTGGATGATTCAGCACATCACAGTTTACGTCCATTTTCCAATGATCAGTTCCACAGCAGGAAGTACTGTGCCATATATGTAGTCAGGAGACCATTGTATGGATGTCGGAGTGGTGGGCATTCACTTGGGCTTGGTAATGTCACGATGCCACTACCAAAACCCTTAAAGTGATACCGATACCAATAGAACTTCATTTGATACCCATCGTGTGAATACAAGCTGTGTGCGCACAGTGTTCATTGCAGTTAAGGCTCAAACGCCGTTCCCCGGTGGCGTTGTCATGGAACCATAACCTCCACCCTACGGTTCCCCGGCAGGTTAAAACGATTACCTTTTACAGAACTGTTGCTTTAACTAGTGCTGTTTGCGCTGTTAGCAACGTGCCGCTAGCCGCCAGCTCAGACATCTCAGTGTTCAGAGCCATGTGCAGGCCGGGAATCACAGCTGAATGGGTTATAGTTGCTGGACAAATAGTCCTTTTTTTCTATATCTGGGCGCAAAAAGAAACAATTGCAGGTATCATTTGAATGGAGAAGTTTTGATAGTTCTTGGGTCACTTCAGTCGATACCTTAAAGGTAACAAGTACTGATACCCAGCCCTGACATGTACCACATCAGACTCTTATGCAGGAGCCCAAACCACAATCTTCCCCTACCTTGACCACTTCCTTCCTTGCCTACCCATAACCATAGCACAGGCATAACCAAACATTGTCGTTGACTTACCTAAACCATAGTTTGTTCCACCGATTACAATACCTCAACTCAGAGCAACTGCCGATACCAATTACAAATCTGACACCAGGGTTCTTTTTATAGAAACTGTATGGGTGCCTTAGAGTCTCTTCTGAACCTGTTTTTTTGGGTTCTTCAGAGTTAAAAATTGGCATCCTCAACCAACCGAATTAAAAAAAAAAACCTCAGAATCTCCAAATGATTCAAATACAAGATGAAACATGTATTAGCTGTGCTTCCCTCTAGCAGGATTCACAACTTTACATGTATCACATTTGCCAAACTGCTACAACTACACCTTTTAAAGCTCATTGTGGAACCAGCCTCACGCTTCCCTGTGTCCTTACCAATGGCATTGGACTTTAAGAGGGGTGGAATAGCGAAGATCGCGTGAGCAGATAAGCGCGATAAAACAACCCACAGATAAGGCACTAATGCTAGAGGTGGCGTGCAGTTGCGTTTCTCCGTGTGCTGCAATGAGAAAAGAGAAACGGTGATATCACACTGATACGCCGCTCTAAAGACTACGGGGGCTGTGTGTTTTTTTCTTTCCCGCGCAGGTGGATGTACAATCAATAAAATGGATTAGCTGCAAAGGTATGTATAAAGGTTATCGCCGCTTTCTGCCGCATGAACACAGTGGCGACCCCACGAAACAATTTTGTAATGCGCCGAGCTATTTCTTCAGAGTAAATCTGATTATGTTTTGGCCCGGCCTTGATTTTCAGGGGGGGTATACATTATCAAAGGGAAAAATTGCTCCCGCTTCAGCAGACCTTATGAGGTTCGAATTGAATGGTTCTAACTCTATTCTCTAAGCTAGCGGTATCATAGCAGTATTTTTTTTTCTTCCAGTGTCATGTGCTCTTTTTTCCCCCCCTTCATTGTGTTTTTTTTCTCCCCCTCCCCACCCATCCACCTTAGTATGATCATCTCCTCTCTCCCTCAGTGCATCAGAGTTTCACCTAGACTCAGTTTCACTTGTTTAGTTCCACTCGCTGCAGTCCTGTGTGTCAACCCTCAGAGAGACTTTAACCGTGTGGTTTTCCATCACGCTGACTGACGATCTAAACACCCCTCCACCCCAGTGATTCCTCTATCGCTCTCCCTCCATCTCTCTTGCTCACGCTGTCTGACACACACACACACACACACACACACACACACACACACACACACACACACACACACACACACACACACACACTGTGACCCCCTTCGAGCCTGATAAAAAAGGCGCCCCCCCTCCACCACCAAAAAAGAAGCTGTGTGGATGTGCAGAAAGGCCCCTCTCTCCAGCTTTCAGCTTTTGTCTCTGATTATCCCTGCACACACACACACACACACACACACACACACACTCATACCCCTCCACGACCCCCTACATCCTCTCTCCCACATACACACTCTTCTTCTCAACCTGCTCCAGAATCTTGTGTATATGCGTGTGTGTGTGATGGTGGTTGTGGGGGTTTTGACTCTGACCAATGGCATCCAGCAGCAGGGCTTTATCCTGAAGCACACTGACAATGCTTTTCACACCTACTTACCACAGCAGAGACGGGGGCGCTGGGCTGCATCATACACCCGGCCTAACAGCAGGCATAAGGGCTTTTAGAAGACACACACACACACGCACACGCACACGCACACACACACATAACGGACCCTCTTTAATTACTGACTCAAGATCCCGCCAGTAGATTAAAAAAAAAATCTCCCAGAAGCTTATATTCATATCCGCAGAATTTTTTCAATGAATATGAAAAACGGCCATTGATTATGCCGTTAAGGCAGCGGGAGTTAGGAATGGAAATATAAAGTACATATAATCACATTAACTTGCAGTGATTAATGTAATAAAAATGTGATCTTTTTTTCTTATTCCCCCCACAATCTGCATCTGAACACATTCAGCACTGAGGAGACATGCTCCAAATGTTAAAAAGCCGCTTCTCAAAAATCCACTTAGGCTGTTCTGTGTTTGAGGACATTTCACATTCTTATACAGTGCAGAAAGGGAGGGTGCATGTGCACCTCCAATGCCTGCCGTGCACTTGCAGTATTTTGAGCTTCAGTCCCAGACGCACAATCAGCCATCCAGCATGATCAATACCGAAGCATTTCACATCATTGATTATACAATTATAGGGAAGTTAAATCTGTGACACACTCATGTGCGAGCATTAACCACTGCAGCCGGCGGTAGAGACTGAGAGGAAGGGAAGAAGCCTCCTCTTTGCTCACTGCTCTTTTTTTCTTCTTCTTCTTCTCTTTTTTTTTTTTTTTTTTAAACGTGGTGCTTAAAGCGAGCTCAGCGTAGTCCAGGTACTTCACTCAGATGATTATAATGCCACGAGGGTGCAATACATCACTCTTATTAGCCACACTGGAGCACAATGGTATCATAATTAATGGTCGCAGCAGGATTGAACGCTGCCCTGACATGGAAAAGTGGGCCTACTTAAGCTCTACAAGGCATTTAAATATGCAGAGTGAATGGCACAACCCAAACCCTCCTGCTCTAAGGACAGCCCACGCTCATTAGCCTGACACCTTTCCGTGGCACTGATACAAGGACGACGGGCGCGCACACTCACAACATGAGTCAAAGGCGCACGCGCCAAAAAAAAAAAAAAGAAAAAAGATACCACATGCTGCAAAAAAAATGCTGCGTGGCGGTGCATGAGAAGAACAATCTGGTCCCCTCATCAGTGCCCATCACTTCCCTCCCTGTATTGTTGCTTTTTGTCTCGAGGCTTAGTCCACGCTGAATGCAGGATGGAAGTATATGTGTCGGCGGCCATTATTCAGATCTTGGGTAATGGCGTTTTGGTCGGCGCCTGTGTGTTTTCACAGTGAATGTGGGTGCTGTGGCAGAGTGTGTGGCGTCTGGTGCCTGTGCTACAGCGTCTAGCAGAGGGAAGCTGCCTGCACGGCGGGAGAACAATGCACATAAAAGGCTGCCGGAGGAAGCGTCTGGAGCTGACGTCTTTCACATGGCTCTGAATGGAGCAAAGTGTGTGTGTGTGTGTGTGTGTGTGTGTGTGTGTGTGTGTGTGTGTGTGTGTGTGTGTGTGTGTGTGTGTGTGTGTGTGTGTGTGTGTGTGTGTGTGTGTGTGTGTGTGTGTGTGTGTGTGTGTGTGTGTGTGTGTGTGTGTGTGTGGTTTATATGCTTAAGAGTGAGGCAGAAAGAAAGAAAAAATGGGGGGGGAAACACCCTCTTGAACATGTTTGTAGACCAAAATAAAAAGTGTGTTCCAGTCTCACTAAATTGTGCGTGTTATGAATGCCTGCTCTCCTAAACTGCATGTGTGGGATGGTTAAATCCTCTCAGATCGCCGTACGATTTGGATTTTAGCTCTCCTTAACCCACCACACACACACACACACACACGCCATTCCTCCTCCTCTTCCTCGCCACAAAGCCAGCTTTACAACTTCTCTTCCGCTGCTAATGTGGAGGCTTCCAGCCACAAGACACGTTGCTCAACAGCTGCCAAATGCCTAAAAAAACCAGCTCACTCCAGCCTGACCGTACCGAGTTATCGCGCGGCTCAGTGCAATCAATTATTGCTGCAGTGGAATCATTAATAATTTCCTAATGAAAACGATTCTGTTGATCTGTTGTCTTTTAATTAAACATAATTAGTCGGCTGCTCGGAGCCGTGGTGGGAGACTCCTTTAGGGTACAATTTTGTTTTAATACACTGATAATGAAATTTTTACATTGTGTCAGTTGTTTAGTTATTATTCAGTCACACTATTTCGCTATGTTCCCAGATAACAGATAATAACCCTCGCACCTCCTATTCATTTTAAAAGGAGGAGGGTTGAAATGAACAATTACATTTTGAACTGTGAGAGTCCTCTCCTCTCACTGTTTAATGTTGCATACTGCCAGGCAGCAGTGCAGGAAACAGTGCAGTTTAACGCTTTCATTTCTGTTGGGAAGAAAAAACAACTACTCAAAATGTCTTTGGCAATACATTGGAAAGCTTGAGTTATTTATTTCTTCTTTTAAACAGTCAAAAAGATAGTAAATCTGTCCAGGCAAGTCATGCTAGTTCCTCTTCTGCCTCAGAGGTCCACAGCTCTGGAGCAGTGGAAGGAGCAAATGTAGGCATTAAAAAAAAAAAAGGATCTGATTGTGAAGACTTAGTGAATATGAAATAATACAAAGACACAGCCAGTTGGCTAATTCGGCACTGTCCGGGCTTATGTAAAACGGCCTAGTTACATTGGTCAATTTCTGCACGAACAATGGGGCTGAGTTGCTCCGGAGACTTATTGGACAAGCTGTATCTGAATGTGGTCTGGCTTAAGAGGCTTACTGTTGAAAAGTTTAGGTGACCTCTGAATAATGCCACATAATGTGGTCACATTGAGTGTGCATAGTTTCAATGGGCTCAGATAGCAGGTAACAATGGGGAAGGCACAAAGAAGGCTGAATGAAGTCATATATTGTACTGTAGACCTAAAATGACACTTGTTCTTTTAGTGTACAGTCATGTGACCGTGTTGGATTCCAGCAAACGTTAGCTGAAGAAAGGAGCTTAAAAGGGGTAGACTTAGAAAGTCTAAAAAGTGAGGCCAATGCAGAAATGCCTTAAACTTGCATCAGGGGGCGACTCCTCTGGTTGCAAAAAGAAGTCTGATTGCATACATTGTCACTTGATTTATTACCTCAGTAAACATTGTAAACATGAGTTTATGGTCTCAATCTCTAGTTTTAAGTTTTCTTCAATACAGCATGATGGATAGTAAATTATGGTCCCATTTAGAGTAAAATAGACCATAAAGCAGGGTATGCTTTAGGGCGGGGCTACCTTGTGATTGATAGTAAAATTTTGGCGACAAGATGGCGTCAGCCAAAAACCAAGTGGGCGACCGACTAAATGCTTAACTCGAAGCTTCAAACCTGTGGTCCACAAACCAATGGCTGACGTCACGATGACTACTTCCACTTTTATGGGAAGGACTGTGGCTCCACTGACACACCTCCATTGTCTCTAAATGTTGCAGATTGATTGAAGGATGGATATTATTGGTTGAAATTAGTCTGTACTAGCTTACGTAAGCACACGTCATGTTTTGTTTTACAGGCAGAAAAGAAGATTGGATTTTGAGAAATAAATGAGGAGAAATATATTTATTATTTCATATATTGTTAAATAGGTGCACAACATGAGCATTAATGTGATTTAAAAGGTTTAAAAAGGCATTTTTGATGTCCTCTAAGATTCTCTGCAAATGTGATCAAATATAACTAATTTATTATTGAAATAAAATGTTCCTTTACAGTAAGAGTCTTTGCATTTTCAAGAATACACAAATTTTAAAGTATAGTGCTAGCTATATATTTTTAAAGTCTGAGTTCATCTGCACACAGATCCAGACTGTGACAGCTCCATGGTTTCTTTCAGTCCAGCTGTAAATACCAAACATGTACTAATCCCTGAAAATTCCCAACAAAATGCACAATTTTACACTCAGGAATGTATTCATGTCGTGTTTTTAAGGATTTACGTCTTCAGTAGAACAGGTTAGGGAGGTCAGAAAGTTTTGAGGAGAAGACAAATGCATTCTCGTTCTTTTCATGGGATTTGTTCACAATAAGAGAAACCGAACAGTTGCTAAAATTCTTTCGATCTGGGAGGTTTGCAGCTTTTTGAACAGACACATCCAACTGGGAGAAGAGAAAAAAAAATCAAAATGGGGCTGAATTTCTTTCCTCTGTTGAATCTCTGAGCTGCATTGTTTATCAATCTGTTGTTTATCGGTACGGAAAATTCTCTACAGGTTTGTCTCTCTCTCTCTGAGTCCCTGTCTGTCACTCTCTCTCTCTCTCTCTCCTCCATCTCCAGCCTTACTGTAACATATAATTACTCTGCAGACTTGCTGCCTGTTTCTTATAACTTCGGGGGGTTCAAAGAAACTGTCGGAGTGTGGAGGAGAGCATTGTGGGAGTTCCAGGTGGATTTCTCGATAATGAGTTAGCGTGCCGGTAGAGTTGAGAGTTTTAGTAATGGCTGGCTGCTAAGGCTCTTCCTGGGAGTTTAATGTAAAACAAACAGGGCCGCGCTGACAGCCTGGGAAAAAACGATACTGTACTTCCTCTTCAGGGCTCTTGCTGCCTCTTATTTTGAGCAAACGGGAATTCAAAAAAAGGATTCATATTCATGGGATGGCTCTGTCAATCCTAATTTAGGACATTTAAAATGCCTCAAATATTACCACTGACTTCTAATTTCTGGAAATGGGTGAAATGCTGCTGTCCTCTCTGCTCGTCTGGACAAAACGATACAGACGGGGAAACGGAATACAGATTGTTGGCGGAAGACAGGAAATGTGGGATCCCAAAAATAAATCTATATTTGACACTATAGGGTTAGCTTGTCTCAGTGCTGATGACCGGGGGCGCCCCGTGGGGGACCTGAATACACCTCCCTGCTGCTTGTTACACACTCCAGTGCATGTATTATACATAACACGCTGCTAGGAATACAACTCCCAGAGGAATCCTGTCCTCTCTCCACATATTTCTCCAAAGTTCTGGTGCTGGAAGATGAGCGGTTGTACAAAAAAAAATGTAATGCAGAAATCATAGACAGAACACCCAGCAGAAAGCTACAGCCACTCAAACCAATCACCAGTCCTTACTTAGAGATACTCCCCCATAGATTCACCCTGGCAAGCATCCAAAGTGAACCACTACTATCTTTGCAGGCAGCCATAAAGAAAAGCCGAGACCACTGAAAGGTAAGCCAAAGCATATTCCTGCAAAGCATACTGTGTATTGAGATATTCACTGTTTTCCATAAGTGACGCATCTGCAGGGAGCAATGAAGCAGCCTGCAGAGGGTGAAGATATAAACAGTCTAGGCCTCAGCCTTTTTTTTTTTTCAAGGTGGGAAGAGAGTTCCTGTTTTTTTTTCGTTTTAGTCGATCCGTGCCGTAGCGTTGACACGATAAACACGACTCCGGCTCTGCTTCAAAAACTGAAGCGCAAAAAAAAAAAAAAAAGAGGCCGGATTCAGAATTGAATTTGACAAAGTTTTGGTGTTTTTTCAGTGCAATGACATTCAATTTCAGTGTCACCTCCAGAGGGTGCCCACACCTGCAGGTTGGCGGTGAAGAGGAATGAGCGGCATCAAACACTTCACCGCTTTCTGAACTTACTCCCAGTCCACCACAAAAAAAAAAAAAGAGTGGCCAGGAGCAAAAATTTGGATATAGAGCCATGAAAAACGGACACCCAACCAATTTATCTAAAGCTCTCTGTGGCAGAGTTGGTACAAAGCTGTTCGAGTCGAGTGTGGAATTACACAGCCTGAAGTTTTTGTACCGTGTGGTATCATGGTGGCGAATTTTTTAAATTTATTGTAGCAGTTTTCGGGATGAGAAAACTCAAAATTCTTCTGGGAAAAAGATACTTCCATCACTAAGCACAAAACGAAAAAAATGTAAGTGAAATATCAGCGGAACAAAATGGCGTCTGATGTATTTTGTGCCTTAAGACGGCGCAACTACGAGGTGACGAGAGATACTTAACTTCTACGGCGAGATTTAAATTAATTCTTCGTATTCAACATCCTCTCTATTATCGTCCGCATCAGTTGGCAAGCTTGTGGAGATACTTATGGGGGGGGGATTTGCTGTAATGAACTTATACAGCACAACACAGAACAACTCTCACAAGGGGACGTCTGCAGATGTCATTGTGTGTAATTTAATAAGGTCAAACGGGAAGCGAAACAAAAGGAAAACGATACACAGCTGAGGTGGCGATGATGATGATGATGCTATCTCCAGGACACATGTATGAAGAGTGGCGGAGGAGACAAAATAAAGTGAGAAATCCTGTTACCCCCCCCTTTTTTTGTTTCATACAGTCGGTCTCTGAGCAAAAAGATTAGAAGATTTTAGAGAAGTGCATAATCTTCTTTCACAGCTTATCAAAACTTTAATGATTTGGTGATAAAGAGCACAAAGTTAAGTAGCCGGTTAAGAGGATAACTCCCCAGTGCAGTCTAGTGATTAGTAGATGAGAATTGGGAGACTGAAAATCCCGGTTGCAAATCCCACTCCTGCCACTTATTCACTTTGAGGGGGGAAGAAGCTCCATTTCAGCTTTGGGTGGGGGGGTATTGTCACGGGGTAATCACTTTTTGAAAAGTGATAAATGGAGCCCCTCTCCTTCGCCCTTTTCTGGGATCCAAAAACACATCTTTATTTACGTGTTTATTTTTCAGCCCGTCTCCCTGGTTAACACCCGTCAAGACCCAATTATAGCTGTAGAAGCCTGGCCCTTTCATGGAAACTTGCTGGTGTCAGGGCTGCAAACATTTTGAAGCATCTCCTCGTGCAATCAGCAACAAAAAACGAGGGTTTGTGCACGTCCACGTCAGGCCGTTTTAATGAGGGCAAGCCGGACACAATGCTGCAGATTGAGGGGGGTTTATCCCCATGGCAGTGAGTCATTTGGGGGGTTTTCTTTGTGCTTTAAAGGGTGAAGGCTGAATAAACAACATGTTTCTTTTTTTCTTCTTTTTCTGATAGATATTTCGCTTATTTACATGAATCCATATCCAGTGCTGTCTGATTTATTATAGATGCACCAGATAAATCTTTCGCTGTATTAGTACGAGAGCAAATTATTTGAAATGGAGAGCCCCTACTCCACTTGTGCCTTGCTCGTTATCTGCACTGAGATAGTGGATTCACTTAGTATAAAAGAGGAGCATAAAAAAAAAGAAATGGGGGGGAGAGTAGGCATTAATTACCTTGTGAAATCTAAAGACCATTAACTTTGTGTGTCAAGTGATGTTTCTCAGTTCCTAATCAGAGGTTTAGTGATATAAATTACTCTTTGGAGTAAAACAGATATGGTGTGTGTGTGTGTGTGTGTGTGTGTGTGTGTGTGTGTGTGTGTGTGTGTGTGTGTGTGTGGTGTGTGTGTGTGTGTGTGTGTGTGTGTGTGTGTGTGTGTCCTCGTAGTGCAATTATTTCTGCATGTTTGTGACTTTGAAAAGTGAGGAAGAGAAGAGAGAGAGAAAAAAGTAAAAGAAAGAGGGAGAGAGAGACAGATGGAGAGGAAGACAGACAGGCAGGTGGGGAGTGGAGTGGATGGAGGATTGTCAGTGTCTTTTATATTCTTTTTATTTTTTCTGTGGCGGCGGCGCTGTGTGGCGTGGTGTGTCGCGCCTCCGAGAGATAACAGGATGCCGGCGCTGCTTGCTTACCTTTGCTGTACACCACACAGTTGTTTTTGTTGTCCTCCGCTCCCTGCCAAGTCACATCCAGCAGCCACCTGGGGCCGGCGCTCAGCACCACCGGGACCGTGCTCTTCGTCTTCTGGACGGGGACAGATAACACACACTAATCATTTGCTTATTTCGGTGATTAAAGAAACATTAATAACCACTGAGTTACGCTCCTCTGCTGCTCTGAATGGACGTAAACACACAATTTCAGAAACTATACACCATGCAACCAAAGTCCATCCCAAATCCCCTTTTTTCTTCATTTTTTTGTTTTTTTTTACATTGCTGAGAAGATTTGAGAATCAGAGCAGGTTAATGTGTGTGCGTTTGTGTGTGTGTGTGTGTGTGTGTGTGTGTGTGTGGGTGTGTGAGGCTGCACGGTGGTGAAAAATGGGAGCAAGTGAGTCAAAAAACAAGGAATAATCATCCAGGATTGAACCCCGATGATTCAGCATCTAATCTCTTAAAGATTAAGAAAGGGTCTTTGGGATTTATGTAAAAAGAAAGGAAGGAAGAAAGAAAGAAAGAAAGAAAGAAAAGGCTGGCGACTCTCAGAGAGGAGGAAGCGAGCGTTCAGCGCTGAACTTTGGGCACATTGTGCCTCGCTATCGCCAGGATCTCACCATTTCCTGAAAACAAGCAGGGAAGAATTTAAAGAATCAGTATCCATTTCAAAGGCCGATTGAGGTTAGGGGTTTTTATAATATGCCGTGGGAAGAAAAAAATTATTCTGAATGTTGTAAGGTCGTTTTTCTTCCCCAGTCAGAGGTCAAGCGTGTGAGTTTTATTCCATCGAGAGAAGAAATGAAAAAACTAAAAAGGGAGATAGAGTGCGACATCCACCGCGGTGTCACCGGGATCTTGCTTGCTCTATTTATCCTCATGTGATTTCCTGCTCTGTTTTATTTGGTGCTCCTTTTACTCTCGCCTCCTGCAAAATGGAGGCGTTGGATGTGTGAGTGTGAGCACCATCCCAGGCACATCAGTACAGTAGTACTATTATTACTCAAAGGCAAAACGTCAGTATTTCAAGGCCATTATACTTTGAACCCCAGGGGGGAGCCCTCCTTTATTAGGATGTTACAGAAATAGTTGAGCTAAGAGAAAAAAATGGGTCTGGGAGTGCAATCCTGACACTTTCATTTCTTTTCTTTTTTTCCGTCCGAGGCGACAGGACGGCGTCCATCTGCCTAACGAAACAGAAGAAAATGCTCGCGCTTTTCACTTCCTTCCTCCCCCGCAGAAGGCAAACTACCTTCAAGGATAAATGCAAATGTCACTTGAGCATGTTAAAGGTCTGAATTGGCACAGATATGCACAAGAGATGAGCACAGGCAGTGCGCCTGCATGCCCCCTCCTCCTCATCCTCTTCCTCCTCCTCCTCCAGCCGCCCATTTCTCTCTCCATGAACTCTATCTAGTCCTGGAGGCTGGAGGACAAACTGACTTTTTCTTTTTTTTCAGAGAGCATTTATTTACAAATAGCAAATACATCCCAGGGAGATGATAGCAATCTGTTTGGATTTTGTCTGCAAATTAAAGACACTAAATGAAGACAGATTCCTACGTTGTCCCTATATATATATATATATATATATATATATATATATATATGTGTGTGTGTGTGTGTGTGTGTGTGTGTGTATATATATTTATATCTGCACGCTGGCAAACTACACTGCCAAACTGATCAAACACAGACAGTAAATTGTGTCTGTTGATATTCTTATTCCTTCTCCTGGCATCCTCTTATCCCGTCCTGGCAGCAGATGAGAGAGAGAGAGAGAGAGAGAGAGGACCTCTGTAATTTAAGTCATCCTCGATTTCACATTTCAAATTAGCCTCACAATAAAGTCTTCTATCTGGCTAACCTGAAAATCTCACACCCCTGTCAAAGGAGCAGAGCAGACCGGCCGATTGTTGCTAGGACGACTATCTGAAATGGGAATCAGATTAACCCTTCCTTAGATCTCCAGACTGGAGCCATCTCTTATTCAGCGGCGAGAGGCCTCTCCGCCGTCCCCCCTGAGCCTCTGGGAATTCATGATATTCCAGCTGCTCTCAATGGGAGCCAACAGGGACAAAAATACCACCTTAACTAGACGTCTTCCCATTGTTAGAAATGTGTTCAAATTATTACAGCAATCTGGATTAATCCTTTAGTTGCTGCTGAGATAGAAACTTTTTTAAATTTTTAAATTTGATTTAATCTTGATTCACCACTATTTTCTTCTACTTCCCCTTTTGTTAGCAAACAGAGCAGCAGCAAACCCAGTGACAGTTTTTTTTAGTGCAGATTTAAATAATGCATCGATCGCGACAATGGTGGCCCGCGTGCTTTGTAAGCATGCCGCATGTACCAGACGTCACGCAGACAAAGAAACGCAGAAGGAGCAACCGCACACGACATATTTAGGATTAAGACGCAGCGGTGTCTGCAGGAGGGGGAGGAGCCAAATGCAAATGAAAAACATTTTAAGGACCTGATCATTTTGGCCTGATTGGCCGAGGCCTGAAGAAATGCAGACTGACAGGCAGAACATTTAGATTTCCCTGGTAGAGAGGGAGGTGCACAATAAACAAACTGCTCTTAACACATCACAAGCAGCGGATGTGACGTATGGAAGCTCTTTCCTGTCCAAAACATGCTAATGTAAAAATATGCTGACCCCTATTGGATATTAAATATGTCACTTACAAAAAAAACTTCTTTAATATTACAAGTTTATTTGAATTATTAATTATAAATATTCAAATGATGAGATGTTAGAAAACAAGTCAATATTAGTTTTGTTGACGGAGGTACAGTGTTAAATATCAGTTTACACACTATCATCCCTGTCAGAGCCGGCATAAAAAGCTTCCTGTCTGTGCAGTGTGTTATGGTTTATCCACCCTCTGCCTTCACTCCAGTGGTTTCAATACTCTGCCGGTGTTTTTTTTTTTTTTTACTATTATTTTTTTTTCACCTCCCTGAGCCCTGTTACCATTCCCCGTGTAAGAGATACAGTGACCGAAACAGTGTAGTCAGCGAGGAAGTGATTACAAACTGATGCTCCAAATTCGCTATAAAATGAAAATCAATATTTCCACAAGTTGCTGCAACATAAAAGATAACCTTCATTGATTTTTTTCTCGACTTAGGCCTCTGTGATAAGATCTAATATAAATTTTCAGCCACCCGGATTTGGATCAGAGCAGAGCAGAGGCTGAACGATAAGTTCCTCGCACATCTCTCAGAGTTGGATTTTTTTTTTACCTCTCTCCCTCCCTCCCCCTCACCCCTGTCTCCCTCTTCCAAGGCAGGGCTGTACTATTTATAATTGGCCCTGTGTGAGCAAAAGCTTCTATCAGGAATCTGTTCTAATTTTTATTACTGAGAAGCTAAAGCCTGTTCCAGATAATTTGGAAATTTCAGGGGAATTGTGATAGAGCTGATGGCACAGCCGGACTGACTCCAGAAAGGAGCTAACCTGTAATAGCCTCTGTGGCTGCGCTGATTAAATGTTGCCATAGATGAAAGACCTGCCATCACCGCAATAAATTAACCAATCACACAAATCCCAAGTCGCTACTAATCCCTCCTTGATACCATGATCCTCTGATCAGCTGAAGGAGGTGAAGAAGAAAGTGGCTTGTGACACTCAGCCTTCCTCTAACTCCCTGCTTCCCTGTGTAAACAACAAGCTAATGATATCGCCGCTGACCATTTCACCACCACTGGCTACTCTTAACCCGCTTCATGGTCAGGGCAGGTGAAATCGATACAAACCTTGGTGGGAATGATTATTTTCCCCATGGCTTTTTTTTTTTTTTTTTTTTCCTCTTTCTCTCCCTCCACCAAGGTCACTGACTGGCACTGTATCCGTCTTGATCCCACAGCTGCAGGATTTAGACAACTGAGAGATCAAAACCGCTCCGTCTGAATATCTCGACACATTCATTGGCTTCATACACCCCCGCTTTCAACACCCACTCAGTATAAAGTAGTGCCATTTTTTTTAAACAAAAACACCAGGCAAATAATGCCATTTACATCTTTTTGATAAAGAATAAAACACGTTATCAATTTCAATTTCGCTCGAATCCCTGATATATATTATAAACATATTTTACTTCATCCACTCTAAAATGCAACGTAACGCAATGTCCAAAATCAATGCCATGCAATATCCAAAAACATTTCACAGTTTGACCCTCTCCTACAAAATGACCTTCCCATACAACTAAAATTATATAAATGTTCTGTGGTTTTAAACATGTCGAAACATGTGATATTGCTGTTAATAAAAACAAAACAGAAAAAAAGCTAAGAAGCTGCTTGGTTAGATTTAGCTAAATACATCTAGGTTTGGCTTAAAACAACTACAAAACTGAAACAAAGCCAAACAATAACATAAGAAAAATACTTGTTCATGTTAAGACTACAAAAGCACTTAACATGGGACACCACCAACAGTCTCCTGGGTGAAAAACCTGACCCTTCCACCACCCAGACGTCCTCAATATGCGTACTTCTGTGGATTTCTTTTAAACTTAATTTAAACCAAAATGAATCCATAACAGAATATATTTCCTTTAAATCGCATGTCACAAGTTCCATGGCAATGTCATTTTCAGGAGCGCCATGTCCTTTTCAGAGGATACTAGCAGTATAATAATAAAAAAAAAAAAAAAAAAAAAAAGCTTATGTATGGGTTATGTCAAGTTTATATGTTCTCTGTTTCCAACATGGGAGGGAGGATAAAGGATTTGTACCTGTTTTACCAGTCAGTTTACAGCAGACAGCACACTCACACCTTGATAACGTCCATTGCAATTAGTTGTTCACTGCGATGAAACAAATTGCATGTGGTCAACTGGAAATTTCATTAAGGGAGATTTTCCTCTAGCCCTCGTTATCGCTCTGCGTATTAATATTTTCTTAGCCTCAAGGATGGATGGGTTGCAAGGGTCTTTATTTTTTATTTTTTTCTGTTGAATATAAAAAACACAGTCTGTGTTTCTACCACCGCCAAATATATATGCCGGGGGAAAAGCTGTGCATAATGCTTAGTTAGGGCTGCTGCATGTTTCCTCCATTGCGTCCTGAAAATAAGATTCTCCGTCAACATCCTACATAAGGTGAGATATACCGTCATTCCTCAAGTCTGCTTTTGTGTCATTCCCTCCTTCTCCTAAATGGCCATGGTTACATCTGCCGAAATGAAAAGATACCCACAAACGGCTTTCATGCCGTCCTGCCCCCCTTTTCTCCCCCTCTCTCTAAGGCTATAGCATCTGCTATTGGGAGACTAAATAACAGAAATATGCAGGAATTGCACACTAATTCCCTTTAGAGATAGATCTTGGCTGGTGCCCTGTCATAAATCAGAGAATTTCGATATGAAATGAGGCAAGCTGCTCTAATCATTTCTGCATTTCAAATTGGATCACTGGCTCAATCGCTTGGCTTTTTAAACTGCTTGCCTAAGAGCAAATGTGAGGTGGGAGATAATTCAGCTGAAATCTCTGCCTGCTCTGTGCGGCAGTTAGTTTACTGCTTGAGTGCAAGAGAATGCCTTTCTTCTTCTTCCTCCTCTTCTTCTTCTTCCTCCTCCCTTAGCCCATCTTTCTCTTTTCAACTTTGTTAAATTGACTTTTCATTTTCAAAATCGATTAAATTGAGAGAGTCACTGCTGTTCCCCGGAATCTTTAAAGGGACACCCATCACTGTGCGCATGTGCCTTTATTCGGCTGCTGCTATCATTGGCGGCGCTTTGGGGAATAAATATTTCCTCATTTAAATCACCTTTTATCCTGCTGACTGGACTGTACGCATCAAAGTTCATGTGTTGCATTAGCTATTGCTTATTTCCCTCCATTGAAATGCCCACACTGCTTGTATTTATATTGACTGCGGGCGGCACTGCATGATGGCCGCATGCTCAGTGGCTGGTTTAAGACATAACAGAGTGGTTATAAGGCCGACTAGTGATTGGCTGCTCGGATGCTGATTAGGTAGCAATGCTAAATTATGAGCAGCACATCCAGAAATGATTTTGTCATATTATTTTTCAAAGTGAATCTTACTAAATCAGGGAGGGGAAGAGAGGAGAATAGAGACTCAGGAGGAGGGGGGCTCTCTATCTTCTGTACTCCATTCTTCAAGACCTTCGGGCGCATCGAGGTGCTCCAACTCTAAAGCCAAACAGTTTAGAGTAAGCTGTACCTGCCCTGAAGACAAGCAACCCCTTTCTCCACCTCTACTTCTTTTCCTTTCCTATGAATTTATTTTGCTGTTCTTTTTTCCTTTTCCAGTCATTCCCTTTGTGGTGTTATGCTTCCCTTTACTTCCACTTGTTTCCTTTCCACTCCCTGTTTATTCTTTTGATATTCCTTTCCTTTTTCTCTCCTCTCCCTTCCTTTCCTCGTTTTATCTCCTATCCTCTATCATCTCACTTTTCCTTCCTTTTCTCTATTAACCTGTCATTTCCTAATTTTTCTTTTGCTAATCCTATCTTTCCTCCTCTCATCTCCTTTCCTTTCCTCTCTCTCTTTTCCTTTCATTGCCTATTTTTTATTTTGCTGTTCCTTTCCTTTCCTCTCAGTGTCTTTCCTTTCCTCTTCATCTCCTATCATCTCTCATCTCTCTTTTCCTTTCCTTTCTCTCTTTTTAATTCTGATGTATTCTTCTGCTATTCCTCTCCTCTCCTCTGCAATCCTTTCCTCTTCTCATCTCTCCTGTACTTTCTTTCCTCTCCTCTCCTTTCCTCCACTCATCTCTCCAGTCCTTTCCTTTAATATTTGAACATCACCCACACCTCTCTCCAATGATCCAGTCCAAACTTCCTTTCCCTCCCCAGCCCTTCAGCATCATTCAACAATGTCCCCAACTTTCTTTGTAGTGGAGAATGTATAATTCAACTTCACAGTAAATGTGCGTGTACCTCCGTAACTATGTATAATGCGTATGTCCTGAGAACTATTTGAAGTTGTAAACAAGAGAAAGCTGAATTTGTAATGCATGCGCTCCAGGACTTAATCATATCTCGGAGGTATGAGTGAAGGTATGAGCACACACACACACACACACACACACACACACACACACACACACACACACACACACACACACGTGTACTTCTAGTGTTTGGCTTTGGTCAGGGGACGGAACAGCCCTGTCGCTCCACTACTCACTGTTTGAATTACTCGAAATTTCCCATTTGAATTCAATTGGGAAGGACTTGTTTGATCTCTTGCATGTAAGCTGGGGCTGACTCCCCGAGCGGCAAGGAGCTGTGTGAGGGAACATAATAGGGGAACCCGGAGCCAGTAATGTTCACCTGTATGGATATTACCGTGGCCCCTGGGGGTCAAGGTGGCGGGTGGCGTATTCTCCGGACAGAACCACCCACTCTCTGTCGGGAATAAACATGCGGATGGGGGTGAGGATTTCTTCAAAGAGGAAGAAAGGGAACTCAGGAGTCAATCAGTCAATGGGGTCACAACAAATCCCTGCTCTCATAACCACACGCGGAAGACTAGGATCAGTCAGAGGCAGCAAATAAAGACAAACAATAAAATAGTAGGCATGATGCTTGAATAAAGCCCCTGACTTTAGATAAACCCCTGTGCCCCCCTCTAGGTATTGGATTTTAATATTCTTTTGAACTCCCCTCTCTCCTCTGGTGGAGTTTCATGATGCATAAGAATAGCATCTGTATGTGATTTTTATATTTCAGGAGACTCTCTTAAGTCTGTGCATTCGGAATCGGAGCTCTAAACATATCAAATTGTACAGAATCATAATTATAATAACAGCAAAAGAACAAAAAATAAAATGTTTTATAAATTTATAATTTAAGACAAAGAGGAAGCATGTCACTTTGTTCTAACGACTTACAAACCCAACCAAAGGTGTGTTTGATTTGCATACCACCTGATCGTCTACATATTGCTGCAGTGCGCAATAGTTTGATCCCCGGATGCACTTCAGAGAGGTCTGGCTAAATCCACCGACAATATTTACACCAAGTTAAGTAAATAAGATAAAGATGGTGAACTTGGCCCTTGCTAAATGCATTAGACGTGAACTCTCTTATCAGAGTCTCAGCACGCTGACTGTTAAAAGATGGGTTTCTCGAGCTGGAAATGGTCTTTGTTACCCAATTAGTTTGCAGACGACCCCGCGGTATAATATTCCCACTTTGACAGCCTCATACACATCCATCTAATGAGGTGCTGCTGGACCATCAGGGAGCGAATGAACACTGTCCAGAGCTTCATCTCCTCCAGCACCTATCAGCTTTCTTATCATGAATGCTAACCTTTTTTTTTTGTCACAGGACTTTAATTTTCTCTGCTCGGTCGTTTTGACAGAGCTTTGTCTTTGGTCGGCACCAATCCAAATAGGCTGAGGATCAGAGGGCTAAGGCCAGGAAAGGGGACAACGAGGACTTATCAAGGTCCACCAGCAGGGGTTTGCATCCCTGTAGGGTGGCCTTCTAGTCTCAGAAGGAGGTGAAGCAAGGGAAAGCCCCTTTGCTGCTCTGCTTCCTATACCAATGTGCCAAGAAAGGGGGACAACGGCAAACATGGAGAACTGCAACTTTACATTTTTTACAATCGCAGCTAATGGAGAGGGATGGTTCAGCCACCAAAACCCTGCTCTGATCTCACTTTGTCCTGGATGTACCAAGAGGACTATCGGGGGGATGGGGGAGGTTTGCAAATGGAACCAATCGGGGGATTATCTGCACCACTTTTCAAGAAAGTTGTTTCAACATATCACTTGTGCAGCCGTGACAGTGACAGATGGCAAAGCAGCTGGCACCACTCAACTTTGTTTCACTTTTTCTTGCCTCTTCTTATTCTTCCTCCTCTTGTGCCTTTGCTGCAACAGTGCTCCGTCGTGTATTGAAGTGTTGGATATAGTCATTCATTTGGGAAGACATATTGCGTACTGTAAAAAGAAGGCGATAATCGTGAAGCCAGGGAGTTCTGAGCTTGAATATTGTCGCATGTACAGACTGAAACTGAGCTTTGCTTGTTTCATTGTTAAGGTATATTGCAGCTAAAGAAGCATTTACCCCTGATTCCCGAAAATCTTGAGATAAGTGTGTAAGCAATAGCGGGTGACGTAAGTGTTATCCCGATAGGAACAGTTGTTCAGGAGTGTCGATGCTCACATAAAACCGTTTTGCGTGTGTTTATGACGTACAGGAAACATAAGTATTTACATGCTGCATCTCTTCAGTGTGATATGTTTGCTATGCAGACTGTGTCTCTCCCTGATGGTCCTCTGGCAGACAGCAAACACCCAGAGAGTTGTGTATGAGGGTCGGATGCGAATGGGTGGGGGGGGGACAGGGACCCCCAGCTCACCCTTTCCCCCCCCAGGACCTGGAGCCTCACTGTGGGGCTTTCAGCCGTCACAAGTCCTGCTCTGCTGCAGGAAGACAGCAGCCTGTCTATCTATTTACAGTAGAACGGCCACATCTTTAGTGTCTACTGTGAGGATGGAGCCATTCATGTCATTACAGCGACATGAGCAATGTTTCCTTAGTGTGAAATCTGCACAATAAGGCACGCTCATCTTATCTAGATCTACCTTCTACACAGACAGCGGCAGAGAATAAATAAATTACCGGATGAAGGCATTTTTAGCATTTTATGATCTGTGGTATAGAAAATTCTATAAAATGGATGTTCTAGAATGTTTCCAACAGTAGTCGCATTTTTACAATAATAAATTTGTGTGCAACCACATTTTATTTTCAGAAGACTACTACAATTACTTTACAGCACAAAGCAGGAAACAGGAAGTGGTGGAAGAAGTATTCAGATCCTTTACTTAAGGAACAATTGCAATAGAGCAATGTTATTGAAATACATTACAAGTAACAGACCTGTATTCAAGATCCCAAATAACAATGGAAGTAATATGAGCTAAATGTGATTGATTGTTAAAGTAAGAGTACACAATCTGCAAAAAAATTCTCCCTCTGAGTATTTAATAATGATAAATTACACCATAAGGTCCAAGTTCAATCAATATTATTACACTGTATTTTCATGATTTGTTTTTCATTTCTTGTTTGTAAAGTAAGCTGTAACTATAGCTGTCTGATAAATGTAGGGATAAATAAAGTGAGAATTCCGTGTGAAACGACCAGAAGTCTAAAGTAGCATAAAGGTGCTTTTAAATTAGTGAAAGCAAAAGTGCTAGGGAAGATAAAGGACACTGAAAAAACACGTTTAATTTCAACATTTTAACGTCAACGTGTTTACCTTGTATATTGAGGAGATGAAGAATAGAATCTTTGACCCATTGTGATACGAGTGAAAGGAGAAAACATGGACTTCATTGTTAGAAATTACAGCCATTATTGCTCCCACCCAAGCTTCAATACCATTTTTCTATAACTTTTAGAAGAAGATAATGTAAATAAGAATGCTACACTAACTAGTACATAATCATTAACACGGTGATTGGCCCTGCAGAATGTCCCCATCTTTATATCTGTGTTGATCACTGCATCCTTGTCATATTGAGGAAACCTATCAGCCATCATGGCGAGCACGAAGCAAATCAGTGAGGCCTGCTCTGCTTATCGGGGAGGGGGGACCTGCCATATCAGTTTGGGTGTAGTTGTGTTTTGGTGTAAGGGATGGCGAAAATGTCAGGTTCACTTGTAGATCAAGTCAACCATGCATTATCTCTCAAACAGTGGAGCAGGGCCGTAATAGCTGTCTGACTGTGGTGACTGACTGAGTGCTTGAAGGCTAAATACAAGGAGCAGTGACTTCAAGCCATGCACGCAGTAACTCTGAAAGAGCAGGCTTGGGAAATAAATGCGTATAGCAATAAATAAAAAAAAAACCCACTAGTGGTGGGTTGCTCTCGCCACAGCCTGTAATCCATCTGCCTCCCGAACGGACATCAATGTCATGTTGATCTGCGTTAGAAAAAAAGCCCACATTTAAAGGGATACTTCAATAGAATTCCCAATGATGTTCCCCTACTCATTTTTAGCAATGCGAGAACATGAAAACCATCGATAAATTGCCGTCGATAAATACATGGATGAGGCGGGGGGATTTGGGGGGGGGCAGCGCCAGATAATTACCATTTTACCCATCTGAAGAGACCCCAGCCCTGATATTGGTTTAAACCCAAGAAATAATTGATGCATGCAATCACAAATTGGTTCTCCGCCTAAAATTTGGGCCCATTATTTCATTAGATGGAGCCACATTCTTTGTGCCAAAATTATTTGTGTGTCCAAATGCTAGAAATTCAAATCCTGTTAGTCCTGATAGTGTCTGGCATTTAAAAAAAAAAAAAAAAAAAAAGAAAAGACCCTATCCAAGACAGTGTGACTTACAGATAGAAAGCACTGGCCACCTTTAAATGCAAACATAAATCAAAATGTTAGTTTTTTAAAGTTTAATTGTTTGGTTGTTTTGTGTATGTGTATGCATATTGCAGGATGTGTGTGTGTGTGTGTGTGTTTGTGTGTGTATGTGTGTGTGTCATTTAGCAGCTATGCTACACAGAGAGGTCCTATCCTGGGGTGCCTTCTTGCATATGTAATTGGATGTTACTGTAAATAATTGCCTGGGCATGTGCCAGTGTGATGATGGTGATGATTTGTGTGTGCGCGTCGGCTCATGTGTGACTGTGTGCGTGTGTGTAGGACGTGTGTGCATGGTTCTGTGTGTGTGTGTGTGTGTGTGTGTGTGTGTGTGTGTGTGTGTGTGTGTGTGTGTGTGTGTGTGTGTGTGTGTGTGTGTGTGTGTGTGTGTGTGTGTGTGTGTGTGTGTGTGCGAGCGCATCTGCCCCATCCGTACTCCACTCTCAAGTCCCACTGATTCTCCTTTCCAGCCATGTTGAATCCTCTTTTCCTTATCAGCCGAGCCCAGGCCTGCATCAGGCTCTCCTTGCTATGACAGAGGCTACAACAATAGGCCTGCGATACCGCTGCTTAGCGCTGCGTTTCGGAGGGGAAACCTGCCACGGGCGCAGATTAACTACAACACACACACGCACGCACACACAAACACACACACATACACACAGACACACACACAAAATAGATTGCAGCCTCCAAAACAAAACATTTTTCAGAATGCCTCCTCTTGATTAATGAAGCAGTGACAAGAAGAAAAATATAATTTCTGAAACAGAAAAATCCGCCACCACTTGTTAAAGTTTTTAGGGGTAGCTAACAATAAACATATTGGGAAGGGAGAGGGTGGGCAAAAAAGAGAGGGGGGAGATAAATGGCTTGAGTGATGGGCTGAATAATTTCTGGAGCATCTTTTTTTGGGGAGGGAGTTGCACAGGCCCATATTCCTACCCTAGTACTAAATTACACAATAATCACACTCCATCGGCTGACAGCCTCTCTCCCTCTCTCTCTCTCTTTCTCTCTCTCTGTCCCAGGTGAAAATTAGGACAGTATCTTGACATTTTTGCTCTTCTGTAGTCTACAAGCTAAAGCTCTCTGTTCACAGCCCCAAAAAACACAGCACGCACTCGCACACACACCTCCCATACATACAGCAGCACCCAAAACAAACACACACCCACACATTAGTGCCTGCACACACACACACACACACACACACACACACACACACACACACACACACACACACACACACACACACACACACACACACACACACACACACACACACACACACACATACCTCAGACGCATTGTGCACGTATGGAAGCACACTGACATTTAATGGCTCTGCTCTAATGCGACACCAGTAGATTTAAAATAATTTATGAAGGCTTCATTTTGTATCATAAGCAATTCAAAATGACAGACAAAAATGTAACAGATGTGAAAAATATTCCAACTATCATATATATGTATTGGCAAACACATAACTATGTTTATGAGTACTTTTCATTCAAGGGTAATGTCTTCATATCGTGTTAAGACTAAATTGGTTATTATACATTATTAGCCTATAGTGCTAAGGGGACTCTTATAATGCCCTTTCAACCTTCCAAATCATTGCCTTCGTTTCAGGCCCCTAGTATTGTGTTTTATCATAAACCATATGCTCATATAAGCTCTTACACAACAAGTACATAAAGATGGAGGACAAGATAAAACCCGATAGATCTTGATCTGACATTATGCATTACAATTACCATGTCATTTGCACTAAAAGGCCTTCAAAACACATGCAGACCGGAATTCTATTGAATCCAGACTCATTACAGTGCACCTTGACTAAGCCCCGGTAATTAGCATTGGTAAGGCATTGTACGAGAGGCGGCAACACCCTCATCAACACACATTTACAACCGAGCTCTAAATCTGCTGCTCATTAATAGCTCGCCTCCCAATCAATTATTAACACCTACAATGGAGGCCAGGCTCACCGGGGCCAGGCCTCTCACTCCAGGCAAACCGACAGGGCCATCTCCTCCTGGTTCTGTCCGGCCTAGGTAATTACCTCTTTTAAAAAGACACCTGCTACTCAATAGCTTCGACCCAGACTGTTAATTTAGCCCCGTCCGTCGCAGACATTTATGTCTGAGTGTCACTATTAATTTGCGTTAATTTGGGAGAGAGAGAGAGAGAGAGCGCGAGGGAAGCCGGGGCGGAGGCGTTGTTCGGCAGCCGGGTGCTGGATGTGCTCGTCGCTCACCTGCGCCGGGGCTGCGGCTGTAATTGGAGTCTAATGGTCTGATTGATCAGTGAGAGAAGTGAGGGATGAGACGGCGCTCTGGCAGCTCCATCAGTCAGACAGAGAGGAGAGGAGGCGGACGAGGAGGAAGAGGAGCGGGGCGGAGGAAGCAGCTGACGACAGCAGCACAGCGCCAACTCTTGGGCGTTTTATTCATTTCTTTCCAGCTCGCTTGTTTTTATTGTCTTGCTGTTCTGCCTCTCTCTGCCTCTCTCGTTCCTCAGTCTTAAACTCAGACTCTGGTCTCTGTCTGTCAATCTAGTAAAGAGTCTTCTGTTTTTGTCCCATTAGGCTGCCTTACATCTCCTTCTTACCGTCTTTAAAATATACTACATGTGGAAACCAGTTCTGTATTTAGACTAACTCCTCTCAAGTCTGTATGTGATCTAGGAATGATAAAGACCACAGTAAGACCAGGCATATGTGTTGCCCCAATACAGCGTAATGTGATTGCGTTAACAGGTCTGCAACAGCAATAACTATAACTCCAGTGCCTCCCGCCAAAGCTGAGCCCCTGGGGTCTGCAGACCTGCCACGGCCGACCCATCAGCTGTGAAATCTGCTTTCCTCTTTGATAAACGGTTGAGATGTGACCCTATCTCTGTCCTGCAGATGCCCAGATTTCCTGTCATGCTTGTTTCCTCTCTGTTTTCCCCTGCCTCCTCTCTCTCTCTCTCTCTCTCTCTCTCTCTCTCTCTCTCTCTATTTTTATTCTCTTCTTTTTCAAGCTGTACACCTCTCTTTTCAGGCCTGTCTGGACAACACTGCGTAACGCTCCACTCGGCGTCTTTCTCCAGCATCATCCATCACTCCCGGGAGCCGGCTACCGAGGCCTGTTTTCCACCGGCAGCCGGACCGCGTCAGCTCCCACGGCGCGGCCCATACGGCTAGCCGGCTCCAGCTCCTGCTCCCGTTCGCTGACTCTGGGGACCAGCAAACCCTCCCCCAACTCCTGTCCTCGCCACCTCCCTCCATCAGACTCCGGTTGGATCCTACACGTGCCCTGCTCTTAAACCGCCCTGCTCCAGTTTAATGCAAAGTTCACTAGATTTTCATTATTTACTGTGAGCCACTTTAAGGAGACGTTAGACTTTTAGTCACTCTCCAGGCTCCGTGCCAAGGATCGAGAAACGAACCCGTGGCGGCTTGACAAAAATAGCTTGACCTCTAAAGAGCCGTATCTGAAATGACGCGTCTGGACGAAGGGGTAAAATATGTTTGACTTCAGAGAGGGCATATCAATATCTCACTGCGCGGGTCACGCGTTTCATTCACGAGAGAGAGGTGTCGCTCCTGCCGTATACCTGGCCGCCTTCGGGTAATTCATTCACCTCGATGGTTTCAAAAAAAAAAAAAAAGCTAAGAGAGTAAAAGGAGATTTAATAGTCTGTGGAGGTCACACTTCATAAGAATGACTGAGAGTGCCTCCTAGCTGAAGCAATGAGCCTTTATTTCTGCCTCAAACACTCTCTGCCTGCCTTCTGACCCTGCTCTGCAGCACCGGGCTCTGACACGCATCTGGCTTCTTCTTCTTCTTCTTTGTTTGCTCACTTTCACATTTGTTCTTTCAAATTTCCTTTCCTCTCTTTAGGTGAGGCATTAGAGTTTGTTCCCCTTCTTGATGCGTCTGTGTTGGAAGGTTTGCACAACTCCCTCGCCTCCCACTGAAATAACTTGAGATAAACACAGCACCACATTACGGATGTTGCCAACGGCTGCATGTTTTAACAAGGCAACAGCTCAATAACTAGAGGTTTCATTAAAAAAAAACAAAAAAAACTACACTACTGTAAATGAGATGATTCCCTCGTGTCGTGCCAAAATACGAGAAATCGGCTGATATTTTTCTGGCTCGTTCAGTGTCCAAGAAACAAAGTAAAAAAGTTACACTGAACCCTGAAAGGAGGCTCGGTAAAACAAAACATGCCAGTTGGGTTGACCTAGCCTTTAATGAGAGATAGTGAGAAGCTGCTAACAGCCAGTACCCCGGTGGAGAGATGAAACTTAGGAGAGGAGGAGGGCAAGCGGCAAAGCACTGAGAGGGGCCCCCGGGAGAATAGACACACATGAGATCCTTAAAGGCAATATGCCAAAGCGTCTTCCTCGGCTTTTAATTGCGAGGGAGGTTTGGCATATTCTGTAACCCCTCCACAGCCTATTACAGGTGATGACCAGCACCTGCTCACTTAAAAAAAAAAAACCTGAGGAGGATCTGGATGAATTCCTCGGAGGGCAGTTAGTTAAGAACATATCACTCTTGCCAAGAGCAACAATCAGTTTATGCATCTAGTTCAGCTGGGTGTTGAATTGGTAAAGTTTGTGTCTGCGAAAAGCACCCGAGCAACAAAAAGATTCTCAAAAGATAATTTCCGCGTGAGTCTGCAGGGGGTCATTTGAGGAACAGTTTTTGGTTGGGATTGGACGCCTTTTAGGGAAATTTATGCAGAGATTTCTGGAGAAATATATTGAGTGTGATACTTTGGCGGGCGACTTGAGGTGTTGCTCTGTCAAATCACTTTTCCGCCCAAGGATAACTGGCTTTACCCTGAGAGAAGCCGTATTTCATGGCTATAATACGGCCCGGGTTATTGAAAGCCACTGATGACTTCAAAACCGCAAGAGGAGCTTAGAAAACAGTCGAAACTGCTCTGAAAATGATTTAATAAAGTTTCAGGAAAAAAAACGTTGGGGGGAGGGCCTCCGAGTCCAAAAAATCCTAATGGACTTTTCCTTATGTTTCTTAACAGGATGAACGTGAGCTTGGTTACCATTTTAATAGGAATTTCTTAATTAATCCAAATGCAGAATGGGATATGAAACCCGTAGAGGGGCTCGTCACTCCACTGGAGCGGCGGGTCAACACTAGCCTCTTTGAAACAAGAGACATAAAGGCTGCTGTGTGCAGGGTAACATCAAAAATAATGGATTGTGACTTCATTCAGATGAAGCCTGGACAGAACTCAAAATCCACCAATTAAAGCGTTTTGTCATGAAATATGCAGATTAAGTGGTTGAAATGGATGCACTTCAAAGGGGGCCAGTTGGGTCCCAGGAGAGCCACCTCAATGGGTTTGCCTGTCATGGGAATTGCCATTAATACGGTCTTTAGATGTACAGTAGGACAATCGTGTTCCCATGGCTGCCAGAGGCAAAGATTGACCAAATAAATGAATTTAATGATCCTTTAGTCCAACAAACACTTTTTTAATTAGGCATACTGTATCAAGGATGAATGGTGGCTTACTAATGGTAAATAAATAAATAATTGCTATTTAATATGTTGAAGCAAGTCATTAATAAAGACATCATTTGGGCTCTCGGTTTGTGAAAGTGTGTCCACATCCTCTTCTACTGTAGCATGACCTGCTTTGTCTTTTTACTCATCACCCCACCAATGGACAGCTTGACCTTTTCCAACAAAGTGCTTCAGAGCATCCAATTATAACACCTTGTAAAGTATGCCTCATTATACACCTTCCAATAAAGCCCACTGACTTTGGTAAGTTGCACTCAACGAAGGACTGTGGGAAACAACTTTCTTCAGCTAAATTCCTGACAAGACGGACATTCTGATTACAGGACCACAGCATGTTCCTGATCAGGTACCGATCTTATGAAAATGGTAAAAGTTGCCATACATGCCTTCGTTTCGTCTCGTCTGGATAATTGCGATGCTCCTTTCACTTGCTTTTATTTAGATTTGTACAGGGCTGTAAAGGGTATTAAGCTAGAACTACCAGATGGGATCACATCACACCAGTTTTAGCTTCTTTACACTGGTTCTCTGTTTGTTCTAGGATTTAGGTTAATGCTAAGTTTGAAGCATTCCATGAGACAGTAAACTACATTGCTGAGGTCGAAATGAAAATAACCTGAAATCCACTGGCAGTGGGCTATTGACTGTGATCTGCTACATTCTGTTAAAAGACCTCTTTACAGGATTCAGAGTATTAATATATCAGCAAACGACAATGTGCTATGTAAAGATATAGTGGAGTATTTGTCTACCTGATCAGAGAAGGAAGTCGCTCTCCCTCTGTGTGTGTTGTAATCCGAGCTTCTCCATGCTTTGTTTATGTAGTCACGTGGGCATTTAACTGCATTTTAGTCTCAATGTTGCCTTTTTTTGCACTGTTAGCTGGCTCAGCCTTCTCCACGTTGAGAGACATGTGAAGGCAAATGATACGCTCTGAATTCCGCATTGAGAACCTTTAAGGCCCCAAAACTCTGGAATGATGTGTTGGATAAGATTTGTTTAGCTGATTCTGGCTCCTCTTACTGCGAATAACTTCTTAAATCACCCTGATTTAAGTTACTCAAGCTCCCTATTATCTTATCCAGTCATTTCTAACCATTGTGTTTTCGGCCTGTCTTGTTGTGTTTGGGTAATATCGCACAGTGGTACCAAAACATAAAAAAATGATACAGCAGTTGACTAGAACAAGGACGTACCAGTGCAGTGCTGTCAGTGTTCATCTCGATCTTCCCATCGAAGGGTCCCCATGTCGTCCCCACGGGGAGCTGCTGCCGGCTGTGGATCCGACGCTCGCCATCTTTAAGAAAGCCATCCAGCTCTCCTAAAATAAAAAAAAATAAAAACAACAGAACCCAAAGCAGTCAGACATCTTTATAGCACACAGTTCCACATCAAATCACAGTGACGACCATTCAGTTGTCCTCTCCCCTCAAACCTACATCACATTATATCCTCAGAGCCCCGCGGTAAACAGCGAAGGTTAAAGCCAAGCTGTTTTTTTCTTTTTTTTCAAAATGGATAAGCAAATCAAGCGAGCATCCATCTGATGGTGTTCCTCAGACACATGGCGCGCTAACCTTACTTGAAAGGTGTCTTGTGTTGAGATAATCTCTGTGAGACAGTGCAGGCTCGCTGGCTGCCGAGAGCAGCTAGTGGCAGGCCTATTTCTGTTGCTCCGGGAAGACTGGGCCCTTGTTAGTGCTGTGCAGAGCTCCAGTTAATTAACAGTGAAACCGGATAGCGCTGCTGGAACTACCGGTGCTCACCTCCCTGTCACCCCCCTACTATCTAATCTCTTAGATTCAGTTTACTTTTTCGGGATGGTGATTAATCAAATAGTTATGATAAACCCCATGGCAGGCCGTGACATAGTTTACCAGAGAGGATGTTTCCCTGTGTGTGTGTACATGGGAGAGTTCTCAACTGTACATTTCCGACCGGTTGCCTTGACAACCCAGACAGGCCTTGTTAGAGGAAGTGTGATGATTCAGACATCTGTAGCTACAAGTTCTGTGTGATTTTATGAACTTTCTAGACAAAATAAGTTTCACCAACTCAAACAAAGGACATTTTTATCAGGAAAGAGTGATGTTTTAGGCTTTCATTATGTGCGGCTGTTTGATCATTGGTATGATCTTTGGGAGGCCAGAGATCGTGGGTCAGCTTCCATCATTATTCTGAGATCCTCCAACGGGAGAGACTGAGGCTTTATCAGGAAGCCAACCCGCCAACTATCTAGCCAGGCAAATAATCCTGATGTATTATTATTCAAACAAACTCTACATGAGTTGTTAACATTGTGTCTCTTTAACCTATTTGTTCGCACGTTTGGCTAATAGGTATTCAGGGCATTCTGAATGGGCTGAAGTGATCGCTGAACTTTTCTGATGCGTTCGCCGTATAATGACCTATTCAGCCCTGTTCTGCTGTGTAAATATCAGCCGTGTATCTGCGGGTGCGCCATTGTGTCTGTCTGTTGTGCTCATATGGAAATGTGCGCTTATGTGCTCTGTTGCATGCATAAACATGACTGCTTAGCGTTATTACCCGCCACAAATAACCCCCTTGCTGATCATATACTCATCCGCGGTGGTCACTCCGATGACAATAAAAAAGCTAAATGTCACCCATAATAAAAATTCACCTATTTAACCAAATCTTTGTCAAAGGTATATTTAAGAAAGAAAAAAAAAGATATCTCTGCAACACCAACACACGGTCGTAACACAAGGTCGTATTCGAGAGGAAACGCAGGCACAGTTTTGGAAAAGGCCCACGAGTGAGATCATCTGGACGGCGTTATCTCGCTCTTTTTTTCCCTCCGTCTCCCCTCCAGTGTTCCTGCTGTTGCATGCTGTCTTCCTCGGTGCTGCAGTGGAAGGTGGGTAAGCTCATTACAGAGAAATAATTAAACATTGGTGCACAGCTGGTCGTCATCACGGAGAGCAACAGCCACCGCTTGATGCATTCTGTTTGTCCTCAGATAAGACCCACGGCCTTTAACCGCTTGGATGCGAGTTCCTGTTAAGCCCCGCTTGACAAACGGCACAAGCCATTCCCAAGCCAATGATTCTGATTCCTTTTCCTCTACCCTTTCTTTCTATTAATTTTTTCGGGTGGGATGCTTGGAATGAAAAAAGAAGGTATTGAGTAGTGTGGGTGCGAGAAGGGTGGGATGGGGGGGGGGGGGGCAAGAGGGTACGATTCAATTTGTGCGGTTTGTGGTCCGCCATGTTTAGGTGCCAGTTGTGCGCATCTCACACCAAATGTTGCCTGAGGACCTTGGCTCACAGATGGCTTGTCACATCTGTTGCAGAAACTGGTGGAAGTTCTCCACAAAAACACCCCGTGGATGAATAATGACTTCGCTCTGTAAACTGTCTGTATGTTCTCTATATGATCATTGACAGGTTTTGGGGAAAAATCTAAGAATATACTGGTAGTTCTGTTACCAACTAGGATACGGACAAGGTTGCAAGAACTCTTGATGTCATGAGTATTTTTTTTTTTTTTTTTTTTACAAGTCCCCAAAAATCACAACTCACAAATACTTTTGTACAAATGCAACCCGTCAAACAGACTGAACCAAGTGGAGAGCTCATGATGAGTTATGAGGGGATTTAATACATTCATCTCCTGTGTTCATTGGCCAAACGAAGCTCATGATGTGGCCTGCGAACTATACCCCCTCCTCCGAAAATCCCAACCAACCCCACTCCACCACCTTCACCCTCTACACCACCCTACCCCCACAGCCACTACCACCACCACAACCACCACCACCTACCCCTACGCCCCACCCCTCCCTCGATAAGATCATCATCTGTCGCTAGACTCTAGGGTCTGTTCCTGCACTCCACAGATACTTGGCAGACCAATGAATGTCCCTTTGTGTGTGGAGATCCTCCTCAGATAGCACCCAAGATGCTCCACGCTGGCATCTGTTTTGTTTTTTTTATAATGTGTGTCCTGTCTTTCTTTTATGTTATGGTTTGGAGGAATAGGAGAGCTCATCTCTCCCTTCATTGCTATATTACTGAATGCTAATGAGCTTCTCAGTGGCAGGGTGCCAGCATGGGTATGATTTAAAGAATAAATGGGTTTGGACTGTTGATAGACAGAGACCCTAAAAAAGCTCAACAACCACTATTTACTCCTAAATAATATCAGATAGAATCAACACTCTTAAAAAAACATCTTATTGATCACGTTTGTTCTGCACCAGGTCTTTAAAAGCTACTCTTTTTGGCTACAACATACAATCCAATGGGAAAAGTTCTATATATAGGCGATAATTTAATACATATTTCCCCAGAAGTTTCATATATTTGGGAACATATTTGGTTGCTTTGGAAATATTGGGATCTCGACTGGAATTTCAAACAATACAAAGTATATAGGTTATTTGATGAAGTCTGTTTTTAAAGGTAAGTAAAACACTACACTTTTAATCAGAATGTTATGTTGTTTTAAGACTGGAACTGAAATACCCTTTACCTTAGTTCTTCGAAATGCGGTGATAGATTCACATTTCACCTTACAAATGGTTCTATTAATGCACATGAAGTGTAAGCCTGAATCTTCTTAATACAATTTCTGGCCTGGAGTGAGGTCTCTGCGAATGGTCAGAGATGACAAATGACATCATCAACTTGCTACCGCAGATTAACATTTGTTAAAGCAATGGGTCTGTTCGAGCCGTTCTCAACATGAATTTGACTTCTCTAACTAGTTCAAAGAACCAACTTCAAGGAATAGAAATTGCCCGAGGCAAGAAAGAAAAAAGCTTTTGGTTTACTTCACCTTTTTTCCCAGTTATCTTCAGCATATTAACATGGAGGTAGGATGTTATGGAGAAACAAAGAACGACAACAGCAGAGACAAGTGGGGAGAATGTGTTTGAGCTTCACAAGGCAGAGGATCGCTCTTGATATCGCGGACTACCTTTGAATCAAAGCAAATAAATGTCTGCTGTTCAAAGTTCAATAACCTGTGCGTGGCAATTCACAGATGTCCTACAGAATCCCAGTCATCTTCACAGACAGGCCGCGTTATAGAGCCCGCAAATGGGCTATAAATTAATATACCGCGAGAGAGGCATATGGGGTGAAATGGAATGTACGGTATCGGTTCAACAAAAGGTGCCACATCTTTAAAGCAGATATGTGATATGAAATTTTACAGCTGAAGGAGAAATGTCACAGAGCTTTGATAAGAGAGCGATGAACTTTCTACCCCCCATACCCAATCCGCTATTATCAGGTCCTGGTGAGCAAAATGCATCATTTATAACCCACAGCCCACATTATTATCTCTGAGAAAGGCGCTTTTTTTTTAAACAGTGGAGGACCCCCACCACCACCATCTCCTACCTCACCCTCCTCAGCCTCCTCCATCTCCCACAAACCCTGCCTAACCCAGCTGCTTCTGGCCCTTAACAGCAGGGAGTAAGTTGACGACCACATGCGTTTGGTCAAGTGAGACGGGGGGTCTTGGGGGCTGCTTGGTAGCAAGATTTATCCCTTCAGATGAGGCGTGTTTTCTGGCTGTGGAAGGGTTTGGGGGTGAAAGAGCTAAACAAGCCAAAGGAATTAGGGCATTTTAGCTGTGACCCTCCGCACAGGCTGAGCTGGAGGTTGGGGTGGGATTCGTGGGGGGCACCTTTGGATGGAGGACTCCCACCAGGTTGTTGTAGAAGGACCCAACAATGCCTGCAAAGTATTGTTTCAGTACAGATGTTTCAGTCAATCCACAGACGGAAACATTGACATTGGACGCTTCTGACCACAACAAAATAATTATGTGCAATGCTAATGTCAATGCAATGCTAATGCTTTCAAATTTTCTACAATATCTATGCATTGCAACAAAAAAGCAAAATATATATTTTTGTCTCCTTTTGTAGATAAGAGTACCACCCCTTTAATCAATAGTGTCAGCTAGCAGGTGGTTAGCTTAGCTTAGCAACAACAACAACTGAAAACAAGGGGAACCAGCTAGCATGGCCTTCCTAGAAGATAAAAAAATATATCGCCAAAGCTCACTTATTAACTTGTTATATCTTTCTCAGTTTTATTTTCTACAAAAAGTATAAAAATGCTTTATTATTTACAGTAGGTCACGTAGCGTTTCTATCAAGAAGTAAAAACGTCTCAAGACCCTACAAAAATGGGGAAATGTTGTTTTACATTTTTATACGGTTAAACAAAAAAAATATAACATGTTTATTTGTGAGCTTTAAAGAAGGCAGGTAGATCATGATCCATTTGGACAGGGCTAGCTGTTTCCCTTCCTGTTTGCAGTCTTTGTGCTAAGCTAACCTAACTGGCTGCCGGCTGTGGCCTTGTATTTAACTGGCAGATAAGAGAGTGCTATCAATCTTCTCATCTAACTCTCTGCCGGAGAGCAAACACTATTCCTTTGATGAAAAGGCAGACCTCGTGCAGGTCTGCGAGGGGCCTCTGACAAGCTACATGCCCACCCACCCCGACCTCCACACACTTACTTTCCGCCTTGCTGCATAGTCGGCACACTACCTCCTACATTGGCATTGAGAGCTGGGAGTGGACGTTGGAGTGCAGAATCGTCCACTATGGACATAATTCCTATGGGGATACTGGATTCAGTGTTTATGGTGATCTGAAGATAGCCCAGGATCTTGCCATGCCCATGACCCTCTCTGGATTTGAAGTAAAGCTGCACATGCACACTAACTCACACAGTGCATTACCAACACTGACACTCTTGTTCGGTGTCATTGAACAATTGAAATACACCAGCTGCGAAGCGCTCCGCTTCATCACAAAAGCCCGGCGAAGTTAGCAGCAGGCCTCGCTGACAACAATCTCTGAGACATCCATCTTTGGAGAAGTGCTGCAATTTTCTATTGATAGCATGTAAAGAGAGACAGCGAAACCTAAAGAATGACTGTCCTCACTCCGAGATATCAGCGTATCAGCCGGCAACATCTAGAGGACACACGCCACTCCCGCCGGAATCTGATCATTTTTAAATGCTTTTCTTAAAATTTCAAAACCATCAAAAGGACATTACTCCACCTGAGGGTGTCAGGTTGAATGAGTAATTGGTGGAATGTGCGTTGGGGATGCGTGTATTCTAGACAGATAGATAACAGGGGCTAAGACTTCAGCTGCAAGGAGGAAGTTGCTATTTTGTCTGTTCAGTTGTCATAAATAAAGTGTGTAACACAAAGTGTGACATGAAATAGTTGGACAAAAATGTAGCAAGAGATTGGTTTGAAAGATCTGTATATGAGTGTGCTGTGAAATATCTAAACAAGCAACTTTTTAGCAATGAACACAAGTAAACATTGCCACCTCCGAGTCTCACAGTTAATTCAGGAAGAGACTATTTTTAAAGTGCTCCTGAATCTCCTCCCAAGTCAATTACCAGGCTGCAACTTCCCCTGGGTAACGGGGGAATTCTGTTTTTTTTCCTGGGTGACCTAGTTGTCTTTTGTGAGTAGGTTTTAGCCGGAGCAGTTTGACAGTCAACAGATAAGATGGATTAAGCTTCTTTTTTTTTTTTTTCTCTCATCCAGTTTTGATGTGAACAGCGTAAAAGCGGGTTAAATCGTTGAGTTTCAGGAGTATTTTTAAATGCCTGGAGATAGCGCGATAGAGGTGCTAAACCTAAGACTTGGGTCCCCGGGAAGGTCAAGGTCGGCGCTTTGGAGAGCGGCTAGCCGGCGACTGCGGGGCCAGCTCTCGTCTCTCTCGGAGCGCCGTGGCCCGGCCCACCTCTCATCGCTCCCAGAAAAGATATACACGCAGGGTGTGAAACAAAATCCCAGCGAGAGCTCGACGGGGGGCATCAAAGAGCAGAGCACCCATCGCCTTGTGTGGGTGCCTGTGTGTGTGTGTGGAAGAGGAGGGGGGATGTTTAGTTCCTGCCTTGCATTTGCGTTAAATAGATATGTGTGTGTGTGTGTGTGTGTGTGTGTGTGTGTGTGTGTGTGTGTGTGTGTGTGTGTGTGTGTGTGTGTGTGTGTGTGTGTGTGTGTGCGTGTGTGTGTGTGAGTCTGCCTGTGTGCACACTGTAAAATATCGCTCCCTCCATGAGCAACTAGCTCCATAATTATGTTTTGATTATTTGCGAGCACTAAAATAAAACAGCAATTAATCTGTTGATGTAAGACAGAAAATAGAAGTGCGGCGCACATATTAAACAACCCAGTTTACAGAGCGATTGCGACAGTGAAACAAAAATCACATTTTGAGAATAGAATGTGCGCGACACCACCTTCCCCCCCGCCTCCACCGCCCCCAAAACCTGATCTGAGTCGTGCTTAACATGCGCACAGGAGCTGACAGCCGTACAGTCACATGATGCAGGCTCGGCCAATCCCGGATCCGTTTGATTCTTTTTTTTTTTTTTTTTTTTTTTTAAGCTTTCGCGGTGATGATGCCACTTGAGCGTGAGAGAAAAAAGGTGAAGAAAAAATAACAATAGTAAATCAGAGCGGTACACCGGGGTCGAAACGCCGCTGGTTTATCGGGTGTCACATCTGGCCCTTCGCGGAGAGGTTTTTTTTATTTTGGGGGGCTGGAGACGGTTTCTGAGGGGACACATTCAGACACATTTATGTGGACGTCTATTCCCCCCACTGCTCCTCATGTCGGTGACAGGGGAGAGTAATCCTATACACAGGCTGCTATTGTGAAATGAGAAACTAGCCTCCTTCACTGGCAGAGACCAGATGCACCTCTCCCTCTCTCTCTCTCTCTCCCTCTGTCCTAATCTGTAAACGACTTAAAGGAGCCTTATCTCCGGGCTCTTCTGCTTCATTTCATGCTTGATTTACTTTAATTTGTCTGATAGGGCACAAGGATTTGGAAATGGCCCATCTTTCGGTGGAAAATGTTCTGATTTTTCTCCGGCATTGTTATGTGGAGGTTTTTGACTTTTCTCTCCCCCTCTCTCTCTCTCACTCCTCCTCCTCCTTCCATCTCCATCTCCTCTCCCACTCTCCTCCATCCCCAGTCTCTCTCTCTCTCTCTCTCTCTCTCCCACCGTCTCTCTTTCTTCCTCCATCATCTCTCTCTTTTTTTTTCTCTTTCCTTCAGAGCTGGATCTCGCTCCAGTGTGCAACAGTCTGTTTGAGTGCATTTAGATTCCAGCTAACACAGCAGGAACAAGTTTTTCCACGAGGTGTGATTTTGTGATGGGCGGACGCCGGAGTCAACGTTTGCCTTTTCAGATCCACATTGGGGCCGCGGGGCAGCCGAGTGCTTCAAACCACAAAGATCTTATGTTTAAGTTAAGAGACGACTGGCCCCCTCCAGTTTAGCAGGCGGGCAAGCGGCTGGCGCTGATAAAGTTGCTCCACAATGAGGGACAGGGACAAGCCGGCGTGTCTGCGGATGCCTCCAGTTCTTTTACCTGCCGGCGGAACTCAAGTGCTTGCATGTCTGTCTGCTCCCGTCACCAAGACTCCCCCCCCCCCCCCGCCCCACTACATACACACACTTCTATTTAGTAACTGAATGACAGTAGAGGCAGTGAGCTGTGATTATAGGAGCCCATATCTTACCAGATCCTGAATAATCTCCATCCCCTCCCACCAGCGAGCAAAAGGCACAGAGGCGGCGCAAAAGAGAGGTGAGGAGAGAAAGGGGCTGCTTGCTCCACCCGGCCTCTTCCACACACTGGGTTGTGGCCACTGAGAGGCAAAGGTGGACAAAATCTACATCCATTCAACCGGAGTCAGTGGGGCTAATCTGAACAGTTGTCGTTCAAATCTGCCTAAGGGAAAAACGGGGACAATCAAAGACAGACCTCCCACACGAATAGGATGTCTGTATTAAACAATAAAAGTCATTCTCAACGTCACTAGCCACACCTCCGAACACAACGTGCATTAATACACGAGTATCTGCTCACACACACACACACACACACACACACACACTCACACATACACACAGAGAGAGGGAGGAAGTAACAGGGAGACCATTGAAATTCATCTCACAGACTGAATTTACTTAACTGCTGGGTCTGCGCGCGGTGATAAACGGAGTGATGATCCGGCAACACGTCTTTATCCATGCTTTGCTTTAATTAACGGCGGCTTGTTTGTTGAAAAGATGATTAATATGCCAATGAAAATTGCATAATTGAATACCACAACACCCGCACAATCAGGGAGGAACATGCCATTTTTTATGAACTTTTTTATCATCGTTATTATTGCTATTATTTGGTATTTTAATTCACTTGACAAGCGGGGCACAAACCGAATCCCCCCAACCACCACCAGCACCACCTCTAAACAGGGAGGAAAAAAAGAAGGAGGTGGAATTGGCGTGACCAGCGGTGCCAAACTGGGCCCAGCTGTTCATCACCAGTGAGAGGCCTTCACAGGGGGAGGGGTGGGGGGTTCACTGTTCTGATATCAATACATATCAGTGGGAAGGCTGTACATGAGTATGTGTGTGTGAATAGGGGTGGGGGGTGGGGTGGGGTTGCATTCCTTCAAACCAAATAAAAATGTGAGGACACCAAACTCAATGGAAGTAAAATATTCATGCATATGAAACTAAGCACTATCTGTCCCAAAAAAAAGGCTTGCAAATTCATGCATGAAAAAAAACTACAAACCGAAGTCAGACTCAAATACACTCTGTAGTTTTATTTAAGGCCAAAAGAAATGAAAATCTCCACATGCGAGGAAGTTTCAGTCGAGCAGTCCAGAGTTTACCCAGCGTTATACATCCCACCCCCCCCCCCCCCCCCATCCAGCACCGCTTGCACGAGCGCCCCGTGTTAATGCTAAACACACACGTCGGTTATTCAACCAATTACAGTGATACCTCTCAGAAAGCTGGTGCCGCTACAGCTGCCTGGGAGGGGGAGCGTTGCAGAACAAACATATTCAGAGAGCTAAAGAAAGACGCGATGGGTGTCAAGTCCCCCCCCGGGAGCAGAGACACCAGCACCACCAGCTATGCAAGTCGGCTTCATATAGAGCAACAGCCCTTTCTGAATTATTTTGGACTTGTTAGTGTGAAAAGAAAAGTAAAAGAAAAAAGATGGCATTGTGAGCGGACACAAATTCAGCTGAAATGTGGACAAAATGGTTGGAAGTGAATTATCTTATTAAGGGCATTCTCTGCGTGCCGCATCCCACGTAGCCGCACACAAAACTAGAACCAAATGTGGTGACATCTTCCTCAGATGATGAGAACAGCGATTGCATTTTGCCCTATTTTAGATTATATAACTAACAACCATGAAGTTCCCTCATAAAGCCTCTTAGTATAGCGGATCAGTGACTAAATTTGCATCAAGACGATGCGGCATAGGAGTACAGTGATTTGTCTAATCTCTTGTTGCATATTTCATCATTATAATCACACATTGTGAGGAGAAAATATGTGTATGTGGCGGTGGGGGAGGGTGTTTTCTCTCCACACACAGGTGATGCATAAAGCAAGCATCAGCAATCTCACTAAGAAACGAATGCATTTGGAGAAAAAAAAAAAGGCGGACAATGTTTACACACAGCATTTTGATTGCAATTTAATTTTACATCACTCAGGGCCCAGAACTCACAGAGAGGCTGATGATGGACTTTCATCATCAGTATCAGCCATCTGAGTGTCATTCATGTTTTTGTGAGACTTGTCTGAAGACTTTGAATAAACCCCTGGAAGAGCGCGATAAAAAAAAAAAAAAAAAAAATCCTCCTTTTTCCAGAGAGAGAATTGCCATGATGCACGTCCAAATTTCTTGATTACAAGACGAAAGAGGAGGGGAAAGGAAAAATAAAAAATAAAAACCTTGAATGAAAGCCCCGCGCTGAAAGTTTCCACTTTGCTGATATAACAGTCAAGTGTGTCTATAAGTCTACTTAAAACGCTTAGGTATCAGTGGAGACAGCTGCGACACCCTCGTCTTATGATTCTGTCGAGACAGTACACTATCAAACCTTTCATACCGCTCCCAAGCTACATTTCCGGTGACAAAAGCTTTGCGAAAAGCCTCCTGAAGGATTCATCTATATCCTAATATTTCCAATCCAATTTAACTGGAGCAGCCGGAGTGGTCTGAGCACTAGTTTACCAATCTTTGCTTTCCAAGACTCTGTGTGCTGAAGGCTTGAGGGGTTCAATCAATGGCGCTTTGATCTCGGCTGGAACCATAATTATTTAACATTGTTACAAGGATTTCTCTAATCCATCCTACCATTAAATCCCTTTTACACCCTCATCTTCTGCAGCCTAATCTGCATCTGGGTGCTCCGTTTGTCTCCCTCTCTCATTTCGCCGCGCCCCTCCTTCCTTGACGACACCCTGACTTTATAATGGACTCGGGCGCCGAGTTAGAAAGCGCCTTGTTTACCGAGAGCAACCTGACTGAACTGCGCTCGAATGGACCGTGCAAGAATTTCAAAAGTTTTTTATTTTGCTGTATTTGCACTGAAGTTGGAGTCAGTTTGCTTTTCAGTTCGGTTGGGGTAAATGCTGAAAAGCTCCTCTGACTGAAATGCAAAATGTGAACATTGTGAACTGTTGATTACAATAAAGACATTTATTTTTTTCACTCATAAACTAGAAATTTCTTCAGATGAACTGAGGGAATTTCAATGTTCAGATGCCTGATGCCCAAAAGGTTTAATCCCATCTGTTTATTTCGCTGATCACTTTGACTTCCGACAAAAAGGGCCCACTGTCCTTTTGCAAATATTTGCGTGTCTGTGTTTCACCGTGATATAAATAGCAGCACGGGCAACCGCAAACATTTGTTGAGGCACCTGCCACAGCATTGAGGCCATCTGGTCCTCCAATCCTCCTAGCATGACATATGTGCATTAAACCTGAAATGGTTATTGTTTTTTTTGTTGGAGACTGCAAGAAGACGGCCACAGACCCTTCTGGGTTGGCTGCAGTCAAAAATGAGACTCGAGAGTTTTTACATCTGAGTGAAGCTGCGTTTTCAGCGTGTTTGATGTCTTGAAAAAAGGAAAGGAAGGGTGGTGGATGAAAATGGGTGGCGGGGGGCTCTTTGCCTGTGCTCCGTCTGTGTCTGACCGTCAGGTAGATTCTCAGATGGCCACCTCCTTCAGCTGACCCCTGCCTCTTGGCCCTGGCCGATGCCCAGCTGGCACCGGGGGCTGAGCAAGCTGGGCCAGGCTGATGATCACATGGCTTCTGTTACCTCTCTGTCGAACTCGTCTCCTTCTCTGCTGTGTGGCCTTATTTTACCTATTATTTGCTGCAGTATCTTAGATCCTGAGGTCACTGCTATGTGTGACGCAAATAAAGTAATGCAGGTTTACTTGGCATTAGTGGTTTAAGTGAAAGGTTAAACTAGTGTGGGATTTAGAATGTTAAAACCTGACAGCTGCAGTAGCATTAATCACTCTTTACAGTAAGGTTTTCAAAAATACAGTACTCCTTTTACTGTTGACATTATTACTGGAAAGCACCATGGTTTATGTATTTGATTTATTCGTAAAATGAAAGAAATAGAGATCTGTTCAATTCAATTGAAAATATAAATATTGCATCTTGTTTTACATGCCGTCTTTAATGTTCTCTGTATTGAAGGGGCGCTCAAGCAATTGAACTTCCATAAAAGAAGAATAAGAAACAGATTCTTAAAAAGAATGGTCAGAATGAAAGCAGCAGAGCCTGAGATATCTTGACTTTAAGTATCAATCAAGGTCAAGCCCCTAAAACTCTGGATCCTACATTTCCCATAATGCAAATCAATCACATATCTAACTGTAGCCTCCCTCCCTGGTTACTGGGGTTGAGGAGGTAATGGGAAACGCTTAACACCCTAACAAAGTCGCCTTTGACTTCCTCTTGGTAGTTTTTAAAATCAGTCATTTGAGGCCTACTTTCACGTGAGTACTGTTAATCATACCTGTAGCGCATGCTTGTATTTCAAGTCGCATCTGTTACAATGAAAACAGAAGTCCTGATAAAGTCTGTGAGAATGTAACAGAAGAAAGTAGATGGATCGGCAAATGCACCAGAGAAGAAGCTGCAGGTGTGTTTCTGCACACGCTGAGGGACAAACCCACTACGCTCGTGACCTGTGCAGTTGAGGAATGCTGGACCCAGCTAGCATGCTAAATGCTTACATGCTAGTGATGGATACTCTAGAGAGGAACTTTTAGCTTAGACTGTGATGGCTGAAATACACGACGGAGGACCTGGCGGTGCCGTTCAGACAGGTGAGTCCTACAGAAGCACACTCGCTTCGTTGCCTAGCAACTTAGTTGTGTGTGTGTGTGTATGTGCGCGAAGCTGTGCAGTTTCTTCTTTGCTCTAATATGTGTGTTAGCGTCTGCAGCCCTGTGGAGTTTATATCGTTTATATGACCCAGTTGTCTGCTTCGTTGATGCTTTGTGTCACTGGTGATTGTAAGAGCAGTTTGAGGATCTGTATTGTTGATCATTTTTGTGTCATGTCTGAGTTTTGTCTCTGTTCTGGTTCATTCTTGTTAGTATACACTGAGGAAGGCAGATGCTTTTTAATATAATTGATAACCACTTGTATGCACAAACTGAAGAGTGACCATCTGTTGGTTTGGACATAAGGGAGCTTGTTAATGATGTTGATTAAGTTGACGTTTAATGCAATCTCTTTTGTAACCTAAAAGATGTTCTTCAAGTTACCTGTTGTTACAAATACCCCCCCCCCCCCCTTATTTTAATGTAAAACTGTAATGTTAACTCTAGAGTACATTTTAACCTACCTACTTTTTCCTTTACTTTAGAACATTTTCACAGTACTTTTAGTGGTAAGTAGTAAAATTTCTCTAAAGTAAACAAGTACTTTTACTTGAATACAATATTCTGTCACTGCTTTTAAATGCCGACGCCTTTTAAAGTTTAAAGGAACGAGAATTGGTTGCCAATTTCTTAAAAAGGTTGCCATTGGTGACCTGGCAACCTTTACTGTCCAGCCCCGCAGTCCAAGCTCAAGTTCAGATAACCCTGATGACATCATCTGGGTTATTTTCTTTAGAATTTGGGAAGCTTCTCCCAGAGCCTAAAAGGGTTACAGGGTGATGGGCTGTTATGAGTAAACTGAACCCTTTTATTAATGTTTATTTTTTTAAAGTCAATAAAGCTGTATGGTATTGTTTTCTTTAACAATTGTAAAATTGAATCTTTAATTAGCCTGAAAGAGTGTGTTCATGTGTACATGCAACGTTACAATGAATGCAAGGTCAGGGCTTTTCAACCAATGTAGTGTTATATATGTAATCAGCACAATTTCATTTCATCATTAGTGGACAACCCACACTGGAATATGTGCAGTTCCGATAGTTTAAGGCAACTGAAACAAATGGTATCTTGCAGGCTGAACACTTTCAGCAGACATGGCAGTGATCATAATTACAGCAGCTCTTAACGAACCCTGGATTTTCATGACTTTCATAAGGGGGTGTAGTTTACACGAGCACGCATTTAGATAAGGCTGAGAACAAGTTCATTAGCGGAGTTAGCTAGCTAACAGACACCACTCCCAATTAGCCTGGAGGAGAGCGAGTGGGAGAGAACGAGAGAGACGGAGTCAGATTCCTATCAGCGCCAGTCCGTGAAAATGAATAGAATAGCATAACGCGCTATCTCCCAAATCAGCGGCTGATTGCGAAACACCCGTGACGAGAAATGAACACGAGACAGAAGATCAGTGTGCAGATTCTGCTTAAGGACATACTTGTAGAGAGACGAGGGGAGAGAAAGGGGAACTCACTGGGTGTTCCACATCAGAGAACCCGGCACTCTCTGCACAGCAGCTATATCAGATTAATAGTGAGTCATTCTGTACGCTTCTCTGCCGTTACAGACAAGAGAGACAATCAGAGAACACGGGGCAATCGCGGACAGCACTTGACATGAGTTACGAAAGTGGAGATGAAATGCAGGGACAAGAAGAAGAAGAAAAAAAAGTTCAATTAAAGGATGTAGATTGTAAAGGCTTTTGTTGTTACTCAGCAAAAGGGAAAACGGCACGGAGGTGCTTGAATAGAATCACCAAAGCAGGTGGGCATGTTCCGAGTTAGCCCACCTCATTAAAAGGCTTCAGTTCCCTTCTTTTCTTTTTTTTTATGGAACGGCCATTGCACATCCTATTCAGATGCACACGCGCAGTGATTAAAAATTATCTGTTTGAGATGGTTATCACACCTGCTTAAACTTAAGCCAAAGAATAACAAAGAACTTTTTGAATGCGGAACTATCTGAGCATTTACAAAGAGATTAAAGGGGAGACAGTCTCAAACTAAATAAATTTGCTTTTAATCGCTCTGAACAGGAAGTCATGTCAATTCAAATGTCCCTATCTGATTGTCTGATTCCCCCCTCTCTTTATTCAAATTACAACATGCCCATCTGACTTTTCCAGCACAATGGGGAAAATTAAAAAGGGAAATGACCTTTCATGGCCGCCATGATGGGAGAGTGAATGGCATTATTATGCACCAAGATTAATTTCTGCCCACTCTATGCTGCGCCCATTGAGAAAACAGAGCGGGGGGGCACGAGTGCCTTGGTGTAAATCATCACATCATTGAGATGTCGACAGAGTTATATCCGTGGTTACATGTTGATTACGAACAGGATCCGTGTGCTTCTCTATGACAAACCCTGCTTTATTGTACACGTATATATTAGCGTGTTGCTTTAACTTGGATGCAGCCATGTGCTAAGTTGATCTTTTTTTCAGTTTAGAGATGAGGACACAGTGATAGAGTCTTCAAACTGGATGTCACTCGATAACTGTGAGCCACTCACGCAGTGGTTTAGTAAAACATGAAATGGGCCTCATGTCTCACATCACCTCCTGTGAAGTTCAGCCGTCCTCGCTGGCTGTACGCAAGATACACTTTAGTCCCGTAAAACACTCGCTGTCCACCGCCTGTCCAACAGTGTGTTTCTGAGCCTCTAATTCTCATTCTGATGGCTAAGTAGAAGGGGGAGGATAATTACAGTCAGTCGTACATCGAGTCATGCTACATCCATCGCTCCTTTTCAAAGCGGTATTTTTAAGCTCAGCATTTTTCTCGCCCAAAAGGGCCCGTTTTTTCCCCGCATGTGATGCCTTCTTTTTGTCACGGCCCCCATAGTTCAGAGCTGACCCCCTCAGCCCTGTCCCCTGACTGATCACAGTGATGGTTTATTACTGTCGTCCCAGCGCTCTTATCTTTAGCCAGCAATGCTCATTTCCTTCCCCAGATTTAAATGCAAATGTGAAATTTAATGATAAATGCATTATCTGATAGGTGCGATAACACTGATTCACTGTCAGTATAAAATACACACCCCAGGGGGCTTCGAGCCAGCGAGCACAACTTGCCCAAATCCACTTTTTTCTCCCTCTCTCTCTCCCTTCTTTTTACCCCCTACCTCTCTCTATCTCCCTCTCTCATTCTTTTATTTTTTTTTTATTTTATTCAAACGCATGTACCTGCAATAAATTCTTGAGGTCATTTTATGCATTAACTGGAATCATATTTTGTGTGTTCAGCAGAGTGTGTGCAGGCTATTGCTGAGCAGTAATTGCTGTGCAACTATCTTGTTCAATGTATTATCCATCACTTTGATGAAGTTACTTACCTAAGTAAAAGGGCAACACAAGATATAAAAAAAAAAATGTGTTGTAAACTTCAGAAAAGCTACATCTGCTTTGCGTTATATGCTCCTCTCAAAGATTTTCCTGCTTTCTTTGAGCAAGCAATTGTTGGTAATTGAATGTACTGTTATCAGACTGGTGGGTGTGCATTGAGTTAAAGTGGCTTGTTATGTAGCATGCAGACTTCTGAGTCACTTGTCCATCTATAGTTGCTATGACGAACATAACTTTACTTTTGAACCAGAAGTGTCCATAAATGCTCCTGTTGCTCCTTTTCTATTCAATGCCAAAATCAATACTGTACTTAACCTCAAACTAAGCACCATGCATTGCAAATTGGTAACTACTGTCAAACGTCATCTGATACCTACCCGTCATATTTTGCTGCATAGGCCGAAGCAGCCTTTTGCAAAGTATCTTGAAGCAGATCTCAGCACATGGTTAACGTTGTAACACATGGTTGTAACACATGGTTGTAACACATGGTTGTAACACAGGGTTGTAACACATGGTTGTAACACATGGTTGTAACACATGGTTGTAACACAGGGTTGTAACACATGGTTGTAACACAGGGTTGTAACACATGGTTGTAACACAGGGTTGTAACACGCGGTTGAAACAAATAGTTAATGTGGTTGCAACATGTGGATGCAACACTTTGTTGTGACAAAGAGCTTATGTTGTAAAACACAGTTGTAACAAGCTGTTGTAACACATAGGTAATGTGGTAACACATGGTTGTCACACAGTCAACGCTGTAACACACAGTTAACGTTTTCACGAGTATTTAATAGTGAAACACGTGGTTGTGTCAATGGGTTGTAACACGTCGTGAACGTTACATTACACATGGTTAATGTTACATGTGGTTGTAACACACAGTTGATGTTCTAACACGTGGTAAATGCTGTAAGAAAAGGTTGGAAAAAGTAGTTGTAAAATGTGGTTGTTAAATGTAGTTTTAACACTCGGCTGTAATATGTGGTTTACGTGAAATGGCCACATTTGGGTTAGGCAACAGAACTACTTGGTTAGATATTGGGTTGGGTTAAAATAACTGCAGAATAAGCGACTCATTGACATAGCGCACGTGACAGAACATCTTAGTTAAAATAACTAAAGGTTTAGTGTCACACAGGAAAAGAAAGCTGGTCATCTGAGTCAAAGCCCTGTGTTTATTTGTCCCATCCACCAAGAAATCCTCCCGCGCTTAGCAGAAGTGACTAGTGTCTTCTCGTATCAAGATTCTTAGGGCCCCCGCCCGATCGTCCGTATTTGACGACCTGTGAATGAGCTATCTAGGAAAGTGATATTTAGACTTCTCTTACTTGGACCGTCCCAGTCATCGGGCCCCACGGCGGTATGCCTGGTCTTCTCGCCCTGCCCGTCCATCTCCGACTCTCCTGCTTCTCGGTTGCCATCTTCCTCTCCTGCAGGGCATAAAAAAAAAAAAGAAGTCCTATGAAGCACACAAGACAAAGTGATAAAAGCACTCAAGCCAAATGTAATGCTCAGACTCCTAATTTAATGAAACACTGCATTATCGACTGTGCTGCCCTTCCAAAGGGTTGATTCTTAGGATTTGGGGGATCTCTTTACTGTAATATTTAAGTGTCACAATCTGAAGTCATGTGAGCCATAGTCATTGTGTGGGACTGTGTATATATAGTTGGTTATATGTCTATTTTGCTGTGAGATCACCAGGTCCAGCTGCATACTTTTATGTAAAAAGGAGTTCCCATGGGTGTTTGCAGGAACAGGAGGAAGCCCCGTGGAACAGGAAGGAAAGCAATGTGTGGGAGAGAGGTGGCTATTTATTACCGTTTGATCTATTGTGGAGCGAGCGAGAATGTGTGTTATAGGATGTAGGGCTGATTTACAGTCGCGAGGCTCGCACAGACCACGCTAAGGGATATTTGGGTATCTCTTTCCAGGATGTAAGTGCTTAAAGACCTTGTTAAACAGACTCCGCCTCCCGAGTGTGCAGCAGAAAAGAACACTGACTGGTCCGATTGTTTGGCACTCTAAGATGCACTGACTGTAGAAAAAAAAGAAATCTATTTCCTTGCATGTATACAGTAAGCACAGTTTGTACTCAAAGTTTATAGGCACATAAATCAGTGCTTTGTAGGTGAACCCCCGGTGCGGTGGTCTGAATAAATCCACAGTGGCTGACGCACCGGTCGTCTCTCTTAACTCGGGCGAGTGATAGCGAATCTGCTCGGGGCGTGTAGTGGCGGTTGATAGTTTGTGGAGGAACACTTTTGTCACAGTATCGTTTTCGTCCCTTTGATGTTTTAAACCCCCCCAATAGTGAACGGTCAAGGACAGGCCTGGATTACTACAATGGATTACTACACTTCACACACTCGACAAGGAAGAAAAAGAGGATTGACGTGTAGATTAAAATATCAATATGACAGAAACAATGCGTCGTAATGATGTATCCTGTACAGCATGTGCATATAATTAAAATCATACCAAATGTGATAGAGCATACATGAATGTGGTTGTCATATGGTTGTTTACTACATCTGTATCTGAATCCCCCCCCAGCTTCCCAAAAACATATCGGAGTGTTAGTCATTACACTTTCAGCGACAACTGCCACAGGACACACACTACGTCAGTCCAGTCCTCAGTTAGGTTAATCTCCAGATCAAGCACACACACACACACACACACACACACACACACACACACACACACACACACACACACACACACACACACACACACACACACACACACACACACACACACACACCATGCTTGTTTAGCTTTTTTTTTTTTTGACGTGGCTCACTTCAAAGAAGGTAGCAAACATTGCCAAAAGGATGTCAGCTTTCTGCCTCGTGCTGAAAGAGGAGACGTATACGAAGGGGAAAAAAAGAGATACTGAAGGGAAGTGTGCAGAAAATGTCCTACTTACAGTACATGAGGTCATTATGACCCAGTTTTGCTTATGCAAGTGTCTGCTTGGGCTGGCAATTCAAACCCCCACCCCCCGCTCTTTTCCCATTCCCTAGTACATTATCAGGGAGCCCACTCAACTAAATTTCCCCCTCTATTTATTGTTGGGCACGAAGAACCTCTTTAGCAAACCAGGCTCGTATTATGACGAGGATAACAAAAGGCGCGTATCAACAGTTCGTTCCAATGGAGCGGAGTTAGAAAAAAAAAAAAAAAAAAAAAAAAAAGCTGCCGAGATAACATTAAAGGCACTACCTTGATCTCAGGCGAACATGTTAAGCCCTGTAACGAAACGTATTGGAAGTGTTTAATTACAGCCCGGGAAATGAAGCTACAAGATGATTCCTTAATTAAGCAGTGATTAAGGATTTTCTGCCTTCTATCTAGCGCAGTTTGCACTGCATTTTAAACACAATCGCCTCGGCAACCTCACAGGGAACAATGTCACAGGGCTTTGATGAAGTTTTTCCTGCACAAATGTCACGCGGCAGAGGAAGAAGTGCTAGAGCAGCACTCCTTTGCTTACAGCACGATTTGATAAAAAAACCTGCAGTACGGACGGAATGTGGAGGGCCCATTTTTTTTAATGGTTTTAAACGACGAAGGAGATCTGACCTTTGTGATAGAGAAACAGATTGATTGAGGTGCTCCATTTCATTCGCAGAGGTCCACAGTAAGTAATAGAGATTCGGCCTTGTTTCGTCATTTGAATTGAAACCCTCTACCGTCTTATCAAGGGAGACAGATTGTCAATGATCATTCTCTACATTATCAACTGGATCATAATTTACATCTGGCTTAGGCTCCATTCCTCGCGCAATCAAATGGAGATACTTAAAGTCGAGTGAGAGAAGGCTGAACGGAACAGAAGGGACGGGGAGGAGGTGGGTGGGTGGGGGGTGCTGGGGAGGCGAGGAGGCCTGCTGGGCGCAGGGTTGGCGGGCATGCAAGAGGAGCCAGTGAGCTGTTAAAATCAGCCCTATCGCCGCTCTATCAAAGGACAGCTCTCTAGCCAAATCACAGTGGCACGCAGCGCGCTACGCGTCCGGGTCAATAAGCTTATAGGCGATTTACACAAACAATTCCTGGAGCAAGGTAGCAACAAAGTCATATTGGTTTTTTTCTCCCCCCTCCCCCTTTTTAGCATTGTCTCTGCCAAGGAAGCCCTTGAAAATGTCAATCTCTTGCATGCGACTTTAAGGAGCTCAGAGCACTCTAATCCTGACCACTGAGTCCAGAGACAGGTCGCAATTCCTGCAAAATGGAGTATAAGTATTTTTTAAGTCTTCATATGAGATTGCACAGTATTCTATGTGTTACTGGATTCGAGGCTGGATGACTTTAACCCGCTGCCACTTTCCTAAACCCATCCCAATCTTTGCTAGTGTTTGAGCTCGGCAGTGATTTTCAGAATGTAATATTAGGAGGGGGGGTCGCCCGCGCCTGTTATTCCCCCCCCACTAACACCACCAGTGGTAGTGCTAGTCTGTTGATATTGCATATTGGGTTGTTGATGCAGATTACGCTGCGACAGATAAAGTCCAATCCAGGAAGCAACCTTATTCACCAAAGTCAAGCATAGCTGTAAGACTTCCCTGCTATCTGAAAAATAGGTTTGGATTGCGTGCAATTTGTGGCAGGCAGAGAGGCACTCCAATGGAGGGAGGCTATTAGTGAAATGCCTTGCCACTGTCTCTTTAAATGCCAATAAATTCCCATCATTACAGAATCTGGCAGTTTTCCTCCCTGTCTGCAGCCCGGGTCTTTATCTCGCTCTGCCTCAGTCTCTGAGCATGTAGATCTGGCCCAGTTAGATTGTCATACTTAACAAACATTAATGATTAATTTCCTCCACTGAGTCAAATGGGGCTAAAGGGATGACTCGATTCATCTTATCGCACCGCAAATTAGCATTTCCCCATATTCTCCAGCATCGGCTGTGCATTAAAATTCCACATTTGCCATTCTGGGCACCGGCAGCTGTGGCGAAAGCGCCAAGGAGATCTTCGTCCCGTGTTGCTGGGGATTCTGATTGCCTCTGTGGTGCACAAAGAGTGGCATAATTAATTCTGCCACTCTCCGTTGGTTACTGTACGCCTCTGACCGCCGCAAGTCAAATTGCCCACCGAGAGGTTATTCAAGGGGTCAAGGTGGGTTTGTTGTTCGCCGTGTTAAGCGCCGTGCGTGCAGTCCCTGCCTCTCACTCTTCACTTCCACTGTGATAAAATGCTCCTGCCTGCATTATGATTTTCTTATTTCTTTTGTAATTTGAGGAGAGCGCAATATGTTCTCACTAGTTAGATACACAAACGCTCACAACAGCATCAGAAACAAGTAGTTTGAGCTGAAAAATCATGTCATTTTACCTCGCATAAAGGCGTCTTACATGGAGGAAATGAGATACATGAAATGACATGTAAATCTGCCGTCAGAGCTAACTAAGGAAGCCATTTGTCATCAGACAACACTTGGAGCGCACAAAGGGAACAGCTTGTGGCAACACCCTGTGCTGAACTTCACAGATAGCCAACAATAAAAGACGGGGTGAAACAGCAAGGTGAAATTTCACAATTTCAGTAAAAAAAAAAAGATGCCACTCGGTATAAAAAAAAGGTATCTTTCTTACAATTATGGAGCCGGGGGTGTCAATAGAGTATAAATCTTTGCTGTGGAATCGCCTGTGGACTCTTCACAAGCAGAGCTCCATAAATGTGAAATTGTACCGAGCAGGAGAAGCTGTTTGAGGAAAGGTTCTGTTTCAATCAAAAGGAAAAGCCAAGGTTATTTCTTTAGATATGTGGCCTTTTTCTCACAGAGCTCTCAATAGGTAGGCAGACACCCTCTAATCCCATGTATATTAAACACAGTTCCTTCTATCTTCTGCATAGTATACCTTTAAGTTGAGTGTCACTGACATTCAGTCCGTTTAACAAAAATGTACCACAAGTAAAGTCCTTTATTCCCAAGTTTACTACAATAAAAGTACAGTATTATCTCAAAGTATTATTATAGTATGATCATCAAAATATACTTAACCGTTATAAATTCCAAATTCAGGGCATTGATATAGCATTAAACAACTGTTTTTTATGTAAAGATTTAGTGGAGTGATGTCAACCTTAGCAGCTGCTACCTGTAGGCTAAGCTGTATTTCATTCTGAGCCAGAAATCTCCACTTCAGTAGCACTTACATAAACCAAAAGTTCCATTTTCATTCCTATCTATAGTCAGAAGATTTTTACAGAGTGGTTTATTCACATATCATTCATAGTCTTAATTATAGAACATTTTATTCTTAAAAAAATGGTAAAAATACATTAAAAAAAAAAAATACTTTTCGATACTTTGACAGTATTTGTCTCATTTATGGAGTGATACAAAAAGATATCCAAATTTCCCTTCATCAAAACCTTGGCTCATATGTCAACAAAATGAAACAAGAATTTTGAACCTGGATTAATCCAATGTTAAGATTTCTGTTCTGGAAATATATGTAAATCAGCACTCATTTAATAAGATAGTGCCTCATTTCTGTATTTAAACATGCATTTTCAAAATAATTGTATTATTGACATGGTAGGTTGTTCACCCTATTCACCTGCTGTCTCCCCTTAAAGTAACAAAAGTAAAAGCATTCATTACGCTTTTACCCTTTTTATTAATAGACCAGTTTAGTCTAGATTTGGCTTATTATAACTACTTTGGGTATTCATTCAATACAAATGCATCAATATTTATGTGTTGATCACGTGTTTTGTAACTTAAATCTGAACCGACAAGGTAACTTAATCTTTCTAATAACTGTAGTAGAGTAACTAGTAAAATATTTTCCCTCTGAAACTACTACTTGAAATACTCCAAGGAATAAAATCACTTTTTTAAAAGACATATGCCACGTGATGAGGGTAGTAGCAAGCTAATAAAAGTGTGTGTTGATGGTCATAGGCCTAAAAGGTAAGGATCCACTGATGTAGATAATACAGCAGGGGCTAGGAGGTAAATGTATTGTATGCCACTTCTCCTTTTCAGTGAAATTTCACATTAATGTTGCAAATTAAGGGCTAACAGGCCTCTATGTGATACCACCAGCATCTTCCAAACCACATCCATGAAAGCACCAAAGACCATCGAGGGGCCACGACACCATTAACTAAACGGGTTACGGGGTCAACCATCACCCAATTTAGAGGTTCCCAAGCCTCAGACCAAGATGGGACGCCAAGGTGCTCCACGCACTTATCTGGGGAGTCCCTTTTCTGCAAGGGTAAGGCAAATGGCTGAGTCTTTGGTGGCATTCAACTTCTTGACCTTTGCGCCTTTAAGCGGCTTTGCTACTTCACCGCACTCTGATCAAAGTTAATAAGTGCTTCATATGTTAATGAAAATTGGTACTCCTCTTTGTGTTCCTACAGCTTTTTAATACCTATTATAGACTGAAACTTTTAATGGAGGTTTTAGGTCCCCCTGACAAGCCCATTTCAGAGAGTGACTACACAGATACAAGGCTAAGCTAAGACCAGAGAGTCACTGCTCAGTGGAGGAACCTTACACGGGAGACCTTATTCTCCGGGAAGCAGCAGAAGATAAAGGCCATGGGATGAGTGGCTGCTTTAAAACCCACGTTCAAGTCCGCGCAGGGCTAATTACCGCACGCCATCACATTTGAGAGGGTTTAGTTAATCAAGGAGGCTCTCTTTTTTTTTTCCTCCTATAGTCGAGGAATAACACACTTAAAACCATTTAATGCCGCCAGGATTGCGTCCTGTTAAATTCACGGCGCTTTCACATAAGTGGGGTAAATTTAAGCCACTCCGACATTGGTTTTAAATAGATCTAATGAAGGGAGGGATCATGGGGAAAATGGCTACACCTGATGATTGCACACGACTTGCCAACGAGGAAAAAGAAATTCGGATAGTACATCATTTAGGTCTTAGGAGGCACAGGGAGACTTAGCCTCTGTAAGCTTAGATAGCAAAGTAATAGAAAAGAATCTGACTAGTAAGGCTTGTGTATGACAAGGAACAGATTAGCAGTCCCTTCTGAAAAAAAGTAGTATTTGACATTTGGGATTGCTATTTAGTGTTGACTTTATTCATAAACATGGAAAGGAGATTTGAGGCCCATGTCCTCGCATGGTTTTAACCAAAACAATAGAAATATCAAACGGCTCTGACAAGGTTCTTTGAAGATTTTCACAAGTTGTACTTTTTTCTTCTTCCTTTTCTAGCTGTAGCCACCAGTGTGTACTCCAACATCTATTTAATAGCTACTGGGTTATTACAAGACCATACGTTCCACTTTGAAGTTTGTGTAAGGCCACATTACGACGGAGACAAAGGGTAGAGCCAACGAAGCGTCGCCGGTAATTGCAATTTCCGAACAATTGCGCCGTTCAACTTTTCCCGGAGAACAAAAGGAAAGCGTTATTGATACGATTACCGGGGCATAGCCTACCTTGAAACATGAAAGATTTGTTTTTCTCCAATAATGTAATCCCACGAGGCACATCAGTTTAGAAGTGTGGAGAAATAATTCTAAACAATTTCCCCTTTGAAAGGAGAAAGAGGAGGCAGGCATTCAAAGCATCGGCCCTTCATTAAAAAGTCAAATTTATGGCATCCGTGCGCCAGTAAAAGTGTGTGTGTGTGTGTGTGTGTGTGTGTGTGTGGTGGGGGGGGGAAGACACCTGGGGTAGTGGGAGCCACGCGACCGGGGGGGGAGGTAGGAAGAGGTGGGGGCGGGGGAGTGAGGCGGGACACGTCTGTCATCTTCACACTGTAACCTGGAGCAGACCACAAATTAGCTCCTGTGATGGCAAGGTGTGACCGAAAATGAAACAAACACACAAAGAAGCAGTCTAATTGAATCGGAGTTCAAAGGGGGGCTCGGGCGCACTTGGCGACACCGAGGCGCTTTCATAGTGCTGGACCTCGGAGCGGCAGCAGGTGCTGACGAGCGCTCACAAGGCCTCAGTGAAGGCAAAAATAAAGGGAAGCGCCGGTGCGTTCGGTGCGCCGTAACGCACAGCCTTCGCAATGCGCCGCCACAGAGGGAGAGCCAGCGCCGGTGCCGATGCCATCTCCCTCACCCAGATCAAACCACTGCTCTTGGGTTGGTTTTCTGGGATCAAATATCAGAATGGACGGCTTCAACTCTCGGCAGCGACTGCGGTAGAAAGCGTCGGCATCGGACTCAAGTCCTGCCAGGTCTGATTTGAACATTTTTATTAGAAGCCATTAGCAGGAGTTTAACTTTTTGATGCTCGGACACGTAAATATAAAAAAAAGCACAACACATGGCTTAGAATGAGGAGTGGATAATCCCCCCCCCCACCACACACCTTTGCTGCAGAAGTACTCCATCTCTTCACAGCTCATGTTCTCCGCCTCAAACTCTGCGGAGAAGTTCTCCTCCGCCGAGAACTCGTCTTTGGCCAAGAGCTCGTTCTCCTCGGAGACGCACTCCTCCTCCTCTTCCTCCAGGCCATCCTCCAGAGGACCTGAGGGAACACACACATATAAATACACACACACACACATACGCACAAACACACAAGGGAGATGTTCAGCAGTTTCATCACATCCTTCAGGCTCTCTGAAAAAAATCCTTCTACTTGGTTCTTTTGTTGAGATACCGCAAATGTAGATGCAACTCAAAGAGCAGCACAGCACTGCCATGCTATACGCTCCATGTTCAGACACACAGCATTGACAAAGATAAGGCCATGTCAATAATGAATATTATTTTGCCACAAAGGTCTTTTCATTATAGCTTTTGAAAAAGCCCCTAGAGACTGAAAAAAAACCGCTGACTTGCAGCCAAGGTGAGCGCTGATGTTAATCCGCTTCACCTGCAAAACAAAACCTCACACAGATGGAGGGAGGGCATAAAAAGAAAAAAAAAGAAATAAAAGTTCCTTTTCCAGACTTTTCATACAGGCATCAGCATGGGGAGGAGGAAAGAAAATACTTTTATTAATTTGTTAGCCTTATCACAGGGTACAATGTTGATTTTCCATTTACATTCCGTGCCTCCGGGTAATACACCAGTGCAATCTTAAAGGAGACACTTTTCCGTGTGATTAATGTTTTCCCCCCTCTGTGCAATATTATTTCTTTAAATCTAAATGATTCCGGAGTTTCGCTCGTAGCTGTACATCTCCTTTTCGCCATTTGCATATTACCATTTTTGCTTCAATCAAGGGCGCTGATGGAATTACTGTACTGCTACCTGGGATTGTATTAGTTCTGAAAAACATCTCATCCGGCATTTGAATGTTATTAAGATAATGTGCATCCTGCCTGCTCTCCTCCCCACCAGAACACGCCTGCGCGTGAATTACCGCGGCGAAGAAGCTAAAGGTTAGTTTATGTTTTAAAAATTACGTGAAAACCTGCGTAATTTTCTTTAAAAAAAAAAAAAAGGATCTACTCGAGATGCATTTAAAGGAATATTCAAATTTAAAGTGCTGCCAGATGTGGATGCTGTCTTTCCGGTCACACATGCGCTTTGCTCGCAGCCTCTCGTGCATCACTCCGGAGCTCAAACGGAGCGCGGCGATATCCTCTCGACACCTTCTAATGTGTTTGTTCTATTGTAGCGCGAGGGAGGCCCCCTCAGCTTTTAATAAAGCAATAATTTCAGTTCAGAAAGCAGGGGCTCTCCTGTTTCTCTTTCTTCCCCTCGCGCCGAGCCTCATAAAAGACCCCCCCGATGTCCGCAAAAAAACGCTTGCTCTTTTCATTAGTCTTATAAATTACCCCTTTGTAGAAAGCACCACATCTGCAGGAAGCCCCGGACATGAAAAGAATTAGCGCACAGATCTCCCTAATAGACACTGCAGAGGCAAAAAGGAGTGGCGCTTTTCAAATTAGGATACAGTTTTTTTATGATCTTATCCGGCGCCTTCTGCTGATTTCGCTGAGGAGCGAAGCGAGGCGTGAAGTGACTCCACGAGGCGACCATCGCTCAAGATGATGCTGGGAGATAAATATCGCAGCATCAAGGGGAGATTGTATGACTGGCGTTAAAAAAAAAGAAAAGAAAGAAGCTCCTGCCAAGGCAATTGAGGACAGTGCGAGGAGAAACGCGTTTCTATACGCGCACACACACTCTGTACACATTCCATTACACAGCTGAATAAGAACTGTGTGTACAACTAAACGATTCTTCCTCTGTTGCCGGCAAATACAGCAGCACCATTGCACCGCGGAAAATAGACCTACAGTGTTGCGCGATAATAAGGGTAAAGGGAGATTAAAGATAAACTTCATGGTCAATAAGACACAAAGATTAGGGAGATAAGATGAGATAGAATTGAGGTTTAATAGACTCGGAATAAGGGCATCTCACTTCCCCACTCTAGCAGATAGTAACTAAATGGAGCTTTTTCAAAGCGATAGAGACACCGGAGGCCTTGCTGAATATGGAAAAAAATGAAGGACTTCAACCCAATCTGAGACATTGTGTGTGTGTGTGTGTGTGTGTGTGTGTGTGTGTGTGTGTGTGTGTGTGTGTGTGTGTGTGTGTGTGTGTGTGTGTGTGTGTGTGTGTGTGGGGGGGGGTCTGATGGCTACTTCTCGGGCACGGCGTAGATTACCAAAGTTTGTGAGCATTCTCACATGTTTAGTTTATTATACAGTATTCATTGCATGGAGAGACCTGAAATTATTTCAGAGACAGCAATGATAAGAATAATGACTTTCTAAACGACCAGCACCACACTCCTAACTCATTTTCTGATAGTGGCGTCCCCCCCCCCCCCGCTATATTTAGTTGTGTACTGTTTAAAATCCTGTCACATTTCGCCTGTGTGACCCGTGCCTCTCTGTGCATTTCTATAGGGTCTGCCGACGAACTGGGCCCGGATGGAATGTGTGCTGCCTCACCCTCTTATCAGGACTCACTCTGGAGTTCAGATGGCCAATGACACCGCGGGGAGCGCGTTGGCGTTTTTCGCCCGACAGAAAGCAACTTGGTCCGCTTTAAAATGGTTGCGCTCATTAAAACAGACACAGAAATCTGTAAGAAGCAGGGAGAGGAGATTTTGGATTCAAACTCTGTGTTTTGGAAACTTACTTGGGAATCTTTTGGTAGCATCTGGTTGCATCTGTCTTGTCCTCGTAATATAATCTATACAAACCCTGCTTTCCACCATGCGGCCGTTTTAAACTAGTCTACTGTTTACAAAAGAAGAGCCAAGTCACCATTGATGGCAGCTGTTTTTAAATTTGAAATATGAATCTCAGCTTTCAAAACATCATCAAACATACATGAGTAACATTTATATGTGTAACAAATAGTTTGGTTCTTCTGAACTAAACTATTTTGATAATTGATTGATCTAGAAATGGTCCTTTAGGCAGCAGCCTCTCAAATGTCAGTATTTGCTGGACGTTTGGAGATGTAACCTTTGCATATCACTGAACAGGTGGTTGCCAACTTGGAACCCTAAGAGATCCTAAATATCTGAGGCTAGGGATGAACCGATGCAACTTTCTTAGCCTTGATACCGACACTGATACCTGGGGTTTGGACATCGTCAGATACCAAGTACCTATCCGATACCAGTTTTTAATTAACAATCTGTATGCCTCACTGTATGGCAGTGGCTGTGATAATTGTTGTTATGGGTAAGGCAACATCAGGCGGGATTTAGTTCCAGTGAATTGAGTATATCTGCTCCATTCTCACAGACACCTGATCCAGCTGTTTGAGTCAGTATCTGCCCAATATAAATATTAGTGCAAATCGATCTGAGGCGCTTCCAATGTAAGGCTAAAAGGCTAATTAACTCATTATAAATACATAATATAAATGTTTCTGTTACATAAACAGTAGATTTCAAATATACCTGTCCTCTGATGTTTACTTTTTTTTTCTCCTCAAATTCCGGATCCTTGAACATTTTCAACAGTCCCTAACCTGACGAGACTTCATTGCTTCATTCTAAGGTGTCACAAGTGAAAAAGGTTAGAAACCACTGGATAAAAACAAGGAATAACCATTAGTTGCTGTCCCACAATGCTCATCTTCTCCCTGAAGTCCGACAGCAGTTCAGGTCGCACTTTCAGGTGCTAATTCCTGAGCTTTACTTTGTAGAGAAAAAGACCCGGTTTGCTAGCCCTCCCGCCCTGAGCTGTATCATCCGCATTCATCGGACTCTTCCTCTGCCGACCGGAGAGGAAGAAAATCTCAGCCCCCCTGTTCAAACAGTCCTGCAGCCAGGAGCAGCCAATGCTAATAGAGACATTGGTGGCTGAATGCAAGGCCTGATCACAGTGGCTCTTTTGTTCGTGGCGTGGCCTCCGTCTGATAGGGATCGGCCATGCGGAGTGCAGCTCCGGAGAGGGATATGGTAATGCCCCCGCCGAGTCTATAAAATGGGGTGATACTCTGAGACCATATGATGGACAGAGGATTAATGAGTCACAGGAGAGGAGAGGACGAGGACAGAGGTGGTGGAATGAGCACATCTTTCAGGAGAAAACTGAAACACTAAATGGCAAAAAATAACGCAGATATGCAAACCTTGCCTTCGAAACTCACTAAAATAAAAGCTCTAAACCAATATGTGTGTGCAAAAGTGCTCGAGCGACTGCTGACAGGGTCCCTCTTTTCTTTTTCTTTTTCTTTTTTTTTTTCAATTTGTGGAGCTTGTGGCCGGGCTGTGATAGCGATACCTCGCATTATCAGCGGGCTCCACCGTGCGATGCGTGGATCACAAACCCAGCCTCCTCTATAGCTCCCTAATTAGAGGTGAGGTAATTGAATCTGACAGAACAAAGCGGCAGATCTCTATAAGCATGGAAATCATTTTTTATTTTTTGCTCCCACCTATACAGTTTTGCATCCAAAAAGGTCCATTGAAAATGTGTCCAAGCTGGCCTGGGGGATAAAACGCAGCACCTGAGACTAAACATGAATGCATAATGCAGCCCTAAAAAAAAAAAAGATCCAACAGGGCCACACGGCTCAACCCTCTGCCAACTGCGCTCCCTGTGACTGGTCCTTTTGTGCCAACGCTGATACCGGGGCCTTCCTCGCTTCCAGGGCGAACACACACACACGCACACCCACACGCGAACACACACCGCAGGAGCCTTCAAACTTCTGCAGGGAGGAAGTGTAGACTTTGTCTCAAGTTGCAAGTAGCTGTGTGCGCCGTGAGGGCCAGGTATAGGCTTAGATTGCACATTCATGCTGCGTGTTTACCTCCACAGCTGGAGAAAAATCACATGTGAAAGTAGAAAAACCAGTTGTGTCTCATCTTGCACGAAGAATTAGAAAGGCGAAGAGAGAAGGAAGAGGAAGTGGAGGAGAGGCGAGGAGAGACTTGGGGCCATCCTCTCTCCTCAGCTCTAATGACCTTTGGGAAGCAGAGGGCTCCCTCAGCCTTGGAGGAGTCTTAGTGTATATGTTACAGGGCTCAAGCCTCTAATTTAATCCTTGATCACTGTAATGAAATAGATACCATTCCCGCAACTCTTAATAGCTTAATATGCTACAGGAACCCTCAAAGGAATTTCTTGTTTCTAACGTCTCCTTTTTTTTTTATACTGCGTAAATGTTACTAAATTAAAAAAAAGCCTTTTTTTCCAAGTTGTACTCTGTGATCAAACTAAATGTGGAGCTAAAGCCGTAGCACGAGTCAAAAGTAAATTACCGTTTGTATTTTTTCTGTGAATTCAAGTGTGTGTGTGTGTGTGTGTGTGTGTGTGTGTGTGTGTGTGTGTGTGTGTGTGTGTGTGTGTGCGCTGAGAGGAGCGCGGAGCAGCTTCAGTAGAGACTGATGTGTTCTCAGAGCCTCGCAGCCTGTGACCAAGAATAAGCGATGGCATTGTTTAACTTGATTTTCCGGTTGCTAAGCAATGTAATTCTCCTGATTAGAAATGGCTGCCTTCCTAAATTCGGGCACTTACAATCAACAGTCAACAAAAACGGCTTGAAAACTCAGCAGCGAACGCTCATCTGGAAATTGTGGTTGAAAAGGGAGGGGAGGGGTGAGGGGAGGGTGAGTAAATGTAGTCACATTCTTGTAAAAAACACACACACACACACACACACACACACGTTTGAACGTACACACTGTGCTGTGAGGCTGCAGAGATGACAAGGCATCTAAATGCAATCCGATGACGTCATGCGTCTAGATGGCCCACTAAAGTTTACATTACGCTTCATGTAGTCAAACTGAGACACACCCATCGGCTGGGAAAAAATGAAAAGTCACTATCGCTGTCTCTGTGTTGCCCAGATGCAGAAAAATGTCACTGCTCTAAAACAAGGCCTATTTCTGTTCGCATTTCACCCAAAACACAATCGTGGTTGCGCATCTTATCCCAATCAGACACGACGTTGGATCTCAGCGTGTTCCGCCGAATCGCTAAAAAGTCCTGTGTTGTCGCGCCCGGGCGTCTCTGTCTGGACCGTTGAAGGGGAATAACGTGCTCTCACTTCTTTCTCCAACGAGTTGGAATTGGAACGGCATGAAAACATGCTGGCATTTGACTATGCCATTAAAATGCTGGAGGCACCTCTGAGCGTGCCCGAGGGCCTCGGCAGATGCCAGCCAGTTTCTCTGTGGAGTTAGCCGGGTTCCCCGCCTCCCTTCGCCATCTCTGGAGCTTTTTGCAGAGACACGCGTCCAAGTGGACACTGGTGCGGCGTTGGGCCGGTAAAAGTCACACAAAGCCCTATCTCCAAGTAATACGGGCTAAGCTCTCTTGCAGGGTAACACTTGGGCCGATTCAAAATGCTGTTAAAATGGCCGCTCCCCTGTGTTCAAGCGTCCTCAGCTCCTTCCTGTAACATCCCCTCCAGCTGAGTGATTTATTAGTGTCATTCTGCTACTTATAAGGAAATAAAAGTTAACCATGTGCCTGTACACCGGACGTGACAGCTGAAACAAAGCGGGTAAAATATGTGCGGCCTTAATTACGGGTTTATAAGCGAGCTTTTTTCCAGCAGAACGTTCACTTTTAATGAAGCCATTGAGTGAGGCTCCTCCAGGGAGCTATCATGGTTAAGTGGGGGCATCCATCTTCAGCCATTGGCTCGTCTGCAGACGAGCGGAGGCTCCCGTCTGCGGCGCGCTCACCTCATATTGGCTCACTTTATCTCCACTAAGTAAAGTCTTGTTGGACGGGGCTAAAAGTGGCCAAGGAAACTACTTTTCCTCAGAGCAAGCTCTGACGAGGATGAGAGGGTTTTCACCGAGGCACTAAACAGTGTCTCAAACAATGCCGCTGTTTAACCTGACATAAAATAAAGGCATCATATTCATAACAGTCAGTGGCCGGCCCGTCTGCGGCCGCTGAAATAGCAACGTTGTGATTGTGCCTCTGCAGTGATTAGCTTTTAGTCAAGCGCCATTTCAAAGAATTTAATTGGGGAGCCTTTAGAAAAAGAAAAAAAAAAAACTGATTACTGTATCAAATAATGTAGATAAAACAATATTTTCCCATCAAGGAATTTCTATGAAATGGATATATCTAAGATGTGAATTTCATTCCAGTATTATGAAGGATATGGGGGGGTTCCTTTGCTATAAATTCTTCATTAATTTAATTCTAATTTTCCTCTGGTTCCTATTTCTACTATTGATAGTTCCACTTCTTAATACCTCGGATAAGGGGGGGGGATGACTCAGTGGAGACTGCGGGCAGCAGATAGGATCTAAATATTACCAATGCCAAAAGAAGTGTGAAGTCTGATGAACATTTCAAAAGAACAATTCTTTATGGATCAGCTCAATCTTTTCCACTTTTTAATTAAAAGTAAAGAAAATAGAAGTTAATTATCCTGTAAAGATTAGCTGGTGGGCATCTTTCTGTAAATTAGTTCTAATTAAAAGGAAATTGTCAAATGACATTCAAAGCACTGTCCTTTAAAACACACAGACCGAGATGGGCTTTTTTCCTCCCCCTCTCCTCCTCACCCCTCAGCCTCCCTCCTAATTCTTGATCTGGCCATGTGAAGCTTCTTGCTGGAAGATTAGGATTCTGCCAGTGCTTCAGACAGCACACACACACACACACACACACACACACACACACACACACACACACACACACACACACACACACACACACACACACACACACACACACACACACACACACACACACACACACACACACACACACACACTCTCCATGCTCCCTGGATAGCAGGCCTCTAGCACACTGTGAAATACTGCTGCATCAATGGGGAGCTAGTGGCTGCTGGAGATAAATACTCCTCATTGATAAATGATTGCACTGATTAGCTGCTTGGAATCAGGCTGTTACATCAGGTTGATGTTGACTTTTTTTTTTTTTTTTTTTTTTTTTTTTTAAGAAGTCTCTAATATCGGTCATGCTCTCCAGTCCAGTGTTAAAAACTCTTGACAACCTTTTATTTATTCATTTTACAGATATATTTTCTTCAGTAAAAAAAAAAAACATAACATAGAATATAGAGGACGGCTAATGACACAACAAGTTTAGAAGTTTAGAACCAAATCCGGTGGAAATATTAAAAAAGGTGTCATAAAATAGTTGTACTTGATCATTTTCATTAGTGAGCAATATTTTATCCTTTCATCTTTTGTTAAAAAAAGCCGAAACCAGAGATGACAACAAATTAATTGTTTTGTCTGACTGTAACTGAAAGCAGTCATTTTCCTTTAATGTGAGACACGTAAAGGTGGCAAATAAATAAGTTTTAGAATTTGGAACCAAAGAATGTTTGAAGTTTTTGTTGCCTTAGAAATCAGTTAATACGTTAAACCAATTCGATTAATTTTCTGTCGATCGACTGATCGATCAATCGACTAATCGTTTAACTTCCAACATCATCATCAGCCTCCATTATGAGCCTTCAGCTTGCATGACACTTTTCCTGCCACAAAAACAACAGAAACACAGGCGCGCCGTGTGAACACACAACACACACACACACACACACACACACACACACACACACACACACACACACACACACACACACACACACACACACACACACACACACACACACACACACACACACACACACCAAAGAGCACTCCACCAAACCTCCTCTCTCATCACTTCACAAATAAATGATGAATCAGACTGCCCTCTCTCTGTGTGCGTACTGTATGGCTTTCATCTGATTTCGTGCGGATTTCATCAGCCGTCGCCTGCTCGCGTTGTGTCGAACCAGATTCCAGCAGTTGTAGTCGCGACAGAAGAGAGAGAGAGAGAGAGAGAGAGGGAGGAAAACAGTGCTGAAGCCCCTCCATCTGCTCTGGCTAATGATGGTGCTCTCCCTGGCCTGGAGCAGAACTGCACAAGGGAGATTTACACCCATAATACCCCTGTGGTGGGGGGGGGGCTGCACCTCGCTCCCAAAACACCGTCACTCCATCACTTCCTATATGATGGCTGGCAGAGCAGGTGACAATGGACCGGCAACAATGTGTTTTTTGTGTTGCTGACAAGTGCCTTATTTGGTTGACATAACCTGCCTCAGTGTGTCTGAGGAGTGGCTGCTAAGCACAAGGGAAAATGGATGACACCACAGAGACACTGTGCAGCTGTAACAATCATACCAGGCTATGTTTAAAAAAAGCTGTGTGGTGTGTGTGTGTGTGTGTGTGATAGGAGGCGAGCAAGAACACAGCGGTGACTGAGGAGGGAGAGGTGGCTGTCTTTGCGATACACTAATTGGAATGATGGCAGGAGGGGGAATCGAGCATCACAGTGAGCCAAACTCAACTCAGCTGCCTTATTATTTTATTAATTTTTTCTCCATTTACACAATTATAAAGGTTCATAAGTGGTAATTTCCCTTCAATTTGCGAGCTTTAGGCCCGCTTTAACAGCTCTGTGTGGGACTAGCCTTGACATCTATCTCCCTAAAACAAGTGAGTCAAATGGTGGGAGGCGGAAAGAAAGACTTTGTGTGTGCGTGAGAGAGAGAGAGAGAGAGAGAGAGAGAGAGAGAGAGAGAGAGAGAGAGAGAGACCAATGCAGGGGGAGATGTAGAGAGCTCCACTCCTCAGGGATTGAGTGTTCACACACACGCAGTAAATGGAAGTGGCGCCGCTCTGACCTTTTTGAGCAGCGGCAAACGGGTAAAAGCGGAGGCGCTGTCAAAATATTGCCTCAGAAATGACAATCCAACCTCGCCAGTCCCGAGTCCTGACACGGCAGGAGAGTGGCGAGCCGTGACCCGCTGATCCCGGCGCTACAAATGAGGGGGACGGAGGACGGAGGACGGACGGACACACACTGCATATACACTAAACATATTTACTATAAGCGATGTCCTACACAGATAGCCAGCGACGACTCTTGAAGAGTGTAGGAATCCCACGTCACTTCCTATGAAGTCTGAGGAGAATAACTCAATCATAAAGAATAACCCCCCACCCACCCCAACAAAAAAAGAAAAATCACAAGCAAATTACAAGTGCTCTGAGAGGAAGCTTGGGAGGAACAAAGACAGGCAGCCATAATTATATCTTGGCGTGTATAGCATGTCAATGGGCCACCTTTCGTTCTGGAGGGCATTCCCCCCGGGCCCCTCAGGCATCAAAATGATGTCCAAATTATTTTTGTGCTCTATTGCAGCATGGCAAGATTATCATATTTACCGGTGGCGCATTATGACAACACCGATGTTTACACCTGTCTCCGCGAGGAGGCAAGGTTTACACTCCGTAATTTAGCAAATGTACAGTATGCATATGAGCTCGTTGGCAGGGATTTAAATTAGGTCAGAAATGGAATACATCAATAGCAACCCATATGTGCATCTTTCTCTTTTCTTTTTTTTTCCCTCTCTCCCTCCCTCCCCTCCCCAGCCGTCTTCGCTCAGAAGCTTGGCGATGAAGCAGCTTGACGACTGCAGAAGTGTGATATGTGCAAATCACATTTGCAGATGAGCTTGAAACTCCCTTTTAATATTCAGATATCAGACATCCTGCACCGAGAAAGCCCGCTAAGACGCGATTCGGAGGGGTTGTTTGGGGGGGGAAAAAAAAGCAAGATCCGCGTCATTAAGGGAATCGTTAGAGGCTCGGTTTACATTTTACATATTTCTCGAAAAATGTACGACCAAGTAAAAACATCACCAGTTATCTGCGATAACAATGCAAATTTTTTGTCAGAGAGCGCATAAAGATTCTGTCAAAATCCAAAGTCGCTCAGGTCTTTTCTTTTCTTTTTTCTCTCTATTTCTCTCTCTCTCTCTCTCTCTCTCTGGCTTAACACTCTCAGCTTATTGGCTCTTTGATTTCTTCCTATTTTTTCCCCGAGAAGTCACACAGGCTTGTGGAGTCAAAGACGGTGAAAGGTATGTTTTTTCGCCACAAGGCTTGGGAACACGTGTCCCCGCAGCCTGCCAATAGCTCATCAAACGCACCCGGGCCCGCGGATAGACGCAAGTCTGGCTGGCGTTCGGGACTTTGAAAACGCCATCCGCTCTGCCACGCAAAACCATCGCCGCGTCCTGCTCGCTTTCTCCAGTCAGAGCTACATTTATTTTCTGCACATAAACGCACCACCACCACCACCACCACCACCACAAAGGTTGCTTTCTTTTGTTTTTGTTTTCACATACCTGCTCGTATGTGGCGTTCAGTGGCTCTCTGACAAAAAAAACGCCGCCTGCTTTTACAGCCTCAACTTTTTCATTGGATGACAGAACGTGGCCCCTGCAATTCCTCTCCCCCCACCTCCACCTCCCCCACCTCCCCTTACCTCCTTCATTTCCCCGTGTCCTAGCCCGGCGCCAAATTTGTCTCTGTGCCATTTTAATTACAGCCAAGGCAATCTTTATGGTGGTATTCTGCGAGAACACCAATCTGCAAAAAAGGTGATAAGTAGAACCGCCACCCGGCTTTGGTATCAGTAATAAACAGACACTTAATTGAATAATTTGACCTAAGAGGCTGATCCCGGGAAGTAGCGTGTTGGAAGAAATGTATTTTGAATATTGAAGACGGTTTCGGCGTTTCGCATGACGCCTGCAGTCGGGGAGAAACAGCGGCGGATTTGGCTAGTTGCCCGCCGACTCGCCAACGTGGCGAGTCTTTACGGAACAGATAAGTGAGCCTTTGGTATCCTGGAAGCACTCGGATGTGTGTGTGTGGTTTTTTTTGTGGAGGGGAGGGAGGGGGGAACAACACATGCATGCATGGTTTTGTGTGCAGGCGTGTGCACGTGTCCGATATGTACGAGTGTGAAGTGTGCCCACTCGAGGTCCATCTCCAGCTTGCAGCCACATGGGCACATCCGCCTGGTTCCCCCTCCTGCCCCCAAACACACACACACACACACACACACACACACACACACACACACACACACACACACACACACACACACACACACACACACACACACACACACACACACACACACACACACACACACACACACACACACACAGCAGCTTTCCACAGAGCCTTAGAGACAATGACTCGCGGCCCCTTCCTGTTTAAGGATAGCTGTCAGAGGATGATGGCTCCGATTCAACACTGCAGCAGGTTTGCACAGAGCTCCCTGATAAAACGGAGGAAAAAAAAAAAAGCCTCCACTCTCTCTCCTCCACTCTCTCTGTGTCTCTGTCTTCTTCTCACTCCCTCCATCACTCTCCCTCTCCCTCCACAGTTCAACACTGATTTGACTGCTGGCATAATTTTGCAGAGGCGACTATTTGCAGATGCAGAAGAGTTATCAATCCGAACAGACACACAATCCGGGTCCAATGTCACTTCTCCTCATTATGTTAATGGTTAATGCATGCAAATGAAAACATTCCGGCAATTTGATTTCTTTGAAGATAGTTTGCATATTGTCTTAGCCATAATGATGGCACACTTTCTCCCCAGCTCGGATTTATGCAAGGCTAGTTAGTTCATTTTTATCAGCTCCCGAGTTCATTTCTAGGGCTACTGGAATGTGTTTTCGCCTTCCCCTCACTATTTAACTAATTAGGATTCAGGTACCATAAGCAGATTTTTCACGCTATTGGTGTTTTTCTTAATTAAGAAACAAATGAATTCTCCCCAGCAAAATAGATGGAACAACGGGATAGGGTGCCAGGGGCCAGATGCGGCGCTTCTTAATTAGAAGTCACTCCATTGTCTGAGGTTTTTTAATGAAGCTCCAATCTAAATGGATATCAAAAAAGCTTCTAGTGAAGAAAAAACACACACGCACACACACACACACACACACACCGGCCATTTAAAATAATAAGGAAATAAAGATAATGAAAGACAAAAGATATGTACTGGCAGCCCCGGCTCACACCTCCAGTTCAGTGCACGCCGTGCTCCCGTCACCTCTGGATGAGCCCTATTAAAGCAGCTCGATCCCCAGCCTGCCCCTGCCCGCCTGCAGCCACGTCTAATGTTCTGCCAAGCCAACAGTGAAACGCTCCCTTTTCAACTCTTCATCAAAGGTGGAAGTTTCAATACCCCCGGTGGATGGTTATCAACTAACTATTACAGAAGAACTGTTGCAGCTGTGAACTTCCTGTATGTTTTTTTTTTATTTTTTTACACAACAACAAAAAAAAAAGTGGCGTCTAAAGCTTATCATAACAATGTCATTTGTGATGGGCTGATGTTGTGTGAGGAGAAGGCCAACGCAAAAATCTAAAAACAAAAAAATAGTCCAATTAGCTAGAACAAATTGTCACCTCAACCCAACATGGAAGATAGAAGCATTGGTTCGCAATTAGATCGGAGCACCTGGGCTGTATATGAAGGAGCGGTCGCATGTGGGACGAAAGACAAGTTGTTGTTTTGAAGTTAATTTGCAGGAGGTTCGTACTTTTTTCATCCCCTGTGAAGCCCGCTGATGCTGCTGTGCTGCCGACTGAAGGCCGATAACATCGGGGACTGTTTTTGAAATAAAAAAACCCGTGGTATGCCCATATGTGCTGCCAACCCCATCAGTTCTTCTTCAGACGGCATGGCTTAGGAGCTCCCGGAGGATGGGCCAGTGCCCACTGATACGGGGCCCAGCAACCGTCTTGTCCAGGCCAAGTATCCCCGCGCCCAGGGGGGGCTGTGCCATCAATGCCACGACTTGTGCCAGACTGGATCCCACCCAGCAATCCATTTCAAAGGCTTTCTGTATTTTTTTTTTTTTTTCTATGGATCAGGTATGCAGTGTGATTTTCCTTTCCCTTTGTAATGCGCCGTGTCAAAGGCGAGCCAGGCTGACTTTAAAGTCATAAACTAGTTTTTTTCAGCCTTTCATTTGGGAAGGGAACATAATTGATTTCTGACTTTCCAAATGTCAAGTTGGATCAGATGAGTAGAAGAAAAAAAAAAAGAGCAATGTCCTAAAAATCAATCGGCAATATGGGCATGTTGATTTGGGTGGTATTTAATGGTTTGGGCTTTTATTTATAAGTTGTTAATCAATGGCGAGCAAATACTGAAGTATCTATCAACTAAATTATTCCCAGGGGAATTTTGACTTTATGGAGTACAATGTTATAAATCTAAATCTGCCAAAAAGACATTAGAAGATCATCACTTGGTGCAGAATATCAGAGTGAAATACAATTCACCGATTCATTTCTCTGAGTGGGAAGTGAAAACAGACCTTTTTTTTTTACTAAAAAGTCAAATTCTTTCTTTCTTAAACACCTCTATTTACCCACAAATTACCATAATCCTCTGGGTGCTCACTCGTGTGATCTCTCTCGTTCAGAGCATTACTTGTTTATTTATATCTGTGAATGAGATTAGAGGGGAAGATTACTTCGCCCAGACACATGAATAGCGATCAAAGACTGGAGGATAATGTAAGTCTTTGGGTGATTGCTCAGCCCTTTTTTTATTTTTTTTCAAATCTACCGGTCGGAGTGTTAGAACAATGGGAGTGGCTGCGCTCCATACAGTGTGACAACAGTAATACGAAATCCTCAGGGAAGTGAAGCGCGTGTAAACACTCCAGATCAACGTGCGGCGTGCTGGCACAAAGTGTCCTTCTAATGCAGCAAAAATTAGCTTTGATCCCGACAAGGGCGCCGCAAAGTAGCAATCAGCCCGCTGAAATGGCATCAATTGTCGGACATAGAACGCGCTCTGAGGCACGTCTGGTCCCGTATCTGCACCAAGCCACGTGTTTTTACAGCTCCGTGCCGTTTCCAGAAGGCCCGACTGGGAGAGGGGGGGGGGGGGCATTCCTCCTTCGAGCAAACAAGCAACATTATGTCCCACTGATTATACAAAAAAACAAAATGTGGACACAAGTATGACACCCCTCATCCAGATGATTTATGAAGAATCCAATGACAGCTGAATTGTCTCTTTTTTTCTTAATGTTTTTATTCCGTCTGCCGGCGCTGAAAGCACCGGTTCCGTTCATTTACATGTGGCAGGACAGAGGAAACCTGTCACTCTGAATGTACGTGACAAATGAAAAGGGAAAACGTGGCGGAAAACGCCAACAAATTAATCTTTAAAAACGCACCCATGCATTCGCAACAATCACAAAAAAAAAAAGGCATCAGGCTGCAGTTTTGACGAACAAACTTTGCAAGGAGGATTTTATTTGCAGCTGCTAATGACGGGACGGATCTTAGGAGCAGTTGGCTAATTATTTATCCTGCTGGCTTTATGGCTCTCATTAATTTCCGCCCCTTCCCTCTCTTTACCTTCTATTGAAAGTCTGAAGTCAACCTGCATCTGGCGCTGATAACGCCTCCCAGCCTCCCCTCGAACCCACCCACACACAACCCCACAAGAGAGATGGAGCAGCTCACACACACACACACTGGATAATGCCATGAGGAGCTGCTTCTCTGAACTAGGGGAAACGCACAGTACAGAACCGTTGGAATAGGTAACGCTGCATCTCTTGATCTCGGTGGCAGGATGCTTGTATGTTGCAAGGAGCTCGATGGAGAAGGAGAATTAGACGGATACAATGAAACCCACATTGAATGTTGTACTGATATGTTTCGGTGACGCATGTTTCCCAAGTTGCCATTGAATGCATGGTCAGATCTTAGTGTGGCTTCATTTCTTTTTTTAGAAAAACATGTTTGTATTGTTCAAAAAAAGTTCTAAAAAAGTGAAATAACCTACCAAGTTTAAAAAAGAATTGAAATAAAGGGAGGTTCATTTTTGGGCTGCCTTTGTTCGTCTGGCACTTTTTTTCCTTTTCTCTCTCTTCTACCCTCTGCCATTTTTTTGGGGGGGGGGGGGGTTTGGAGGGGCGTTGGGTGGGATGACTGAGATTGGCCCGCGCTTGGTGCTTTGGTGAGATCGCACCCCAGCAGGTCCGAGCTGAGGCTCTCCCTTGCACCCTTCCACCCTCCCTGTCAATCACGCTCACACCCCCCCTTACATTGGCAACAAATGACCCCCTCACTTGCGAGGACCTCATTGCCGAACAAACCGCCCAAACTCTAGGCCATTTCCTCCAAGGGAGTGAACTGATAGGCTCCACGCCGGCCACACTTTGAAACGCAACAGAGAGACACAGTGGGAGAGAATTCGCTGAAAAGCAAATATTGTCGACTTCTGCCGACTTCAAACGGCAGTCAGATGGCCGCAGCTACCTGGGCGGTAAAGAAGCTGCATTACACACAACACGAGAGAAAGGGCCCAAAGAACTCTCAGTGATGCCGTTTCATGTTTGTCTTTACAGGGAACCCAGAGCGCTCCTGTCTCTTCTTCTACGCTAAAGGAAAGTAAACACGGCACTCTCTGCAGGCTCATGGAATTGAACAGTTCTGAGCAGAACGGTCAGCCCTTTTCTTTCTTCTGTTTCAGCATTAGATGCATTCGCCCTGCCGCTGCTTTGGCATATTCTTTTTTTTTCTTTTTTAAAAATGCTTCAAAGATGAATTTGCATTTAATTCATGATACATATTTCATGTTAAACCCATCCCCATTCACGTGCAGTTACCTGTGAAGTTTCCCAACTGAACTTTTGCTAAAAAGGTTCAACACATTCACACATGAGTGAATGCGAACACACAAACTTAACAGGGAAAGAGGAACTTAAAGTTGTGTTTCAGTGTCCACAATGGGGCCCCCAGATGATGCTCCCTTGCAGTCTTATTGGACTATCAGTGCTCAGAGGGGTCACGGGCCTGGCCAGTCGAGATAAAAACAAACCCTGACGAGATGAAGCGTGTGGGAGCAGAGAGGGCTGCTCTGCACTGATGGAAGGAGCCCGGTCACTCTGAGAGGTGAGACTGTAACAGCGTCGTATTGACCCGAATGACCCGGATCACTGCTTGAACTCCGCCACTCTCTGTTTAGAGAGGATTTACTGATGTACTGTCGCTGTTTGGCAGCCGAAACTAACCCTTTGGGGAGTTTAACACCAATGGTAGGGATATAAACTCATTCTAATTTCCATGTACGTTCAAAATATTTCATTTCAGCAATTCAATCAATACATTAAATATAATGAAATGTCATTGCAGTTGTTAAAGACACAAAACAAACCTGAATAGCAGATTACTTGATTACTTCTACTTTACTTTTTTTCCCCTCCTTTTTCAGCTACTTTACACTTCGCCTCCACAACATTACAATAATTTGACAGCTAGAGTGAACTTGCAAATAAATAGTTAACACACAAAACAAAGGTTATAAAATGTGATGCTTTGTTATATATTTGTTAGCCTAACACTGTGCTACAGTATGCCAATGTGTTTATCCAGATTATTAAAGTACAATGGTCCGATTTGGGCGGATGTAATGTCACTCTTTTATTATCTACTTTTTCATCATTTAATTTTTATTTATTCTTTAATTTCTACGTTGTTGCACTGCTGATTTTCTGCAAACACTTTATGACTGATGGGTTCCCGTACGTAAACACGTTATATCCCTTTTTGTTACATCAGCTTTCTGTAGCTTTTTAATCTGTTTTTTATTTTTTTACACTGATTTGAAGTTGGTGGGGCTCAGTTGGAAAAAAAAAGGTGACATCACGCAGTTCTGTGCACCAATCAGAACTAAGCAACACTTGGATTCAAATCTGATGGCAATTGTGGGGCTGTTTGCTCATGTTGCCAAGTCACTGTCAGTCACACAGGCTCACTTAACAACTTAATATAAGGATATTTTCTCCTGAACTTTAAATTGGACTGTTACTTATTTTGACATGAACATACAGTATTTTGTTACAGAGAAAGTAGCATAAATAGTAAAAGATCTGAATACTTTTATCACTGCTTTCATTGAGCGATTGATGAGCTGACTGATTATCGTTTTCATTCAGCCAATCAAGCATTTAGCGTTACTACTATACTCTGAACCAAAGAAACACCTACCCGCACCTTTAAATATATATAATAAATAAAAAATAAGGAGCAGTTTTTCAACATCAGACGCCATTTGACTGAGCCGACGACACAAATCGTTATTTACCACTCTCACATATCGGAGACATGCACTGAATATCGCTATCGTCGAGCTGGTCAATATACATCACTTCCACCCAAAGGATTACACCTCTTATCTGAAATGATATTCAATAAAGTATGACCGCAGAAATACAGAGTGGAGTGTTCTCGCTCGGATCTGGCTTACGCTGTGAAAAAAAAAGAAAACACTTTATTGGTATTAAGATCCAAGTCAAGATTATCTGAGGAAACAGCAGTTTAGATTTCTGTTCCAGCTCCACGTCCTACACTTTATTCTCCTCTGCTAGGGGACCAGACCACAGTGTGCCGTCCCCCAACGAGCCATGGGGGTGTAATGGGATGCCTTTATGAAATATATATATAGAGACTCCCCAGCACCTTCCACAGATCATAGAGGTAGAGGGAAATAGGTGCTGTGTGTCAGAGAGGCAACTGCAAAAACTTTGGCCGTAATATCATCAAGGTGCACGGGACGATACCACTCACTCATTTGCGCTGCCTAATTAGCTGCTGCAGCTCCCCCCCACACACACACACACACACACCGCCGTGCCATCCATTCAGAGCTTTCTAGCAAAGCTACCCCGTCATTAGCAACAGCGGGACGAAGTTAACTCCACCACTGCTGCGTACTTTACTCAGTGTGGTCTGGTACGGTAGGGAGGTGGTTTCTCCTCGAGGGTTTAAAACCTGGACAGCAGTGATCCGATTTTCCTCACATGTGTCGCTTATAAAACGTGGGGGTTTGTGGAATTTTCACCCAAATGCTGGAACAACTACCCGTGGTTTTTATTTTCTGTGTTTTCATTTTTCCCCAGACATCAAATCCCACCCAGACGCCCCTGCTCTGTATAGCTTTTCTTCTTCTCTTGTTTGATAAAGCCTTTAGTGAGTGTGGTTAGAGCACTTGGGCTGAGGATCTGATGAGAAGTGTAGGGTCTGTCGCACACAAACACACACACACACACACACACACACACACACACACACTGTGAGTACATTCTAATTAGCTGATGTATGCAGGACCTCATCCACATTGGAGGGGTATCAAAAAGCAATCAACGCCCCATCCCTGATGAGCTCAGAGAGACACAGAGATCCACATTGTCTATGGAAAGATGATGCGTGGCCGGGCCTCCGCTCAGCTTTTCCAAACCACCATAATGCCATGCAATCACAAGACATTATGCACAGATCAGAACCCCCAAAGCCACAGGATAGAGAAAGAAAAAAAAAGAAAAGTGAAGGGAATATTGAGTTCATAATTCAAAAGCCTGATTATGATGGCCGCTCTTGTGAAAAAAGCTGCTGTGGAGAGCCAGAAGTGGGAGAATCGGGCCCTGCGAGTGCCACAAAATATGCTTATAAATGCAGAGGAGGAAAACGTGTTTAAAAAGCTGTCATGATCAAGAGCAATACGGCTCGGATAGCAGAGAAATCAGCAAGCAGTTAAGATGACAGCTGGTTGCCATGGAAAACTGGAAAAAGAAAAGTCTGACTGTACAAGGGGAATTTATGAAAGTGATTCTTCTCAATGGGGGGGGAATCGAATAGAAATACAATATCAACCACAGCAGAAGTCTATACGTTATCAGCATGAAATGGTGGTGGTGGTGGTGGGAAACTATCCTAGACATACGATCTAGGATTTTGTCACCCATTCATAATCTAATTTGACCCGAGGCCGCGCGGCCGATTCGTTTCAGTAAAGACCATAGGTGTTTTAGCCGCGGGCTCCGAAAGGAGAGAGGCATGTGTGTCGCACAAAGACCATCGGTTAGCGACGTACCGAAAGAGACTCTGTATCACCATCTTATCTTCAAAGGACTGGGCAGGGGCTCAGGGGAGCTGTGCCACCGTCTCGCCTCCACACAGACACACAGACACACACACACACACACACACACAGAGGGGGATTTGGACCTGCAAGCAGGAACCAGAGATCTCTCGGCCGGCACCCAGGCCTGGACCCTCCTCCAACTCGCCCGGGGAGAACAGGCAGGGTTCCTGCACACGCGGCACGACATCAGTGAGCTGATTCCCCCTCCCCACCCTACCACCACCACCACCCTCACCCACCTCCTCCTCCCCTGCAAAACCCCCCTCCGTAGACTGCCTGCCCATTTGCTTCCTGGCCTCAGCTTGACGGAGGGGATGGGATCTGAACTCAACTTAGACACAGAGTTTCCACATTTCACAGATGGCTGGGAGAGGCTTTGCATTGGAGGTGAGGAAACGGAGAGAGAGAGAAGAGAGAGAGAGAGAGAGCAAGAGGGAGGGAGCCTCATCGCCACCACCGCCGCTTCCAAAGCGGGGCCGATTTCACACCGCGGCAGTGTGCGCTAAAGCAGGCCGCCGCTAATCCACTCACCGAGGGGAAGGCCCGGAGCTACTCCGCCGCCTGGCCGCCATCTCCCTCCACAAAGCCATAAATGGTGCATTATACAAGCGGGCTTCAGAGACACTGCTGATATGCTGATAGGCGGCGGACAAAGACCAAAAAGCAACCACAGGAGCAGAGCCACATTCAGGACTGAGGGCCTCAGCGCTGGGAGACAGAGCAACACACGCCGACGGAGCACTGGCGGAGGTGCGGACCGTTAGCGCACTATAATCTGAGCCGTGGATCGCGGCCGGTTTCGACCTCCGGATTGGGCCTCGAGACGGAGATGGACATGGACCAACACTCCATCTTCTTCTGCTCTCCAACAAAATAGCTTCTCCTTTCTCTCTCTCTCTCTCTCTCTCTCCCTCTCTTCCTCCCCACTGCGAATCCCTATCTGCAAAGTTCCCAAAAGTCTCTAAGATGAGTCTTTGAACTCACGAAAGGCAATCATTGTGAATGAAAGGAGACAGGAAATATATAAACATGGGGGAATTTAAATAAATTGCCACAAAGAAAAATCGCGGCGAGGGCAGCGAATTATGTAACGATAAGGCAGCCACCAGCCTAAGCCACAAAATGAGATGTTTTACATGAAGCGAACAGCGGCCTAGATTAGAGCGCCATCCTGTTTAGACATGAAGCCAATTGGGGTTGATATCACATGTAGAGGAAATTTGAAAGATAAGTGGGAACTATGAGAATTGTTATAATCCAACTGTAACAAAAAGGCTGAAGTACATTTTTTTCTTCTTTCTCCCCCTCCCGCAGAAGCACGGCGCGATAAACATCTCTGATGAAAGAAGTTCATTACTCGCGCGGCGCCTAATGTTACACGCCGCATTGTGAGTCAGGCGCCAACCTACAGCGAGAGGCGGTCTCCAAATGAAGCCTCAGGCACTTTAATGGACATCATTAGGTGAAAACATATAAGAGATAATTATGGTAATTACAAATCCCTTTTATTGGCCTTGAGTCTTTGACAAGAAGGTTGTCATATCAGCCACTTCAAACAAACAAAGAGTTGTTGTCTTCTTCCCCCTAAATGATGTCCGGTTCCATTTGGATGGGGATTGTCTTCGGATTATCCTTTTTTTTTTTTTTTTTTTTTTTTTTTTTTTTTTTTTTTTTTTTTTTTTTTTTTTTATTGTTCGGTTAGCTGCTCTGAATGGAGGCTACATTTCTTTCGGGGATGGGGGAAAAAAACTTGATTAAAACAAGCGATTCACAATAGTAGAATTTGACTTGCATTTGCATAGGCACTTCATTACAAGTGAGACCTTGATCTTGAAAGCAGCCCCATTCAAAGCTAATGGACATGTCTGTTATGTCTATTAGAGATGGGCACTCAGAGGAGCCGAGGCCTTCTATTTAATAGCACAGACATCACTGTGGTGCACCCAAAGGCCCGTCTTATTACATTTCATCAAGCTCCGTGACAATAGCAAAAGGGACAAACACTGTCTGGCAATGCTTCGAATCATTCTGAAACAAAAAAACAATCCTAAAACATCTTCCACGAGTTTAATTTGGTTAAACCTTATCCAACTGTTAGTTTTTGCCACGCGGGTTCAAACCCGGAGCAAGCCTTGTCACTTCATCTCAGCGACGCGCGATCTGAGGAGCACATGAGACGTCTTTATGGGGGAGACAGAGAAGGGCGATCGCGAGAGACTTGGGTGTTTATTTACAATATGCATCCAATCATCCTTTGTCACAGTTCCATGTATCCCCCCCCATAACCGCAGAGAGAGACACTCCACAATGGCAGAGATTCCATTTTTGGCCCTCTTTGCTACACAAACTCATAACGCGGTGCCGTCCTTATCAGATCCCGCTCGCAATAACAGATCCACTCGGAGTCAGAGAGAGACGTCGTTTAACCCTTTCAATCCCACGGGGTGGATGGGGGATTCAGCTCAAACAAGTCAGGAGACATCTGCCAGTCCACGGTGGCGGTGGAGGCTGATGATGTCAACGGGTTGCCCCCCCCTCTCCATCCCCACTCACACCAGATTTCCCCCCAGCACTTTCAATCACTCCTCGTGAGATTACGGCAATAGGATATTACTGTACAAACTATGACCATGTGTCCCCGCTGCCACAAAGCTTAGCAACACATTACAGTTTGTCAAAGCAAGCTATTGCGAGGGGGGGGGATAGATACAGAGGGGAGGAGAGGAGCCGTTGACCTTTGTGTCCTTCATATTTGCCTAGCTTCCCCTCCACCCCAATCTCAAAGAGCCAAATCATCTGATCCCAAACTAACTGTCAACTGGCGTGTGATGGTGGCAAAGCCAGCAGACATCAATCAATCAGATTTTCTCCTCGTCTATCAGAGGAGGCTTCTATTTTTTTTTTTTTTCTATCTCCCCTGTTTTGCCCGGGCTTATCATCTGACCCAGTTGTTATCCTGTTTCTGAAGCTTTAAAAAAAAAAAACGTGATTATGGTCAAATGTATGTCTTGGAAGATTCAGGGGCATTCTCGACCGAACCGGAGGGAAAGAAAACATTAACACCACAGCAATGAATGAAGGATGTAATGATCCTTTTTTTTCTTTTTTTTTTTATCAAAATGAGGCTCTTAATTCTACACCCGTGGTGGAAATAAGGAGTTTGAGCCAGTTATCTTTGGTTTTCAGGAATGCATGAGCCCAAGATTAAAATCCAATCTGATATCATAAGACAAAAAAAAAAAAAAAAAAAAAAAAAGGCATTTTAGTTGGCTACAGCACTTGCTCAATGTCAACAGTTTTTTAGTAATTACCAGATAAGCATTCTCTGGAATACACAGAGAGAGAAAATTGGCTGATTCTGAAATAATAGCGGCTGCGTCTCTCTCTCTCTCTCTCTCCATGGATGTTTACTCTGTCACTTCACAAAGCCTGCTTTGAAATAATCAGAAGCAGGAGACGCAGCACGTCACTCCTTTCGTCACTGTCAATTATTATATGTAGTTACATATATAAATATATATCCTCCCAGTCCAATCTGATTTGCCTGCTTTACAGTAGATATAATCGTCATCATCAGTGTTCAGATTACAACGTGGTTGTTATGGCTATCCCTTAACAGCGGCGTTCACTGAGTGCTAATCACAGCGGGCAGACACGCGGCCTCCGATCACGTGACGCGTAGTAAGCCGCGCTGTCAACAGCTTTAGCGGCTTTTCGCGATGGGGCGAATCAAAACACGGCCTCTTTTTTTTTTTTTTTAAAGCATTAAAACGTTTTCTGAAGTTTGTTTTATATGTTCAGCATATTTGACATAAATTGTTTATCTGTTTACAAAGCTTTGTCATTAGCGATTTTCCAGCGGGGCCTTTAAGTTCCGTGCCCGTCCGTCCCGTCTGGCGGGAAAATGCTGATGTACAAATTGGACTGAAAGGCTTGTTACTTAATCCGCTGTCGCCACCCATCCCTTAACTACGGAGCCGGCTGCATTTCATCCCGATGCAAAAGTTCTGCCCCCCCCCCCAACACACACACAAATACATCCTCAGTAATTCCTGCCAAGCCAGAGATTTACACTGAACAGCTATTAGGATGTGCCAGCTACTACCCTGCTCACCAAATCAACCCCTTTCATCGTCATCTATTAAGACAAACAAAAAAAACACCATTTCATGTTTGTTTTTTTTAATTGCTGAAACAGTTTATGTGGTTGAATTCAAACTCAAGGCTTGGCCAATAATTCTACTGTACATTGCAGACGAAGTATTGTGACGATGCCTGCTGAGAAACGTGAGTCACATTCCCAAGAAGCCCCCCCTTTCCCCTTCTCTCGTCCAAGATTCAGTCAAAGCCCTAATATCAATTTTGACACATTCCATGAAAACGTTTTGATGAGCTGTGGCTAATTCGATTGCAATAAACAAAAAAGGCTCTTAATACACGCATAAAAAGTTTCAGTGGAAGACTGACAGACTGTGTTCCTTGAACGCGGCGGAGGCGAGTTCCCCCGTTCTGTTTTCTTCTTCTGGGCTGTGGAGATGTCAAAGCATCACACGCACGCGACGAACCCAATATCCATATCCATGATACATCAAAACCCAGGCGCGGCACAAAAATAACTGCAATACCACAGGAGCGACCTCAGAAATCCCCTTAATTGAGCAATATCTCCATTCCTGATCCATGTGCATCACCGGGGCGAGAAAGGACCGCGCAAGTTAAATGAAAGGAGAATTCATGATGTGTGGCGTCCTCTCTTACTCACCCTGGCTATTTCCCCTCTTGGCAGGGGCCAAATAGAGAATGTTAAATGAGGCAATTGTGTCCCGGAGGCAAAAAGAGGAAGAAAAAAAAAGGAAAAAGCAGGCAGTGCCCCTGCTCTGTGCTCTAACCCTGAGGAGCATTCTGCAGCATGATGAGGTACATCCAAGCATCCGGGCCTTCAGCCGCCCAAATAGGCTCAGACCAGAACTTCACTCTTATACACAGCATATTATGATTTCAAAAGCAAAACCTCAGTGTTTCCCGCAGGTAGCGGTGGTGTGACCCCCAACCCCTTTGCCCCCGGCCGAATTCTTTTGTACCCTTTACATTGGACAACTACATGCACTACTCATTAGTCTATGTGTTTCCTAGTATAATGTTAAAAACAATGTGCGATGACTGCGTGAAAAAATATTGACCTTTAAATCTGAACTTAAATCTCAATCAGCCCAGACAAACAGCACAGCTATAATAATTTTTGGGGAGTTATGCAAAGTAACTAAGTAGATTTACTACAGGACTGTGCACGAGCATCATTTTGCTTTTAATTTAATTTTCAAAATTTCAGATATATATATATAAAAAAAAAAAAAAATCTAACTTTTTACTCCCCTGTATTTATTTGACAGCTGTAGCTACAATTACCATTGCATATTATGATTTCAAAAGCAAACCTGATTGTATTTAAAGAGAAATGTGTTCAAAACAACATTATAGTGGTGAAAATTGGCACCGCCAAGACCGACCACAACAGTATAAAAGATGCTTAAAGATGAATCAGTCATCAAAATCATCTTCCCTGAATCTAAACTAATCAATTCAGATCGACACAAATGGTGAAAATTGGCACCGCCAAGACCGACCACAACAGTATAAAAGATGCTTAAAGATGAATCAGTCATCAAAATCATCTTCCCTGAATCTAAACTAATCAATTCAGATCGACACAAATCCCAATCGGCATCATAGACGGCGAGTGCCAGGATGTTCTGCATGGAGCCGAGGCCTGCAAAAAAAAAATAACCAGGATGCAAAGCGCGATCCGTTAACATTCTGTGGCGGTGGCTGTAGGAAACCGAATCCCCCCCTGCAGCCACCGCACTGTCAGCTATACAGACATACTCCGAGGTGACACGTCTGATAATCAAAGCTTTGTCTGGGTCTTAAAAGGACGTACTTGAACAAGAGCGAGACCAGAGGCCCTCTTTGCCTGTAATGGCCTTTGGACATCAATATTTAAATCTTACATCTCTGTTGTGATTAGAATGCTGCCTTTTCTCTGTTGTTGTCTTTTTTTTTTTTTTTTTTACCCCCCTCTTTCTACGCCAAAACAACAAGGTGGGGTGGGGAAAAAAAGAACGGCTTAAATCGATGATCTCTGAGTCTAAACTAGATTCCCAAGCAGTTTGCCACTCACAGCAGCAAGATAAGATAAACTCTCTTTGACCTAAGAGATGAAGTTGCCATGACGATCAGGGAGTCCACTTTCTCTATTGATATTTGGCTGATGTTACAACAAATGGAACCAGATCCCGCCCTTGATAACGGTGATTAATTAATACCAATATTGATCCCTACAAGCAAGAGACAAGGCCATTAACTTAAAGCAGGCTGAAAGTCAATTGTTACCCGGGGGCTCAATGGGCGTCATTGATATCAAATCTAAATAAACAGAGAGGAGCGCGGTCAGGGAGGGAAAACACAGCCAGCAGAAAAGGCACCAGCAGGTTATTTTTTTTGCTTTTGCACACATTTCTGAAATGAACACTAAATTCACAGTCTTTGACAGTCGCAGCCTGAATTCAAAAAACACAACAGCGACAGCTTTGAGCGGCGGTTTATTGGAATAATAGCAGTGGAATTCAAGAAAGAGGAAGATAAAGAGGAAGCGGCACGAGGAAGTGACCTCCACCTCTGCAGCAACCCTGCCCACATTTCACACCGCTGTCCAGGCATGCTGAGGGCCTCAACGACAGAGAGGGCAGGATCAGAAACCGTCAGTCCCATCGCCTGCCAACCACAGCTCGTCAAACGCATCACACACACACACACACAAACACACACACACACACACACACACACACACACACACACACACACACACACACACACACACACACACACACACACACACACACACACACACATATCTCAACAAAGGAAGCAGCAGCTGCCATACATTCCTCTCCCTATAGCTGCTAGAGCCTGTGACATAAACCGCCACTTTCTCTGCACAAGAAACATTGTACTTTTAGAACACAATTGATTTAAAAAAACATTACGAGACGATGACATTCATCTGCGTTGTTGTTTCGTGTCAAAAGTGAGGAGGCGATCGGGGATCCTTCAGCTAAGACGAGGCAACGGCACAAGCTGTTATTGGCAGGGAACAGATGTTTGAGGGAAAGTTGGCATTCAGCGACCATTCTTCTTCTGACAGAAATCAACAAGAGAAACACGAGAGGCAAGTCGCCGATTGTCACCCGATGAAAGAGAAACCCCCTTAAATATACAGGGAGGCTGGCATGCAAACATATTTTTTTGATTTATTTTTTTTAACACCCCCGAAACATCTGACTGCCGGAGTTGCCAGCGTTTGTTGGGCCAAGGGTGAAAACGTGGCGTGTACGACTTCCACAGCAACGCTCACCTTATATGAGCAAGCATAGCTGTAGTGAAATAAATCAAGAAAATAAATCAAGCTAACAGTTCCGACCCCTCTGCTAAAGACGCGCCAGTCGTCCCACATACTGCACATGCACCGATGTATACACAAGCAAACACACACACACACACACACACACACACACACACACATACACACATTCAGATACAGGATGTTGGCAGTCAATTCAGTAAACACTCCTCTTATCCCTTACTACTGTAATCTGCCTCTGATAAATGCCCCTCAAAGATAGAAATGTCACCTGATATGGTAAACAGCATGCTGACGTTACATAAAGTGGCCTTATGCTAAGGAGTTGGAGAGATTAACTGTAGAGCGGAGATGGAAAAAAAATGGTCGCAATGATATAAAAATACAACAAAAAGTTCTCGCAGAGAATCTTCTTTGGCTGTCATTCAGTTCCAAGCGGACTACTTGAGAAAAGCAGGGATCTAATTATACAAACCTAAGGGTTGTACGTCGTACAGTATATTAGATTTAAAGTAACATGGTTGTCAGTGTAAACAGAAGTAAACAGTTACAAATAAACAAACAGTTGGCATCGCATTCCTCGAAAAGGAGAAATATATTAGTGTAAGAATAAGAAAATGGAGTAGGAAAAAGCGATATTTACCAAAAGCACCACTAGTTTCCTGCTCCAACTTTATCCACAAGGTATTATGGGTAAAAAAATAAATAAAACAAAACCACAAAAAGGCATTACTGCAGTGGGCCAGCTTTACAGATGTAAGATGGCTATCGCACGAGTAGATTAGGCGTTGGGGGACAGTAAGACACAGTGGTAGGCTCGGGGGGGGGACATGTGCTGTGCAAACTTACAGAAGCAAGGCACTGTGATGGCGCTGGATTGTGGTTGGATGGCGGCGAGCAAAAAGGGAGGCAACATGAATTCTCAGACGGCCCGTACGGTGGAGACAACAGCAGCTGAGCTGGAGAGCACTAAGTCAGCTTAATAAGCACATTTGACATGAGACGTCCGCCCGTGGCCTCAGAGGGCCCATCCGGCGGTGTACCCATAAACACTGCGCGAGGCACGCTCCCTACATCATCCAGATTCCACCTTTAACGCCGGGGGAAACTTTGGGGTGGCAATTTAGCAGAAAAATTACTCTGAGGGGTGCCGGTTTCAATTCAGCCTGTTCATATCTTTCCTTCCTATTAAGCATCAAAATGTTCTCCCCCCTTCTCTCACAGTGGGAATAGAGGTACAGACGACACCAGGGAGAGGCAAGGGGGGGGCGTGAAGGAAAGGTGGGGGGATGGAGGGCAGCTTGTCGGAATTCACACATCATATTACTAGCAGCTAATCGCAATCCGCAGAGCATCGGTGATATTTTCATCATTCCTACCCCCCCCCCCCCCCCCCGTCAAAATTCCGCCGACCCGCCTTTTGGAACGGCTAACAATCCGGGGCAATTTATTGGCATATTGGCACGGGGTGATAAGGCTAAAAACAACAGCAGCTAGCAGCTGGCCCCGGGAGATGGGCTGATAACATTGATATGTGCTCCCACACAAAACACCTCCACCACTATCTCCTCCTCCTATCTAACTCTTATTACAATAAAAGTGTTTGGGGCTTTTTTTTCCCTTTTTCTCCTGGAAAAGCAAAAAGAGGCGGGGGATACAGAAAGGGGTCCAGGAATATATATTTATATATATATATATATATATATATATATATAAATATAAAAAGAAATCAGATGTAACGTTTCACAGAAAGAAAACAAGGGGGAAAATACATAATTTATCACTGTATTATCGGGATATCCAGGCAGCCTAATCAAGGAGCACTGAGTGACTATTTTTGCCTTATCATCCAAAGTGGTGGAAACGGAGAAGGAATTATCAGCCAGCTGCAGATTGCTGGGCTGGAATTTTAATGGTAATAATCGGGGTTTCTGATGGTATATCTTCCCCGCTTATCTTTCCCATTATCTGGCCTTATCTCCCCAGTCATCGGAGCAAATTAATGGTGCTCTTTCAGCATCGCCTTTTTATCACCGCTCAGAGAGCACCCAAGGGGAAAGAATAAGCAAAATATTAAAATACTGCATAAATCACAATTTTAGATAACGGCCCAATGTATGCAGGAGGTGTGTGGGAGGGGGGGACTGCGCCCAACAACCTTTTTGTCCTTTAGAATGACTGTCTGTGCTGACTTTCTGTGCAGTGCCTCCTCTCCTTTTTTTTTTTCCCCCCAGAGTTCCCGGGGTAGCAGGGAGGATCTAGGCTCCTCGTGACCTTTTTCTGCTTCTAACTAGGGCTTGATTATACGACTGCACACGGGCCTCCATATTAACAAGATCTTTTACACATGACATACTAATTCGAGGCATGGGTCACAAAGACGAAAGCGCAGCAAACACACAAACGTTGCGCTTCCTTTTTGCTCGACAACAAAAATTCGGGATGCTACGAGGGGATTGGTCCGGATATGAGTCGGGGCCTATCACGTCACGACGGCGTCGCGCTCCTTTGTTGGTTAGAAGCGGTTGCGGGTTCGTGGTGGATGCCAACAATAAACACAAATACGAAACTCAAAGGTCGTTAAAGCAAAAGGGTGTTTCTGCAAAAATATTTATTTTAATTCAGAGCTAATGCCAACTATACTGTACCAGACTGTTCTAAACTGAAATTAAAACAATATTTATTCATAAAAAATATTTTAACAACTCCCCTTTTCCCTATAATTCCAAAATAAAAGTTAAACTGGTTGATCGTAAAAAAAAATAAACTAGAAATACTTTTATAAAATGTAGTCATTTTTAAATATGACAAATAAATTCCAATTTTCTTTCCCTAAAGAAGAAACTAGAATGCCTTACAAACTTAAGTTTTAAATGTACGAGCCATAAATATGTAAGAGGTAAAACAATAATAATTGTGTGCAAAACAAAACAAAACGTGACGACATGCAAATTTCTCGTGTCGCAGAATCTGTGTCACGCGAGTGTAATAAAAAAAGTACTTGTATACCTACATGCCCTCATGAATGCATGCATGTGAGCTCACACACACACACAAACACACAAGCATACACACCCACACCCACACATGGACACACACACACACACACACACACACACACACACACACACACACACACACACACACACACATATATAGAAATGTTGCATTAGCTCTGAATTCCACATAAAGTCTCTCAGCACAGACAAACAGTATCATGAGTACAAAGACAAATCAGTGGAAGTGGTTTGGTATTTTGACCCCAAAGTAACCACAGTTTCACAGCAGCAGCACCAGCTGGGAGCATCTTGTTACAGTGGACAAACTGAAAACACACACACACACACACAGCATACACACACTCAGATGTCAGCTGGATCTGAGATGTAAAAGTGTGTTTTGTGCTTGTGAATGTGTGGGGGTGTGTGTACAAATTCCCACGTATTTAAGATTCATCTCTACGGTCTTTAAAATCATTACAATTATGACAAGTTGTTTTTAAAAAATCTTGAAAAAATATATATTTTATACTACTAAAATTCATCAACGTGAATGTGACACACTTTATTTATATTTCTGTGCCTGTAAAACAAAGAACACTGCTCTTAATTTCCATTTAAATTTCCCTAAAATTTGATAATCAATATCAACACTTTCCTTAGAGCTATTATAGTCTACAGTTCAATTCAATTCAAATTAAAACCAGCCATAACTTGCAACACACTTTTGCTCTTCCACAGCCAAAACACCAGGTACAACTATGGACTCTTCAGATCAATATTATTTACACCATGTGTGTGTGTGTGTGTGTGTGTGTGTGTGTGTGCTTTACTGTGGAATTTTGGGAAGGAAAAAGTGTGTGTGCACGTATTTACACCTGCAAGTGAGTGTGCAAGTAGTAAAGGGAAAATATCAAGGAGTTGGAAGTGTGTGTGTGTGTGTGTGTGTGTGTGTGTGTGTGTGTGTGTGTGTGTGTGTGTGTATATATATATTTACGTGCTACAATTAAAAACATTTTATAACAAATGTCAGTCAAAAATAAATCGGCCTTTTTAAAGCAATCTCGTGATAAAGATTCGCTGCGTATTATAAATGTAGGATTAAATATTGGAATAAATAGCCAACAGTCACACTGTCTCGCACACTAGAACAGTCGCATCAAACAGACAACAGAATAACTTCATTTTTTGTGTTGCTACAACTTGGCAGCAGCAAGAAGAGGGGAACTTTGGAGATTGTAAAAAACGATCTCTTCAAAGACACAAGCATATTTCTGCGGTGGGAGACTGGGGAGCTGGCGTGCACCGTGACGGGCAAACACACACACACACACACACACACACACACACACACACACACACCTCAGCGTGGTCACTTATCATTACAATAATAAAAATAAACTCTTAATAAACCAGGAGACTTGGTAGTAAAGCGGATACACGACGTTAAGAAACAACAACAAAACTTACGTTTGATCTGCCTCGGGTTGCTCTGCTTCCTTCGGGACATGCCTGCTGTGCGGCTGGTCACTGAATCCAGGTGTAGTACTGACAGATCGATAGGTTCTGGTTCATCCAAGCAGCCGGTTTAGGGTTATTTTGTCTGGTTGTGTGTGTGTGTGTGTCTGACGGAAATTGAGAAAGAAAAAGAAGAACGGGGGCACCGCTACTTTTTTTTTTTTTACGCGCAAGTCTATCGTTCCGTCTGTCTTTCCTTTATCTTTCTCGATTCTCTGGCTCCGGAGCTAGCTTTTCTCTCTCTCTCTCTCTCTCTCCTCTCTCTCTCTCTCTCTCTCGCAATACACACACGCGCGCACACGGATGCACACCCTCCTTCCCTCTCTCTCTCTCTCTCTCTGTCTCTCTTCCTCTCTCTCTCTCTCTTTCTCCGCGCCGTTCTCCGTGATGAGGCTGCGCTTCGCCGCGATCCGCACGGACTGACTGGGGAGGTGAGAGCGTTTCGCGCTTTTGTTTGAAGATAAGGTTTGTTCCTCCCCGGGTACCGTAGCCGCAGCTCGGTGAACTTCACTTGATCCACAATTACTTGAACTTCCAGTTATTAATTAGCGTCGCCCTTAATTAGCGCCCACGTTTTTATTTTATTTAAGAGGGGAGATGGAGACACACTGAGCTCATGAGGCATCACAATCACATTGATAATACAAATAAAAATAATAAAAAAACAACATTTGCATCGCCTTTATCTCAGGTAAACATTTTCTCACATCTTTATTTCTTAAAGAGTCTATTTGACATTAGTTTGCTGCTGCTTTTAAAATATTAAAATATTAATTCAACTGCTACATTTTTTATATTGAACATAAAAATAAATAGAGAGATGTTTGGATTTACCAGGGTCATTTAATGCAGCACGTGGTGCTCCTCTTATCCACCATCAAATCTGAACCCATATAGGTTAAATACACCAGGATTAGCTCAGTTGCAGCTTGGCCACTTATTCCCCCATAATGCACTCCGAGAGATGATCTGGATTGAGATGCCATGACCTCAAATGACTGGACCTCTCAGCCAGAAACTGAAAGAACTAACCTGCAGTCTAGATTATTTATTTTTTAACACACACAAAATTTACTATTGGAAATGATTATACAGTAAATAAAAGCCTGATGTATTCTCTGTTAATAAGCCTTGTGTCCAACCTTTTACTTTATATCACTTTGTTTATTTATCAATATTTTATAAACTGTCAATCAAAGTGTTTTTTCTTTTCTTTTTTTCTACAATTAGTCTGCCTATGGACGGGAAAAATATTCTGAATATTTAAAGAGAGCGACAGAGAGAGAGAGAGGAGACGAGAGCCTTCAAATCATTCTGATTTTGACTGCCATGTTCTGAATAGTTGCCCAAACTGGAAATCACTCTCTTCAATTAGCCAGTTGGACTGCCAAGGAAGACAAGCAAGTGGCCTGTGAAATTATCTCGTAACCCAATTCCACAACTTTGGAATGGAGTCTGAAACTACAGAATAATTTATGCGGCAGAACGGGTCAGCGCTGGTTCACCTTGAGGGGAGCATCTGTCTCGCGAGCCTCCTTGGTTTGTGTCCCCCCCCCAGCTCGTCCACCAACGTTTTAAGTTTCCTTTCTTTCTTATTCACATGCAGGTTTGGTCAACATCCAAACACATTGCTACAGTGGTAGTCATGAACAGGAAATCATTTCAATATTCCAGCTTTGTCACACTGCACACTCTATGGGAATTCTGTCAAAAAATGAGAGAATGATGATCCACTCAAAAGCAACAAATATTGATAGTCAATTTGTCAACTAATTAGTCGTTTTGGTCTCAGTCAATTAAGATTTATTTAGTTGATTACTAATTTTTTTAATGCTTTTTTAATTCTGAATGATTTATTTCCAAGAATTTTATGGACACATCTCTGGTAAACACAATACTTAAAGTTGTGCTTTTGTGGGACTCTTTGTTGAGAAAACCAGATCAATTGATTAAATCAACTTATTGATTAGTTGACTAATCAGCCATTTTGGTCTCAGTCAACTAAGATTTATATAGTCAATCAGTACCTTTTTTTAATGTTGTTTTTCATGCTGAATAACTTATTACTAATACAATTTATGAGCACCTTTCTGTTAAACACAAGACTTAAAGTGGTGCTTTTGTGTTATTCCTTGTGGAGAAACTCAAATCAGTCGAATAAATCAACTAATCGATTAGTCAAAAAAGAATTTCTTTGGTGGAGGACAGCCCGAGTGACGATAAATATAAATAAATTAAAGATTTTTTCTGTCCAACAAGCTGTAAACTCTCCCAACACCCACAAGTGAAATTACATTGCTGCCTATTAGAAGGTTAAAATAGAGCCACCCCACACACTCTCTAAAATCACCATGTTAAACATCCATAAATAGTGTTTACCGGCCTTATAAGGGAGCCAGCACCAAAATCAATAATGATTTGTGGTGAGAGCAACAACATAGTGAGAGAGGGGAGTCAAATTGCCAGCTGCAGATTAATTTAACGCCACTCCTAAATCCTCTGAGACTGGAGCGTGGTTCTTCTCTGCTGTTCCGAGCCCCAGTGGCTTGTTTGAAGCCGCCTTTGATTGACAGGTACAAATCTGCGAGAGGAAGAGAAAGCGTTTTTATTTTTTTTATTCCTCCACTGCTCAGACCAGATGGTTGTGATAATTAACATGATACTGTTTCCATCGCAAGGGAAATCACTGACACAAGGTTGGTCATATTAATAGGTTAAGGTATACTGTATGCTGTGGAGATGCAGCGCAGTGCACTCGCATAATCTGATTAAAGGGGTAAAGGTTGATTTAATGCGCTAAATCATTTGATTAGAACTGCCAAGTCACATTTGGGGAATGCCATTCAGTGTTTGGGGCAGCGGAGGTGGGCTGTCTGGTGGCTTCATCATGTTCATTGTTAAAGGAAATATGCTTCAGAACAAAAGGTGCTTCATTGGTATGCCCAGTAGTCTCCTGGCTGAAGTCACGTCGGCGTGTCTCTGAACTGTAAGTCTCATTTTTCGGAGCCGGAAAATGTTTTTGTGAGAGCGACATGTTGATGTTGAATAATAGATAAAGTTTTGTCGAGTGATGCAGTTATTTATTGACAGCTCCGCCACGAGCGATGGCTGATTTTTTTTGTCTTGTCTAAGAAGAGAGTGGCGTTTTTTCAGTTTTACCTGCTTTTTGCAGTTAACTTAAAAAGGGAATTTCATATTTTCCATCAATAAACATGTTGCTGTACCCTGATCTTTTTTGAATGGTGCCGTTCTAGCCTAAACTCTTAATTTATACCCTTGTTTACATTATAGTAGGAAGGGACTGTACCAAAATTATTTGGATGGAAATGAAAATACGAGACCCTCCATGGCAGTATTAATTAATTGTTTTTGCACCCTCCTTTCAATATTTCAAATTATGACACTATGGACCTGGTACAATTCAATTTGCCTTCAATAAATGTACAAAGTATTCCATATGTTGTACTCATAGTTTAAACTTTAATGCAATTAATATTTTCCCTTTCAAATTGCACAACAGGAGTGGAATTTGCAGTTACCAAATTTATGGAAAATATAATAAAATGACTAAATGACTGTTTACTGACTATATATAAACCATACTTTATTTTATAAACCTGTCACTGTCATTTTGTATGACACTTTTAACATGCAAATTTACTGTAGTTCTGCTCTCTGGCAAGATGCACTCTCTAGATATGAAGTTAAAAATATCTACATGTATTCTGTTTCACATAACGTATTGATCCTGCATGATTCTGATGAGCAGATAAACTCCTAATACAGAGATAAAATTGTTGTCATTACAAAGCAAAACGCACCTTTAAAATCTGCGACACACAGACAAAAAATCCAACTTTTTGATTAAAATACTTGATTTTCAAAATATACCAAAATTAAAGAATAAATCAAATCTAACACTGTGCTGACAAAACATATCAAAAGCCTGTCCCCTTGCTCCCCCCAAAATGTGAGGATGCCCTCCCTTCAGCAAAAAATTAAAATAAACAACCCTCCCTTTCTGACCCCAACTCCTCCCATTCATTTTGGTACATTCCCTAGATGACGTGTGATTGCATCGTAACAAAGTAACAATACAACATGTATCCAGCAGTTAAGTCTTAAATGATCTCCCTGTGCAGTTACTTCACCAGGTGTTCCCAGATGTTAAAAATAAAACTAAATTGAATGGTTGCCATAATAACAGCTGCAGTCTTCCTCTGTTTTACTGTGTTAGTGAGCTGCTGTGCTGACCGGGTAATGTCACAGCGAGTCTGGCATGACATATTACTGGGTTGATGTATTTTTTTTTTTTTTTTTTTAAGGGATCACACATGTCCGGTGGCGCTGGGAGTGACAGCCATCGGTTGGTCGTAGGCGGGGGGGGGACAACTCCATCCTTAAAGAGCAGCCTCAGCAGCTCAGCTTGGACATCGGTGTTATGAGTTTGCCTGCTGTGGTGTCACCCTCTGGCTGTTGGGGATTGGTTTGTCTCCAGAGGATGCAAGGTCTGTCTGTGTGTGTCTGTGTGTGTGTGTGTGTGTGTGTGTGTGTGTGTGTGTCTGTCTGTGTGTGTCTGTGTGTGTGTGTGTGTGTGTGTGTGTGTGTGTGTGTGTGTGTGTGTGTGTGTCTGTCTGTGTGTGTGTGTGTGTGTGTGTGTGTGTGTGTGTGTGTGTGTGTGTGTCTGTCTGTCTGTCTGTCTGTCTGTCTGTCTGTCTGTCTGTCTGTCTGTCTGTGTGTGTGTGTGTGTGTGTGTGTGTGTGTGTGTGTGTGTGTGTGTGTGTCTGTGTGCGAAAATGGAGTAGAGTGATGTGTGGTGCAGGGTGGCTGTGGCACATGTATCACTGTTAAGGTCCTGAGTGTAAAAGTGTAAAAAGAAAGACATTGGGAAAAAGAAAAACACATCTAAGAACTGAAACGGAAAGCTGAGCAGTTTTTATATTGTTTTTGCATAATATCCCATAATTCTTTGCGATTTTCCGATCAAGTCTGTGTCCTTGAATGCTGAATGCGTGAAGCCATGCATCCCAATTCTCACATTTACAATTTAAAAAGACCTTCCTTACTAGTAGCAAAAAAATCACATTACAATTTACATTAATACGATTCCCATACTTTATGCTTAAATGGTGAGTTGCTGTTGTCAGTCCTGGGTAAGATGCTGGTGCTGGTTGTGGCTGAATGCTCAAGCCCCCACCACCACCACCACCCACCCCCACCCATCTATCCATCCAGCCAGCAGCTCCAGTAGCAGTGAGCAAACAGATGTCTGAGAGAGTGCCCACTAACGCTGGCCGGGCTGCCAAAACCACCCGCGGCCCTGGAGGCCTCGGCGCCAGCTCTTTTTCCAGGGGGGCTTCACTCTCCACGGCGCCATCCAGGACTGTTTCCCTCCTTTACCATCCCTTCCGTTTAACATGCAGGGAGATATAGAACAACATGCAGCACGCAAGCAAAGACAAAAAACTAATCGGACCTTTAAAAAATTTGAAATCAAAATGCTGCACGTCCCCAAAGAGTCATTAAGATTTACACCAAGATGTTAAAGTCCAGGCAAGTGATGGAAGTGCTTAAAGAGGGCGGGATGAACAATCTATGCTCCTCCCATTGGGAGTGTGTAAATCTGTAAATATAAAGCTTTGTGTAGAGGACGGAGGAGGAGGAGGAGGAGGAGGAGGAGAGAACCACGGGGCACTATATTCTTACTGCTAATCTCACTGTCTTTTCATGTGGTCAAAAGCTGAGATTGTGACACCTCCAGGGGATAACCAGCGAGACGTTTTGTGGATTAAAATCGTAAATATCCGTACTCGTTTCAAGCGGTTCCTTTCCTAAAATAATAATAACGTTGCATTTTTTAAGAAAGTAGAAAAAATGGATCTGACAGTGGACGGTGAGGGAATGCAGCCTGTAGAATGAATTCAGCGATTAGTGAGCTTTAACATTAAACCAAAACTACCCTTTAATAGTCATTTCAGATATCCATGAAGAAATAAGCTCAGTTTCTACTATGAATTTGTAATAAATCATATCTCTATGAATATATAATGGAAACTGAATAACAAGTCAGACAAAAAAAGAACTTATGGCACTCGTTTCCTGTTTTTACCTTATGTTTTACCCAGTAGCGACAAAGGTGACAGTGTGAACTGGATGTGATGTTTGAAAAATGATGTCAGTTCTCAGATGATGGCTGCATAAAATAGAGTTCTTTACCACCTCTTATAATTCCCTTTCACATGAAACCTCTGTGTAACTCCTGCATACAACAAATTAATGCATGTTTTTAAAACTGCACCCAGACTGCATAGGCTTGCAAAACAGCACACATTCATAGAAGCCAGATCAAGAGGGCTGCATATACATTTTCTAACAATACTAGCAAAAAACTTTCGCAATCAGATCTTCAGACCCTCAACAGCTACAACTAAATTATTTGGGGAAAAAAACAAAAAACAATATCATACTTGGAAACTGCAGTCAGTAATAATTAGCCCTTCTCCATCTTTTCCAGGCTTTTGAGACAGCAAACTTAAACACATAGATATTAAACAAATACACCAACTATTTTACCAGATTTTTAGTGTTTGTCAAGGCATTGCATTGGAAAATAACTTTCTTAAATCACAATAGCTTGCACTGTTAGAAATGAATCACAAAAACAGATTTGCTTTTGAATAGCAATAAAAGAATAGCAGTTCTTAAATGTGAAGCTACAGATCTTTAGCTTCTAGATACGCTGGTGTTTTGATTGTCAATACTGGATCCAAACAATAAATACACAGAGGCTAGTTTATCGCTTCTTTATTTTATCCATCGAATACTATTTCTAGATCTATATCTTTCTTTCATTCTAGCACAATCTCGAGGCGAAGCAGCTGCTCCGATCTAAGTCAAGTTCTGGCTATAAATCATCAGTTAAAATGTGCACTACATAGTAAAGTGTGCATGTTTCAATACATCACTGTTTGTATGTAAGTCAGAGGTTCCTATGCCGAGTGTCCAAACAACATCTTCTGCTGCTGTGTGCACGAGCACCTCGTGTTTTTTGACATCCTGTGATTTCTTATTATTCATTTTTATGAGGTCAAGTAAATTATATTTGATATGTGTAGCTCCCCCACCCCCCCTCCCTTCCCCATATGTGTACGAGAAGCTGAGCACCCACATCTAAACGCAGCATTATAATACAGTCTGTTGATGTATTTTAAAAGTGTGTCTGCTGGTTTATTACATATGCAGAGGCATCAGTGCACAGAAAAATGGGAAAAAAATAAAAAAAATGCATCAATATATTCACAGACAGGCAGGCCCGTGGACAGCTCAGAAAATAAATCTACATCTGCCAGGCTCCATGCAAACAGCAGAGCCATCCTTAATGGCCAAACCATCGATGAAAACAGATAAAAATATTAAATATTCAGACATTCCTTTCAGCCGGTATCAAAAGCGTCCAGATGTGAGGAGCTGAAGTTGTTATCACGAATCCGACGACAGGCATTGAAAGGAATTCCTCTGAATTTTCAACCATATAAAAGTATTTTATGCCATGCAAATAAATGGTAATTTTTGACTATGGAGGAGGGGGGGGAGGGGGGGGGGAGAGAAAACATGCCAATAAACCCTATCATTTGGGACTAAAACTCCACAAACAGGAGATACTTTCAATTTGCTCTGCCTGTCTCCCCGCGTTAGATGCTCGCGATTGCCGCGAAATTAATCCATTTAACAATCTGTGGCTTGAATTTGAGGATTTCCAGCTTTTTTTCCGAATATCAATAAGTTCCAATTGAAGAGAGGATTCTTTTGCAATTCAGGCATGTGCGGGCGATAACGGCAGAGTTGGCATGAAGAGAGGCAGAGATGGATTAATTATGCAGGGAACATGGAAATTCTGCTTATCATCGCTTAGCAAAGGAGCCCAGCTCACATAATCAGAAAACGAGGATGAAAAAAAAAAAAAATAACAATGCAATGGCACCTTCCAGCCCATCATCTTACAAGTTAGATTTTCCCTGTAATTAAAAAGTAACATACAATTATATTCATATCTCATATGCAGACTATGAGTGGGTGTATATTAAATAATTGCATTGGGATATAAGGGTTGATGTATGAAAAAAAAAAAAAGAGAAGTTAAAAAAAAATCTTGTGTCTCAGGGGGATAGCTCCCCTGGGTTGGATTGAACTACTTAGAAACTGGAAACTTAAATTATCTTTGGAAAGCCAAAACAAAGACAAAGGCTAAAGAGAGACTGTATATTTACTTACTTGTGTTTTTCTGATACGTGCACTTGGTGCATTTTGCAAACAAGCATAATACTGTCTAAAGGCAGTTCTGGCAAATCCCCTCTGAGGATGTATGATATCGAAAGATATATATATATATATATATATATATATATATATATATAAATGTGTGTGTGTGTGCTGCATTTTGTTTCTCATTTCATGATTTCCCCATCACAGTCATTGCATTGCAGGGTGTTGAGGAGCTGTGTTCAGCCTGCCAGCTCTGTGAGCAGCAGCTAATATGTGCTGGGCTTATGCTGGCGTTTCTCTTATTCCTTAAAGAGCAGCAGATTAAACTGTTAGTGTTGTACAGGAGGGAGCTTTAAGTCTTCTTTTTCTGAGACACCTCCGGTTTAAAAAGAATAACATTTTGCCTTAGGGTCAAAGGTTAATGCTGGTAATGATGGTATGGTGGCCATCATATGGGTTGGATTTACAGGCTCTGTTGCAAAAATGTTGCATGCAGGGTGAGTAGAATGTCCTCACATGCTTGTGCAGAAATCTGTTTGAGATCCGGCTAATGAGGGGTTAAAAGCCCTTTGTGTTGCTGTATAATGTTACATTTTCACATCCAGCAGTGACACATCCGATCCTGTGTTACCAAGGCAACGTATAAGATGTGTCATGTTGTGTTATGTTTATTTTCAAGTCAAAAGTTGCGCTTATTTAAAAAAGTGATTCAGACTACTTCTAGCATCCGTTCTGTAATTGTTCTGTCGTGTACCTTCAGTGAATTATGAAACTCCTCTATCATCTTACGCTAAGATTTCCGCCCCATACCGACTTCTTCAACTGACCCCACCAAGCAAATCCCTTAGAACTTCTCAAATCCGCCTTTTTTTTAAATCCAAGATAGCTTTTCCAGTTCACTTGCAGATTGCGGCGGCCCTTTTGAGGTGGCACACCTGTTGCCCGAGCCTCGATTTGGCTTTTTGATCAGAAGCGGCCCTTTGACAAAAGAGGGAGAGAAGAGGCCGAAGAAAAGGCAGAGGCAAGAGAAAAGATCCTTATCGAATGCTCTCCACCGGACAATGAATTTCGCCCCCCACCATTCAAATGTATCTGCAGAATGCTTGAGTGATTCATTACAGCAGATTCTGAAGTGTGACAATGGACCTCAGAAATGAGTGATGGTATCTTTTTGCTGATTTCATTTCCCTGATCCTCCTTATCCCCCTGGCCTGTGTACCTCTATTAATTAGAAAGTAGGGATTTCCACTCATCAAATGATGGGTTTCATGCTCTGCTCTGTCACAAATCTCCTGTCCATGCTATCTCCCTCTCTCTCTCTCCCTCTCCCTCTCACTCTCTCTTTCCTCCCCTAACCCACGGCCGCCTCGGAATGTACGCGTTCACCGCCCCGGCTTCAATCTCAGCTGCGAGTCAGGGTGGCTTTGGCGATTCATAAATATTTATAAACCGATTAAGAAAGAATAATAAAGTTATAAGACAGTGGTCGGTTACCCTTGAACACTGCTGTGGATGACTTCCTCAGAGTGTGTGTGTGGGGGGGGGAGGAATGTGATCATCCTCGCCGCTGCTTCCTCGCTTATGAAATCCTCCTTCCTCACTGTTTTGAACGGTGGAACTATTAGTTTATTATTTCATCACTCACTTGAGCGACGTCCTGAAACGGTTATTAATATGAAATGTATGATGATTAGCCGCCATATGGTCAGAAGCTTCATAAACACACGGCTAAAGTGCAGCGGTACTGTACAGTGACAGGATAATGATGTCAAATGAGAAACTAAGAATATTTCACCGTAATGTTGACATTGACCACCTTATTTTGGGCCCCACATATCGCACTGCTGAAAAATATATATATTATAAGCGTTAATGCAAAACAAAGTGTTTCCTTCCCTTTGTTTTTTTAATAAATTACACCAAATATGTTGTGTTTTATGAGCTATGCATGCACATATATACATTGTTTAGTGTGTTAACACAAAGTCACTCACAGACAAAGACACATTCTGGTTGTTTAATCACTCTTAGTGACGTTACTTGCTGTATGTTCTGGGTCAATTGGACCATAGAAAGGTCAAACTCGGTAGTATTTAGCCAAACAGAAGTATTGCTTTATTTTTGTTATCAGTTCAAAATCATATTTATAATAAATTCTCCCTCTCATAACGGGGCTCATTTAAAGAAGCCTACATATCTATTTAGAGGCCAGTGCATTATTGTTTCTTCTGTTAATATTTTGTTTTTTAGAAGTATCTGAGTATGTGTAATCTCCGCTGTATCTAGAATTATAGGATATGTATTCTTGAGAATGATATTAATTATAAATGAGCTTGTGTTTTAAAATAAGTCTTGGATAGTTAATTAGGAATTTGAAAAAAGTGACAAATCTCAGAGCAGTGCTCATCTCCTGCTATGAAACATCTCATAAAATAACCACAGTTCCTAAGAGAAGAACTTCTCTGCTGCAATGTAAAAAAAACGGCTGTATTTGCTCGAGCAAATGACACATAGCGTGGCTCCCAAAGCACCTCTCGCCTCGGTTTTTAGGGACAGTCTGACTCTTGAAAGTACCATTAATTATTAATGATACCCAGCACGGCTGAAATGGCCAATTTCCCTGTTGTCTCTATGACTAGAAGGGTGCTTGAGGGCGAAGACCTGCAATTAGCTGCTATATGTGGGTGGCCATTCTAGACAGCATCAACTCTTGTTAGTAGCATGACTGCGGAGGAAAGGAGACTGAACCCAAAGACTAATTATCCACTCCCTCTCCCTTAAATATGAAGACATTAAAGTTGATTAGTCTTTCTAATTAGGTTATGCTTTTTGATACCACTTTGTGTTTTTTCGCTCCTGGCTTTTTATGTACGATAATCTCTCTTTTGCATACTTGCCTGCAAAGTTATTCCATTGTAGTCGCACACACTAGCATCACAAACGCGGAGACATGAAGCACACATGGGTTGTGTTCCTGTGTCCATGTGTGAAGTAAATATCTTGGATGTGGCTGTTATTTACTTGCAGATTATTGTGCATTTTTTGGAATGTTTCAGCACATGAACATTTTTTTTTGGAACAAAAGGAAGTCCACTTGTACGTGCATCGAGTTGACAGAGAGACGAAACCACAAGAGCCACTTAACCCCAGATGCTGCTTTCAAATAACAGCTAAATCTGATATGCCAACCCCCCCCTTTAGCAACGGCACACACAAGGACATGACTGGGCATAAAAAGGAGAGTCCTCGTCTGTAAGATTAGGTTTGGCAACTCCACTCCTCTCCTCTGGATGTCACATCAGCGGAGTAAATTATATTGAGATCCTCTCAGAGATGACAGATGAAATCTGTCTCTTTGGGCTCGACGTGGAGCTGCAGGTGATACATGATATGTGATAAGGCGGTGATGTCACGGCCGCAGGTGGCTCCCCCCTCCTCCCCCTCCTCCTCCTCCCCACTGCTTGTGTGGAAAATGGCAGCACTGTGAGCAGCTCACACAGAACTTTTATCTCTCCCCATCTGTGTGGTCTCAGGCGCGATGATCTTGGACTCCAGCCATCTCAACCTTCATGCCATTTAAGAAAGAAAAAAAAGAGAGAGAGAGGGGTAGGGGAGGGGCAGCAGGATGGAGAGAAAAGGGAGGGAGGGAAGGGAGGGGGTGAGGAAGGCTGTCTGAAGTTTGAGGGTGAGCAAGCAGCTGTTTGACATGTTTTTGTAGGGCATTATCTAATCTAAAGACCACAGGTTCTCATCATCTGTCACTTTGCCTGGTACGTTGTATTTATTTATCTAATTAATTGCGGTACCTTGCATATTCTTCTATATTCGATTAATTGGGTTTAAGCCTATATTTCAACAGCTAAATGCTTTTGTTTCAACATTAATTATGTTTTAGCTTATAAGTATAACAGGTAATTTTTTTCTAGCTTATATGTTAACAGTTAAATTCTTTAAGCTAACTATTCCGACAGTTAAATGCTTTTAGCTTACTATTTCAACAGTTAATTATGTTTTAGCCTACTATTTCAACAGTTAATTATGTTTTGGCTTACTATTTCAACAGTTAATTATGTTTTGGCTTACTATTTCAACAGTTAATTATGTTTTAGCTAACTATTTCAACACTTAATTGTGTTCTGGCTTATATTTCAATAGTTAAATGGGTTTAACTTATATTTTAACAGTTAAATGCTTTTAGCTTATACATCAACAGTTAAATGTTTCAAGCTAACTATTCCACCAGTTCATTTTCTTATAGATTATATTTTAAAAGTGAATTACCTCTGTGGGCACCACCATAATAATGTTTCACAACAATCAGTTTTTAATGTTTCAGTCAATGTTTTGGTAAAAACAGGACAAGATTTGTCATGAAGGACAGCATTTTAGCTGAGTTAGTACAACCCTCGTGGCACCCCTGGTTGGGAATCAATGCTTTTGAGTGTTAAAAACCAGACACAAGGATATAAACATCTACATTTAAAGTTAGAATTATTAAATCCCACTTCTAGTGCACTGCAATGAGATACGAAGCACAAAAGGAGCAATCAAAAATATGATGTGCAGAAAAAAACAAGTCAAGTTAAATTGGTTAATGGCTTCACCCAGTGCTGCAAACAGTAGGGAGGGTATTTTTTTTGCCAAGCCTTCCTGAACAAACAGGTACGCCTGTAGTTTTTGATAGGGACATCTTCACACTGCAGACACTGAGTGCAGCTTGAAGGACTTATCATTTTGAAATGAGGAAAAGTAAATATATGTTGCTTGTCAATAATTAGGAATGCCTCGCCTTTTGTTTCTATGCAGCAACTATGTATGCTGTTGTCAATGTGCCATTTTGGACTCAGCTGCACTTCAGAGATATAGAGGCTGGGCATGTTGTCTTCCCTGTATTGTGATATTACAGCTTGGCACAGTTCTTTCATGTTAAAGGATAAACACATGGCTAACAGTATATCAATCCTCAGGTTGTGTGTGTTTATGCACAGAATAGCTTTAAATATGGGCTATAACGTGGAAGATTGTTTTTAAGGTTTTTCCATACAGTAACGCTGGAATTCAATTAATTTCTACGATTGTCTAAGCGCAACGAGACAGGGGGGCAGCGCCAAGGCACAACATTCTGCTAAATAGCTTTGAACTACAGATAGTTTCCATTAATTAAACTGGATTGCGAGTTGTTTAATCAATTTCAGAGCCCCAAACAGTGACAATCAAGTGCCTGCAGCCATTGTGTGTGCAGCGTGCATGCGTGTGAGAGTGCGGTCAGAAAAAGAGACGAAAAAACCAAAGCATTTGTCTGTTTGCAATGCTACCGGTGGCGCTGGCGTGTAGGGTCCCACTAATTAACCTCCACGTTGATAATGTGCTTAATTACTTTATATTGTGATTTAGTTTCCTTCTTAGAGGTTATTCTCCCTTTCAGATTGCAGAAATAATCTTGCGTGCCTCAAAGGTGTTGAGCGGAGAATGCGATGCCCCGGTGAAACGCAGGCGCGGGGCGGGCGGGCAGGCGGGCAGGCATCTGTGGATAGACTTTGTGATTACCAGCGCATTGACATCAATGGGAACCGTTTGACACCTGGCCCAGAGAGAGGGCAGCGTCAGACTGCAAAAGCTTTGATTAAGTAGAAAAAAAAAAAAAAGACAAGCATAGTCGAGGGGGGGAAAAACTTGATGTAATTTTGTCTGATCACCACACCGGCCCTGTGTCCTATCAGGCAGTGGACCTCTCATCACCTTTAAATTTCTCTGGGCTCATGAAAAGACCAGACACAGGTTTGATAAAAAAAAAAAAAAAAAATGAAAGAAAGAAAGAAAGAAAAAAAAACTATAGCAACACAAAATGGGGTGGAATGAGACTCTGATCCTCTGCCTTTTGATATCTGGTGGAGTCATGGGCAACAATTTACTTCTAGTACAATTTAAAGTCCTTTGAATCCATGCAGGCTTGCAGAGAATGGAAATACAGCACAGAGCAGCAACATACTGAACTTTTTATTGACACGCTGAAAAATGCAAAAAGCTAGTGTCAATGACATTGCATGCAGATTTGAAATGCATTTTTCCGTATAAGTTAAACATGCAAATAAAAAGGAAAGCAAGCAACAATGAGGTGGAATTTAAGAATTAGTTTGTATTATAATGAGAGAATGTAAAGGACACAGCGTGGTTTATTTACGGAACAATACATCGCAAATTACCACAGCATTGAAACTGGGGAAAATCAGCTAAACACACCTTCGCTTGGTAATGACATGGGATTGTTCATAGATAACAACAAACACCTGCATCTCTTCCTCCCTGCACGCACACATACACACACACACACACACACACACACACTCACCTCCTCCCCCCTCTCTGTTTGTTTTGAGCAGTGAGAATAACACCTGCCTCTTCCCCAGTTAATGGTCTTTTTAATTCACGGCTCAAACCCATTTAAAGGCGAACCCTTTCACAATTTGCTTAATTTCTGATGTCATTTCCACCCTATAATTACTGTTCTCCCCCTCATTTATCAGTCAATGTACCTGCGGTGAAAATACAAGACCTTGACACCACTTTTGCCGAATCAAAATAGTATTTAATTTGATGTCTTTGGCCGTCAAACAACATTGTTCGAGGGACGTAATTAGGACAAATTTATCTTTTTTTCCCCCCATTTATTTATTTATTTTATTTTGGGGATATTGCCAAGACATGTGGGACCTTTATGATAAGAAGGGGGAAGAAAACGTTTGAACGCCGCTGCCCAGTATCTCGTGGTTATTGTGAATGGCTTTCAGTAAAATTAATGGCGTGGGGAGGGGGGGGGGGAGGTGGCAGCGTGGCCGTGGTATAACAGGATGCAGATGTGGTTACAGGGCATGCAGGTAAGGAAGCAGTCGTTTCCTGTACGCAGCGCGGAAACACACACGCACACACACACACCCATACACACACACACACGCACTCTTGTGTGTGTGTATGTGAGAGGCAAAATGGGGATTTGGATCATTGTCATGGTGTGTTCCTTTTACTCCCACCTCTCTCTTTTGTCGTTTTTGCCCCTTGACCCACCTCACTTCTCCCTGAACATGTACATTTTTCTTTTTTTTAGCTGTCAAGACTCCCAAGAGCTTGAATTGTTTGATACCCAACCTGACTTTTTTTATCAGCTCAATAAAGGTAAATTAGCAATATAAGATGTCCTTAAAATACCCTCTGCAATGGGTGTAGTAAAAATATTAATCGAGAAAATAGAAAATAATGATTATATGATTATTGAAGCGTATACTTTTTAACAATAGTTAATGACACTGTGGAAATAAATTGGGTCCACTTCTATATTTCCACCACTTCATGGGCCTACACTGATCTATATGCACATGGGGAGGAATATGTACAAGACAACTGCTCCCAGCAGAGTGAGAAATTACTCCTGCTCCTGTGTACAGCCAGATTTTCTGTACACAACCTGCTATATGTTATGTTGTCAAGAGTGATTTTTTTTTTTTTCGCGGCAAAGGAAAATTAATTGCAAAGAGGGACAAGAATTTGTTTTCATATTGGCTTGGTGGTGCCTAGTGCCAGGATGGAGGGGGACAGCTGTGGGGGAAGGCTGGCCGACCCGCTGCCTTCTGCCTCTCCCATGCCTAGCTGCACAGAGTCTGTGACAAAACAAGCCTCCAGGAATACTGGGCAAACACTGAGAGCCTCTCACTGGGATCCGCACTATTTTCCTGAGAGCGCCACAGCCAAAAAAAAAACACAAAAAAAAAGCCTCACACTTCCAAACGTCGTCTCCACTACTCTCCCTAAATTGATTTGTTGCATCCGTATCACTTCTCCATCAAAGACACGGGAGCAGTCATGACGCGGGCATCGCCTTGGCGAGGCAGCTGCAATTGCAAACAAACATGTTCTCCTCACACGCTCAAACAACCCCGCGACGAGAAATAAGGTCAAGCACGCTGTAAGTGATTCCACCTCTCTTCTCAATCTGCGTGTGCTCTCACTGTACGCGAGGCTGTCGAGGCTCAGCCAGGAGAGATGAGGGAGATATTGGGGTGGGGGGAGGCTGAAGCAGGAACCATTTTCACACCACCACAATTACAGGAACCGTCATTACATTGCTCACTCTTACTCAAATACAGATAGAAGGCCCCCACCCCTCCATCCCCCTCCCCCCAAAAAAAATTATGCGCAGGCTAGGAGGAGAAAGTGGCTCACTTCTGTTTGCTAAATTAATCGCTTCCTAAATGGCTCCAGGCCAGGCAAAGTTAACATTTGCAGTTTCAAAGGTTTTCAGCGCTTGCAATGAGCCATGAAATTACTGCATGCCGTCGAAAATGGCAGCTGATGAAAAGCCCAAGGAGCAGGTCCCACAGGCAGAGGGAGCTTGGAAGTGAAATCTTAAACACAAAGTCTCATTTCTGATTCGGATCGTGGTGAAATTCAGAACCACAACTGGAGAATGTGCGAGCTGCGTGTCCTGACAGCGGGAGTTTTTTTTTTTTTTTTTTTTTTGTGTGTGACAAGGCAGATGACGAGCAGCTGCTTTGCGGGCCGGCAGTGTGCTGGTCCAGGCTCAGAGGTCTGGGGGGGTGAGCGCAGAGGTTGGGCTGAAGGAGCGTAATGATGATGTTGAGGTGCTCAGCTGCAGCCAAAATGGACTGACCCAAATTAGGTTTGATTAAATCACAGGGGTGACGCTGCAGTTCCGCAGACATCATTAACAGCAAAATGAGTATGGCGGAGCAGTTTGGCTCAGCTGAACCCGAACCAGTTCACACCAACAGTCTGATGACGGGGAGGACTCACATTGACTGAATTAAGCGGTGAGCAAGTCCACATACATCTAATACATAAAGGAATTTGTTAAGGCTCTGCTTTAACTTCCGTAGAAATGTCGGATTTGCACCTACAGCAACGCTACGTGATCCACTCTCCAAAAAAGAGAACAAGATCTTTCGCTCCTACAAGAGTAAAAACAACCAAATGAGCACAATTAGGAATGTTATTTCCCTCCCCAAAGGAAAAAAAAAGATAGATAAAGGTTTGACGAGAAACAAATATCATCTGTCATCATCAAAATGTTTGGATCCTTTTTGCCAATTTCTTGACTTTTTGATTCCACATTCCTCTCTAGTTGGGTAAAATCATACCTCAGAGATGAACGTTTCCTGAAAACTCCCACTGTGCTTGGGATCTCTAGCTGCTGCCTTGCCAGGAAAAAAAGAACCCTCCCCCACATATCAATCTGCAATCATAGAGCCTAGCGGACACTTCGGATTGCAGAAACTTTGACCTATTTTTCAATGTTGGAGTGACCAACCAATTTAGAAGCCAATTCGATTTTTTTTTTTTATTGAGCATGTCTGACATGAAATTAGATCCTCAGTTAGTTGAAATCTGGAAGAGTTGGAAGATAATCATTTCATGTTGCATGTGCATTTACTAAAAGAGTAATACCTGCTCTCCATCTAAAAACACTCACCTCTGAATATTAAGTCAATTCCTAGCAGTCAGCTGTCATGTAAATTAATTCTGAATATTTTTGTCAAAAACAGTGGGACACTCTTTGCGGAGACATCCCCTATTATGGCTAATAGAATTTTTGAGTATGTTTATCTTGCTGTTCATGTATTAATGACATTTAAATATGTTATGCCTCCGCCATGAAACATTAAGCGCTCTATTGTTAGGTCAAATTTGGAGTGAGACAGAGAAGTGGTGGCTGTTTATAAATGAGAGCTTAATTAATTAAAGAATGCATTAGATTTTAATGGCGAATTGTTAACTCTCGCCGTAGCCTCATTAACATGTGCCCCATGGGGATTGCGGTGCCATCGTCTCACCAGCAAACCTGCCGGCTGCAAGTCCCGTGGCTATTTTATGGTGCCGGAGATTGATGGTTGACAAAGCAATTAATCACACGCTCAGTGTGTGTAGCAGGTGGAGCAATGATTGTTTAAACTGTTAAAAGTGATGAGCCAATGCTGCATTTTACACAATTCCAATGAACAGAGGAATTGATTTTCTGAAAGCATAAAAGTAGCAAAAAATAAGATCAATAACTGTGTTTTAAGGGTCAGTTAATTCCCATTATATATAATTATTTTCCCACTCAGTATTATGGAGTCATGCAGATACTTTTGGTTTTATTTGCCCAGCTTTTAAGATCTTCTTTTTAAGGTGAATTAAATTAAATTTGAAGCAAACATGATCGCCTTCCGGAAACAATTCACAATAACGATATTATAACTTATATTATTACTAGTTATACGAGTGTAGGGAGGTCGAGAGAGAGTCTGTAACCATAACTGTACAAAAACGTGAAAGAGGCCCTGGATTATTTGAACCAGTGGTCGTCAACAACAACATAAAGGTCTAAATAATATGTATATATTTCTGATAAAACAAATGCACTTTGTACACATATTTAAATGTTCTGTCCATTCAAATCCACAGACAATGTTAATTTGATTGGATAGACACAAAATGATTATCTGCCAATCCACGGTCACGTAAAGAAGTTAACGCTGCTTACAAGTTTGGTTTCATCAGTGACGGCGAAACATTAGGCCCTGTAAACAGACTAGAAAGTGCACACTAGATTTGACAATGACTGCAGAAAATAGCCCTGCCAGTATAAGGCAAAACATTTCTACTCTCATGAAGAATGGGTTACATAGTTTTTTTGGTTCAAATATAAATAACAAATGTGTGGGTCTCGTTTGCGGTGCCAGCGTTTCAGTCCTTAATAGAGACAATGTTAAGCGCTTTTCATGGGACTCTACAGAGAATGTAAAAGGAGCTAAAAGAGAACAGTCTTACTTAACTGACGAAGAAGGCCAACGCAACAATAGAGGTTTAATTTAGTGGCGCACATACTAGTGAAGCGCAAAAAGCCCTTCACCTAAGGCAGGATTGCAATAGAGACTATAACTGCGGTAGCTGAAACGTTATTAAAGGCACCTATCATTTTTTTCAAATAAGCTCTCAGACAAAAAAAAGGTTGGAGACCTCAGATTTACACAATATTTTCATATATAAGTATTGTCAACATGATATCAATATTTCAATTTTAAAATATCGCGGTTATCATCAATATCATCATATCGCAATACCCCTAAAACCATTGAAAAATTAAGTTTGGAAAATTATTTTTCTTGGTAGAAATAATGTCTAGGTAAGAGCAACCTTTCTGCCAAAAGCATCGTCCCTATTGAAGCTGCTCAAAGAGAGGTCGGCGCATTAGCCAGAGTCTATGAGACATTGTTTCAGACTCTTGACTTTTTAAATATGCTATTTTTTCCAGATTGAAATTGCATTCATCTCAATTTCTTTGGCTGGAATTAAGGCAGAAATCCAGATAAATATCTCAAAACCCTCGCAAACCATTCCACAAATAGTTAAATGTGGCTATAACACTGTAATGAAGAAAATTACTTTTTGCAATCATGAAAACAGATTTCTGATTGCACATCTTTTGTTAGCGTGCTTGGTCTTTTTTTGTGGTATTATAATACTGATACTGCTTTTAAAATCATGTTAACATGAACCTAACAATGCCATCTTGACTGCCCAAAGGGGCAAACAAAAAACTGAAGAAAGTGTGCAATAATAATGAAGTTTTACGATATCCATATAATAATCCACACATCTAGCTGTGAACAGTTTGGATGAACTGGCCCTTTAATGCAAGTTTGACTCCACGATCACTTGCGCTCTTCGCTCATAAAAAAAGGGGGAAATGATTTCTGCATACCATACATAGTTTTTGTGTTACAACACTGATACTGTGGGGGAGAACCTCACAGCAGGCACAAACATGTTAACACGAACACAACAATGCCATGTTGACTGGCCAAAAGGGCGCACAAATCCCTGCGCCACTTGAATGGCGCTGTTTAAAGCCTCTCCCTGAACCCGGCCGCTCCGAAGCCGCCATCTTCTCTCCTCTTGCTCCTAATTACCACAGCCTCTCCAGAAAGTCCTCTGTTGCTCCATCTGTCCCCTCAGCCACTGACAGAGATGCTCTAATCACCTCGCGTAGCAGGGCTCGCATGGGGGGAAAAAAAGACTACACAGCCACCATACTGCCTCAGATATAGAGCCGCCGCCGGCGCATGCCAATACCTCGCAGGGGGGCAAGCTATAAACACTGGCCGCAGCCTTGTATGGGATATGTTCAGTGATGTGCGCTGAAATGGATCCATCTCATGTTACAGATCTCCCGACGCTAATGCCAAATGAGCTTTTGTATGAAGTGGATGTGACATATGCCGAGTGTGCCGGCAGTCCATCAGTAGCTCACATCAAAATTACACTCGAGGGATGAAGCTCTGTTGTTTTTATTATTTATTTTATTGTTGGACGGATACAGCAGGTTTACATTAAGGTAAATACTGTATGTGAGCATGAAATATCACAGCGGGAAGGCTTGGAAGGAAATGTATTTTTTATGTTCAAGAATATCAGAAAAATAGCTCTAATTGAGAGAGAGAGAGAGAGGGAGGGAAGGAGAAGAGCAGCTTGTAATTGAAAAAAAACTTTATTTTAAAACCCTGTGTGTTTTCTAAAGCCATGCCTCCACAGATCCATGCATTATTTAATCTTAGTCTGTGTGCCCTGCAGCTTGATATCTCGCCCTCCTTGTATTTGATTCCGTTATTCTCACCCAGGTTGACACCTCCCCTCACCTTTTTTTTCGCCTTACCCCACTCCTTGCCGACTTTCATGTGTTCCCTTTTTTTTCGGGGCACTGCAAGTTTTCTCCTTCCGAAACTTTCTTTCCCGAAGCAAGAAGAGAGAAACTTTCCTGCTTCTGCCAAGAAAAAGCCTTCTCATCTTGGCGGAGGAGCAGCCGAGGGAGCTCTCAAACGATGACAGCCATCGTGAAAGGGCAGATAAGCCCGTGTGGCTTTGCCTCTGATTGTATGTTCATCTCATTCTGATCCGGCCGCGATTCTAAGCCCCTGTCTCGCAGTCCTCACTCTCCCAACAGTTGATCTTCTGCATGTCATTGAAATCGTCTTATGGCTGATCCAGGAGACAGGGGGGGGAAGTGGCTGTTTGTCACCCAACTTCAGTCTTGGCAAGGAAGACAAGTTCTGCTCTATTTTCTTTTCCTTTTATATTGTGACTGACTGACCAGTTAGTTTTTATTCTACTGAACAGTTCATGATGAAACATGTAGGCGACATTGCAGAGTGATTCCTGACGAAAAACTCCCATCTTGAAATATATTTATAGCAAGCAAGAGCTGTTTGGCGTACATGGAGAAAGTCAGCGTAAAAGCTGCAAAGATAGAGATCACTCTGTATAGCCTCAATCGCCCAGAGTGCAACTCAGTAAGACACATTGTGTTTTTTAAAGGGCATCATATTTGAAGCTCACTCTCACTAAGCCACGACAACAATGTCTTCTAAGACTCTTTTCCAAGAAAAGAGTTACAAACCTGTTTGATGATCATATTGATGACTACTGATTGAAGGCACTTGACAGCAACAACCACTTAGATGATCACATGACAAATCATATGCAGATTTATTTATTATCCAATTAAAGAAATTAAATTAAAATGAAGAAATGTTGTGTTGTGAAGGATACAGTGTTCTCTGTTTTAGCAGCCATGCTTTTTCTATAAATCACACTAATACATGAATCAAAAAACCAACATAGGCTTTAACATTCAGGCGAATTAAATCAATCCTTAACACAAGATCCGAAAAAAAAAAAAAATTGCTTTTCAGAAATGCCTATTCAACTTTCAGGGGTAAGGTTATACATTTAATACATGGCTCCGTGTGGTACTCTTTTTTGTTTTGAATTTAATTTCTAATCTTAATCAAGACATCCTCTTTCATTTGTATGTCCTTTAGCAGTTCAAGTTTGACTTTATTTATATTGCATTGCAAATTGTTCCTGAAAACAATATTTACTCCAGTCCAAGTAAGACTGTTTTACTGCTCAGGAATTTAACTTTCCCCTTGTAAGAGGAAGAAGGTGTTATTTCTTCTTTCAAAAGTTGCACAGCTTCACTTAAAGGCATGTTTGCAATTAGCATTCTGTGACAAATAGGGAATCTCTCACTCCTGCAGAAAGAGATTAAGCAATTTGACTGAACGTGTGTTCAACAACAGAAATATACATCAATTAACTATGTATCAATAAAACTCATTCAGTTGCTCCCCACTGAAATGCACTGAACAGCGCGGACCGATGAGATCTGAACAGTGCAAGAGCATCCAAGGGTTGACTTTTATCTTCAAGGCAAGTGGAGCAAACAGGAAGCCTGGAAGCAACTTGAAGCTCCCGAGTTGGTGCAAAGCGATACAGTCGCCCATAAAGAAAGCTGAAAGGGTTTCCACATGGAGAGGCACCGCTCCTCCACCACGGCTTATCAAAGCTTAATATTTGATTTTACTTGACCATTTTCCATTAAAAAAAAACACGATAGCCACCGTGCAAGTGACAGACCTAGGCGGGGGCAGCACCACACTCGCACATCACCCCCACCCTCTCCCACCCCCACAGGGAGGTACGTACCCTGCTTACTAGAGTGTGCAGGCCGAACAGTTCCCTTCACTTAACTTGACATTTCCAGCTGCAGTGTCTGCGGCGGGTCCTGCGCGGTGTCACATCTATAGCCCCCGCAGTATGCACCGCTGAACGCCGCGGGTCTTAAATGAGATCCCAAAGGGAAAGCTGGGCTGAGCGTCGGGTGGCGGGGAGGGAGGAAGGGAGGGAGGGAGGGGGGGGGGAGTATTATCTTAGCAGCTAATGAACAATTGTATAATTTCTATCAAAGGCAGTCATAAGGCCTGCTCAGTCTTACGGTATCTCCTCTAAATACTGTCACGATAAAGGGACTGTTAAAAAGAAAGCGGGCTGGTGGAGGAGGGGGGTTGGGGGGTGGGGGAGGAGGGGCTTGGAGCTGTCAAGAGGGGCCACCGTGGTCAGGAGGAGCGCAAGAAAGGAAAAGTCTCTCCGCCTTTATCTGCCATTTCCTGCTCCCTTCCTGGCTACATTAATAATCTGTAAGAGCAGACAATCACGCACGGCCGTGGGAGATAAAACGCGGATGACAAAATATCAACTTCCTGCTACAAAAAAAAACCTCAAAGCCGTTATTAGAATATCAGGCACAGGCGGTAATTAATTTCAACTTTAATTACTTCCACTGTTCCTGTAGATTAGATCGCAGGTTTGAGATGGGTTATTAAAACAACTGGGGAAATCTGCAATGTAAAAAAGAAAATGTTAATTTCTCCAACCCCGTCTCTTAACCTGCTTGTTGAGTGATGCAATTACATCTTTGTGGTGCAGACAAGGGTTGATACGATGTAGATGAAAAAGAAACCCCGATCAATTCGGCTGGAAGCTAGGAGAGCTTCTACATCCAACACTTCTAAATGGTGATGGTATCGTCTGATCACGAGGGTTACGATGACCTCGTGTTTTCTATCTATGTCAATGGCAGACAATAAAACTGGTGTAATCCACAGAATCTTCAGGGGAGATAAAGCAGTGACCCTGAAGATAATGGCAATGTTTCAGTAATGCAATAAGGGCCTCTGGTACAATCGGAGAAAGAAAGTTTATTGCTCTGTTTGTTGTTTTTTGAAAAATGTAAAGTGTTTGTTAAGCTGGCTTCATCCGTAATGGCAGGATTCTTGAAAGGCAAATAATTATTTGAAGGTTGTTTTAGATTTCTCCAAATAGCATTCAGTGACTTTATTTAATACCACTTTCTTTCTTTTTTATAGTTATTTGTATTGCTTTTTTGCTTATTATTTTAAGGAAGGACTTTTACATTTAACATATATATATATATATATATATATATATATATATATATATATATATATATATATATATATATTATATGCTGAGGTGAAAAATCTAAAGTGAAATAAATAGAAGCAAAAGACCCAGGTTGACCAAAACCGAACCTGTCTCTAAGAAATTACGTTTGTATATTCCCTTGTCTGTGTGACACACATAATTGCTTGGTCAGAGGCAGCAATTTTTTTTTGTTGTGAATGAAGCTAAATTTATGTCCCACACCAGGCAAATAATTTTCATGCAACGATTCCTATGATACCTTAAGAAAAGTTACATGTTATTTTGTGTGCGTTCTCCTACCAAACTCCAGCAATATGAGGGATCAGTGCGCCTGCTTGTTAGGTTTAAGAGAAGAGCGTGGTTTGGGTTAAATTTAAATAAGTTCAAATAAGTCAACAATGACTTTTAGTTTCACACGGGACATGACGATCGTTTTTGTGTTTGTTCGAACTGTCTGTTACGTGGGTTATTTGTGAATGACAGGGAGAACAGCCTACACCACGATGTGTTTGGGATGGACGATGGGTGTACAAAGTCCAGGGTTTGTGTCCAGACTCCCATCTGTGGATAAGTTTAGGCCACAAAAGCCCTTTGGTTGAGGATAGGAAACAATTTAGTTTTTTGGTTAAATGTTAATTAATCAGGCTGTTCTCAACGAGCATTTGCAGCACAACCTACAAAAAATAATGAACCTAAAAATGTCTAGATATCCCACAAAATGATTTCCTATGTTATCCACGTATTCCTTGTTCATGTTAATCATGAACAAGGAAGTATAAAGGCAGCTGAAGCGCACACAGGGCGGGAGGGTGATGAGGTGGATGGGTCAAAAAAACAGCAATCTTTAAACCAGGAGACAGCTGTTTGTTCCTCATTTGAAACAAGAAGTGAAGTTGAAGTTTTTGTCACGTAACATTAGCAATTAGTTACGGCACTTCCCTGCTTATATGACTACAAAGTAGTTTTGTTGCCTAAACCTAACTGAGTTTCCTGTTAAGATGGAAGTTCATTTTGAGAAGACTGTATGCATGTCACGAGTGGAAATTCACACGTGTTGCAGGCTTTCGTTGGAAAGCCCACGAAAAATGAGGAGTAACTATTCATAAGATATCAACGGAGCAATTTTATGAGGATGAATAAGTACGTTGGGTCTCAAGTCACTGCAGACTTTTTGTGTATTAAACCCGACCAGGATCTTTCCCTAACCTTAACCAAGACTGTGTGAGTGCCTCCACAAGTTAAATAATTCTGTATCACTACAAGTAGATATGTATTCCCATTTTTGCTGGAAACAAATGAAAAAGGTTTTCAGTGAACATTTGAATAATACGGTCAGTATGAAAATTTTAGCAGTTTTCCAGAAATGTTAGGGGACAAAAAATCATGTTAACAGAAAACTTAATTTTGGTGGTATTACATTTATATGTGGTGTTAAATAGATATAAATAAGCATAATCATTTCAAGGAGACAGGGCTTCTATCGCTGCTCAGAAAAGTTTACCCCTCACTGTCACTTTCAAATCCCATTTTACGATCCACCTTTTGGAAACTGTATTGGAGCCCTCATCATTCTTACATGTTTTGTGTTGCTGTTGTTTACCCATTTGTTTTGGTTACTAAATTGTGTGACTTTTTTATTTTCAACAAAGCAGTTTGGTTTACATGAGTGAAATGTGCTAAACGTTTGCACAAAACCAGAAAGAAGGTGAGCATGTGGCCAACAAGACAGTGATCTTGCAGCATCACAACAGCTTCAGTTCCATCACATCGCAATTCCACTTGTTTTTCTCCTTGCCGTGATACTCGTGGATGCATTCAGTGATATGTTTAAATGTCCCTCTAATGGAGCATTCATGGTGTCATAAAGAGGCCATTGGGAGCAATCCTCATACATATCAGCACAGCCGCACAATTTATGTGCACAGCAAATATGAGCGTGATGAGGCCTTGATTTCTATGCAGTAAATAGGACGCAGCTTCAGCCATGTGCCTTAAATCCCAGCCAGGCATTCTTGTTCTAATAGGACGACTCCGTATCACTTGATTCAATGCACACTTTTCTTCATCAATCAAAATAACATCAGACGGCCTTTTCATACTTTGCAACCTATATGCAAATAATCTGCTCCGAATGGCAATATCATATGAGCAGACAGCGTATACTCGCTGTGGGATTATAGAGAGAAAAAAGAAATGCATTGCAGATATGCCATTTCAAATTAAACGCGCAGCCTTTCTCTGCTATCTGTCTTTAGATAGTCTAATTAATTTACTCCAACTATAAATAAATATTTAGCTCCTTCCTAGCACAGCACACAGGCCTGTGCTGATTTGGTGCATGGAGCCTTCATTATACAGTGGTGCTAAAGGGGTACGTGGGAACGGCTAATCTTCAAAATCCCTGCCACACAATAAACAGAGTGACAGAAAGGAAGGATGTATGAGATAAGTCGCCAGTAATGAAACTGGATGCCAAAAGGAGGGGACAGTATGTAATGAAGAGAGAGAGCAGAGGGGAATGTTTAAAATAAGTTCAAGAACAAAGATAAAGCCCAAGGATGATGTTATCTGCAGGATTGCAGAAAGCATTTCAGCTACAGAATGGTCACAATCACTTAATCAGCCTGACTCCACCCAGCACCGTCCCTGTCCTCCATCATATACTATTTCACCCGCATCGAACAGTCAATTTTCACCGCGTGTGTGTGCGCGTGTGTGTGGGCGACGTCCGAGTAAAAGGGTTAAGGAAAGCGTTGATGGCTCTGTCATAGTGGAGCGTGGCCTTGCATTATCAAAGCACAGCACTTCAGTTAGTGCGGAGTGTGAGTCTTGCTGAGAGGACGAGCGATCCGAAACATGAAACAATAAAGGATGAGAGAGAAGGAGCTCTAAATGTTTGTCCGTCGTCACGACTGGTTCAAACTAAAACTGGTGCATTTGCTCAAGAACTTTAGTAGAATATTGGGGTCTTGTAGTTTACTTAAATAATTTGATTTAATGTTACTTTGTACCACTACTCCACTAATATCTATCAAGCAACAGGATGAGATGTAGGCATCGGAAGTGTTTTTTTTTTTTGTAGCCTCATTAGTATCGACCAATCACGTTGGAGCAAGCTTTGGTTGAGTGCAGGCAAACAGTGCGTGTGCAAAGCAAAAGAGGCCGAACACATTGGCGGATTATTTCAATTTGGGAACCCATCAGCTGTTGCCTGATGACGATTATACATTCTGTTGGTTTAAATTGAGCTTGTAAACTGGCAATTTGTGAAACAATCCGTTCGTGCACGGCGTCTCTCTATTCCAACTCCAGTCTTGCAACTCAATTTGCTGATCAGACTGTGAACTACGAGCATCGTAGTTCACAGTCAAGTCCTGGCCCGGTTTTAGCCGAAATTTAAATAACACAAAGACATTATTTTGGTGGAGCATTCTGTTTGCCTCATTTAATAAACTGCATTTATACAAGGGAAATACTGATTTATGATTCATAAAGGCATTTCTTTTGCACTCATTGTCATCACTTTTAAATTTTAAGTCTTAAAATAAGAGTTTCCTTAAATTTCATTCTGGTAGTAAACAACTAACAGACCCTGAATAAATATTCCTGAGTTGTTAAAGCAATAGTAACTATGATTAACTCAAACAATGGATACACTTAAATAATGTTATATCAAACTCACATGGACCACCTTAGTCAAATAATTATGAGTTCAGATGTAAGTCTTCAGGACAAACAAGAAATGCTATAATATGGATCTTATCAAGGTGTCATTCATGCAGTAACTAAAGCTGATAAAACAGCTACATATCTCTCTATTCCGCAACTGAGGCTCCCTCTAAACTTCCTCTCCGTTCACTGTGATCCACCGCTGTACAGTACAGCACCGTCTCCCCAACCAGCTTATTTCCAAAAGCTGCCGAAGCTCTACTCAAATCCTCTAGATCCCGGTCCCTGCTGGGGCCGGACTGCCGGCCAAACTGAGATCCTCAGACAAAGACTGGCCCCAAACTCCTCTTGATTTGGACGGGCACCCGGCTGCCGTGCTCTGCAAACACCATAACACCATCTCTGCGCTCATTTGCGAGGCCTTTAGCTGTTCATGAGTTTGCGATTAGCAGCGCTTTGGTTTGATGGCAGCTCACCAGTTGTAAAAGTCGGCGTGGACAGTGCCCCCCCCTCTGAGAGAGCCTGGTAACTTGGCCTCTAATGCGCCGACCCCACATGTACCAGGCGGGGCCCAGCCACGGCTGTGGGGCCAGGCTCCAGTAACGCTTCTCAGCGAGCAGTTTGAAAGATAATGACACCACAGACTGCACAAATGTTGAAAACCCATGTAAATATAGCGCCAGAATGGAAGATAAGACTGCAGGCATCCATCGCTGCTACCTGCATTGTTGTGTGCAATCATGGCCCACTGTAAATCACTTTCACGTGGCAGTCCAGAACTGTTTCCAGAGCCGTTCTCGAGCTGTTCTGCTTCCCTTTTGTGAAAATGGTTCCCTGTTCTGAGTTGACCTTGATTCGGCAGGGTATCATCCATCAATGTTTGTGGATTTGTTACAGCGCAGAGAATCGTGGAAGGTGTAGTGGTAACTTCCAGGGCCACTTAGTCTGCTAGGATTGTCTTAGTTTTTCCTTGGATTGTATTTGAAGGGGACATGTCATGCCTATTTTGAAGTTCATACTTGAATTTGGGGCTTCTACTGGAACACGTTTACACTCTTTACTGTTCAGCAAAACACTTTATTTTTCTCATACTGTCCGTCTGAATATACATGTATATACATGAATATATGTACACCACTCTGTCTGAAACGCTCTGTTTTGGCGCCTGTCTCTTTAAGCCCACCTCTAGAAAAAGCCCATCACAAACTTGTTTAAAGACAGAGTTTCTGAATACGGGCTGTGGATTGCTCTGTGGATTTAGCGTTTTGATAACTTCACAGTATTTATATAGCAACTCCACCATCTTCAAAAGAGACATCTCACTTTCTAAGATATGGGAATTCTTAATAAATCTAATGTTATTTGAATAACACCAGTGTACTCACAAGTCCAGGCCGAGCTAGACCCCTACATTACCGACTTACCAGTCTATTCCTATTAACACGACGCAATGCTAAATGATTAAACTCTGTCTTAAGTTTGTTTGAATCCACAAATTGAAACATACCTGTTACAAATCATAAAAGTACATAGCTACATTGAGGCCCAGGAGGAAAGACTAATACCAAATGTAAACATTAATTTTGCATTGTTCACTTATTACTCATTATTCAAGATACATATAAAAGTGCTGTATGAATATAATGATGTCAGTACATAGTGTAACATACAAAATACAAATATGTGTTTAATTGGCTCTCAGAGAAGTTAATACATATGCTGGGACTAAAAGAATCTTTTTAAAAGGACAAATGGTTAATTGTGCTTGTATCATAACACTTTATTGGGCGCAACATGGAACACATTTGGCTCATTATAATAGAATCTTAGTATATCATAATGTATACAGCGGGTAAAATAAGTATTGAACACGTCACCATTTTTCTCAGTAAATATATTTCTAAAGGTGCTATTGACATGAAATGTTCACAAGATTTCAGTAACAACCCAATTAATCCATACATACAAAGAAAACAAAACAAATAAGTTCAGAAACTAAGTTATGTGTAATAAAACGGAATGACACAGGGAAAAAGTATTGAACACGCTTACTGAAATTTATTTAATACTTCGTACAAAAGCCTTTGTTGGTAATGACAGCTTCAAGATGCCTCCTGTATGGAGAAACTAGTCGTATGCATTGCTCAGGTGTGATTTTGGCCCATTCTTCAACACAAACAGTCTTCAAATCTTGAAGGTTCCGTGGGCCTCTTCTATGAACTCTGATCTTTAGTTCTTTCCATAGATTTTATATTGGATTCAAGTCAGGTGATTGTCTGGGCCATTCTAGCAGCTTTATTTTCTTTCTCTGAAACCAATTGAGAGTTTCCTTGGCTGTGTGTTTGGGATCATTGTCTTGCTGAAATGTCCACCCTCGTTTCATCTTCATCATCCTGGTAGATGGCAGCAGATTTTTATCAAGAATGTCTCGGTACATTTTTCCATTCATCCTTCCTTCAATTATATGAAGTTTGCCAGTGCCGTATGCTGAAAAACAGCCCCACACCATGATGTTCCCACCTCCAAAGTTCACTGTTTGTATGGTGTTTTTGGGGTGATGTGCAGTGCCATTTGACCTCCAAACATGATGTGTATTATGGCATCCAAAGAATTTTTTTTTTCTTTGAAACAATTGTACCTGCTTTTTCTTTGAAACAATTGTACCTGCTAATTCCAGGTCTTTCTGAAGCTCTCCCCAAGTGGTCCTTGGCTCTTGGACAACTCTTCTGATAATTATTTTCACTCCTCTGTCAGAAATCTTGCGAGGAGCACCTGGTCGTGGCCGGTTTATGGTGAAATTATGTTCTTTCCACTTCCGGATTATGGCCCCAACAGTGCTCACTGGAACATTCAGAAGTTTAGAAATCCTTCTGTAACCAATGCCATCAGTATGTTTTGCAACAATAAGGTTGTGAAGGTCTTGAGAGAGCTCTTTGCTTTTACCCATCATGAGATGTTTCTTGTGTGACACCCTGGTAATGAGACACCTTTTTATAGGCCATCAGTTGGGACTGAACCAGCTGATATTAATTTGTACTGACAAGGGGCAGGATTGCTTTCTAATTACTGATAGATTTCAGCTGGTGTCTTGGCTTTCCATGCCTTTTTGCACCTCCCTTTCTCTATGTGTTCAATACTTTTTCCCTGTGTCATTCCGTTTTATTACACATAACTTAATTTCTGAATTTATTTGTTTGGTTTATTTGTATGTATGGATTACTTGGGTTGTTACCGACATCTGGTGAAAATTTCATGTCAATAGCACCTTTAGAAATATATTTACTGAGAAAAATGGTGACGTGTTCAATACTTATTTTACCCCTGTATAATAAAGTAGAGTGCAAGTATAGTATATGATTAAACATACAATGTCTGTGGAAATAAAGTATGCACGTCATATTTCAAATTAAAAGTGTTGCAGAAGATTTTTAATAACCATAAAATGTACTTAGCTTTTTTAGTTTTCAGGTAGTTATAATATAGTCATAATATAATAAATTATAACATCTGTACTGCATACAACGTAATATGTTAGAACTTTTAAAGCCCCACTCCAATAGTGCCCTAACCTGGTGGTTAAGGCAAGAATCTTGTGTCTGTCCATCTTATCGGAATACATTATAACCAGTTGCCATGTCATATGAAGCTTGGATACATTGCCCACAGTTTTTGATATTTTCAAGCATCAATGAGTTTTTTTAAATCTTTAATCCCACAAAACAAATGTAGAAAAGTTTACATGTTTTGATATGGTACAGTATAAGTCGTCCTACAATAAGGGTAAAAATGTAATGTTTTAATGCCTGGAGTGATTATGTTTTTGGGTTGTCCATCTCTATCCATCCGGCTGTTTGTCTTACTGTCCGTCGGCTCCATTCTCGTAAAGATGATATCTCAGAAATGCATTGGGAGGAACTTCAAATTTGGCACAAACTTCCACCTGGACTTAAGGATGAACTGATCGGATATCAGTGGTCGAAGGTCAAGGTCACTGTGACCTCCGCAAAAAATATTTTTGGCAGTAACTTAATTATTCATATGCCAATTTTACACAAATGCCTGATAGGATAAAATTATCAAGTGATGACATTTTGGACAGACATGGATGTAAACTGCAACTAGTTGGCGGAGGCATACAACTGTTAGTCAGTAATAATTCTTCAACTCTAATGCATGGAATTCAATTTGTCTCTCTAAAACGTCCATTAAAAATGCGATATTAGTTGTTAAGTTAGAGCGGAACCAGAACAGACAGTAGCAAAGGCTTGCCTGCACCAGTTGAATTTTGAATAAGTCGGAATCACATATTCAATTTGATTTCATTTCTCCACCATTCGAAGCATTGAGTCATTGCACATTTCTATAATGTGCATCTTAAACTGTAGAAAGGGTGTTTTCTGGTCAAAGAGATAATGAAAGTGTTCGACAGATAGAGTGTGGGGTGAAACTCGCAGAAGGTTGATGGTTGCTGTAACAGCGACAAAGACAAAGGGATTTCGGAGTTCACTGGCTGGACAAACGGCTAATGTCTGCTCAGTGTGGGCCAGAGCGGAGCATACGACAGTCGATCATGGTGTTTACAGCTAGTTAACAGCCCTGGACTCAGTCCGTCAGGCTTTGAGGGAGAAGCCAGTGCCGTCCATGCAGACTTCAGGCTGTGTCTGTGTGTGTGTGTGTCTGTAAGTGAGACTTGAAGCCGGGCCCTCCGAAGCACCATCTCCAGTAGAGATGCTGTCAGCATAATGTCCACATGCTCTGTACCGCTAGCCACAAAGAAAAACCATTCAGGGGCTGCACGACTGTGAGCTTAGATTTTTTTTAACACCACATATTGGGTCATCAAATATGTTAACGGCGTGTTAATAGCGCCACAGTTTGCCACAGCATGTGCTGCTGGTAACAGAGAGAGGGAGGGAGAAAAAGTCCAAATATGTCTCTCCAAATTTACAGTCACGTGTTTGTTGGAAACAACGCACCGGTGCACATTTCTGTACCGTTATATTACATACTTGTACTTTACACATAGCTACGTGCTATTAGGGATCCAAATCTCCTCGTTTATTCTGCTGCTTTGGGAAAAAAGAAAAGGCTGCTGATTGTGTGAATGCCGCTTGATAGATCTTCAGAGCATGGGCCCAGTGGAATGTCTCCCCTCCTCTGTTCAAACAAAGCCTCAGATAAGATTTAAGGAGAATCCTTAAGGTGATCCAGCTGCCCTCCTCCAAGCTGCATGCAGGCACAGAGCCATAATGAAGACTGAGGGAAAGAGTGGTTCAGAGACCCACCTCCAGAAGGCAGGGCTGCAGATGAATACATCCCCTCTCTCGTTTCCTTTACAGCTTATCCTCTCCAGAAAAAAAGAGAGAGAGAGAGAGAGAGTGAGAGAGAGAGAGTGAGAGAGAGACAGTCAAAGAGAGATGAGAGGAAGAGGGATGACTCTGTTTTTAGTTTTGTCACACTCGTTACTATCGTCCTCCTGGTTTGTTTCGGGGGAAGCCGCCGCTGTTGTCCGTCCGTTTAATCACGACGTCCCTGTCATTTCGCCGGCTTTTTTTTCTTTTTCTGTTTTGGATTTACATGTGAATTACTCGGGAGAGCAAATCATTTATATGTCACACCCATTCCTTACAGCGCATTTCAATGATTACTCTGTGTTTTTGAGTTTTCTCAATTATTCCTCTCCCCCCCCACCCCACCCCTCTCACTGTGGGCAGGCAAATGCATTTTGCCTTTTAATTGCACACAAAACTCAAACTGGGGAGAGAAAAGAGAAAAAAAGTCAACTGCCCGATTGCATAAAAAAAAAGCAGAGCATGCATATGAATGCATTTTTGACATACGAGCGATTACATTACATCAAAAGGATGTTTAACATTTTGTCACATTGTGCTGTAATTAATGCAAAACATATTTGTAAGAACAACACGGGAAAAGAAATGTATGAAATCATCATTCAAGGCCCCATGCTGCATGTTGCTCGGGATAATCCAGTGAGAGAGAGAGGGGGAGAGAGAGGGAGGAAATAATTAGCAGAGAGAAGCGATTGCACTAATGAGAGGAGAATTTGACTAGGATACTTTACTTGACCCCCAGTGTTCCTTGGCTGTCCAAGAAAAAGAAAAAAAACGCTGATTTATAATTATACTCTGCAATGCACCATGAAATTGTTATTGTGGAATACCTTTTTGAAAATGTTATCAAACAATTACTTTAATTTTTTCCCCCCGGAAACTGTTGCACATGTCTACCAAAATGAGATGGTGGAAGCAGAAGAGTCTCCTGCCTGTCATCTACTGCTGTTCATGCAGATGAGCTGGGTTTGTGTGTGTGTGTGTGTGTGTGTGTGTGTGTGTGTGTGTGCGTGTTTCTTCCCCCTCTTCCCCAGAGTCTCTGTTCCGAGGGATGCTGTGGCAAATAAAATAATACTCTGATAAAACTGAAATATTTTATGACAGAATGATAATCATTGCAAGCATACGTGCCACTGATATGGGGCTGTTGCGGTTGGGGGAGGAGAGGAAATAATCCTTTTTGTGGGCTTTAAAAAATGAATCTCAGTTGAATCACATCAGAGGAATAAAAAAAAATAAAACTCAAAGACAGTTCCAAGATGAGCCAACTCCAGGAGAAAATGACCTCCTCGTTTTGGTGATAAAGTTCTAGCCAAAATATGATATCAGCCTGCGACGTGACTCATTAGAAATGTGTGTATGGCGCGGAGGCAGCTCTCCCTATCTGCCAGTGCCTGGCTTGCCGACTGATAAGAAGCAAATGCAAATGTCCTGATAAGAACTGAATGCAAATATTTATGATATGATATTCCCTGGGAATTATGTGCGGATAAAACAAAGTGTTATTTCCCTGTATTTCTTTCAGTTTTGCCAAAATGTCCTTTTTTTTTTTTTTTGCTTTCGGAATTTGCATTTCTTCAAAATTGATTGGGCCTGCGTATTATGTTAAGCTATTTGTTTGCTGAGGATGGTAATTAGTTACTGTAATTACAGCGATGACAGTTGCTAAATTGTTTTTAAAGCATTACAGTGTGTCTGTGCCAGAAGATTGCAGTACTTATTTTAGGATTTAAGCATTTGCTGGAAACACTCCAACTCTAAGGCCAAAGTGGGAATTTTTTTTTTTTAACTACAAAGCAGCCATTTTCTAAGCAAAGACATTTTTTTGAAAAAGTCTGTTAATTTGCACTAATTGCTGGTTTGACTGCGTTGTGCGGTTTCTTCTCCGATCAGGGACTTGTTACTGATAGGATGTCTTGGGGGATCAAAATGGGCTTGAAATAGTTTTTAATACGTGTGTTTGTTAGCTTTGTACGCTCATTTCGAGTCGCACTTTTAATGTTCTCTGTCACCCAAGAAACAAATTGTTGTTGAAGGCACATTTGTAATTGTGGTTTCCCAGTGTAGCCTATACAGGCTTTCAAGTTTGGTAAACATTAATTAGCGCGGACACAGACAGTTGGGTGTTTTAGAGGGCGTTTCATGTACAGCGGCGTAAACAGCCAGCGTCTGAATCACACGGATCAGGACTGCCCGAGCTGCGTGTGCATATTTCTGATGAGGATAAAACAAAGGCAAATCAGGACATACTCCAGACCATAATGATAAATCATAACTCCAGATATGTTTCCGGCCAATCAGAGTCTCACTTGTACTCATTTGTGGCACCAAAACAGTTGTAGGGCAGCAACTAACTACATTCACATTTACTAAATGAAATCAGTGAATTTTTGTTTGTCAAAAAACGACTTAAACAACTAATTAATGCAGATTCATTTTCTGTTGATTGTCTAATTGATTGTTCATCTAATTGTTTCAGCTCTAAACTGCTCTCTCTTATAGTGGAGCAGATTTTGCTGAAATAAATTAGGATTCCCAACCTCTCTGACCATTCCTAATATTTTAATTGACATTGATGCAACAAACTTAGACGTTGAGGTAATTGCTGTGTGTCTCCTGAGCGTGGACGACTATTGACCGTTTTGCAAACGAAACGTCCCACTTCTGGAGGACCCCCATGGGCAACAAGCCTAGTTTCCTTCTCAAGCATTATGCCATAAGTGCATAATTGGATTTGCTATTAACATAATCGGACAGCGTGCGTGTTGACTTGGATATTCCCCCATGAGCTGCAGTGCATCTTCTATAAACACTCAAAAAGGAGATGGTGAACGTCCATCCTGGTCCCAGGAGCTGCCCTTTTGTTTCTCTGACTTCAGCCCGACTCTAGCTGGAGGTTGTAAACTAACACTGGCTTAAAGTGGAGAAAGAAATATTTATAATCAGAGAGAATTTTCCATAGCAGGGTCATAGACACAAACTTTGTGTGTCACTGTTACTATCTTCAGAATGAATGGATCGTGAAGAAAATTGTTGTAAAGAAACACTTACATATGGTGTAATCGAAGCTATTATAATGTTATAGTTGCCTTATGCGGTTTATAGCCTTGAATGTTTGAAAGAAAAATCCAGCACCTCATCGGAAAGGTAAGAAACGCACAAAGAAGGCGTTCGACCATGAGCGAGGAGGTTCAGCGACAGCATGAGTACTCTGTTTCATGTCGCCCCAAGCAAAACGGAAACTCTACCTAAAAGATACAGATTTAAGAGGCGCATACAGAATAAAGCCAGAGAGGGACGGTGCAGATAGAAGCGTGCAAGTCAAGCAAAAGCACAAGTGAACACATGCCGCTCTGTCTGTGAAATTGCTCGCTATCCGAGCAGAAAGGTGGCCTTGGTTTGTGGGGTGAATTCCCACGTTGTGTTTCTGTTGCATAAATATATCCAGCACCCCACAAACCCAGCTCTGACACACACACACATGCACACACACACACGCACACACACACACACACACACACACACACACACACACACACACACACACACACACACACACACACACACACACACACACACACACACACACACAGCATCTATATTAGATGCACCCGCTAGTTACTTCTTAATTAACACCTACTGCAGCCATAATAATAGAATCGCTTCACCCCCCCTTTCTGAAATCCCTTTGAAATTACGCAGGATTAAGGAAAGTTGGTTGCTAAATTGGTGTGTGCATCTGTAATTTAATTGCATCTGAGGCCATTAATTAATAAGGTGCCTCCTTTAATAGTTAATGTATAATTGCTATTAATTAACAGCCCGTCTTGATAGAGTGTCACCAAAATCAAACAAAAACAATTAGCTTTTTGAGGTAAGTGTCTTTTAAAAGCCTCATTATTAGCACTAGAGGTAATATACAGTAGTTAGAATGATAAAGAAGCCCGCGTAGATTTTAATTTGGATGGGGAGAGAGAGGGGGGAAGAAGGAAAAACACAGTTGACATCCATAAGGGAATTACCATGCCGTAATTAAGGGATAAGCTCATTGTAACATGATAAATAATGCAGTGAATCTGTCCCCTCCAGTTAGGTTGTCTCCTCTTTTTATTAGGATGGACTTTAATTCCACATCTTGTATTGTACTGGAGCATATTTAGGTCCATTTAGCGTCTCATCAGTGTGGTGAAGATTGAATGCACTATAGGGACTACTAGCTTTTAAGGCAAATGTCTACTTTTTGGACTCGGGTTTGGGCATTTAAAGATATGTCTCTCCTGTAAATCGTCTCTTCTCTCGCTTCTTGATAAAATGCAGTCGTTTGAAGTCCTAGTGTTAAAGTCTCCCTTGATGCCAGCAAAGTAAACATGAATAATAATAACTCAGACAACAGGTACAAGCTTGACCAATCTCACACGTACTCAGTGTGACTAGCAAGGGTTTGTGTTTGAATCAACGTTGCCTACTCAGGGGAGAAATAGCACCAAAACAATACGTTAGCTTTGTTCATCTTATCTGGTATAAATCAATAGGTTGCGGTTTTTAGCCGACATTTAGGAGCGCAGCGGTCGCCAGTGCAAAATGAATTGGGTGCCAGGCTGAGAAGCATAAACACACATCTGGAGGGCGGAACTTTAAACAAACCCGACTGTTATTTGTGGTGCCATATTACCATGAATACAAATGACAGCGTGACCTCAATTTTCTGCACTGTGTGAGAGTGCGGAGAAAACCAACGGTTTTAAGTGCTATTCCATCCCAAAGTGCTTGTTTGGTCTCAGTTTCACTCCTATCACAAAGTCAACAATCACGCTGCTCAGTATTGAATTGGTAGGAATAATATGCAGGGTCCCTGTCCACGGGCAACTATTATAACAACCCATTTCCCCCCGTGCAATACTGTTTGTTGATATACATCCTTAACATACACTCGGCAAGTCGAGCCTATTTTAGCCTTTATTTAATGAGGCATCAGAAACAGAAAAGAACCGGCAGTGTAACAAACACTTAGCCTAAGAAGTCACTTTCACCTTGGTTCACTGTAGAGAGAAAAGCTCCAATCCACTCGCTGAACAATTACAGCATATTAGCTACATGTCAGTCAGACCTTTTGGTGCCGATACATCTCCATTTATTTCCTCCCTACGTTTTTTCCTCGCCAGCCTCCTCTGCTCTCCTCTCCCCAGACAGGCGGGGATGTGCAGGGGAGTCCGCAGGGAGCTGAGGAATATTTCACTCCGCCAGCGAGGCACCCGGTGGGAATAGGGGTTGAAACTGTGCGAGTGTGTATCTCATTAGTTCAGTTATGTAATTTGGAGCACTGATAATCCTCCAGGACTGCCACGTCGCGCACCTCGGAAACAAGAGTCAGAGTCGTCAACATGCAGCCAAGTAAAGACTAAGCTGCTAATTGCTGGGTGTGCTAATGCGACTGGTAATGTGAGCCATAGTCCTCTACGGTATTAAGGGTAAACACGTGGTACAGCGGGTGAATAAATGCCTATGGTCCAGGTAATCATTTCTGAAAGTAGAAGAAGCAAAGATTTGCAAGAAATGCAAATGTGTGTGACATAAATTAGCATTTGTAATCAGAGGATCATACTTTTAAATTGTAGTTCAGGAACTGAAAGCATCTCAGGAGTTGATGGGGCCCAGAGCATCAGAGTTTTTTTTACATTGCATTCTATTGTTTTGGGATGATGGCAGATATCTCCAAACCTTTCTTTAGCACAAAAAAACTGGATGGCATGTTAACATTTTCGTTAAGAGGAACAATGACACCCCTTTCACACATGCACTGGAACCATGAACACTGGTATCTGAATATGCAAATGTCCAAATCAGTTGGAGTGGACATTTAACGGACTTCACCCTGCCAGCTCCCAAGTGCAAAGTCTATGTAATGTCTGATTGAGCCCATGTCTGAGTAGAGCCGGTCATTGTCCAGAGAATTCACAACGAGCGAGCGTTTCCATCATGCAGATGGAGCGAAACCAGGAGAGAGGAAACAAACAGCGAGGGTGAAGAGTTCATTTACACGAAAGCGGCATTGAAAATGTCTAACTGGAGAAACAAGGAGATTGGGGGACTGTTGTCGTTAAGAGCCTATGCGGAAAAATCGTTAGACAAAATAAAAAAATGGACAGAGACTCTGTTGTTTATGACCAATTTACAAACCTTATCCAAACAGAGTATTTCCAGAAAGAGAACGCGTCTGACAAGGACGATCTCCTGTTGTGTGAAAGTACAACTTTGGACACGGTCCATACATGATAATACGGACATTGAGTTAATATGAGAAAACAGCTTAAAGGGGCAGCTGTGCTATTTATCAATCTAAACTGTTTTGGTTTGAGATGCTAGGTTTTGGGGATAAAGGCCATAGAAATGTATGTCTTTTTTCTAATATAATAGGACTATATGGCATTCCGCTTGTGTTGCTCAAAGTGCAAATAAAAATACATTCGAATGCAATGTCTCTTTACGGAAATAATGACCTGGTTACTCAAAATAATCCAAAGACCTTGTTTTGAGTGGTTTCATGTAGGAACTATGGTTTCTAGTCATATGTTTTAGAACAAAAGAGCCCTCCCGCCTATAGAATTTTTCAAATATATTTTATTGTGCACTTGGAGCAGCACAACTCGGGAGCCATATTGCCCCATTATAATGAAGAGAAGACCGATTTAAATAGGCAACTCACACCAAAAACAATCTTGATTGATTAATTGCACTACAGTTAAGAGGACAAATGTATTTTTGATTTTTGGGCATCCGTTTAAGCCTTTTCCCACCCTTGGTACACCAACAAATATTTTAGCTGGTTAGTCTTCCTCTCATGACTGTGTAGGAGGTGCACACACTGTGCTTGATTGACATCTCCCTGATTCTCCTGTTAGTTCTGTTGCACCTTGGGCCGGGCCAGGTTACACCTCTATCATTCTTTCTAAGTGTATATATTTTGGTGACCTCCTCAAACTCCCATTATAGCTCCATCCAAGTTCACCACGAGCAGAGCGAGGTCTAATCAGCCCGAATTGAAAACACCTGAGTGGGTGTGCAGGGCCTTTAAATAATAGTTTAGTTGGTGTACTTTGACCCTGCGCCACTTGATCCTGGTCCACTGCACTGAGAGCTGCCGGTTTTCATTCTGGCCAGCTAATCAGTGAGTGATGTACAGCTGGAGCAGCGGGTGAATGCAATTAGCTAGCTGGTTGGATGGATGAGGAATCAGAGGAACCCTGCACAAATCATAGTCCCAACATTTTACCCAAATCCTAACCCTGACCTTACAGCCACTGTGAGTAGAAATTACAATGATTGTAAAGTCCTTTAAATCATTCAAAAATCTTTTATGTTTGTGGAGAAATGAGACCATCCAAGTTAAAATTGGTAGTAGTCAGCCCATACATTTCAAGGTGTAGCACATTTATGTTTTGCTACCTTATCTTTTTTTTTTTTCTACACGTAATGGTTTTAACCAAAACTTAACCATCCTAAATTACATATTTGATAAAAGTTAACATGTAGAACACACACAATTTTTTAAAATGTATTTGTGTTTTGTTGAATGCTAATGTCAAATAATCATTTTGTGGTGCAGAATCTACAAATCATACATGGAAACTGTGTTGATCTTAAGATGATGATTTCAGAGTTGGATAAACAGATGCACATAGCCTAACTATTTAAACAAACATGGGTGTAAGTGTTAGGACATTTGTTCCTCAACATATGACTAGTTTTAATTTATTCACATGGACCAAATAAGCCCGAAAAGCCTTACAGCTATATGATGGTCATTTTGATTGTGAGGCAGTCAATGTTGTAGTTATTGCACCTTTAAGCTGCAGCTAGGATAAATCTCCGTGGCGAGCGACGGTTCACTGGCTGAGTAGGCGAAGGCTTCAACACTTGACCCTCTTCTTGGGATCACCGCGGGGCCTCGGCCTCAACCCAACCTGGAGCAGGGGAAGAGGAAGGGCAGAAAAAGGGTGTCAGTATCATGTAGTGTGACATGCCATGTCCAATAACAACGAACAACATAACATCATTTAACCTTTACAACACTTGTATTGATCCATCTGGTTGTTATCACGCCGCGATCACAGCTCGGGGCCCGGCTCAGCTCAGCTTCAGGGGGCTGCTTGAATCCACACGGCAATATTACCTGGAGACAAAGAGATCCAGGCCTTCTGTTTTTTTTAACCCTGTCCTTGGATCATCCTTTTCCCCAGCCCACTTTGTCTGTGGAACAGTGGGAAGATGTGTCACTGGCTGTTTCCTTGCGATGACTAAATATACAATGGTTGGTGTGAGATATAATCTTGGCACAGTGGAGTAGAATGATTAAGAAAAAACACCCACACAATCCCCTTGATGATTTTTCCAATGATGCAATGAGAGTCTCCATACTCATTCTGAACATGTAAAATATGTGTTTTTTTTATTTCTGGGAAGATATGATACACAATAACTTAATCAAATGTTTTTATTTTTTATTTTGTCTTTATTAACATATTCCCATAATAGATGCTGCTTCAAAGTGCATATTAATGACCGTGCTCATTGGTATTCACTCCCTTCACCTGTTTGAAAGAATCAAAAGATGCACCATGGATTTAAAGTAGGGCGAGAAGCGTTGAATACTTTGAAGAAGTACAAAATCGTGATATAAGCTACAGTTGAGAGAAGTTGACTCCTTCCCTCAGGAGAGATGCACCCAGATGGATTCACATACACCCAGATGGCCCGAGTTGACAGTCTGTTCTATCTAAAGCTGTTGCTCAACATTTCACCTTATTGGATATATTTTTCACTTGGAGATTAGGAAATCTAAGGCCTACACAACATGAATTATGCTTTGTACGCAACTGTAGTTTCATGACATGTAATCTCAAAAGAAAGGTAAAAGATCATTTGTAATAAAAGGAACAATGACTTTAATTGTAGTGATACTGACAACAGCAATTATCACCTGAACAACAATATTGTCTCATTATGACAATTGACTGTATGCTAAACTCCGCCCCCAAGCTTTGTTTGTCCAATCATAGCTTAACAACCATAACTAGGCACAACAGGCCGGTAAAGCTTTTCTCCATATGCCAAAGAGATTGACATGTGGCTGTAGGAAGTGAAATACTCAGCATTTAAAGAGTTTAGAAGGTTGTGTCCTATTTTAGAATCAGCTTTTTAAAGACAAAAACACTATAAACCAAAGTTTGTATGTCTGCTCTAATGTCAGCTGCAATTGTGAGCATGTACGGCTAGCTAGTGCAACACCTACATAAGTAAACTAGCTTAACTTCTTGTAATATTGAAAGTTTTAAAATTGCTATATAAAATGTGATAATAATGATGATAATGATGTATAGTATACCTAAAAATTCCTAGTATGTCAAGAAGTCAAAAAAATTCCTAGTATGTCACCTGGAAACATTAGTAGTTAAACCAACTCATGGTGCTAATGTTGACGAGCTATCTAGTGAGAGCTGGTAAAATCTGATGGTTGTCAATTTGGCCGACAAAATCGCTGGTCAACACCTACTGTAGAAATGGGGAGCTTTGTCTGCTTCTGTCTGAAATCAAGGACCCCTTGTTTTGGAAATAAATAGGTTCTTAGAGTTGTAAATATGCCATCATTATTCTAAACTGAATACTTGATGTGCCAGGCGAGGATAGAAAGCTTCACTGGCGTAACTAATGGAGGCGGGGCTTAGAGAATGGTCGGTTACAGTAGTTGCTATAATAAAAGTGTTTTTGATTGCAGTTGTGATTTGAATTATTTGGTGATGGCTTTATTCATCAGAACAAATACTAAAGGCAAGTGTTCACAGGCAAGAAAAATATGTCCAAGCAGCATCTTGTGTGTATACTATAGTCAAACCTCTTCCAATTAATAACAGAAAGACACCAATGAGCATTAAAGAGCACAATGACAGAGCCAGAGTTATCAAATTTGCCATGAATGCCGATAATAGATATGTAGGCTCAGGAAAATGGTGCTTTAATAGAGTTTTTAACTGTAGATCTAGAATAGAAAATTGGACATACATTCTAATTGAATACCTGGTTGAAAATGCACCGAGCACACCGTTATAAATCATCTGGAATCAGTTTTCTCGAACTCCTCTCTCCCTCTCACCCACTTTACAAACACAGAGCAAGGCTTTTTCAGCCTCTGATAAGTGTTAATAAATTACCTGAATTTGAAAATTAATGGCTAGCCGCCTGCTTCAGGGAGATATCATTGTGTTTCATGAATATTTTGATTTTGTGATTAGATCAAAATGCGGTGAATTCCTAAACAGCCCCCGTGCCCAAGCTCCACTGATCATAAACTCTTCCCTTCTTAAAAAAAAAAAAAAAAAAATCCATTCCATGCAAATGTGCTGATATGGAATAATTAAAATGAGTTTTGCCAGTATTTTTTCCGCGGTAACATTTGCATGACTTTAGATCTCGCCCGACTGATCTGCTCCAAGCTGAGGAGGAAAAATGTATGTTTTTTTGTGCGGCTCCCCCCAAAATTTACCTTGCCAGGCGAGATAATGGCTTATATTGTGATGTTAAAGAGGCTTGTATTTACAAAAAGAAACAAAGGCGAGCCGGTTGCCAGTCCTGGAGGACATTGATTAGGCTCTTCCTGTCATTTCCTATTCACACACTGTATCAGTGGCATTCCAGCTCATCTGCTTTTGTGCGCGATAGGGATCAAATAGATTTCCACACATTGTCACAACGTTCACAGGTACGGGAATGTGAGGAGGGGGGAGCGTGAATAGCCGTGCAAACTTTGACTTAATAGCATATTCTTGCACTGTCTTTCTTTCCACACATGAAGTCTCTCGGTCTGTTTGCCTCTCTCTCTCTCTCTCTCTCTCTCTCTCTCTCTCTCTCTCTCTCTCTCTCTCTCTCTCTCTCTCACATCATTACTACTCATAAATATGAGAGCACATGCCCACAATCATATACCAAGACACACATAGACAGAAGGAGCATAATTAAATAATTTATCTCACATCTCTCGAAAAAACTAAAACAAAATAACAGTAGTATTACGCTCCTGCCACAACCAAAGCGTCATGTGCGGCATTCGTATTTTTGTTTGGATACATTTTTTTTTTTGTTTCTCTTTTTCTCTGCTGTTGGCACTTTTTTACGCTCTCTAGTTGGCACACAGGAATGTGTGTGGTGCAAGAAAACATATACTCCATGTGAAGTTGTGCGACTTCAGATCTTAGTTAGCCAAAGTGTGCTTTCAAAACATAGAGGGATGCTGGTGGCTGCATGTGTTTGTGTGTTTGTTTGTTTGTGTGTGAGGGGGGAGGTGTGTGTGTGTGTGTGTATGTGCATGCACACGAGTGTGTGTGTGCCCGGCAGCTGCACGGGGCCCCAGGGACGGGCCTGTGTAGATTGGGTCTCCTCAACCCACAGCTCATTAGTGGAGAGTGAAAGGAATCCACACAGATGGCTGTCAACGTTCAAAAAAGTCTGCATGCGTGAGACATGTCAATTGAGGTTTAAGTTCCTTCTGCTCATTCCTGTGACATTGCAGTATTCAAGCGATATTTGTTTATTCTACCCAAAAAGTACAAAAACACAGAAGCCTGGTGACATCTGAAAATGTGTTTTCTAATGAGCGCTCAGACTACTGAACAGGAGCCTGCACTTGTCATTCATCACCACAAATTACTCGCTCTAACTTGACATGTTTTCAGTGCTACAGATGACGGGCTTGTCTGTTCTGCAAACACAGAGAACGGTCCGCGTTTAAACTGGAAATGTGGCGTCGGAACAGTCCGGTGAGACGCCACAGAAAATCAATTAGATTGTTTACCTGTCAAAGTTGGAATGGAGGCCGCGCCACTGTAGCGGTCGCTCATCATTTTCACTCCAGCGCTGTCACCTGCTCTCCTCCTGTTATTCAATTAATGCAATTGAACACACAGTTGTGATACAGCAGGGGGTTTATTTGACCGTGCTGGCTCTCATAATATGGTTTACTGTAAACCATATGGAAACCTGCCCTTGAACCCCTATGAAAGCAAGAAGGTTTTAACTGGCGAGATAAAAGCACTTTACAATGTTAGATGTTTTCTGCTATGGCCATGGACCAGCAGCAAACACAAAATGCATACTGCTTCAAAGGAAACCCTGCACACTTTAACTCAAATATGCACTTGTAATTCAAATTAACCTGGCACGTGGCTGCATTCCAACATATCTGGTGCTGAAAAGGTTGGATATACATGTTTAGATGCGTCAGTGCTCTAATGTTCGGCATTAGCACAAACAGCGCTGTAGTGTTGCTTGAGGTTATAGTGAGTGAAACGTACAGTAGCTGCAGGAAACAATTAGATCTGTCATAAAATCTGCAGCCGGCAGCAGAAATTTATAACAGCTGTTTTTTGACAACAACTCACGTCAGGTACACAGAGAAAACCAATTTATAGAACAAACTATTTGCGGATTAGGTAGGACGTTTTTTTGCAAAAGTTGTCGAGGGAGAAGTTTACTTGCTCATTCACTGGAGTGTGGATTAAAAAGTTACTCTCGACCGGAGATGCCACTTTTCAGTAATTGTACATAACAGCAATCTGAACACCACTTGAGCTGACCTACTTCTGGGGCTCAGAAACTTTTTTATCCTGCAGCCAAGTCTAAAAATAACCCCCGTGGCCAGTTTTAGATTCATCTCAATGGTAACCCTGACAGTTTTACAGAGTGCCAGTGACAGAGTCCTGTTAAGCAGCAGCAGTCTGCAACAGCTTAGACGCTTGTCTGCCGCATCACTGGACTCTCCTTTCACTCCGCACCAATTCCTCCATTTGGAAAATGAGCGCGCAATTAAACGCCGTAAGTTTCAGCCAAAACATGCATTCTCAGTGCTTAATACATTGAGTACAATATTGCCACGTTATGCAACTAACTGGGAGGTCAATAACTTTCAACACACAAATCATAGTGGGTGCAACTCGACTGTGAACGCAAAATCTTTGCATTTCCTGGTTCGGCTTCGGTTGCTTATTGAGCTTTGTGCGAGAGATCAATGTGAAGTGGCTCCCCCTTTAATCATTCACTGCGAATAACAGTAAAAAAATATTCTGTGAACACAAATTGGTTTCATGTCCAAGCGAAAAATCACATGGAGGTTTTGTGTACTCCTTTCTATCCTTCCTTTTCTTGTTAATTTTTCTTTTCCTTTTTTTCGGCATTGTGCGGACATTCTCTCTCTCACTGTACGCATCGCTCCTTTAAGATGATTTGGAATTAGGGGGGGCTTTTCATACAGCACATATTATGTAGCTTGGTGGGACTCCATTAGCCTGAATCAAAGAGGACAGCAGCCTGCGTGGAGCCACACAATAATGTGGCAGCCTGTGTTTCAGCAAATAAATAACAAATCCGCCGCTTACTGTACCAGCCAATGCAAACTAACTAATTAAAAGATGAAAGGGGGGGTGGGGGGGGACGTCTTCCCAGCAGTTTTGATGATGCTTTTTTTTTTTTTTTTCATAGAATGGTAACACTGGAGTCTTGAATACTTGGCCAAAATGAGCGTGACGCTAATAAGGATCTAGAGCAGCTAACAGCGTTGATTTTTGGGGCGTACAAGGAGGTGCCCGACCATAATCTGCTGCTGCTGGAGAGAGCGCAATTAGGGCCAAAATGTTGTCCCCGAGCTGACACTGGCCTCTGGGAAGACAAAACTGGCGTCTTTTTTTTCCTCCGTTGAATCCATGGTCCCCCTTCCACTCACCACCTCCTCTCCTCCAGTGTTCCTCCTCTCCTCTCCGAGCATCTTGGGAGCGTTGAGCTCAGACAGCGGGATTAGTCAAGGATCCATCTTGAGACGCAGATAATGTTTTTTTGCGCGCAGACTCCCCTGCTCTCCGCTGGCTTCTGCTTCGCTGATTAGAACTCGAAACTCCACCAGAAATGGCTATTTGTTCTTAAGCTGTTTTTTTTTCTTTCTTTTTCTCTCCCCCTCCCTTTGTTGAGCTGTTTTTGTCAGCCATCCCTCTAATTCAGCGCTATAACGAGTCACAAGTAGGTCAGGACAATGCTGCAGCCTCCGAGCGGACTGACAGCAACATGGAAGAGCCACAGGGCTGTTTAAATATGCCCTCTGGTCTTTCCCTCTCGCACAGTCTAAACGGCTGAAAGTGGGTGGTGTTGCTCCAACTTTTCTTCCTCTACAACGCAAACCAATTTTAGGGATTGTTTGAGTAGCAGCGCCTTTACCTAACGCGAACAACTTTTTTTTCCAGCACTCTGAGTAGCATAAGTTCAGTGCACTGTTCGCCGATGGCGTCGGAGTAACACACACCTGAACAGTTGTGCACTTGTAGTTGAGGTAGTGTGTGTGTGTGTGTGTGTGTGTGTGTGTGTGTGTGTGTGTGTGTGTGTGTGTGTGTGTGTGTGTGTGTGTGTGTGTGTGTGTGTGTGTATACGCTCGCTGCCTCACCTGTCTGTCATCGTGAGTGACAGGGGAAGTGGGGGGGCGTTCAGGAGCCCAGCAGCTGGCTTCACACCTGCACAATCGCACACGCACTTCCATTTGGGGACCACGGCGCTCCCTCTATCTCTGTTGGCATGCAGTGACACTTTACAAATAATTCATTTGTTCACTCTTGTTTTGCCATTTCCTTCTGGCAATTTGTTGTTGAAATAAATTATATTTAAAACAGCAAAGATAGAAATACACCAGGGGAAAAGAAGCTAACACAGTCACATATGACTAGTGACTTGTCTCTGCACTTCGTCATGTGAAGTGCTTAAGTAGAGCAGTAAAGATAAATCGCACTACATACATTTAAAGAGGCAGGTTTTTAGCCTGTTTAGTCTCCACTTAAACTTTCTCAAGTATTTAAATCAAGCAAGTTGACATTTAAATATTAATAGTCTCCACTTGCGCACATGAAACAATTACATGTTTTGTGTGATTGTCAAGAGGGGTGAAAAAGAGCCTCAGTTTCCGACTACACACATTCACACATTCACACACACACAAATGCACATTCACAGCGCCGAGGCAGGGCCCGAGCAAATTTAATTTAGAGACATTCTCTCCTTCCCTCCACATCCTGGGCTTTTAAGACACTGAAGTGACTGTTCTCCGCCCGTGTAAAAGAACCCCATTATCAAAGCATTAAGATATGATTAAACTGACATTTTCTTAAGAAAACGAAAAGAGTTGGGAATAAAGGGAAGGAGAGAACTACATATTCCAGATCTTATCAGGAGGGTAGGGAGGCGGGGAGGGGGTGTACATACTGATCTTTGAAGGAGCTTATTACAGAGCAAGCTAAGAAGACAAGCACAGTGGTGTACTGATCAGAGGTATGCAAGCCAAATGCACCTGCTAGATTTCGCTATCATTCACAGAGTGTCAGTCAGTGTTGAGGCCCCTGACTGACGCTGGTGCAACCTGAACGCTTCTGGGGGCACGCTGCAAAAAATATCCAGCTTAAGAAGCCATGGCGTCCAGCACTGAGTCGGCAGAAGAGCTGATAACAGCCTCCCATTAGGAGGAAATCATTTCACTTGTTAACAATGTCGTTTTGAAGTATTGTCACTTTGTAGAAAACTGGCAAATGCCAGTCGTGACTGTGGAATTATAAGGTAGAAGCAGTGTGAGTGCTTTTTATACACAGAATTTTCACATCATGGAAAGCAGAACTGATAAGTTGTCTTATATTTGGTCAAAATCTTCAATGTTCTCTAAATGTATGACATCATTATTATCCCATTTGTAATGGGGTTATCTGTAAGTGGATTTTTGATTTAAGCTTCTAATTCTTCTAATTTCTGCTTGAAAGTATAAAGTCCTTGCTTTCGACAAAATGCTGATTTTGTTGAACAAAGTAGACGGCTTAGTGAAACCCTGTTTTTATACATAAAACCCACACATTACTTACAGATGGGAGTTATACAATATCTACATATCTATATATAATGAAACATTTTCACCGACGATCAAAATCAATAAGTTCTACAAACAATACAATTAGGGATGCCAAATTTTTTCTGTACCAAATAAGGGACAGTGATGCGCCACCTTTTGTACGGTGCACGTTGCCTCGGCGGTGTGGGTATAGTGTTGTGGGAATATTCTTTAGTCTACAGCTTGACTAAAACTGTATCATTATGTAAGCTTATGTGGTTGAACCTCAAAATACATTCAATGATCAAAGGAATCATAATTTAAGATGTAAGAGTGCCACCTGGTTGACGTAGTAAAGTAGCACTCAATATAAGGGGTCAATTTAGACCAATGTCGGGGCCTGGATAATACGGGACAGTTGGTAACCCTAAAAACAATTCAAAACAATTCAAAACATTATAAAAAGTTTCACCACCAATGATATTTTTCGCTTTGGTCAGCTGCCATTCTGTCACGAAGTTATTCGAAGTTATCTCAGAACATGAGATAGTAGTATTGACATTAATTCACTGAAAATAACGTTTAATATAATATAATTATTGCTAACAAACAACAGTGCAGTGTAGCCTGCTGTATATGAGCAAGCTGTCTTTCTTAGGTGGTGGCCAATGGTACAAATTAGCTTTTCAACAAGTTCAAACAAGATGACTCATCTAGTTGGCATGTGTATCAGTGTCACTGTTTTCAATAAAATCATTGATTTGAGGTTTCAAAACTTTGAACTACATTTCATCAGCTCCTTTAACTCCAGACTCGGAGCAGTGAGATGACACAGTATAGAAGCATTTGATTTGTCCTCCTGTGTAGATCCAGAGGACTGATTGGTGTTTTGCGTTTGAGCCTTATAGAGCCAAGTTTGGGAATTACTTTGGAGGTAGCACCTTTCCTTTTTTCAACATAATTAAAATCTGTCAGAGCTACCGTTGAGCCCACACTGACACTAAGTGACAGAAATATTATTATACTTTTGGCAAAACAAAAAAGCCCAAATAGAAGTTCAAACGCAAGTTAATGATGTGCTAATAGCTCTGCTAATTATAGCTCCACAGGTTTTATGTAGAAATGAAACGTTTTAGAAACGTATATCTCCCTTCAACCTCTCCGGGTAACTAGTATCATTATTACACAACGTTTAATTATGACTAACTCGAAATCTACAAAACAGACTGAAAGTGAAGAAAATCTAAAACCATTGCATGAGAGTCTTAAAGAGCACAGTTGTAGGAGCTGGACGATGCTACGCTAGGATTGAACAGTCTGCATTTAATGGGCAAGACTTAGTGATAGGACAATTGCAGTGTAAATAACTGAATTTTTACAACACACAGTGTCTTCATCACTCTGATATTGTCAAGAAAGGATTATTTGTATTACAAACCTGTGAGCTTGTCATCCTTACTGCCAAAGCTGTCACTTTATGTTATTAAAAATGGGATTTTAAAATCAAGACTACACTAAATGACTTGTTAAGATGGATATTTTTTGCAGTGCTGACCAGGGAGTGAAAGAAGCACCCCCTTCTATTTGTCTTTCATCGTCCCCACAGACAAAATAAAGCCTACAGTAGATACGGAGCTTGGGGGTGGTGTGCACGAATGTCAGGATTTTCTTCTGAGGCTCCCAACTGAAGCCGAGGTATGCTCAGCATGTGATGTGAAATCTGTGTAATTTTTTGAAAGGCATCACATAATCAGGAGGAGTCAAAAGCTTTCTGGCAGTAATTGCCTTTTGGCCACAGACAGGATGTACAACACTTTGCAATCTCTCCCTGCAGAGATTTCTAACAAATAAACCCAAGGATGAACTGTTCTGTTTCTGCTACTGAAATTTGCAGTTGTCTCTCTGTATTTAAATATTAACCAAGTCACTGTGCTGTGGATTTCAAAGCACAATTTAACTAATAAGCCATTTGCCATGCATCATCTTCTTAAGTCCAGAATGAAGCCAGGAAGAAAGGCTTTTAAAAGAACCATGTTACACCAAGTTATTTATGGGCAAAGTTTTGAGTGGATTTGACTGGCTCGATAACATTTGTGTTTTCAGATGGAGGAGGCTGGAAATGGAATCTTTATGTACTGTACATCCATACGCTTGATGTGGAGCCGGCTGCCATGTTGCGCGAGGAAAACAAGCAATATACTGTCAAAAGATCTGAACCGAGATATAACAGAGACATTTTGATTTATAGTCTGATCAGCTCTCTTCTGCGTGAGCCGCATGATACACTCTCACTCACTCTCCTTTTAATTATCACATCTCTTTCCTCTCTCAGAGCCCACTTCCTATTTTTTTGTTGTTCTTTCACACAACCTTTATTTTTTATTTTTTTCTCATTGCTTTAACGTTTTTTCGTTTTTTGCCGTACCACACCCCACCTCTTTAACCCAGCTGATGCTCTCATCAGGGGTCTGGTTGGAGATGTATCGTCATCCAAACATTGGGACAGTAAGTAATTAAAAGGAATCAGTGGGCAACATAACATAAAGCAAAAGACCCCCTTCCCCTCCACAGAATATCTCTCCTCTGTTGTCAACCCTTTCTCCCACAAAATGACCTTCCCCATTCAAACCAAACTACACTCTCAATTACGTTTTGAGTGAAACATATTTTATACTGGATTACGGTTGCATTTTGAAAAGTTTTAAATTGAAACAAAACAAAAACTTAAAATAACTTCTTGGTTAGGTTTAGGCATTAAATCATAAATTATGTTTGGGAAACAAAACTACTACTTGGTTATGTTAAGGCAGCAAATGTACTTTTATCTCATGTGAAAAGCCCCACCTGTTTTTTTTTTTTTACCCGTCCACCTCTTCCCTACACAGATTTACGTGGACTCATTTAAACTTATTTATGAAAAGTCAAAAGCAAACGCAATTTATACAAAAATACATTTCCCTCAAAACGAAATTCACAATGGAGTTTCGTTGTATGGTAACGTAATTTTTAAAGATACAGGGCTTTCCTTGTTTCACGTTTTGATGGGAAGGGAGGGGGGGAAGGGGGGGGGGGGTGGATGGATAAAATGTGCATCGGTATGTTGAGTGGCTCGACGTGTAGCGTTGTTGCTGATTTCCACATCTTCACTCAACACACTCCTGCTGAGTTAATAATCCTGACCTCTGCTTAATTAAAATAACAGACCATCCTCCACTGAGGAAAAAAAAGAAGCAGTTTGAGAATTATTCTAACTAATCACTAATTAAGATTTAGCACAAAAAAGAAAACAACAAGAAACCTGTTAAGGAAGATGTATCTATTTTTAGAGCTTGTTCCGAGGAAAGAGCAGCTGCGTGTGGACACTCAGTCTTCAACCAAAGAGGAGCTACAGTTCCTCTTGAGGGAGCAGTGTTACTGCTGCTCCAGTAAACTAAGAGAAATGGAGTCAAACTGGTGCTGTACGACAATTAGCATAACTGTGGCGCAGAAACAAATCCCTTAAAACGAACCAACCCGACAAGAAAATAATCACATTTACAAGTGCTTATTTAGGATCTGAGGGTAATGCACCCTTTTTCTGAAGACGGAGTCTCAGCGTTGCTTCCTTAATTGCTCATTTTGTAGTGTTTGCTCTTTTGACTGAGTGAGGTGAACGGGGCCAGAAACACAGTCACAACAAAATGATTGTGCTGTAATAACTGCGTCTTCTCTCTAGTCTCCAATCTTGGCCCCTGCTGCCGTGAGGGCTGTAATTCTGCAGCAAGGAGCGTTAAGAGGATATCATTATCATGTGTTCTCCGAGTAAGCTGCAGTTTTTTGGTTAAATATAGTAACGTTTTTTTTTTTTTGTTTGTTTCCTCTCCTTTTCAGTTTTGCATTAAAGCTGGGTCAAGCCGACCCCTCCCATGGCGATTCTTTTCAAACGGAGCTGCCAAAGCGCCTCCTCTGCCACAAATGTAGCCAATATCGATGCCATGCTCAAAAAAACTGATTGAAAAGAGACTTACATGTTTCAAAGCATGCTGGGAGCTGGGGGCCAGGCGGAAGCCCAAAGTATTAAAGCTGAGATAGTCACCAGTATGCTATAAAAAGGCAACATATGCCCACAATTCCGACAGTGCACCAATCAGTGCATGCTGTGATTCTGAAGATTTAAATATATATATGGAAATATTTTTTACAAATTTTAGATGTGCCTTTATTTTGTAAAAATACATGTTTCATTTGTGCAGATAAAAAAAAATTAATAAACACACTACAGTCATATTTCTTTAACATTTTTAAAGTGCTGCAATATTAAGCTACACTGACTAAAAAATAAATGAGGGTCAGTTGCAATGACATTTTGAGACTTTTGTTGTTTTCTTTTGAAAGAAGCTTTCACATTTCTATCACTGATCTGATTTAATTGTCCTTGTCATTCCTTTCAGTCTCCAAAACCTCACAGGTAAATGGGTCACAGCATCTCTGAAAGCATTTTTATTTCAAATTAAACCGACTTTGAAGAAGACAGCATAGCTGGTAAAAGAGTAAAGGACGTGACACTGCTGACTTAGGTTAATTAACGAATGTGATTTTTATGAATCCCATTTTATTCTCTGCAATTCAAATATCTCTTCTGAAAGTATCAACAGCAGATTTGTGAAAAAGAGATTTTTAATTAGTGTAAGCGAATGAGTAAGAAGTGTCTTGATTTTTTCCGCTGATATCTGTAGTTTATCAGAAGATGATAAAAGAAGCCCCCCGCCCTATTCATCCAAATCCCCAAAGAGTCCCATTGTTATCTCAATATACTGTTAGTCTCTAAATCTGAGCGCATAATAGAAAATTCTGCGGTGAAGTGTGGAGCTGCGCACCACGTTTGCATATTTATTCAGCTGTCATATCTATCTGAGCCGATCATCAGAGGAGATAAACTAAAGAGATGAGGGAATAATGGCTGCCGAACGACCGAAGCGCGTTCCTGAAAAACACCAGGAACTGGGTAAACAAAAAAAATGCACTCTACAAAAGCCACGCGATCAGAAAAAATGAGCTGCAGTTAATGATGATGATGATGATGATGATGATGATAATGATGATGAAGATGCTGAGGATAAAATCTGAACGAAGGAAAGTTTCTAAAGGGGGCAACCATGCAAACGAGGCGATGTTGCAAACTTTTTTTACCAACATTAGAGAGAAAACGTGGACTTTATTTTATTCCTCCCCTTGTTTTTCCCAAAACATGACAGAGAGCATGCATTATTTACTCTTTTATGTCCAACACTGACCTGCCTGCCTGCACCAGCTAAGCCTCGTTAGAATTTATTCCTGCATAGATGCAATGAGAATGCCTTAAACACTGGGCAACCTTTGTGGGAAAATGTTCCTGAAAAGAACACGGCCCCTGACATTTAGTGAAAGAAACCTCTAAGGTCAAGCTGTTGATACCTCTTGCGAAGAACCAAATTAAACATTATGAAGTCGGGTGAAGAGACACAGAAAATGTTCCCTTTGATTCACACTATTTACATGCATGTATCACTTTTTAAAACAGGGTGCACCTTGTTTTGCACTTCTCGAAAACGATAACCTTTTTTTTACGTCGCCACTGAGACACTTAATAGATGTTCACCTACAAGTGAGGGTATCATCGTGTCCCTTGTGTCGTCCGTCCCTCAATGCATATGTACGCCCGCTCAATGGGGACAGTATAGGACAGTTAATTGAACAATATCCAGGAAGTGACAAGAGGACAACTAGAAGAATCTCTGCTCAATGGTGCCATCTAGTGTCTCTTTGGGGACGACCCTGCAGAGCTCCTCACACACAGTACAGTAAGAGCTCTCCCCTGCTGCTGCTGCTAATGCTGAGGAAGTTTGGATAACAATTATCTGTTGTATTTGCATTAATGTGATTGCTTTGTCTGCAGACTCATCTGACTGCAATTATAAAGAGTAGCATTAAAACACTAATTAATTAACTCAATTGTGGGTAGATTGATTAATTCTAAACAAACATGAGATCGCAGCAAGCAAATGAGCTCTGGAGTGCCGATGCATCTGGGAGTGCTGCTGCAGAAGACATTTTGATTATCTGCAGACACATGTAGTTGCAAATCTTTTAATTAACACAAATAGATAGTGGGAGCCGGAGTCGGTTGTGCGACTACCCTGCTCGTTACACTTGTAATCATAATTTGGTCAGTTTTTAAAAAGAATGAGGGTGTGAATGTGGACTGTGTTTTTATTTTTTTTGAGACAGTGATGGAGAGGCAGTGCAATTATTCCAAAGTTGTGAGCAAGTACATGTGAGGGATGCGCGCCTGTACAGTGTGTGTGTGTGTGTGTGTGTGTGTGTGTGTGTGTGTGTGTGTGTGTGTGTGTGTGTGTGCATGTAACAAAATGGGTCTTGACATCGAAAGTCATCACACAAAAAAAGAGATAATCAAATCATGATCAAAACAAAACAGATGGTCACATAAATCATCCATTCACATGTTGGACTGGTGCCTCTGTTGCAGAACAATGAATCACTGCCTATCAATGCTAGAATCAAAACATAAGGGCTGTTATGAATACAAAAAGCATCTTATTATTACATCCCAACACATATCAAAATGTGGACACGTTCGGCATTACCTCGGACATTTTGTTCGATTGTTTTTGTTAGAGATCTGTGAAATTTTGAAGCTTAATCATGAGAAATACACAATTTTCAAGACACAATTAAACAGGATTTCATTCTGATTCTCATGACTTTTCTCAAACGTTTCCCTTCTGTCAGAGATTTCTCCCAGATTTCAGATTTTTGGAATATTCCCTTTTTTCCAGCGTGAATACATGCATGCACCTCCTGTATCCATACAAATCCTGAACTCCTGAGCTAGATTTAAAGGGAGCAGTCAGTCAGAGCTCCCTTTTCTCGGTGTGCTGTCAGCATCTGCACATGCAGAAAAGCCTAATCAGAGAGATACCAGTAAAGTGCATGTAATACTTTAGAGATTTAATGCAGTTTTTAATTGGATAGAGGCCCATTATTTTTCAATACAGAAGGGGCACTGAGGCACATAAAGCTCTTGAATATTTTTGCAAATCGTGTTCAACAGCATAATGATTAACCATGGCACTAAATTTGCCTCCAAAATGAAAAGCAAACTTCATGCAAGGCGTAATTTAATTGTTTCCCTTCACATTTTCTGCCTCCCATTGTTGGAAGCTTAACATTTTTAGAGTCTGCTTAACAGCTGCCTTGTGATGCTTGAGCTGCAACAATGTGACTGACAAATGTTTTGAAGTAGCTGCAGACTTCTCTACTGTCTTCGTGGGCAAAGTGTCAGGGAATCTGACATCACTTTGTGTCGCATTTGAAGCCTTATTACATGGTTGTTTATTTTTCTTATTTAGGGCTGCAAATTGCCACTAAGTACGTCATTCAGTAGATGCCATATATGACACGTAACAATGTATTCTGATTTTTGTTTAACATAATCTATTCATTCTCTGAAACCATTCACAATATTACATAAAAATCTGAGATCCATTCAAATAACCATATATTCCAAAACTACACCACACTTTAATTTACTTAATTTCCTTTCAACATTTATCACCATATTAGATCATAAAAAAATCTTGTTTTCTTTATTTTCATATACCAACAAATCAAATACCGGTAATTGTGTTGAGCATTTTCTGTTCTGTGCAATACAAATGTTTCAGCAGACAGAACTACAGGTCACATTTCCATTTCAACCTGAGGAGAACACTGCCATCTGGGCTGCAATTAGTGGTAATGCAATTCCTGAACCATTCGTTTGTGTGCATGAATATTCAGAATCAGGACCCCTAATCAGGTCATTCGCTCACACGTAACGTACTTAACATGTGCTGCTGAGACAAACACAAGGATAGAAGGATTAACAGATTGCTAAATATATAAAGATATAAAAAAGGAAAAAATGATTTTTTATAAATAGGAAAGGTTATAATGCAGTGGCTATACACACACACACACACACACACACACACACACACACACACACACACACACACACACACACACACACACACACACACATATATATATGATGCAAGTCTGATTGGTTCATGTGTGCACAACGAGTGGAGGAGCAGTGCAAACCGTAGAACACTAGACTGTATGAATTTAAAGCGATACAACAAATTAAATACAGACACACACTCTTTGTGGATAACCTGCATTGTGCATAAAACAATTTGATGTGAACAGCTGGCTATACATGTCTGCTAAATGAATCAGCGGTTATTGTTTGGAAACTGTCGTAACACATTCACATGGATGACTGAATTGCTCATCAGTGTGTTGTGCCCTGTGGATTAACTGTTTTTAGGAGGCTGTAGTCTCTCGTAGTGAATGCCAGGGAAGATCAAATACATTGTGGCCTGGGTGGGAGGGGTGGGCGGGTGGTCTGTGCTGAACTTCCCCCTGCCTGTTTTACTGAGTCGACAAAGTATCAAACGCTCCTGTGGCTGGCGGGTTGAACTTCCCTCTGCTGGCACAGGAAGCTCATCTTCTGCTGGGCTTATTATATGATGGCCTCCCACTTCAGGCGCTGAAAGATTGTGGATCCCAGAAAAGCGGAAGCCTTAGTTCAGACCGACTCCAGTGTGCCAGGTGTGGATGGAGAGGCGAGGGTGGGGCTGTCCCCTGAAGTCCACCATTGTCCCCAAAATTGTGAGCATGGTTAGATTCAGGTTTTAATGATTGGACCAGCAGGCCAGTTGTTGCATATCCATTAGTCAATTAGCACTGAGTATGACAGAAGGGGTTCCCAGAGGTGTAGTCGTCGGTGTAAAGGGAGCAGAGGAGCACTTCACCTGCTGCTTCCTGTGTGCAGGGCGGTTGGTGTTCAGAGGACAGGTGGAGACCGGTGGGCTAAACTGAGTGAGCTCAGCATGGATGTTTGGGTCGTTATTGGTCGTGTAGCGAGTTGCAGCAAGTAAAGTGTGTTTGTAGGCTCATAAAACCTTACAGTAATGCCGGTCATCTGATTTTCCATACAGCTCATCTTAACTCATTAAATTTCCTTTTTCAGTGTGTCCCTTTGCATGCTTGTAAAGACGTGTATTATTTGCATTTTTTTTTCTTTCATCCAGTTTGATTAATAAAGGAAATAAAGTGAAAATAGAATTTTTTGCATGAGAAAAATAAAGGACAAGCAGGTCTGACAAGATTGGGATTTAAAATAAATCTAACTAGATAAGAGATGAACAGAGGACAAACGTTTCATTTCCTACAAAACCCTCCTCTTAACAACAAGAAACAGCTATGGAAATGCCAAAACGACAGATTTATAATCTGGCCTTTTTCTCCTTTTCAGATTATTTGTATCTCTAACACACATTTTACTGTAGCCACAGTGTGATGTGTGAAGTTTAAGCACAAACGCGGTAAACAAGCCTCTTTGTGCCTGAGCACAGCGTGCTGATAATCTGCCTGAGCATTATCTTATGTCACTTTTTTGTGCATGCTATGCCCTTCTAATGCCAGAGTTTTACCTTGTCAACGCTCTGAGCTGCGCTCGCTGAATTTGAATGCAGTCGAGAGAGAAACTGACATCTGTGTTGGTTTTGTAATGCAGGTTGAGGAAATAAAAATGATAACAACAGCCTTCGTCTAAATCCAGCGGAATGGCAACTTTCCTCATTCAGCAGCACAGAGACTTTTGAGGAGATGCCATTGCTGCCTCATTGGTTTTTCACTCCCTCTGATTACTCCTCTCATCTTATGTAAATCCTCTTAAGTCACATGTTATTGTTTATTGCAACTGTGAAGGTTAGGTGTTCCTAAGCCCTGTGCGCTCGCTTATCTCACCAGCGCATGCATCTTTGTCTCTCCAATGTGTCTTGTTTCCGTAATACACTAATGGATGAGAAAAGTTGTCTGGACTGATGCGGCGCCGACAACCAATCCACTGCAGTAAAATGCTAATCTCTCCCAGTGGCTAACAACTCTTCATGAAAGAGAGGCAGTTGCATGCTCCAGGGATATCACAGCATTATCAGAAGCCTGCTGAATTTGGGGATTTTTTTTATTCACAGTGAATACAAACAATTCATAAACACACAGTCACTTTTTTTTGTCCAGTCAGCTTTCCCTGCATATGAATTTTGGCACTAAACTTTTGTTTTCACAGGCTTTCTGAATGATGACCGGTCCAAGATTCTGATATGAATATGTGAAAAGTACCACAGTAGTATGGAGTGATAGACCTTTTTAAAGGAGCATAGCCATTATTAATGTTATCAGTTTTGCCTGTGTTTTTCCTGATATAAAGTCATGATATGGTGTCTAAAAATGTCTGTTGTCAAATAGTCTAAAGAGGTGGATGGAGACAAGCCAAAATGTATTAGCAATCAGAAAAGAAAGCATAACTGAGGTGACATCCCTGTTTTTTCCCTTAATTCTCTAATCCCTGTACAGTGACTCTAGCTGGATAAGAATAGGGCCTAACAGTCAGAGGGTGTCTTGTTTTTTAGGTTCAGGCTTCTTTGACCATGGTCTACAATGACTTTAAGACAGCAGGTAGTGAAAACGACACTTCCACTGGAGGACAATTTAAGAGACTATGACTACAACATGTTCAGATAAAGCATTGTTAAAAGTTAAAAGGCAACAATTCTTAATTACATACCATGGGATGGCTTAGTATTTGGTTTACATTCCACATCATTACTTCCACAATAATTAGAAAATTAGAGTGACAGCCTCCACCAACCAGTCCAAAAGCAGTCTGTCCGAAATGTCATCATCTCATATTTTTTACCTTATTAGACATTTGTTTGAAATGGTCATAATAAGCGTATGAATTCTTGAGCTATGGCCAAAAACGTAAGGTCACAGCGGCATTGACCTTTTAACCTTTGACCGACACATTTTAATCAATTCACCCTTGAGTCCAATATGTATATACATATATGTAATTCATATATAACCCATGTTATTGTGAGCCAAGAGGGGCAGGGGTGTCGCTGAGGAGGCCAGGTGAAGACGTATATAAGTGACAAAGTCCACATTGGGAGGACATTGGGGTGGATGGAAAGGTCAACAAATATAGGACTTTAACCCAGTAGACTGCTGTTCATGTCCTGTGTGAAACAAAAGTCTATGTGACTTGGCCTTAAAATTATTTTGTAAGATAACATACTAACCGTTAAATGAACATACGTTGAATTTATCTTCCTGCCAGTATAAAGCAGTACACTGATCAGGTGCAGTAACGTGACCTGAGGTCAGTTTTGACCTCTATAGATTTTGGAATGTCTATGATAAGGATACTGAAACCAGTAGTCTTTCAGGGTTGAAGCTTTCAAAAGCTTATATCTTGAAAATGCCCTATCTTCATACAGAGGGCTAATCACTCAGCTGCCAGAAATGTATTGCATTATACTGAGAGGTGCCTCTGTTATTTCAATTTCAAAGCCCTCAGAGGGCTTTACAATCTGTACAGCATATGACATTCTCTGTCCTTGGACCCTCGCATCAGATATGGAAAAACTCCCCGAAAAAAAACTTTAACTTGGGGAAAAAAGGAAGAATCGTCAGGGGGAACAACTGAGGAGTATTCAGAGTAGTAACCGCAGTAGTATCAGTAATAATAGAATAAATAATAATTGAAAAATGATTACTAGTAATAATAACATCAGCAGTGGATTTAATAGAATGCTAATGATAATTAAAGCACTCATCCTAATAGAGATGTGACTAATAATAATAATAGTAGCAGTGGGTGTCAGGGCCACGGCAGCAGCTCCGGTCCAAGAATAACCACTATCCATTGAAACCTGCGAGGCAAGAAAGCACAGCAACTCCCAGGAAGAAGCCAAGTTAGCAAAATGCATTAATGGGACATTTATGCATACAGATAGAGAGGGAGAGGAACTCAGTGTATCATAGGAGGTCCACCGGTAGTCATATATGAGCGTATCTATGGGCTGGTCCAAGGCAAACCTGAGCCAGCCCTAAGCGTTTTCAAAGGGGAAAGTATTAAGCCTACTCTTAAATGTGGTGAGTGTGTCTGCCTCCCGGTCTTAAACCGGAAACTTGTTCCACAGGAGAGGAGCTTGATAACTAAATGCTCTGGCTCTAGAAACCAACAGTAACCCTGCAATATGGGAGTGCAGTACTCTAGTGGAGTATTAGAGTACTATGAGCTCCATAAGATATGATGGTGCCTGACCATTTAGGGCTTTGTAAGTGAAGATAAAGGACATTTACAGGGAGCCAGTACAGAGAATCTATTAGCGGAGTAATCTGATCTCTTTCCTTAGTTTTTGTCAGTAAACTTGCTGCAGCATTCTGGATCAACTGAAGAGTCTTAAGAGATTTATAACCTGATAATAAGGATTTTCTTGCAATGTTACATAGGTGAAAACAGCAGTCCTTGAAGTCTGTTGCACGTGGGAGTTAAAAGATATATCCTGATCAAAGATAACGCCCGGATTATTCACAGTGGAATGGAGGCCAGGGCAATGCCATCTAGAGTTACTATATCATCACATTTAGGAGGTATTCAAAGCCAAGTACAATAACTTAACATCAGAAAGTTGCCAGACATCCAGGTTTTTACGTCCTTAAGGCTTGCTTGCGTCTGGCTTGATCGATAGATGTAAGTGGGTATCATCTGCATAACAATAAAAGTTTATGGACTGCCTAAGGGAAGCATATATAGGGTGAATAGAATTGGTCCAAGCACAGAACCTTGTGGAACTTTTGGAGGAATCATCATTTACACGTACAAACTGTGATTGATCCGATAAATAGGAATAATACCAGCTTAGATCGGCTGCTTCTAGCCTACCCTCAATGATATACATAAAATAAACTCTAAGACAGATCGGACAAAAACTGAACATTATAACCACCACGAGGACTGTTGTATGAGACTGCGTTAGTTTAAGCTAGCAGGGTAAACAATTTTGACTAACTTAGTACTTAGATTGTCTTGTTAGTTTACAGGGGATGGGCGTTTTACTTCTACTGCAACCCTGACCTTTGACACACGCATATAAGCACTATTATATTTTATATCTTTCTAGACAATCTGCATTCCCTGGGTAGAAAAAAAACTAACTATGTGAATAAGTCTAAGTGTGTTTTGTGTCTGACAGAGTCATGTTTTATAGGGCTTTCTACACAACACAACGCTCACACTTCTTTTATTTAGCTCCGCACTAGTTAACTAAAATTCTGTGCATTCTAAATACCCTTACTAGCATACTATTAGTATGCCAGAAAAAGACGCAATACATACTAGGATGCCCATACTGCACCCGGTCACATTTTGCAGCATGCAAGCCAGCCTGCTTTTCTGGTTATTATGACCAACAATCCTATGTGCAGCAGATAGCAAGAGGGTCAAAGTTCAAGATGCAATGTCATGAGCAGGGGCGCCGAAAAGGGGGGGGTAAAGGAGACGGATTCTAGGGGCCCATGATGGAGGGGGCCCAGAGAGGCCCCTAATGATGATGAAATTATAATACAGAAAAAATAATGACACTAAGTTGATGATGTCAAATGATAGTCAAAAATACCATTAAAATGCATAATTGTATGTAAAATAGCATCAAAAATTTTTGCCGCTGTGTTGGGGGCCCTGTAAAGATTCTTTTCATGGGGCCCAAAATCCCTAGCGGCGCCCTGGTCATGAGTAAGTAGTATGTCCCAAATGAATGAATACTGTATGCTAAAGTAGGCTACATATTCTGTAAGGGCAGCTGCAGTATGTACAAAAAACGTTCAAAAAAGAAAAAGTAAATGATTCTATGAGGGCGAAGTCTAACAGAGGAGAATGATCGAACCACCGCAAATGCTGCCGGACTTTGTAACTGACCTTCTGATCGCCCCTCGCTGCACAGTGCACAAACACACGAGTGTCAGATCATCCGAGCTGCTCTGCTCTCGCTTCTGTTCAGTTTTCACAAACTCTGGATTTGTTTCTATCCTTTTTTTTTTTTTTTTTTTTTTTTTTTTTAAACACTCTCTCTGTTGTGCACAGCGGGGATGGCCGAGCCCAGCAGGATCTTGATTAAAGGAGGTAAAGTTGTGAATGAAGACTGCTCCGTGATCAGCGACGTCTACATCGAAAACGGTAAAATAGTGGAGGTCGGACTGAATCTGCAGATCCCGGAGGGAGTGCGCGTCATCGATGCCACCGACAAACTGGTGCTGCCGGGCGGCATCGACACGCACACGCACATGGAGCTGATGTTCATGGGCACCAAGGCTGTGGACGACTTCTATATCGGAACCAAGGTGAGCATATTTTAATTGACATGGCATCGAATAGATGAGGAAAAAAGAAAGGGTTTAATCACACCTTCAGGTGCGTCAAAGTAGACGTAGACAAACGGAGTAACGGCGGAAATTAAGCGGTGCTGCCTTCACAATAAACCGCTGCACAAACGTGCACTACCTATTAGTTTTATGTCTCATAATTTATTTATGCCAATATATATTTATTTGTATATTTGTATCTTGCAAAGCACGAACCACTGATAATAACAGTAGCAATAGCTGTCATAGGCGTCATATGCATCTAGTATTATAATCAGCTTTAATTGCCTGCTTGTGTCACATCCACTGAGTACACTTCGGAGTTTAAATTATTGCATTATATATATATATATATATATATATATATATATATATATATATATATATATATATATATATATATATATATATATATATACGTATAAGTACAAAGTATTTTCATCAAAATATTTCAAACAGAAAAAGACCCATTCAGCATAATGACCCATTTCAGAATACTGTCTATCATAATATTGGGTTATAATTATTGATCCATTATCATGGTCATCACTTTAGTATTGTAGCTGGTAACTAATTAATACACCCCAGGGATTAATTCATTCTTAGTTTACATCATACTGAATTTTTGTTCAGTATATTTTGTTTTGTCAATCTGGATTTGCAAATTGAATTACATTGCAACTAAAGTTGTCAAGTAAATAGAGTGGAGAGCAATATTCACATCTGAATTGAACGGTAGAGGTATGAGGTAGTAGAAAATGGAGATACCTCAAAATAGTTCTGCACAGTACTAGTAAATTCGCTTAACTACTTTTCACCACTGCATAACACAAGATCCTGATTAGCGAATAATTTTTCCAATTTGCTGTCACCCATAGTTAACAGCTTAATGACATGTACTGATGCACCACAGGTGTAGGATTCATTGTGGTATTGGCAACCATTTGCATTTTCTTTGAATTGTATAAAGTATTTAAAAGGAGTTAATGCAAATTTATTTCATTTTGCTATACTGCTGTATTTAGCTTCGATTTGATGTGCATGTTGTTGTTTTATTTTGAAGGTTGTGATCAGAAGTGTATTTTGAACTTGTCTGACTTAACTTAAATTAATTTGCAACTAAGGACAGGGTGCCTACACATAATCTGTAAATTGTGGATTTTTTGGGGGGGAATAATGAACCATAAGCACAAATTCAGTGTTGCTTTACTCCAGAGTTCCTCATGTTTATGTTATTTTGTGCACCTTGCAAAGTACAGTTTAATATTCTGCTTAACAAGTGAATAATAATACATCAAATACAAATTAGTAGTTTGTGTCAGTTTGTATTAGTAGTATGACAATAATAAATATTATAGTTCAGGTGTGAAGGCGACATGAAGCAGCTTACAGAGGAACAAAGACGCCAGAGTCTCTGTCTGAACGCATCAGTCACAGCACTGCATGATGTCATGATGTGGCAAAGGGAAACAGTGTGTAGCAGTATATTCTCACTAGCACTGAGTGAACAACTCATTAAACTGCAGACTTAATAACAGCATACATTCTTAATCAAAGCCTAAGCTTCACATTGGCAGTGTGTGTTTCACAGGGCTACAAAATGATAATCTTTAACTTGAATTCTTGTTTTAATGTGTGTGCTTCACCAGGCCGCCCTAGCAGGAGGGACAACAATGATCATGGACTTTGTCATCCCCCATAGGGGCAAGTCTCTCCTGGAGGCCTACGACTCCTGGCGAAAGACAGCTGACCCCAAAGTTTGCTGCGACTACTCGCTGCATGTCGCTGTGACATGGTGGAGCGACGAGGTGAATGACAAGATCATTGTTAATAGATACGGAAAAAAAAATCCCAATCCCAAATAAAATCGTACCTATATATATATAAATATATATACCCTCCAGGTCAAAAAAGAGATGCAGACGATCACCAAAGAGAAGGGGGTCAATTCCTTTAAGATGTTTATGGCCTATAAAGATGTGTTCATGCTGGAGGACTCTGAGCTGTACGCTGCCTTCTCCCAGTGCAAGGAGGTCGGAGCCATAGCTCAGGTGCATGCCGAGAATGGAGACCTGATCGCAGAGGTTAGTATAGTGTGAGCTAATGTGATAACCTTTTTATCAATTAAAGTGAATTAATTGAAACTGACATTAAGAAAGATGTAACTTGTATTGAAGAGCTGCTAAAGTGTTTGTTTGTTTGTTTCCCTTTTTTGTTAATGTATGTCATTTCCACTCTCCCTGCTAAATAATGTATTTTATAGTGAACATACTGTGTTAATAAGGAGTGTAACAAATACTCAAGCCACTCAACACGTTTCACATTCACCCCTTTATGAAAGTAATTTGACCAGTAATCTGAACAAAATCAGTCCTGATCACCCTACAGCTAGAGAAATACACATGCTGCACTCTTTTTAATGAGGATAAGCGTGGTTAATAGGGTATACAGATAATTACTATGTGTAAACGCACCACAGCCCTGACACAATGATGGGTTAATGTTTAATGGTTCATGATTAACCCTGATTGTAGTGTCCTCATGCAGAGATCCTGCTAAGTGTGCTAGGAGAACAGATATTGTGGCAGTAATGGTAGTAGAAAGTTCAAAAACAATCATTCATGAAGATACGTTACGTGTTGACTCAGTGTTTACCTGCATGTTCCAGACCGTTCAAGGTCCAATGGCACTGTCTGTCGTTGCAATGAGAGCAAACCAAAGCTGGTAATGGAAAGCAATGTGATGTAATACCAAAAGCAACTTTTGCCCAGTCCATATTCCACTGCAGAAAATGTTTAACCAGGAGAATTCAGGATTTTCCCAAGAATAGGTCTTTTTCCATCACAGATAGTTTAATAAGTCACATCCGGTAAAGCACCATGCACATCACATCGAAGATAAATACAGCATTATAACAAAATGAAATCAAATTTTGCATTAACTCCTTTTAAATACTTGTAAATAAATAATTCAAAAAATATGCAAATAGTTGCCAATACCACAAATGAATCCTACACCTGTGGTGCATCAGTACATGTTAACTATGAGTGACAGCAAATCGGATAAATTCTTAGATAGTCAGGATATTGTGTTTTGCAGTGGTGGAAAGTAATTAGCAAATTAGATGTGCCGGTCAAAATGGCCAATCTTAAATGTTTTCCTCAAATGTCATGACAACAATTCACCACTAGGAAGCAGCAAATGCAAGAAAGAGTGAAACGTGTGGATCTCTTGTGGTGTAGTTAGCATGAATTTGTGTTATTTACCGAAATGATCTGTTCTTTGACCACTTCACAAAAAAACTGCTTGATTGCCCATGAGCTTTTCTAACTTCATGAGAATTGCTTGTAAGAATGATTTTTGAACTGATGACATATTTCAGAAGTCTGCCACAGAAAATATTGTATTACTTTTGTTTGGGTTCTCCAGATGTAAGACATGGTTAAATACAGTGGATTTTAATATTCTCTATTTCTGTTATTACTGCTGACAGTACTTTTAATACAGCACACTTCCAAATGCCTTATAGATATTTAGATTTTTTCAAATTGTTTTAGTTTTAAATCAATTTGTTCATGAAAGGCCTATGTTGGACTCTATAAAAAATATTAGGTCTAACAGACCCTAAACATTAATAATGTCACTATTTAGGATAACATACTCATACTGTTCATTTCTTTGTCGGTGAATAATTTTATTTTATTATTGTCAAACTAAATTAATATATATTTGTCCATACATAGCACATTTAACATATAAAACATGTAATATTCCCTTTATTATTGCTTGTTGTCATTTCTGTATTTGATCACTTTGGCAAATCTGCAAACCCAGTTTGTGACTAAAGAAAGGGCCATCAATTTAATATCTCTCTACATATTATTATTATTTTTTTTTAAAAGGACAGAAGAAAAGGGAAAAAAATATTAAATTGATTTTACCATCATTTACACATTGGGAACAACTAGGACGGTCATTTTAAAACATGGGTTAACATGTTTTAAAGGAGCGCTCTGAGTTGTTAGTTCATATTTTCACATACTCCTTACTATATTAGCACAAGTACACTTGTGTTAGTTCTAGGGCTCTCCCTTTCTGCTTGGTCAGATACTGTGCTGTTGTTATCCTTCCATCTCCAATAACCTTTATGCCGCCTTGTTGTCTCCGTCCCCGCTGGGACTCGGCAGGGGGCTAAGAAGATGCGGGCTCTGGGCATCACGGGTCCAGAGGGCCATGAGATGTGTCGGCCGGAGGAGGTGGAGGCCGAGGCCACCCAGCGAGCCATCACCATCGCCCACGCTGTCAACTGCCCGCTGTATGTGGTCCATGTCATGAGCAAATCTGCTGCAAAGGTGGTGTCTAACGCACGCAGAGATGGTGAGTGTGGGTTTGCTGATGATGAAATAGGGCGAGGTTGAGAGGTGGTGGCCTTTTTTAAAAGCCAGAACCAATATCAGTGTTCATATTTGGTTTTAAAATTGAATGTCTTAAAAAAAAAACATAAAAAGTAAAATATTTGATGATATTTGGGATTTTTCAGGTCACGGTGGAAAGGCCTATGAAACAGAATAGAAATTCTAAACCTGAGATACGCTACCTATGTAAACTAACTTTTTGTCTTCTTCAGCAGGTGTTTTTTCTCTGATGTCATCATGTGACCTCTAAAACAGAATAAAGAGAAACGCTGTGTTGTTTTTGTCCCCTCTCTACAGGGCGTGTGGTGTTCGGGGAGCCTATTGCAGCTGGACTGGGCACCGACGGCACTCACTGCTGGCATAAAGACTGGGCCCATGCTGCCGGCTTCGTCATGGGTCCTCCCCTCAGACCTGACCCCAGCACCCCTGGGTACCTCATGGACCTACTGGCCAAGTAGGTGGAACTGACAGTTTAGTGACATCAGCAGTGTCATCACAGATTAGTGCGCATTGTAATTTAGCGTCTGTGTTTTGGAGCAATTGTTGTTTGTGTTTGAGTAAAGACGGGTGCTGCAGCTGATATTGCAACGTAAAAACCAAGATAGAATTTACAATTCACAAATGGACATAGTTGAATATTAACAAGTATGGCTGTTATGTATTTGTTCTTTATGTTTTATTCACTCATTAGTTATTCCCGCATACGTATTTTTATCCATCAAATGTGCCAGTGATGATCTCAGTGTGACGGGGACGGACAACTGCACCTTCTCTGTGTGCCAGAAGGCTCTCGGCAAAGACGACTTCACCAAGATCCCAAACGGAGTGAACGGAGTGGAGGACAGGATGTCTGTCATCTGGGAGAAAGGAGTGGTGTGTCCTTATGATATGAATGCACTCATTCTGACATTGTTCAACACTGACACTTAAGTTTGAAACAGCAGATGTGATGTGGCAGTGGGCTGATTAAAAGATACATACATTTAGGCACAGTATCACTTTAAATCATAAGGCTCCAACGAGGGCCCTTTTACTTATTTTATTTTCACGTTTATTGTACATTTTTAACCCCTAGTGGACTATCGTCATCAGATTTAATGCTTTGTTAAGAATGTATACTCTTTTAACACTAATAATCCTACTTTTTCTCATTTTAGTTGAACTGAAACATCAAGTATTTCTGTATATTCTTCATTATAAAAGAAAAGGCAGTGAAAATGTGGAGCTGCAGATTGCTGCACAAAGCCCACGTTGCATTTTCTCACAGTTGTTGTGAAGCCCGGCCACCCCAAGGCCGCTGAAAAGATTTGCCACATTCCACAGTGCTTACAAATCACACAGGAGATGATATTTTGGCAGAAGCGAGCTGCTTGCTGCTGCAGTTAAGCACTGACCTTTAGCCTGCTAATTCTGTATTTTGTTGTCATCCACCGTGTGGCCCCTTTCACTCGAACCGGCTCCTTTGTGCGTTTCCTCCCCTCAGCACAGCGGCAAAATGGACGAGAATCGATTTGTAGCCGTCACCAGCAGCAACGCAGCAAAAATCTTCAACTTCTACCCGCAGAAAGGCCGCATCGCCAAGAACTCGGACGCCGACGTGGTTATATGGGACCCTAAGATGACAAGGTGAGGACCCGACTCCTAGCCATCAAGCACTGTGGGGGGAAAGCTTTTGAAATGGAGCAGGAAAAGGGACACGGTGTGTGTTTACAGTTTCAAATGTGCTTGACTCCAATGCACAATTCAGAATGCTCTCTTATCTCCTCAGTATGAAGTGAAACATTTCTTCCAGTGCTATCTGCAGCTTCTGCAGATGCAGACCTCAGATGGTGGCAGACTTGAAATAGCTTCTCCAGGGTGTCAAGCATTGGGTTGAATAAGACAAAGTTTATAAAGCATGCATGCTATAGATACAGGCAACTAAATAGGGAAGCGATGTATCTTTCATCTTGTGCCACCTCAACACACACACACACACACACACACACACACACACACACACACACACACACACACACACACACACACACACACACACACACACACACACACACACACACACACACACACACACACCAGCCACATAAGCCAATTGTGCTCTATCCAGAAGTCAGGGAATGTCATCACTTATCTACAGCTGTGACACAATTTACATATGAATCACATTCATCAGTCAGAAAAAAAACCCCAAGACTGTCGGTATGATTCATTCAGTTCCATGTTTTATTGGGGGGGGGGTTTGGAAGGATTTTAACACTTGCTTAAGCTAGATACGCACAGCATCAGTGGGATGATGCTGATGGTTCATGGTGTGGATCTTAAAGATGATGAATATTTCACGTGGGAGCTAAACCAATTTTCATAGTAGAGAACACGCAGCATTAAGGCTATTTTTAGTAAGGAGCTCAGAATATCACAGGCTGCGTATAAAAAACTGATCATGTGATTGTTTCTTTTCAATTTCTTATTATTTGATCCACATACAGAGCGGAGGAAAGTATGCTTTCCTGCAGAGCACATGATGCACAGATGCATGCTACAGAGGACAGTTTGCATTCCAGTAGCTCGTGTAGTGTAGCACACTAGGTCTTATATAACCCAGAATGGCACTGCGCTGCTCTGTTTGCTGCAGAATCTGGGCTCAGCCCCTGGGGGAAGTCACTAACAGCAGATGTGTATTGGAGAAGAACACATTACATACTGGTGTAATTTGCTGTATAGTAATTCACTGGTAACAAAAAAATCTCATGTGAGACCTACACAATTCCTGCTCTGGAGGAGTTCACAGTTTTTCGGTCATCTCGGGCCCGTCGTCCTCGGAAGTCACCTGCTCGCATGTTTGCGTCTTCTGTCTTTAGCGCGTGTCCTTTTTAAGCATGACAGCGCCTCATGTTTGAGCGCCGCTGCCGTGAATTCATCTGTGAAACTTCGTAATGAATTGCCCTGGGCTCGAGTGTTGCTCCATAACATCCGGGACCAGAGGCCACAAACGGTTGCGTAACTAGAAACGCCTTGGAAGTTCAGTCATTGGCCTTTGTGTGTCTCATAATTGGTGCTACTTGGATAATGAGGACACATCTTGTATTTGTCAGTGCACACAAGGCCTGGTGTCTGGCTCTACAAATCAAAGGGAAATATGTGAATGGGGGGGAAGGCGGGCTCACTGAAAAAAAAAAGGAAACTGTCATTCAATGTCTTTCATGGAACTGGCTGAGTCAGAGTTATTTCCCTGTTCCCTGCTGATTTACTCTTTTCATTCAGATCTGATGATTTATTTGTCAGACATTATCAATCTGTACAGTGCGGAGCATTTGATTATTTTAATATGAAGCGTTTTAATCGACCTTCCGTCTAAGAGATTTATTATTTTCCAGAAAGCCCTTCCACCATCCTAATGAGGAGGTTCATTAAGTTACTGCTACTATAAGTAACTGCATGCAGTGATGGAAGGTTCTGTACTAGTGATGAATACACAGAGAAATATCAACTGACTCTGCAGCACCACAGAGACTTTTTGTGTCTTTTAGCTCGTTTTTTGGGGCGGTTTTACGGCCAGTAAAGCTGCAGTTTTTGTTCCCTCACTGCTTTTTGCATGACAATGTGTATCTGGTGGATTTGTGGTTACTATTTGCGAACACATTGAAATGTGGATGGGTAAAAGTACATGCAGCATGATAATACAAAAATAAAGTACAAATACAAAAAAACGCTATTTGGTCACATTCACGATGGTTACATGAGTACATGTGGTCGGAGAGGGATCCTAGCAGTAATATAGTGTAGTTGAAGTCAATGTTTTAAATAATGAGTTTTACATTAATCTTGAATAAAGCCTGCCTTGCATACATTTACCATGAGTGCTTTTAGATAAATCATTTACATAATTGAAATAATTTCTGCCAATAAGCTCTATGGCAGCAATGCTAAATGTGTTTGGGTGCCTGTCTTGCATATCTTCATCAAAACTCATGTCTTTTAAACTTCCCATTCCAGCCTTTTTAGAGACGAGCGCAGCACATGAGCAAAAGTTTTTAATAATGAAATATTTTGCATTTCGCTGGAAAGTGAAGAGAGTGAGTTGCAGTAACTTGATGCTGTGTATGAGTACATCTTGGCAGATTAGAACAGAATGCGTTATGCATTTGATAAATACATTTCTTATTTCTTATTCTAAATTTAATGTAGTTGTATCTTTGTGTCTTGGCAGGAGGATATCAGCCAAGACCCACCACCAGGCCGTGGACTACAACATCTTTGAGGGCATGGAGTGCCATGGTGTCCCTGTTGTCACAATCTCCAGAGGCAAAGTGGTCTATGAGGATGGGCAGCTAAAGGTGTCAGCAGGACATGGCAAATTCATCCACAGGAAGCCCTTCTCTGAATTGGTTTACAAAAGAATCCGGCAAAGGGATCAGGTCAGTCAAGCCTAACGACTTTCATCAGTAGAAAAATAATACCCCAGCTACTAAAACGTAAAAGTCTGTGTCTGTGCTAATACAACCATAAAAACACACTGTATACTACCTGCTCAGAAACAAACAGCAGAGAGACAAAGTTGACTTGCTGGTGAACGTAGTGGAGCATTTAGCTCTTTAGGTGCCACACATTTCCTTCAGAAGTTGGTGGAGACCAAAAACAGAGCTGAAACAGAGTAACTTCTGGACTTGCTTTTGCCAGAAGTTAACCTGGTATTAAAGAGAGTAAATTCCTATAGACCCCTATCTTAAAATGGATAACTTTACAGCAGGAATTAACATGTTTACAGCCTGATACTAGAAGCCGTTTTGGTCTCTATAACTTATATCTCTGTTAGTGATAACTGCAGGGGCGTGAATTTTTATATAACTCACCTGTTTAAATCATATAAAGGCTTAAAGTTAGGCATAATTCAGAACTTCGCCGCTTTGAGTGACAGGTGGGTACCTTACCAAGTCACTCGCTGCTGGCTGTCTCCTCTGAAGCCTCCCACTCTGAGCTTCGTAAGGGCTCTTCGGAAACCTCTTCAGAAGACATCATGTGGACCACGTCCTTAAGCTAAGCTAACCGCTTTTTCCCAGAAGCGTCACATTTAACTCACAGACATGAAAGTGGTATCAACCTCCTCAACTAACTCCCTTTGCTTTTAAGGGACTACTGAATGAGGGAGTGATTTCAACACTGCATAACTAATAGCTAGGCTAAATATATTTGATGACAATGTTGATTCATTCTTACTTGTTCATAATTTGAGCATCATAAAGGAAACAATGAAGACACTGAAAGACTGCTTGTGTGTAAAACATCTTTCAGGGAGGTCTGGAATTCTGATTTATGTTGAATTTAATGCAAGCAGATCCTGATTAGTTACTGTACGCAAAGGTCACTTAACCTTCCTCTCTTTGTATTTGGCCTGCAGGTGGGGCAACCTACAGCTGTGATCAGAAAGCCCTATGAAGGCAAAGTCATCTCTGTATGAACAACTGGCCCAAAACATGAAAGGCAAGACTTCTCTGCAAGTCCTACATACATTATGCAGCCAAATCACTGTGAGGAGTAAAGGCGGCGAAGTTGATGTTTAGGTCAACAACATTAAGGTGAATGTTCTGTTGGCAGATAATACCTCTAATTTTTTATATTTGTTCAACTGTGTGAGGTTTGGAGGTCAGCTGTGCTCAGCACACAGTTTGGTAGAACCCGCTGTGCTGCTGAAAATGATATGTTCTCTAACATACATTATGCAATCAAGTAATTAACTGCAAGGAATGATAATAGGGCTTATGCGTGATTTCATGGTTACAAAAAGTGTTGTGATTTGAAAAAAAGGATCTTTCATCACTTTAAAGTTTTTACATAATTGTGTCATCATTTTTAAAAACTGGCTTTAGTTGTGAATTCAGTTGCATAATTCTTCTTTTACTGGGCTTTTTTTGTTGAAATTTCTCCATTTTGTCTTAATGTTTGTTGCCATTGGTAACCCAAAAGCATCTTTCCCTTTGATATACTATTCATTAAAATGACAAGATTTACTTCACTGACCCAGATTGACTCTGCATTTGCATATTCAGCAGGATCGCACATTATCACATGCACTCTAACTATGCCCATGTATGGACTGCATTCATTCCTTCCCATGGTACAAAAAAAAGGTCTGCGGCTGTCACCGAGCATCATGTGGCAGCTTCCTATTGGGCTGGCATGCTGGCGTGGTTTTTTGCCACAGGGCCAGTTGAGACATAATGTGAGCTTATCATGTAGCCACACGGGTCAGTGGCAGCGTGTGAGTCACAGAAGGCCTACTCATCCTTGAGCTGTACCACTTCCTTCCTCTTGTCTCTCTGACGGTGGAAGTGGTGGTGTGGGATTGTACAGTGGAGACCAAGTATATCTGAAAATGTGCACTACTGGAGTTCAAAGGAGAAAAAAAATATAAGTTTTGACCGGAATAGGTCATTGCCTTATTTTTTATTTTTTTATTAAATTAGGCCACACATGAGATAGAGAATGCACTTTTGTGTTTTTACATCACAGTATGCTCTGCAATCTTTGGTATGATCATCAACAGCCTTTTGAGTGTGCAGACTGAAAACAATGTTATTTTTATTTTTTTACCAATTCCTAAATCGCTGGCCTTCATCCTGATAATACATTGTGATATAATTTCCATAAACTGCAGAGTAGTTTCACCAAGCATGCACATGGTATCACTCATGGTCTGACCGCAGTCACAATTAACTGATATAACTGCTTGTATAACAGCAATGGAAATGTGGAAACTGTGAAGGTATTGTAAATTAAAACATTGTACAGTAACATTGCAGGAACACTCAAAAATAGACTCCTGTAAATGATTCTGTTGCCCTGATGCACACTGGGAGGTTCCTCCTACACATCTATGTCATGATACTGCAATGTAAGCTATTTTTTTTTAAGATTTTCACTGCCAATTTGATTAGAGCAACAATGTGTAAAGAATAAATTAACAAAATATTTTAGAAACAATGGAAAGAGAAATATATATACAACTAACACCTGCGAGATGTTAATGAACAGTGACAAGCTGTAAGTAGAAAGAGGACAGTGCTGTTCACTGCACATGTAGGGGACATCTGTCTTAGACTATGTAAGCAAATATCGCTGTTCTACTCTCTGCAGGGGAACATTACATACAGAGGTAAAATATAGAAGACTGCCACTGTGGTTTAGGTCATTAGAAGCTGTTTTTTGCTTTATACATTATGTAAGACAGACAATGTAGAGCGCTTGTGAATAATTATTGGAACAAATATAATCACAAATCCATGATTGTTAACTAGACAAAATCGTTAATTAAACTTGCAAAGTCAAATGAAACACACAACTGATGAGCCTCAAACAGGCCTATATCTAATTGGGATTTAATGAGTTGTTCATATATTATTCATATATTTGATTGGTTGGCTTTGCTGTGGTATCGATCCTAAATGTATACAGTATGTCCTTTTATCTCAGGATCATACTACACACAGCGATAGATTCATCATAGAATAGTGTTATCTGCCTTGTTATGTAATGAACATGATGTAATGTCTGACAAAGAAATTTACATTTCTAGTTCCTGAGTGCTCATTAGAGATAAACTGAATTAAATTATAACCTCTGTAATTGATGGGCAATTAATAATGATAAAGGGTTACAAAGCATCTATTAACCATTCTCCATGGTTACCAGTGTTGTCAGTTGGCAGATTTGCCAGTTATGTCATATAATGTAAGTCAATCAACTACCACAGCATGCTGAATAACAATGGTACTGTACAGGTAGAGTCAGGTAATGGAGTACAGTGATTGAGCAACACATATTTAATGTTTTAATATTCCATGGAATATAAATAAGTATCTGAAAAAACCCAACATTTACATACACTCACACTAATATAATGTAAAAAATATCAGAAAGGACAAGTTTGAAGTCCCTCACTTGCTTTTCAGTACATTCGTTGCATAGTGCCGGAAACCAGTCTTCCCTAGTTCAGAGTTGGTATTAAGAACGTTTAAAGCTATCCTACTATGTGATCTGATGATATAGTTGATCATTTTACAAACAGGATATCTCCATAATCCATTGTTTTTGGTATAGTTGATTTCATAATATACTGTATCTATTAGATTTACATTATTTGTATAGATCAGAGTGTGAACATCAAACTTGCCCTCGAATGCTTTGGAGCTAAGAACGAGTATTAAATAAAATAAAATAAACATTGCAATGTTCAGTCGGAAGATAAATATAATTTATGCATAAATAGCAGACGTTATATTATTGATCCATGCGGGAAACTTTTATCAACCACCTGGGATATGATTAAAAACCATCTACGACAACAGTCTGAGCTCAACCTGAAACATTTGATTTCAATAATCAAAAAAAAAGGAAAGCAGCTTATTTAACTGATTATTATACTGTAATCAACAGCATCAGAAAGCCTTGAACAGATCTACAAACAGTGCAGCACATTGTTGCAGGTGCAGCAGTCATTGGACCAGGTCTTCACCCTGACTGCTGTAGCTTAAGGACATTATTTAGAGAGAGAGGCACAGCGAGAGTTGACCAGTGATTCTCTGACAGACAGGAGAGCTTAAGATATAAACTGGTAGTGTTAAGTCACAAGTGTCATTGCCTTTGTTGTATGAGGTAAAAGTTGATTTTAAAAGTCATAATGATCATCAAGGTGTAGAATCCTTTGTTCAAAGTTGTCCTCATGTTTGCGTATATGCTTTCTTATCATAGAATAGAAAAAACATGCAGCCGTGCCTTACACGATACTTTGTCGATCCCCTTTTGGCTTGAAGAGCAGCGGACACCAGAAATGTGGCTGAAAAGAGAAGACAAATCACCCTTAAGCATTATACAAAGAGATTTACAAACTCCACCAGCGATAGACTGTAATGAATACCTTGAAATAGAGTGATGTGAGGCTGCAGTTGTCTTTCTTCCTCCTTCTTTTGCATCTCTTCCTCAGGATTTTGGCATGCAGGTATTCCACCCTCTCCTCCGCGGCGCTGGGGAAGAATCGCTCGCAGACCATCAGCCTGAGCTGGGCCACTTTGGCAGCCATCAGAGCCATGATGAACAAGGTGAGCAGGATGGCAGCCAGAGGCACTACAGAGTTATAGAGCAGCAGCTTGGGTTTAGGAAGACATTTCTTCTCAAACAGGGTCACAGAGTAGGAGAAGTCTTTTTCATGGTTTTCCTCAGCAAACGGTATGCCTATTAATGTCGCTATCCCCTGAGAAGACAAGTGAATTCATAGTCAGCGACTGTCAGACTGGAACAAATACTGTAAATCCAGAAACGAATCAGAAGTTCCTTCACAAACATACTTACTTTGATGCTCATTAATAACGGGACGTGGAAGGGTTCCAGCTCTGATAACTTTCTTGTCACAATATCCACAAAGTAGTACAATAAGGCATCCACAGTTATGAATATGACCCAAGTTACAAAATGGGAGACAACTGGGACACCAAATTTCAGCATTGCTCTCCCCTCTCTGGTGGTGGGACGGGCCGAGGAGACGCCGGTGTACAGCTTCTCTTCCTCTGGCGTGAGGGGGAGGACATGGGGCTTTCCTTCCTTCTTCCTCTTCTCATCAAAACTAACAAATTTGCTGCTCATGAACCGGTTTTGGTATTTGGCGTCACCGCAGTATTTTTTGACATGCAGCGCTATGAACAGCATGAGCACGAGGAAGCTTATGGCAGGAAACATCTTATCGGTCACAGAGGAGACTGTACTCATGAGGGACTGGACGTACTTCACAGTGTCATTTAGCTTCTGCTCTGCTTCGCTGAGTTGCCACCTGAATTTTTCTGATTCCAGTCTGGGTGACACCTTGAGCTGGGAGTCCAGGTTCACCACGCCTAAGTCCGTAACACCCTTGAGCATGCTTCCCAGCCACTTCAACATCTTAACATAGTTACTGAACGGAGCGGCGATGGCTGCTTTCTTGGCCTTTAGGTTGCAAATCATGCTCCGGACGAGGCCTGTGGTGTTCTCCAAGGTGTTGCGGATATTTCTAAGAACCACCAAACTGGTCCCAGCGGTCAAGAGCAGGTTCCGACTCTTCTTCATGAAAATGGAGATCACAAATAAAGTTCCCAAGCACCTTACTCTCTTTGATAGAAAGAGGGCAACTGTCAGTAGGGCCTCAACGCAGAGGGCAATCCCTCCGGCTACTGCCAGCTCATAGTTCAGGGTGAAGAGGAGGTACAGGAGGAGCAGGGAGCTGAGCAGGAGGCTGGAGAAGCTACATGTGAGGAGGAGGATGAGAGTTCTCCGAACGCCATCCCTGTTACCAGTTGTAAAAACATCCACAGCCAGATAACCAATATCCTCGAGGCTCCGTTTTATTGCAACCAATGGGAATAGCATCCTGGACATTGAGGTAGATTGTGAGTGTGGGAAACCAACACTAGAGTACAACAGCCACACTGAAAAAAAATAGAGGTTACATGAACAGTTACTTGAAGCAGATATATAACATTTAATGTTCAACTATATGGCTTAACCTTTCTGTCCAAATTCAAATCTGAAAATATATATTTAATGTGAAAATGCTGTACATATGAACATACATGTAATGAAATCATTAAGTACATACCTGCTGTGTAGAGCCTGGCATCTATTCTTGTACATGTAGTTTGCAGGCTCCTTATATACGACTAAAACAGGAACTGTTCGGCCTCTTCAAACCGCAGCCATTCGTCAGTCATCCCTATTTTTTAACCAAAAGCAGAAACAAACTGAGGGGCTAATATGTGGCCAAATTTGGACAGTGTGTGAGAATTACTTGTGCTTTTGTATTTTATTGAAGATTGCAAGGCTGCATTCCACTAATGCATGGATAGGTTCAGAATACTTGCTGTATATGTACCTTAAAGAAACAGTTCATGCCTGTATTGCTATTATTCAAAATAGATTGTGTTGGTGTGAGTTGCATCATTTTTGAGATAAATTGGCTTTAGAGATGTCTGCCTTCTCCCCAATATAATGGGACTATATGGCAGTCTGCTTGTGGTGCTTAAACGCCCAAAAAAGAACAGTCCCTGTGATTGGGACCTTAATATTGTGTGTTTAAAAAGTCAAAGTACATTATGTCATAAAAACATGTCCCAATATATTATTTTCCTGTTCGGCTTTTAACCACATGCTGGCTCCCTCAGTTGTCACTCAATCATCAGAGCTTCGTTTTGTATTAGTAGCAGTTGTTGTTACTGTAAAAGGCACACATGTATGTGATGAGAGTTCTAATATCCTCCTTGTCTTCTTTTCTCCCCAGATGAGTTTTCCTTTTGGGATCTAAAAGGAGGATGAAGAATTTTTTCACTTACTTCATCCACATGTTTATATACTGTTTGAATGTACTTAAAGGGGTCAGGAAAAAAATTCTCGGATGGAACATGCATTAGCTAGGCGGGGGAGCCAGGATGTGATCCTTTCACTTGCTGTAGTTAGAGCACCAAGAATGTGGAACGCTCTACCTTTTGAGATCAGACTTGCTTGAATTTGATTCTATTGTTTTATCTACTGTTTTTTTTCTTCTTAAAAGTACTTTGTAACCTTGTTAAGAAAAGTGCCATATAAATAAAGTTCATTGTTATTATTATTGCTGCAACATGGGCTCCTATTCCTGGTTCCTATTGTTGCTAATAGTGCACGTAAAGCAGTTTGGCAGATTTGCTACAGTTGATGTGTTATTTTTGGTTCCTTTGAGTTCGAATAAACGTACTACGTGTCTCTTTGCCACTATTTACACCTCTGCCCTCCCTGACCCTGAATCCTTCTCTCTCCTATCCCCCGATACTGCTATTGATCTTCTCCTCTCCACCCTTTCCTCCTCTTTGGACAACCTCTGTCCCTTCACCTCCAGGCCTGCACGGCCAACTCCTCCTGCCCCATGGCTGTCGGACTCAGTGCGTACTGATAGACGGAGCCTAAGAGCAGCTGAGCGTAAATGGAGAACAGGCAAACTCCCGGAGGACCTTCTTAACTTCCAATCTCTCCTTTCCACTTTTTCCTCCTCTCTAGCTACTGCTAAAGCGGCTTTTTTCCGCTCTAAAATCCTAACCTCTGCTTCCAATCCTAAAAAACTCTTTGAAACTTTCTCTTCACTCCTCCAACCCCCACCCCCTCCTCCTACTTCCTCCCTTCTCCCTGATGATTTCGCCAACTTCTTTGACAAGAAGGTAAACGATATCAGATCCTCCTTCTCTCAGCCCCCTCTCCCTGTCCACCCTCTCCCTCTCTACCCTCTCCAGCTCTTCCCCCTCAGCTCCCCCTTCCCTCTCCACACCCCATCTTACCCTATTTTGCTCCCCTCTCCCCTAACGAGGTCCTCGACCTTGTTACACCTAACCGCCCCACCACATGCTCCCTTGACCCGATCCCTCCCCTCTTCTTCAGTCTATTGCGACTGAATTCCTTCCTTTCCTCACCCACCTCATCAACACATCTCTGGTCTCGGGATGCTTTCCCTCGGCTTTCAAGACTGCCAGAGTCACCCCCCTTCTGAAAAAACCATCACTTGACCCCTCTGATGTCAAGAACTTCAGACCGGTTTCTCTTCTACCCTTTCTATCCAAAACACTTGAACGCGCTGTCTCTAAACAACTGTCTTCCTACCTCCACCAGAACAACCTCTTGGACCCCCACCAGTCCGGGTTCAAGGTGGGTCACTCGTCAGAGACAGCCCTCCTTGCGGTGACAGAGTCGCTTCACGCCGCGAGAGCGAACTCTCTCTCCTCTGTCCTGATTCTCCTGGACCTGTCAGCGGCGTTTGACACGGTGAACCACCAGATCCTCCTCTCCACCCTCGAGGGGATGGGCGTCTCAGGCTCTGCACTCTCCCTGTTTGCATCCTACCTGACAGGTCGATCCTACCAGGTGACATGGAGGGGGCCGTGTCGGAACCACGCATGCTGACTACGGGGTTCCACAAGGTTCAGTTCTGGGCCCCCTTCTCTTCTCGCTCTACACAACATCTCTGGGTTCTGTTATTCGCTCGCATGACTTCTCTTACCATTGTTATGCCGATGACACCCAGCTGGTCTTGTCATTTCCTCCCGGTGACACCCAAGTGGCTGACATCTCGAAGTGGATGGCGACACACCACCTGAAGCTCAACCTGGACAAAACCGAGCTACTGTTCCTCCCGGGGAAGGGTTGCCCGCACCGAGACCTGTCCATCACCATTGATGATGCCGTGGTGACGCCAACTCGGACTGTGAGGAATCTGGGTGTGACCCTGGACGACCAACTGTCGTTCTCAGCAAACATTGCATCGGTCACACGCTCCTGCAGATTCCTCCTCTACAACATCAGGAGGATTCGCCCCTTCCTCAGAGACGGCGCAGGTGCTCATCCAGGCTCTGGTCATCTCCCACCTGGACTACTGCAACTCACTACTTGCCGGAGCCCCGGCGTCGGCCATCAGACCTCTGGAGCTTGTCCAGAAAGCTGCAGCATGTCTGGTGTTCAATCGCCCCAAGTTCTCCCACACAACTTCCCTTCTCCGTTCTCTACACTGGCTCCCTGTAAGAGCTCGCATCCAGTTTAAGACTCTGGTGCTAGCCTACAGGGCAGTGAAAGGAACAGCTCCTTCCTATCTCCAGGCCTTGGTCAAGCCCTACACCCCCGCCCGACCACTTCGCTCTGCTGCCACGGGGCGACTGGTTGCCCCGTCGCTCAGAGGTCCCTGTGGCCGATCGACCCGGTCACAGCATTTTTCTGTCCTGGCCCCTCAGTGGTGGAATGAACTCCCTGACGTCAGGACAGCAGAGTCGCTACCCATCTTTAGGCGCAGGCTGAAAACTCACCTCTTCAAGAAGTACTACCCTGAGCCTTCCTCGTAGCACTTATTGCATTCGTAATAGTTTGTTGCACTTATTGTATTCGTATCAGTTTGTTGCACTTATTGTATTCGTATCAGTTCGTTGCACTTATTGTATTCGTATTCGTTTATTGCACTTATCCTATTCGTATTAGTTTGTAGCACTTATTGTATTCGTATTAGTCTGTTGCAATTATTGTTTTCGTAGTAATTTGTTCCTGCACTATACTTTTGCTCTGGTTTATGCTTTAAGATGATTGTTTAAGAAAGGAGATGCACTTATGACTTCTGGTGACTAGTAGTTCTCTTGAATACCAATGTTGAATACACTTCCTGTAAGTCGCTTTGGATAAAAGCGTCTGCTAAATGACTGTAATGTAATGTAATGTAATGTAATGTAAGGGGAATTTACTCATCAATAAACCAAAGCTGCATGTCTTTGCACTGTGGGAGGAAGCTATAGAACCCGGAGAAAACCCATGCTGACACAGGGAGAACATGCAAACTCTACAAACCCATCAAACCCAGGCACCTCTTCAAGGTGACAGTTCTAGCCACAACACAATGTAATGTTTTTATGACAAATTATAAAAAATGTTATGGCATACTATACTATGATTATTTTTAAGGAATACAAAAGTATTACATTTTTTTTAAATATTCATCCCATATTGTAGTATGATATTCTATGATTGTTAATAGCATACTATAATATTTGTATTACAATTATGACACTTTCTTCATAGCATATTATAGTATTACTTTATATATTTTAGTGGCACTGCTCAGATGATACCAATGGTTCAGAAACAGGGGTGAAGTCCTAGTAGATCTCCAGCACTTTGAAGAAAGACAGATCCACAAACTCTCCACTGTTGCTTTTGGATAGTGTGTTATTATTTGAAATAAATGCAGAGACATCAAACAGCCATTATTAGTACATATCTTACTTTCACATAGTTAATAATCTCTCACCTTAATCCCTCTGTCACTGTTCTCTGCTTTGACTCTGCCGACATCACAGTCATTTTCTCTACCCGCCGGTTTACACCCTGTTTAAAGCAAGATTTAGAAATGATAAGATGAGTGAATATAATATGTTGTGTGTGTAGTTTTTTGAATTACAATTAAATTATCTTAAAAATGACCAAGTTCATTGTTTGTGCCACTGCTGCTAAACCCTCTGTACAGCTGAGAACTGGGGAACCACTGGGAGTAATGTGCTAACTGGAGTAGGAAAAGAACACAGTGGGTGCTTTTCAATATGCTAACATGTTTCCTCGATTCCTTTCCTCGCCGGACCATATAAACATCTATGTATCTATTAGTTACATTTTGTTTTACGCAGTTAAGAAATCAATGATAAAGTCAACCCTGGTGTTGCTTACACATTAATGAATGATCCCAGTCACTTCCACACGGTAAAATCTACAGCTTATTAATTAAACTATAGTATAGTATCAGTTCACAGCCCTCGGCTGATACCCAAAGCCCTAGAATAGCTACCGGTATTGATCGGAAAAATTGGATTGGTGCATCCCTAGCCATGATGCAACAGCTCCTTGCCCGACCTGTAAGAAAAGGAATCAAAACAAATTACTTACATTCGGTTTGATTTGTATTGATTCTATTAGGGTGAAACATCGCATTGATAATATTGTTCTATTTTAAGGAGTAAATAAGAAAGCATATTATCATCTCTAGATCTTTTTTATAATTACAACATCTTTTATAGACCGATATAAATTATTTTCCTTTGATACTGTATGAAAGATGAACAAGAACTCATAAGCAGCAGTAACAAAACAAACAACAGTGAACATGATTAAGCGAACGGTAACAGAAACGTTAGCTATGAGTTTACCAGATGATATTCACATTTGACAGCTGAATGACCTAGTTATCTACGTTCTGGTTTCAGTTAAAGTTGAGGATAGCAGCACTATCACGACCAGGCCAAAGACACAAATGTCACCTGGCAACAAACATATAACGCAATGTAACGTTAGCCCACTATCGTTCATCTTTAAACACAGACTGTGGTACTCGACTGACCTTGGTGGACCTGTAACATGACGCCGTCACACACACACACACACACACACACACACACACACACACACACACACACACCTCACCTCACCTCACCTCACCTATGTCTCAGTCTTTCTTGGACACTGGGAACAAATACAAAATCGGTTCATTAAAGTGCACAGTCCTCTGTCTTTCAATCTAGCCAAACTCCATGAGGAAAAAGAAGACATTTAACGTATCAGACATCAAGCTAGGCTACAGGCTAGGCTAAGCTATAGGCTAAGTGTTCATTACTCAGCCTAGTAATACTGCGGATGTAACTAAACTTAGTATTTGCAACTTGAAACATCTCTCCTGTTTGGTGGTGGGTGCAAGTGAAAGTACGTCGACAATTATGTGCCCATTGTAGACAATTATCAGTGATTTGTCTAGCAGCCATCGCATTTATATGCCATACGCCAAAGCGAAAACTGGTGTGGCTTACGCGGTATAAACGCATTACAGTTAGGCCTTAGCACAAAGATGCATAATGTTACACTTTTGTTCATTTCTATTTACAGTTTTCTGCATATGGATGCATAAATCTGCTTATCGTTGTCAGACCGGTGGGGCCTGTGCGGGCCAGAGGTTGCACTTTTACAGAATGGCGTTCCGACCTATTGGTTTTTCAATTTGGTGCACCTTTAATTCTGGGTCACCTGCCTTTCTTTGCGCATGGCAGTACAAATTTATAACGTGACAAAGTGGGCGAGATGATGTGGGCATTCACCTGGGGTCTCATTTATGAAACAGTAACGTAGGATCCACACTAAATGTTTGCCTACGTTAAAAGGAGGAAATGCATGTACTAAAATAAATAAAATATAATAAATAAAATATTCTATTCCAAAATATATTCAGATCTATAAACCTTACGTACTCCTGCCAGTGTGCAATTTCCTTTTATAAGTCCCAAATCAACCTGTAAATGTGCGCAGCTCGATCTCCCTCACATCCCGCCCTCTATACGCCCATATTGGAGTGCACGTGTACAGTATGATGTTGAATAAAACCATAAATTAACTAATAAAGTCATGTTCACTGCAGCGATTTTACTCACCGAAAACTATATGAGAACTAAAATCATACTTGGTGATGTATGCACAGTATAAGAATATTATTGAAAACTATTGACGCTCAGTTCTGCATCTATGAAAGCTATTTGACTGTGCTGATGAAATTATGCAGTTTGAGTTGGTTATATCTTTTACAATTGAAATGTGCTTAAAGTTATAGCTCACCAGTACAAGAGAAAATAACACTGCTGGTTTGGCTGTTTATGATAAAAAATTATGTATAAGTGCAAAGTAATGTTTGAATGTCTAAAATGAAGTGAAATTAACAGCTACAGCCAGACTGTAGAAATTAAATGTGAGAGGCATCATTATACGTATTAACGCAACGGTTATAAATGATACTCCTAGTGGGGGATAAATATCTAATAGGTTGCATTATGGTAATTGTGGGATCCAGGGTTTTTAGAGCTTGAACCATACTGATGACAAATAGTCAAGATTTCTTCTTTGGTATTGATGTTGAAACTTCTTACTTATTCCTACTTTTTCTGCAGTTTCTGTAGAAGGCATGTTACACTTTTGTGCGTGTGTGTTTTTATCTTATCACCACCCAACTCTTGGCATCAGTGTAATATCAATTTTTTTATTTTTAATTTGAAAAATAACTTACATAAATCTCTGTACTCAACCATACTTAACCAAGACATAGCCTTGGCATTAACACATTGCACCAAAAAGAGAAAATGAAAAGGCATTCAAAAGGATAAATAACATATGTCTTTGTCATCATATGAGGCATTTTTCCTGTTCCAAACGAGTCTATCAATCTATTCATAATAGCTTGTTTATTCAAATTCTGACATCTAAAGGTATGTACAATGAAAATTAAAATGAAAATATATACTGTAGCTTGTGACAGCTTGTGACAAGGTTTTCTTGGACATTAAAACGCATTATCGTCATATGGAAAAGGAATAATGCCTCAGTTCAATTTCATTCAGACATACTGCAACTATAAGATTCATATACTTCCCAGACATGAGAAGTATTTTATAATTACTAAAAATAGAAAATAAAAAATAAACTGGTCTTGGCTTTTAAATAAAACTAACAAAAATATAGTAAAATTAATTTCATTTTCATTAAAACAAGAAAAAACATTTTCTGTGGCAATATCCCTTGTTATTTGAACTTGTGATTAGCTCATCTTCACAAACAGTGCCTGTAAAATTGAACCACAGCAACATACATCTCTTGCATGTTCGCTGCCTCTTGATTAGGTGTAGACCTCTTGCTGTACCAATACAGATTATTTTTGCATGTTCGTCAACAATACTGAAATAAAATACACTTGCAATCACAACTGTTATGTCAACCTCCATTAAATATAAAATATTTTCCTTGTCACTTTTTTTTCTCAAAAACCTGAAAGAAAATATGACCTTGGGGGTGGAATGTTTTTGTTAAAACTTCAATAATTGGCCGCAGGAGACCAAGAACTAATTTGTCGTAGAGTTCAATTTAAAGGTGAGGGAGAAAAGTAATGAAGTTGACATGCACTGTACAAGAAACTGCAAAAATTCCAAATATCATCTTTATCAAAACATGCTGAGTTACTGTAAGGTGTGCCCAAGCCATGTTGCAGAAAATCCTTTTCAACATGCTTGTTAAACAAATCAAATCCAAATTAAAATACATACTGAAACAATACAGAACTGTAAAATAACCAACAGTCCTAAAATCTGGACAATATCAGGGGACTGAACAATGGTAGCAATGAGTAGTACAATGAGAAGTACCCTGGGACAAGGAAGAAAAAGAGAAACATGTACAATTCAATTTGCACATAATGTTTATCTTTATAAGGCATGAGCCTTTTACAATGAAATAAATAACTTACATTTATTTTCATTATCACTTTTTGTCACATAAACATTTTTCTGTTAAATAGCTCCAAAAGTTTCCTTTAAGTTTCCCTTATCTGCATGTCTGCAAAACACAGACTCATGAATGGTCTAAAGAATGATAAACAATGTCTTTTTTTTTAATCACGATGTTGCATTCACTCCCCTTGAAAACCATGCACTAGTGAAATTTATCTTTAAAAATAATATAAATTGTTGAAAATGGCTGATCTGTTTTATTTTTCATCTTTTTTGCAAGTTACAGCCTCAAGAAAATAATTTTCTTTTTTTTTTTTAATTCAGCTAAATTTGTGTCCATGCAAATGAACTAAAAGGGAAAAAAATATTTTTTTCTCATTTAATTTTCATACAATATATCAACAGAGAAAGAATGATGGTAGATTTTTACATCTTTTAATGGGGCTTGGATCGTTACTGCATATTCTGGAGTGTTGATGGTAGCCACTTCAATATTGCCTCTGATTAACTTAGAAGTCTTTCTGGTGATTTACCAGTACGGTTTGATTCAGTACATAAACCTAGAGTATGCAGGGTATTTCTTTTGGGGTGTGGGGGAGTGTGGATGCAAGCTGGGACACACCTCACCCAAAGTGATGGTCTCCAAAACCTCATCTACACAGCTAGGTCTGTTGGCGTGGCGTGACCAAGCATCTGGTTAGAAACACAGTCACCCCTTCAGATACAAGAACATTGACTCTAAAAAAAAAGAAAAGAAAAGAAAGGAAAAAAATAAAGAAAGAAAAACATTTATTTTTCATTCGAAAAGGGCTTCTGTAGAACTTGTTTAGCGGTTCCCAGTGCTGACCCCCATGGCTTCGAATTGGATGAAAACCTGGAACTGACGGATTCCTCGTGCTAAGGAGTTCATTCCAGCTTCCTCCAAACAACAACAACAACACCCGGCAATCCCGGCCGCCAGGCGTTTGCGACACGCTTCGCCACGTGCACAATGTGCGCAACGTTTTTTGCTCAAAACACAGGATCACGTTTTGCACCCCTAGAAACAGGCTCAGAAGACACAACATCAAGCATGCAGTGTAACCGGGGGGCGTGACCTGTAGTCGCAACACTGGCTGCTACAACAACGCTATCAGTCCACACGCTGCTATGATCGAGAGAAACTGTCCAGTGACGATTGGGAAGCTCTTCTTGTCAGTGGGGCCAGAGTAGGGTCCACCAGTGAGGAAGGAGGAAAGAGCTTAAACCAGCCAATCACCATGTTGGACAGGTCCAGCTCATCTAACAGTATCTGAACTGCTCCCATGAATGATTTATGGTCCATGCGTCCATAGTCGCCCCAAACGATGACCTGCAGAGCAGAGCACAGAAAAAGAAATTAATCAAAAAGATGAGACAAGTTGAAACAGTGACAAATGAAGTGGTTTAAGTAAGACTGATTCACTCCTGTGAGACCTTTCTTACCTGTAAAACCTTCCCTCCTGGACTCTCCTCAAACGGCAGTTGCTGCTGGTAAAGAGGATCCAAGGTTTTTCTTGCTACTTTTGTTTTCTTTTTGGCTATGCAGACTCCGTTTTCCAAAAGGTAGACCTTTACATATGGTGCTGAGAAGAGAGGAGGGGGAAGAGGAAGAGCCGAGAAAATGTTACAATACGCATAACCTCTGGTTCTTATCCCACAGCCCTAAAGGAGCATGCTTTTTCATTATATATCCACGTTTACGTTGAACTTAAGTAAGTGTGTAATTGCCTGTGATAATGACAGGTGTGAGAGCTTTAATTACCTGGCAGTGCCTTGGAACCTGGTTTTCCCACAAGGCCACGGGCTCTGATGATCTCCACCTCCAGGGCTCCTTTCTTGTCCACCATACCGATCTGGATGTCACCTGAATAACAAAAATACCTGAACTTTTAGCACACTACTGGCTTGATGTTTATCAGCATATAAGGTATTAGTTTATTGTAGTTAGGGAGGAATATGTATATTTATTTATTTTACAGTATATAAGGAATAAAGTAATGTATCACTTGCAAGGTTATCAACCTTGCTTTATTCATTTTTTCAATTCTTAGCTATTCCGAAGATTATTACCAGGGCTCATAAATGTATTGAATTGAAGGATTATTGTTCTCACCCATAGGTGGAGTAGCCAACGTCTGTCGTCCCACCAGCTGAGCGGGACCGAGACCATCCAGGAAGTCACTGAACTGGGCATCTGAGGAGAGCCTGACACCAGGGAAGATGAGACTGAAAGAGAGAAAGACACCCTGGTTACCACAGATATGTTGGCATGAGACAAAGCTGTAGTTGAACAAAACCACTGCAGCCTGGTGGAAGTCATGAGGATTAGGAAGAGTGAAGCCTAATGTGAGTCATCAAATGAAATAGTTTGTTCGGTACGTTCAAACTGCTCCCAGAGCAATATGTATGCCGGTGTTTTTTGACTGATGGATATGCGTCTCCTTACTTTCCCTCGGAGCTGTAGCTGTTCATGCTGCCGTCCGTGGAGTCCCGGCTGGCCTGCCGAGTCATCCTGCTCCTCATCTCCACCGCCAGGCCCGTCTCCGTACTCCTCTGGATCGTGCTGCGCAACTTCTTACCTCCCGCTTCTGCACACAGAACGACACACAGGCGAAGAAAAGAGAGGAGGAGAAAGAGCGGTGGAGACTGTCAATCCATGATGCTGCATCGCTTTGTGACTCATACAGCGAGTGGCACTCACAAGGATTATTGCTGCGCTTTCATCTGTTTATAGAAAAAAATCATTCTAGAGGGAAAACAAAAACACAAAGACTACTCTGTGAATGAAAATCGATCTCTAAACCATGAAGTGCGCATTGCTAATTCGGGTAAGGATCATGGCAATTTCACTGTGACGATCAAACAAGGTCGCTAGTAAAACAAGCTTTACAGAGGTGTATGCTTCGAACGGAACATGTGCAGCCCTCCATGGGTCCGTGCTACCACCTGCGGGGGGGGTCCTGTGGGAGCCATAGTGAGTCCATGCTCCACACATAAACATCCAGAGTACACCCCCCACCCCTCACATCCTAACTGATCCAAGATGACAGCTGACTCCAACCATTAGCCCTGCTGCTGCTCATCTCCACCCTGCCTCCCTGACAGCGTGCGCATGGGGGCACTTGGCTGCGCTTGTGGCACGTACACATACCTACACAAAAGTATGAATGCAACAAGCACACACACAACACATACACTACACAGAGATATATTTCATATACGCAATTTAGCTTTGGAAAACTAGTATAGATAAAAAGTATCTATCTATCTATCTATCTATCTGTCTATTATGTTATTACCTGGAAATATATCTATAATCTCCAAGTTTACACCAAAAAATCATGCATGGCTGTGATGAAAGACTAAATCATCTGAGGATTACTAAATGTGCTATGTTATGTCCTCTCTTTTTTCATATCTGTAATCAAATGAAAGCTAAATGAGGGCATCGTGTTATTTCCCAGACGTCAAATAATCACTGCCAAGCCAGACAAAGGTAATAAGGCACAAGTTTACCGTCCCGTCACTGTTTGCAACCCTCAGCTGCAAAGCCATAACAAACAATCCATAGATATTCTTGTGCCATGTCCACTAAGTCATTTCCCAGTTTGTATGGATGAGTCACATCTAGACTACAGCAGTCCTAATCCAGCATTATCACAGGCCCTTTGTGGCTGTCTCCACTCTACTTCCTCTCTCCCTCTTCATGTCAGAGGAGAAGCCGAGGAGAAGAGAGGTGATCATGTGTCCTATCTCTCACACGGGCATAAACAGACACAAAGCCTTTCGGACCCTAAATCTTAGTTATTCAGCCGGCCTCCGCCTCCTCTTCCTGCTCTCCACACTTCACAATAGGAGACGGAGCTGGAGAGGTCGTCTCTGACGCCTGTTGCAAACCGCAGCTTGTAGACCTTGGCCTGCTGATGTTATCAATAGACATTAAAAACACACCGTTTACAAGCCAGGGAGACCTGTTCTCATGCTCTGTTGCAGAAATGATGAAACATACCAATGAACGGGTGGTTTTATAAAATAACTTTACAAAAGTGGCTTTGAGAAAGATTGCTGAAAAATCATGTGTATAAACAATGTAGATATTGTAATGTTGATTCACATGTGTATAGCTACATTAAAGATAAAAAATACACAAACAACTGCATTAAAGGCAGTGGCAGATGAGTGTTATTAACACTGGTTGGAGAATGTGGCAGACAAGCACTTTTGTATCTGGCAACGTGAAGTAGCAGTGGCCTAAAAGTCAGACAAACTGGCTCGTCACCAAAAGGTCACTGCCCTCAAATCTGGCCCTTGCCAGACAGCAAAAGACCATGAATGGTGGAGAGCTGCGTAGTGTGAGTACAAGTGTGTGTGTGTGTGTGTGTGTGTGTGTGTGTGTGTGTGTGTGTGTGTGTAAACTCTAGCTAAAAAAAAAAAGACGGTATGATCAGGCAAAAGTATGTAGAGGTATAAAAGAGTAGATCTTTTGCATTGCAAATCCATGACCTTTTGTATTTCTCTGTAATTAAATCCCCTGCCACAAGAATATGAATAAATAAGAGCATCCTGCATGGTATAAATATATAACACATACAGTAAGCGTCATCACTTTTGTTCAGTCATAGAGCAATAGTAAATTCCTAAACTAAATAAGCACCCTCTCCCACAAGATACTAAACAATGATTGGGTCCAGCTACTAAATTATTTGTTTACATTCACAGAGCCAGGTTTTAAATCATAGGGGGGATGAGATATTGTGACTAACATTAGTAGCATATATCATCAGACTGGTTCATATAATTATCCATGTTTACACCATCAGCGGCATTAGCAGCAACAGAAGAAGTAGGAGTATTTCACAACAAATTGAGAGCCTGGATGATAAATCGACTTCTCTTGAGATGCAGGCAATGATATCAACTTTCAATTCATAATGTTACACACATCCCAAGCATCATATGATTATCCTAATTGAATACATCTCCCAACCTTCACCAAATACTCCTAACAATCAATACCTCTGCATCCTACCACTAATCCTAAATCCACCTCCTCCCTCTCTGTTGTCCCTCAGTTTAAACGGCCCTGCTGCCCCCCCCCTAGGTAACAGCATCTGCTGCTGGGACACTTCCCCAGATGTCATCTTACCTCCGTCCTCCTCATCGAAGGAGTTCATGCAGGGGAAATAGACAGCCAGCGCTTCGAACGATGCAGAGAGGCTCATCTTGCTCTGGGAGCGCTGGATACGCATCCCGGGGACCGCAGCAGAGGTATCGTGCCCCTGCCTGCCCATGGTGACTGGCGGCCGTCCGTGTCAATGCGGTGAATCGAATGGAATGCACTAGATGTCAGCTTTGCCTTCTCTTGCTGGCAAAAGGTTTAAAAATCAACTCAAATCTAATCTGTTTGATAAATTCCTAAGTCTAGTAATAGGAGACTCTATGCCGTGGGAGAGCAGAACTGTGCAATCGTCTAGTCGGGTCCCTTAATGCTCTGAAGACTGCATCTCAGGGAGGGCTTCAGAAAAACGTTGCTTCAGCAGCTGAGTCTTGCTCTGTCTGGGTCTGACGTTCCTACTGCACCTCTTTCTTCAGGGGGGGAGGGGAGAGAGCTGCATCGCGCACCACCAATCAGAGAGCCAGGCTGCTCAGGCGCACCTCGGCTGGCTCTGCGGGTAAACGAGCTCTACCCAGAGATACTGAGCCCCCAGTTTGTTTCTCACCATCTTTTTTATCGTCTTCTTTTATCACTGGCTTTCTCTTTTTGATTCCTCTGCCTGCTGTTTTGTTTCTTTTTTGCTATTCATCACTGATATTTTTCTTTTCTCTCCATCCCCTGTCCCATCACTCCCTCTCTCCATCTTATCTACAAAGGCCAGTGAAAACAAGCTGTCATAAGGTCTGCCAACAGCCCTGCTCCTCTGTGAGAAGGCTTCAGCCACAGGGCAGTCACCTCAAAGATCACGTGCCAAACTCCGCTACTTTATTTTTCTATCATCAAAACTACCAAACCGCAGCTGTGCTTTGTGTCGGGAGGAATTCACTCTGTTTTTGCTGGCTGTTTTCAGAGTTTCTGAGAATGTGAAGTGGATAATTATTTTCACGTGCTCAACCTGACAATTTCTTCTGTCTTCTTCCCGCAGCCTCCTTGACACAGCTATGTTGTGTTACAAAAAAAGAATTTTCCCTTGATCAATCACAAACCACACTTTAAACAATGAGAAGAGCTCTTTGTTTGAATTCGGGTCAAACTTATCTAAACATGAACCTTTTTTTCAGTGTATTTCTACCATTTGCGGAGACCCGAGCAGTCTAATTTAAACAGTCGAGAATAGAAAGACACAACAGTGGGGCCAAGAGAAAAGATTTCTTCACAGGTGGTCCCGTAAATACTGATAAATCAGTTACTGGCAGAGTGTGAGGGGCGTACCGCATATAGCCAATGTATGGCTTTAAACTGAACCAAATCCCCTCTGCTAACTGTCTTTACTGCAGATCGGTGATAAATGTAAGTGAAAGTGTTCTGCTTTGACACACTGCCAGAGAACCAATTATGGTGCTTTTGTTCTGAACATGTGTCTAGCAGAATAGGACCAGGACAAGAAAATTGACAATAAGCACCGCCCCCCTCGCTTCTCCCTAAAGCTTCAGAGCTATCATATAGCCCACACTGTCAATAACCGTACTTTCTAAAAAAATATTATCTAATTTTATAGAAAACAAAAGAGTACAATATGCGTTATACGGATATATTCAGGATGTTAAACTGATTCAGCAGTGAAAACAAGTAAAAAGATAGAAGCTAAAGTCTAAAGATCACAGTAAAAATGTGAACCACCACCTCACCAAGCGATCATGATGGATGAAAATGAAATTAAGGAACAACGCTGTCCCTGTAAAGCCGGGTTAGTCATTATTCACTGTTACAGTCATTAAAAAGCAGAAGCAGCATGGGTTTACATTCAGTATGCCTTCAGTAGCTAGTGTAGCATAGAAATGCTAACGCTAGTTTACTATGTGCTAATGTACTCTGCTAATGTTAGCTCCACAGATTTTTAAATAGAAACGTAACTTTTCCAGAGCGTATATCTCCTCCCAACCTCTCGAGGTAACAAGTATCAGTATTACACAACATTTAACCATGACTAGCTCCAAATCCACAAAATCAGCCTGAAGAAATGAAGAAATTTGGAACGACTGAATGAGAGTCTATTGAGCAGAACCGGATAGTTTTTCGGATCTTGGTAAGAGCTGGCTGATGCATCTCTATGCCAGTATGCGTTTGAGGGGCGGAGTTAAGCAAAGGGTCAATAACGGTGCTTCTCTGCACCATCATAAATATAGCAAACTCCCTGTAGTGTTCTAGCTGAAGCAAAAGTTCCACCATAAGAGACACTGCAACCTACTTCCACAAAGAAGCCTCTTATTGCATGACGTCCATTTGCAGGTTTCATCTAGGTCAGCACAGCCAAACACAAACAATTAGGCCATTTCTAATGGCTCTCATCTTAGAGGCTTAGGGCTCCTGCTAACTAACAAAGTGACATTGACCTACAGATGGTGTGTTTTTAAATTGAAAAACATAGCTTTTTTTAAAGGAGAAGTTCTATCTTCGAGAGAATCACGTGTTGTTGTTGTTTTTTCGCCATACTAGCAGCACGGTAGATTCACCACTGAAAAACTATTGGGTAGATTGCCATGGAATTTAGTGAAGACAGTCATGGCCACCCTAGAAGATGAAACCAACTGCATTTGGAAATCCTGTGACTTTTCTTGTAGCACCATCAGAAGGTTGACATTTTGGGGATTAACAGTGACATGTCTTTAAACTATTAGAAGGAATGCTACTAGATTTGATAACTATGGTGCCGAGAGAATTAATCCTTATCACTCTAGTGAGAGCCTGGATTAATTTTCCTTAAAATTTGTACATACGCATGTTCCCCTGAGGATGATTTGATGAACAACGTTTTTATCCAGCGCCATCCTCTGGTCAAAATTTGAATTGGTCTTCTGACCAACTTTGGCTTATAACCAAAACTATTTTCCTGTCGATCAAACAATTAAGTATGACCTTACAATCTGTTTCTGTTTTCTATCTCATGATGTTCCACAACACAGATGGATTTACTGGTGAGACATCCCTATCCATTCAAACCATTTTAATATCGACTTTAAAAATCTTATACCTTTTAATCATCAGCTCGACTGGGAGATTTTTTTTCTGCCACAAACAACAAAACTATGAGGACTTGATTGGAAGATTGACAAAGATGGATATGATCACAAATTTGTAGTTAAGTCTTTAACTTGGGATCCTTAAGTTATATAATTGTCTGCATGCTTATTCTTTGTTAAATCATAAATATTATTAGAATTAAATTGGTTGATGCTGTGAGGTGATACAAAGCCAGCCTACAACATCAAGGCTAAACGTCATTGCATCAAGGCGAGAATAGATTCGATAACCATTCACGCTGACAACACATTTGGCACATGTTGTTTTTTTCAACTTTCGCACCTATTGTTTATTCTTACCCGTCCTCCCACGACACCTGACATCTGAAGAAAATGTAATTAATTAGCTAATTAAAGTGTTGGAAAATCTGTTCAATACAGCACGTGGATGTGTGTTCAAGGATTCTGAAAGATGAGTTTGCCTGGGTGTAAACAACATGTACATTTTAATTTGCAAAATAGAATTTAACAATCTTAACAAATTAAAACATTAAAAGAACAATCCAATCAAGTTCAAAATCGTGCCTGAAGAAAATAATCTAGATTTCCATTTTAGGCTCTGAAAGTACTCTCTGATTTCCCATCAGCATGACTAGTACAGATTAAAATCAAAGCACATTGTGCAACATATCTAGTCTCTCCTACAGGACAGTGACAACATGGCTTGAAATCACAAGCACCTCAGACGTCAGGAATGTGAAGAACGCTGCCACTTCTACTACAATAACAAAAGAGCGTAATATCCCAGAAGTCATCAATATGTCCGTCTGGCAGGCGGCAGGGATCACAGGTGGAAGCTTTCGGAAGTCTTTCTGATTGATGATCCCAGGCCTGGCCAAGCGTCAGAGAGAGACTCTGGCCAGCCGCACTGTAAACACAGCCTAATGGAGGGTTCTAACCCTGGCACCCACATGCACGGATGTAGGCAAACACACATATTTGAGCACTTAAATGCACACACGCCGGGACACGCGCCAATACATACGCAAATGCAGGCAAACACGCTCTCTCTTCTTTCAGTTTACATACCCTGCTGCCTACCTTGATGCAGGCCAGTCCTGCAGACTGGAAGTTCAGAATTTCCCCTCTCCTGTGTCTAGCTAAAATCTGACAAGCTTTATAAGGGAAATAGTTTGCTGCAAAATAAGGTGTGATTTCACCTTTGAGCTTACTACTGTTTAAATCTAACATTACAATACATTAAAGATGCATTCATGGGTTTTTAGCTACTAAAAGGGAGACGCACACTCCTGACATATTACCACCTTATACATACATTGTTATGGCTAACGTGTTAAAAGCTACCAACTCAAAATGCCCAGCAGTTTTTTAGCTTTGGTTTGGTCTCCACCAACTCCAGATAAAAATATTTTCTAAAATATGGGGCTTTTTAACTTAGTAGATATAACAATGTCTTCACTAGCTATCTGCAAATTGTTAAAGTACAGTTCGCTTATCAGACTTTTGATGGAAAATGTTGCATACAGAGGTTAATGAGAGCAGTGAGACTTATAAAACTGTGGCATAAAAAAGAAAAGTGTTTAAAGTGGCTTAAAAAAGCTCCATAAAGCTGTAGAGTTGGGTGCTAGTTCTCTAAATGACATCTCATCAAAGATACACCTTATATTCAGGGTAATATAAAAATATTCATGAATACAGCTTTAAATCCGATATTTTCTGTTGATGTGATGAAAAGTTAGAAATTAGTATCGGCCTTGACGATACAACAGCTCATGTTTCAAACAAAATTAAATACTTGACCCCCAAACATGTGCTCAAACATGTCTTGCCATTTACTTCACACCTTCACTGAAAAGGTTCACACCTTCAGTGGAACGTGTGAGGTAAGAGAGGCATATTTGAAATGTGAAATGCAGGAGGTTGGAACAGTCTGTCCCCTGGCTGCCTCCCTCCTCTCAGTGGTGCAAACACTGAAAGAACAACAGATGGAGAGCTAACAAGAGAGAGAGAAAGGGAATCTAAATAATGCCAAGCCGTATATGTGAAACATGCTGATAGAGACTACAGACGTCACCCCAGCTGACTTGTCGCAACAAACTAGCGTGATATGTAGAAAGACTTCTCTTGCGTGTGAAGACTGCAATTAACCATTTTTCATGACTAGGAGGAACATCATGCTAACGCTCCATGACTGCCCCGACCACAGTGCTTTTTTTTTTAGTGCATGTCTCATCACACTTCCTCTTCGACACACAGCTCCAGCATGGTACTGTCAGCATTTAAAGGCAAAACAATGACAGGAGGAAGTCCTATTTTTACCTGCAGTTAAAAAAATCTAAAACTGTAGGGGGAAGCAAGAATGTAATCCACTAAATTGCAGGGACGTGACTACACAAGTGTTTTTTTTAAACTGTGTCCAAGCTTCCGACTCAGTCAAAGAGGACATATGGCTAAGGAGCATGAGCCACACTGCAGGCTGAAGACACAGAGCAGCTGGTGGAGCATGGCAGGGTTGAGAAGATGAATCAACAGCTTTTAGGCTGAGGTCATAGAGATGATGCATGATATTCTGAAAGTGATATTCCACCCACAAACGTCTCTATTAAGTATTTAACTCTAAACGTAGGATTGAAATGTGAAAGCAAGATGTTTCAGCTTCCATGCTCTAATTCACGTGTGTCATAATGAAATTTTGTATGATGTGTTAATTGGAATATCTGTCAGAAAACAACAGAACATGATGATGGTTTTTACCACAGTGCTAAAAAAATAAAGACATTGTAAATGGTGCGTTCTCTTAGCTGTTCAATCACTATACTTCCCTTTAAATAACAACAGTCTCACAATATTGATTTTCTTGTCAAGTATCATGAGTTTGCAGCAACATCAGCAAAGACCAGAGATTGGCTGGGTTATTGTCCATGTATACCCAGTGTTAACATCAATAGATCTTATGTTTGTCTGGGATCACAGCTAATTTATGCTCCTGCATAATGAAAAATAAACATCTTCAAAACAAGAACATTGGTTAATTTCTCGGATAATGCAAAGTACGCTGTGTCTGCTGAGAGAGACACTGTGTGCTGATCTCGGTGTGAAAACAAATCATTTAGTCCACCAACTCTGATATTCACATCACAGCTCGTGAATAAACATAAAATCATCAGTGAGCCATTTCATATACAGACTTAATCTTAACATGATTTATCTGTGATTCTAATACCATGGAAATGTACTTTATCTCTGTGCACAGTGAAGTATTTAATGAGAGCAATATCCTAAAAATGTGTCGGGGGAAGTAATTTGTCTGATTAAAAAAATATATATACTTCTCTCTAATGCTCTGCCACTACTAAGCCTGACAGAAAAATATAACAGACATATCAGGGGCAAAAAAACGAGCTCATATTTTCACCTTCATTTAGCTGATGCTACCCCATCTACATGATAACAAAAAAAACAGAAACCCTACTAAGTTTGAGTATCATCAATACTGTGTGGTTTTGCTGGGCTTATTAAAGGTGGCAGTCTTAAAGGAGAGCAATGAATGGACCAGAGCACACAGACACGTGAACGGAGATGGCAAATGTTAGTCCTCAGTGTGACAGCTAACATCACAATATAACTGATGGATACAGCAGATTTAGGAAAATCGTGCGTAGAAAGCGCGTCATAATCAACATTATGCAGTGGCCTCAAAGAGCACTGATGTCTGCACAGTGCAGTTTTAACACCACACTACGGGACTGTTGTTGAGTCACTACATCTGTAATCTCTATCAACCGATTCCTGTTTATGAATGCAGATTATCTAAGCAAATGAACAAGATTTTGATATTGGACACGTTCTGGTTTCTGTTTGTAGTGCGTTTGTAGTCCGAGCAGTGTTGACCAATCACGTTTGAGCAGGCATTGGTTGCAGGTAAAGTGTCCGTGTGTAGAGCAAAAAGGCGGAACAAATTGGCCTAAATGCAATCTCAGAACCCATCAACTCAAAAATGTATCCGTTTATTAGCTTAAAAACTTTGTCTCTCCAACTCCATTCTAGGTATAAAGTTGCTAATCAGACAGTAAACAATAACCGGCGCAAGAAGAGGAAGTCTTTACCCGTAAACCTGCTTGCTACAATGTAACCCTAGAAATACTGGCCGTTACCCCCAGAGGCTAAACCGCTATCAGACCGATAGCTGATGGGTTTCAAGATTGTGTGGAATGTGGAAACTAATATCACACGGATTTTGAGCATGTGGGCTACAGTTTCTACAGCTGTGACGTTTTCTTGGTATTATGCAGTGGCTTTATAGTTAGAATTTGAAAGATATCAAAGCTCCACTACTTCAGTTTATTTACAGGTATTTAGGTCAAGGCAGAGATGGCTCGTCTGAGAGCTCAGGCGTTGAACAGCCTGCTACAGAGCTGTTTTCAAAGAGATGGAGAGAGAAAGACAGAGAGGAAGAGATATTGTAGACCCGAAAGAAGCAAAGCAGAGAAGACACAGTGAAATTAGAAAGTGAGGAAAAAGACAGAGAGTTAGGAGGGAATGAGAGAAGAAGGGAGGAAAGAGGGATGGGGAAAAATCAGTGGGGCACAGGTGTCCCTCCGCCGCGGTTGTACCTGTGCGGCCGTGTTCCTTTCATACATCATCCTGTGAGCAGCGTGTCTGCTCCGGACCCCTAGGAGATTAATTAGCAGCCTCAGCTAGCCGAGCAGCTGCTGATATAGGCACCCATCTTAACTCAGAAGATAAATTACCCCTGCCGAAAGCCCAAAGTTCAGCTATTTTACCACATACAAAACAGTCCGCCGGAGGACTTTGGAGGTACAAAACTACGTCAGTATGTGCTGTAGCATTGTTCGCTCTTCTGCATACATTTGGCTATTCTGGGCTAGTCAATTAGGTGGCATACATACTCCCTCTTAGTAAAGTTATACATTCATCATTGAACACAGTGAACCTGCTATCTTATGGTATATTAGCTGCACTACATTACATGTATCTATGTCCATCACCAACAGTTTTCAAGTAGTGTGATTGAGGTGTAAGGCATCAGTGCTTAATCAAATCTTATCACACCTGGTCTTTTCTTGTAAAAAAAAAAGTAGGGCAGTGATTTAACAGCTTGATTAAAACTCACTTTTAGAGCCAATGCTGTGGCATCATGTGTAACTTTCATTCCAAGTGACATGCCCTAATTTAATCATTCTCTATAACAGATACATTTCTAACCAAGAGACTGACACATCTGGTCCACATAGTGAGCTTCTTTCAGGGTCAGGTAAAAAAAAAAATGAAAACAAGTAGGACGTAAGAAGAACCACGCTAGAATACTCATGGCTGCACCTAGGGGAACAGAAAACTAGATCTACTATAACACATACTCATAAATCCTCCCCACTGATTCCATTTGATTTTTTTCAACATCACTGCGGGCAACCGCGCCTGTTTTTGCCCATTAAGGACCAATTTCTTGTATTTCCTGCACTGCTCCCCTCCTCATCCTTAACAATCAGAGCCTGGTGCTGAGCTGTAAAGGCGTGATGTCGATTATGTTTCTAGGACACCATCAGCAGTCTTTTAGAGGCCATTATGGGTTAAAACTGTTGACATGGATTATCAGGTAGAATGCTACTATCTACATTGCAAAATAAAAAGCGTTCTGCAATTCTGTCAAAGAGAGACAGCCTCGTTATTCCGTTTTAATCCTGTAATTCACAATGCAAACAGATGCAGAAACCACTTACCACTAGTTATTTTTCAAATTCATTAATAAAAAGAAATATCAATCAATATCAATGTTTTTTTAGGAAGAATATGCATTAAATGTGCTTAGAATAATGATGATAAAAATAATAATTTGTCAGTGTTATACATTTAAATGAAATATATAATAATATATAATTTAAATATCAGTGTGCATGTGTGAAATGCTGAAATGTATTTGTTTTAAATTAAAAACAACGAGGCACCATTAAGCAGAAAACATAAGAATGCACCACGGCCAATAACGATTCACAGTAACACTGAAGTGAAGATGTGAACAGCAGGTCAATACTGTAAAATGCTGACAACATCTTCATCAGCATCTTTTTGATGACAGAGTCCCCACTGAGAATAGGTAGCATAGTCGGTAAATGCACTGGAATTAATAGACAGAGAAACAAGCCTATTGTTTTCAGATGCCAATCAAAAGGAAAATACACAAAGAAATGCACGGAGATGGGATTTCAATAGGCCTGTAAGCTTTGATTGTTACTGAGTGGTTTCAGCTGAGTCAGGCTGTGTAGCATCAGTTTAGCTCTCTATTGAGTTTTAAAACATAATGTAGCAGGGACCAGAGGACTGCTGACTGGTGGATGGTACAATTGAGCTAATAAATCAAATTGATGTTTCAGCTTGCTCATGATGACCAGCGTAATACCCATAAAGCCCATAAAGTAGTTTCCTTAAATTGAGACAGGGAAACTTCTCTGTTGCCCAGCAACTATATTATTAATAAATTGATTTTTTTCTAAAAAAAACCCGCATTTAGTAGCAATTTAAAAAGTGAATAATTTCTTGAACATATTGTTGCTTTCTTATTCAGAGGTGTTTTACTGTACTTTGCGCCTTGTGTTTTTTTTTGTGTGTGTGATTAATCAAAGCCACATGAATGAATCAGTCTCAGAGTGTTCCCATTCTACATCAATGAAACATCTTCTGTTATCTTTTCAATGTTCACTGCGAGACTTTCACCAGTTGGATGCTACAATATGCTCAATGTTAGGTCTCCTCTCTCTTCTCCATTGTTTGCTTTGTACTGCCCCCTTTCACTCAGTCCCAGGTCCTGTTAAAGAATTATGAGCGTATGCACGAAGCAATCCTTCATTGAAGTTGGCAAAATGAAGCAGTTGTGACTGTTCGTACACTTCAGGTAGAGTAATACATTTGTTTTTCCTGAAAAGTCAAGTGCCTTCCAACAAGGACTGAGAGGATAAAACCAGCAATTCACATCTAGAGCTGCAAACTGTGTACACACTACTCTAGGCCAGCCACCTGGGAACACATCCATTCCATCTGACTAACCTGTGTTTGTCAAAGCCAGACTTGTGCTGCCTGGCTGATCGGCCCATCCCCCAAACACAAGCACTTGGCAGCGCACACAAACTGTCAGGCAGTCTCTTAAAATCGACCATCCTTTGAATGCAGCCTTCAAGCGGGGGATTAGCCTCTCAGGATAGCGCACAACAAAGTAGGGCACGAGGAAGCTTGGCGGTTTTCTGGGCTGGTGCAGAACCAAATACGGATCTCAAATATAGAAAGGCAGATGTGTGCGAGCTCACACAAACTCCATCTGATGCACTTAGAAGCACGGAGTGAAATATTAATAGCTCTAGGAGATTCAGGCTGCTCAGTTTGTGCTGTGTCTGCATGGGAACAGAATGTGTACGTGTGACTTTGTTTCTGCGATTATGCAAAACCGTTCATATGGGTTTTCAAATAAAAATCTGACAGCAAATGTCAGTTGTTTTTTGTTCCCAAAAGTAGACTCCAGAAGAGCCATCATATTCAGCAACAAAACCATCATTAATAGTCAACAACACAAGACTTGAAAATGCAGTTACTGCTTAGGAACGATCAATCATCCAGCAGCCACATCTTTGAAAAAAACATACTTAAATGGCACAAAAAACTGCAGATTGACATAATAATGTGATTAATAACTAGTAGAAACCCTCAAAAATAAGGCGGCAGCCCATGTGTCGGTCAAATCACGAGCCAGGAGGGGTTGTGCAGTGCCACATGAGCATATCGCTCATCTCACCATACATCCATCTCTCTATACCGCTGCCATGCTGCCTAGCCAGAGCTGTACAGAGAGCACTGATGGTTAGAAGTGATTATTGACCACTTTAAGGTTGAATAGATGAGATGGAAAGGCGATCAAAAGGCGAAATACATTTGAGAGCCACGGCAGAGAAAGGGAAGTGGACCAATTGACTGACCTTCTGTATGAACGGACCAGACCCCAATCTGTCGGCCTGAGATCAAGCATGCCGACTGCTTTCACACTGTCTTGTACCAGCTAATGCAGCTCAACCCCACACTAATGGTTATTGGGTGTTTTTGAAAAGAATGTCGTAGATTCAAATAAATAAAAAAAACACCGGTTCTTGTCTATATCTCGCATGTGCACACACTCTCACATGCACTCATAGAAACAGACACAAAAGTCTTCACACGGCCACAGTTTGAGGTTGTGTTTCGCACTGAGAAATCACAGTTATGAGAGCATCACAACGTGAGAACGGTGACAAAAGGTGACCTACTACAAGCAGCTGAGGTCCGTAATGTGGTAGGGAGAGCGAAGCAGTTACAGCTTTGACGCATCTTGCAAAATGAAACGACAGATTTTTATGAAAGTACAATAGATCATCGGCGTTATGCATGAAAACACAACCCCAGTGGTGTAAAGAGAAATAAAAAGGAGGTTGAAGGCAGAGAGTAATTTCCACAAGAGCTGTAACCTAGAAGAAAGAGAGAAAAGTGTATGAGAAAAGTCATACTGTTGTCTTTATCTCCAGAAAAGGACCGTGCAGAGTCCAAAGCCCTTTGAGAAAGAAAAAAAGTGGGGGAAAAGTAAAACTTTAGTAGAAAGAGCAGCTGTATTAGAAGTGACGATTCAACACGAAAAACAACAAGGACACCACACAAACAGAACAAGAGGCCACAGGACAGATGTACATATGAACACACATACAGCACACTGGCTGTGCGGTCGGATACCCTACCTGTTTGGCTGAGCTGAGAGGTGCTCCGGCTCTTGCGCGACATGCCGACCATGGCCTGCATTTTGGCACCAATGCTGGAGCGCCTCTTCTTGTCGTCGGTGCCTACCGTGCCGACCGCCGTGTCCGACTGGCTGCCGTCCGTCTTCTCCAGGTTACACATGTCGCCGCTGACGCTTGTGCTCTTGGTCATGTTGATGCCGCCCGACGAGCCCATCTGCCTGTTTTTCATTTTGGATGCAAAGTCACTGTCAGCCACCACCATTGACGGGGGGGGGGGGGGGGGGTGGGGTGGGGTGGGGGTGGGGGGTGCAGGACAGGGCAGAGGAAAGAGGATGTGAAAGGAGAGATGACGGATGAGGATACAGCAGGAGAGGATGGAGGAGGAAAGAAGAGCAGACAGGAGATGAGAAGGCGTGGGGTGAAAAGGAGAGAAGGACAGAGTTCAGGTACAGGAGTTCATGACTTACAATATAGCTGAGTTTAGGGTCAAACGTGGATGGAATATATATTGTCAAAAGATTGTTCATGCAGGGAACTATAGTCTATCAATAAGCCCCATTAAATCTTTGTGCACTAACTGAAGTGTTTTGTCAATTTGACATGTGAGAGTTGCCTTGTATTGTATTCTAACAAACACAAACAATTGTCAAGTGAGTGAACACTTGAACTGCTTTGGTAGTTAGGTCTTTTCAGTAGCATTATTCTAGTAGCAGATTCTTTTTTTTGTTTTAAGGATGAATGCACCAGAATTACACTTACTTTTAAGTTTGGATTTCCATTTTTTGATCATTTTAAGCAGTGTATGTTGGCTATAAAAAGTTCATTCTTGACCTCAGTGGGATGCAATAGAAAGCTCCAGGTTGCTAATGATGTATCTTGTGGTGAGATTGTTTTTTTCAAACTGCTGTTTACAAGTTCAAGAATGAATGGTGTCCTGTGGCGTTTTCTAGCACACAATCTTTCTATTTACATTCAGTGTAACCCACCACATTTTATGTTTCCTTGAGGTCTAATGTTGAATGCATTTCCTTCCTCACAAAACACATGTAAAGCTTTTTTTTCACTTAAGGGTTTGTAAGCAGCAATATTTACACTCATGTGTTCTTCACTGCTTTTACCGGAAACAGTGCTGTATTTCTTAGCACATTACCGCCACCTGTAGGTCAGCGGAATACGGTGAAACTAGCGCCAGGTCTGTATTAGTGCACAAAAAAGATAACAGGAACCCACAAAGTGTTCGAAAACGCCACAGGGTCACTTAAGCTTTTAATTTAAATTTTCAAGCCGAAATAAACAACGTGTCCTTGAAATTCCCAGAAAAAGAGACATTTATTTGTGATTGTGTGACATGATAAAAGCTCCAGAACAGCTTATAATGAACCTAGTTGTGGTTGTTTTATCGCCTGCTGTTTGAGCTTTCAATCTCCAATTAAGTTTTAACTGATTTTAAAATATAAACCATTTATTCCAATTCAAATAATTTATACCAAATGCATCACAGTTTAACAAGCATGAAGATGACTTAGTGTCTGTGTTTTATGTTAAAGTAATGGTTTATTCACATACAATTTAGAGATAATAAGAAATGCAAATTCATGCCCATTCACATTTAGAGCTTTCTTGCTCTTCCTCATGTGCACCTGGAGATCAAAAGAAACTTTTCTGCACCGTCTGCGTCGTGAGCACACTCTCAGTACTTATAACAGTGTACATTAAACTGCACACAAAAGGAAAAGTTGTCTGTCATCAGCATTAATCTCCAGCGCTTCCCTTTTGAAAGGAAATAGGCCAGTGTCCAAATTAGGGTCTTATTTTAGCTCTGCTTGTAATATTATCTTTAGGAGACAAATTACATTCTGTATCATGGGCTCTGCATCCTTAATGGGATGAGTTTTCGTGCAGCACCCTCAGGCTACTACTCATTAATTAAAGTGTCTGACCTCCGCCATGTAACTGTCTTATAAAGGCAACTTATGGAGAGACACGTCGACTAAAATGGGAGAAGAATCGATGCAGTTCGACAATTGGCTCCATCAATTACTTCAATTAGGCTCCCCCACACTCTGCTCTTTCATACATTAGACATTAGTGTTCGACTCCATTGTATCAGAATTAAGAAAATGATCAGAATATAATCAAGATTATGTTCGGCATTGTAATAGGATTTCAAGAGCAGGCAATATTGAGTTACCTTGACATTAAAGGTGAGTGATGCTTTTAATTCAAATGTTAACCCTTGCAGGAGCTTCCACAGTCTGAAAGTCCAAATCTACTAGGCATTCATAGCCTGGTCTCTGTGTTTTTAAGCTTAAAGCTGCCAGAGAGGGAGCTGCATCTTGTTCTCAAGGAGTTGGATCATAAATAGTACTTGCCACTTAAGTACATGAGAACACAGAAATGTCATATCAATCTTCTCGCTACTGACAAAGACACCATATACACTGCCACATTTGTAAACTCCTGTCCTAAACACCAAGTTTCGGTTGTTTATACGTCTGATTTCGGTTGCCAGCTACTGGTGAAATAAGTCAGATGTGCTCTAAATGAGCACGCATGCTTCGTGCCTCAGCCTGCACTATAAAGCCTTTTGTTTATGCCGGTTTTAATGCCGGTAGGTACTTTAATGCATAAATATTGAATGCTTATTTAGGGGATTAGCGCCTTTGATCAGTTAATGCGGCCTGAGGCTTTGAAGCAGACTTCAAGCGTCCCCTGACAAAACCACGGGCCGCTGTGGTACAGGTGACATTCTAAAGTATGCTCTTTCACCGTCATCGCAGTGAGGCTATATTTCATCTGGTCGACACAGGGCGGCAATAATGCTGCTTCTTTTATTACTTCAAATATCAGCGCAGTGGCAAGGGTTAGGGGGACTGGGCTTTATGCAAATTATCACCCACTGAAGTTAAATGGAAAAGCACAAAGATTGTACAGACCCTTTCAAATAAAAAATGATTTAGCAGGATACATTTTTAAAACATATTCAATAACTGAAAGATAGATGTGATGTATTCATTTAAAGGGACAAATTGTCTTCTAGTCTAACTCAGCACATCTACAGTACTAGTCAACATGTTTATATCTACTTAGTACAATCCCTGATCAGTGTCCAGGAAGAAAAACAATAATACATTTCAAAATGTTGATATGTCTGAAATGCTCTTCATCTAAATAGATAATCTCCTGGTCTAACTAGACATGTTGTACTGATCAAACTAAGATAAATACTGCTGGTCTAAATGGATAAAATAATTTTACAAGAAAAACTGCAAGAGTCTATGAGGGTTTATTTAATTTATCTACGGGAAAAAAAACTTCCTACTGGTCTTTACAGACATATACTTCTGATGTTAGATAAATTATTTAATTAGCCTGAACAGACTCAAGTATTTGTCTAATTTCTGAATGGTGTCAATGGATATGTTATGGTGGTCTCAATGAGCATGTAATTTATCTAAATAGATCAATCCTTCTGAACAAACATGGAACATGGTTGTACTGGTTTATATTAAACATAACTCACTGTTCTTTAGACAGCCCCTCTCATTCCTGTATGTCTTCCCTCTGAACAGGTCTTGGCACTCTGGCCGGTCTCGCTGTGTAAAATGTGCCTGCTTGGAACACTGGAACTCTTCGGGGGATTTCTGATTTTCAACCTCAGCCCAAAGAACATAGTGTTCCTCATCATGCAGATTGCTCGCCGTGCATTTTCATCTAGGCCAAGATGTTCCCGAGGCAAAACAAGACCTGGAACTGTCTTTGTCTTAAGGAGGTTGTGACAGCATTTTGTCTTAATGTCTTAATGTAAGATAACAAAAGCATAAAACCTCTACAAGGAAAGGTAAGGAGTCTATTTCACTTGGTGATCATCACAAGGCAAAACGACAATCAATAGTTATTAGTAAAACAGTACTTCAAGTGTAAATAGATTTTTTCAAGACTTTACCTTCTGATTAAACAGGATTTATATCGGGCCAAAATAGCTGCATTACTTTAAATAATGTAGTGTACTTTAAGCGTGGTCACATGTTTAGATGAGAGAAATATTGCTGTAAACCCCAATATATGATTGCCAAGCAAAATTCAATTGTATGTTTTCACTCCACTATTAAAGGGCCATTTCATTTAAAAAACTGGGAAGAAAAAGTTATGCTGTTTTGACGGCTGGACCAGGAATGCTGCATGTGAATGTAAAGTGCATCATGCATTGTCCATCCACACTTATCCCCATCATCTTGTTCGCCTTTCACAGAGATGATCACTGCTTCTTTGTCAGGTGAGGCCCGTTACCATGGCAACTGTGCCCCTGGCCGGAGCATCAGCATGCGTTCATTCAATGCAACTCTGAAGTGTTTTTGTCAGGGACTCAGGTGATTAATTTAAAATCTAAAGCTCGTACTGAAATGTTAACATTAACTGTAGAGGTAAGTCTGTCCCTCTCACTAGACAAGCTGTTGTTGAATGGGCAGGATGGCCCAAGGGGTTAAAGTAAACAGCCCCTCCCATCTCTTTAGTAATGATCAGCCCCTGTCCATCAAAACACGGCTTTTTACTCTCCCCACATGACTGAGCCATTAGCCAGGTGACAACAAAGGTGATTTGGGATTTAAAAGTGCTGATGGAAAGCTCCTTACATCCTGGAGACGGCTGCACACAACATCAGCTTCGAGCCGTGTGCGAGCATTTGCCTCTCTGCGCAGACGAAGCGCTCATGGACTCAAGAACACTTCCTGTTAGCGCGCCGTGCCAAAGTGGACGGGCCTGTTTAATGTGTAGCAGATGTACATTTGCACTGTGACCTCGATACATAGGAGATGAGTCATAAGTAAATGTAGCTAGTGGCAATGTTTCTGTTGAATCATTCTGCTAATCATTTAATGCATAGATGAGCAGAGCAGTGAGTGAACCTTTTATCAATACAGGCAGGTAGCAACTCAACCATTGCACAGCAACTTCTCCTGACTCCTCCAAAGATCTGTCGTCACAGTACTGATTATTTTCAGTATTTCTAGAGTATCGGCCTTAAGGCTCAGTACTGGGTTTAATGTTTACTTTCATCATACAGGTCTATGTTAGTGTCGTCACTGGCAGAGCTTACGTGACAGCACATGGAAAATAGAAGTCCCTTTTCTTATCTGGGTGCGTACACATGATATTACACTGCTAAGCTTATTAGGTTGCAAAACAACAGCCAATCATATTCTGTTTTATGGAACTGATTATTAGGGCTACAATATCCAGAGCCACACCTCTATAACGTGGCAGGCATCAAGACTGTCAACTGTTTGTAATTACAGCTATTACACCAACTAACAATTGTTTTCATTATCGAATAATCTTCAGATTTCTTTTTCCGTCGATCAGTTCATTATTTTGCCTATGACATGGCCATCTTAGTTGTATATTATTTGCTTTTGTTGTTTAATATACTGAGTTGACAATTGTATCATACAACTAAGAACATTTTAGAAGCTGAAACTAATTATTTAATTGAAAATTACTCAAATGATTAATTGATAATAAAAATAGTTGCTGATTTTCTGTTCATTGACTAATGATTAAGTCGACTAATTGTTTCAGGCCCAATCTCCCTAATATGTCACACGAGGCTTCACTAAAGAGAATGATATATTTCCTTTTTTTTCCAAGCATCGACTTGGGCGGCAGAGTTAAAAAATCACCAAGCACCTTGGGACTGATAATAATAATATGAGTGCATATTATATTCTATCTTGTGCAGACATCCTGGTCTTTTGTGCCACCTGAACAGTGTAAACAGTGCATGCTATAATTTCCTGACACAATGTGACATGGCACACAAACAAATCAAAAAGCAGGAGCACACAAAAATGGGTGCTCTGGCTTAATAATGTGTCCTGAGTTTTGATTGAACTCAGGACACATTATCCAAAAATGTATAATCCAAACATGACTCATAATAACATTTACTGCTGCTTGGCAACCAATTGTTTAATTCCATATCACAGACTATTATTTGGTCAAAGAATGGCATCAAGCGAATATTACTGTTTAAATACCTTTTTTTCAAAATAGGATTTTTGTTGAGCATTTGATTCATTTGGAGCAACTTCATTAACTGTTAAAGGGATAGTTTGTATTTATTTAAATGGTGTTGTTTGAGGTACATATCCATAGTCAGTGTAGTACATACTGTAGATGGGGGTCAACAAGGCCCCAGTTTGAAGAAACAGACAGGAGTACCAGCATTGGAGCAAAGCAATGTACTGCTGTAGACATGGGGCGGCAGCAACTAATATTTTATACACCAAAAAGAAGGACCCACCTAGAAAATTCTATATCAGTTCAAAATTACTGTTTTGGTCCCAATATTCAAAAAATAGCATAGACATAAACTGATATAGAATTATTTAGGTGAACCTTTCTTTTACGTGTCTAAAATACATTTGCTGCTGCCCCTGTCCACAGCAGTACATTGCTTTTCTCCCGTGCTGGTACTCCTGTTTGTTTCTCCAAACTGGGGATGTGCAGATAGCCATCTACTGTAGGTAATACACTGACTATACATAAGTACCTCATACAACACCACTTAAAAAAATATGAATTATCGCTTCGACTTCACTATTAAAAGCTACAAGCTGTTTGCAACACTCACATGATCATCTTCACTAAACCTGAATGAGTGATGGAGCAGAATGCTTTTTTGTTATCCTTGTATATTTCGTATCATGTGTTGAAGGATGTGCAATGTTAAAAGGTCAGTATGTCATAGATTTATACTGTAGTTGTCATGAAGGATTCGGGGTTGATCACACAGATAAGAAGTGTCAGCATGTTGAAAGCAGGACCAATCCAGCCCACTTTCAGTCAAGGAGGAAGACAATGTTTGAATTTAAAATAACGTTAATTTATCAGAATGTATCTTCAGGACGTATTTGCTAAGACAGGAATTTAATCACACTAGTTATAGTTTCCAGTAACCCTTAACTGAAAGTGAATTGATTGCTGGTTGACAGTCTAGGTATGAGGGTTGTGGTGTGACACACAGAGAGAGCGAGTAATGTTCTTGGCATGTCGAGGACAAGCTGGAGGAATGTGGGAGGTTTGGGTTGACAAGTTGCAGGTGCAGAGCGACACTGTTGGACTCAGACAGCATGTAAAAAATGCAGACAGACAGACGGATATGCAAAATACTGACACAACATCCCAGCACTGAGCAGCACAGACACACAATAAAGCAACTCAAGCCGCAAAAGACTAAAACAGCACCTACTTAGGTTTTTTATATCTTCTTTTAGCATTAATCTGTATCTAAAAATTCACTCTGTGGGCGGTCTACCTGTATAGCTTCAGTGGATCTTCTCACATTTCTGCTACCGGCATTTGGCATCCCACACATGCATTTTCTTAATCAGACTATACACACTTGTGCAGTGTTAATCGCACTTAAGAAGTGTAGCTTATATCTTAATGTGTTCTCTCAAGTCCAAGCACACCCTGTGCTGTACTAATATGAGTTAGAAGCACTAACTTGGATCCTGCTGTGATTGTGATTTGATAGTGAGGAATCTTATTAGCAGTGTAAGCTAAGCTTTAATCCTGCTGTGGGATTCCAAATCGGTTTGTTCTTGAATTTGCCCTTGACATACTTTTTACACCTGCCTGTCCTGCACTCTTCAAAAATGAAACTATACTCTCTTGTGGCCAATTAAATGGTGTCATGTTAATTATAGTCGTAACATGTTAAAACTGCAGTTTGATGCATCCATGAACTTAAAAAGTGAAGATTTTCCATACATGCATTCAATCATGTATGTTTGATTGATTACAATGAAATACAGACATATTGTTTCATTCTACATGGGGAAATATAAGTACTTAATTAAATCTTGAAGCTAAATTATACTCATCAGAATGGCTCACAAGGCAATGCTATCCATAGAGAAATTAGGCAGACGCTTGGCAACAACACGATGATTGGTGAACCTAAGCATTGTTACTGCAAAATAAAGATATATCAACTAATGCAATCTATTATCAAACCGTTTTAATTAGTTAGAAAGTATTCTCTGTGTGAGTGGAGTAAATTAAAGTGTATCGCTGCACTGCTGTAGGTTTATTTGAAAGAGTCTTTCATTTTCTCCTAATTAAACCTAGTGGTATCTTGCCATGCAGACTTGTGGGTTTGGTTTTATTTACAGAGGTTTTGTGATGTCTGAGGTTCCTGCCTTCACCCCAAGCCAATGGAGGTGAATAGTACTTAGATTCACCTCCATTGTACTGTATTGTATCTTTTCATTTGCTGTTCATTGAGTTATTTGACCAAAGTTGGAAAATATTCTTTGATGAAATCTTTTGACAGTGAACACTGTGGATAAATCTAAGTAACCATGACATTTGTATAAGGAGATGTTGTAGAAGTTAATTTGGAGATGGATGAGGACAAAGATCCTATTAATGTATAATAATTTGTATCAAAGTTCATGTCTTTCATCATCTGGTAAATAAAGGAATCAATTCCATATTCCTTCCTATATTGCAAAGGTTGATCTTATGCAAACACTCACTCTTACAAATAATATCTTTCTATAACTTATCATTACTTACATATATACTGTACATATACATCCTGTATTCCTGGAGAACATATCTTAAAATCCCTGCAAATGAATCCGAACCTGTCTGCATGGCTTCATTAAAATGTAAATATTTTTTTATACATTGTGATTAAAGTGTACTGCTACTTGAGTCTTGAATCTTTAGTGTTTGCTCCACAGTTTCAATGTCCATCTTATCTGGTCCTTAGTGTGAACAGGCTGCATGGGTTACCAAACTGTTAGTAGGATTGCTACTCTACTTTAGTATTGGCGAGGGTTAACAGGGCCACCGTTATAATGATTAAAGGGTGGAGGAGAGTCACCACACTCTGCTTTGCACATCGTTATTTAAACGTGCAAAAGTCAGCGGGCCACTACGGGTCTACGTTCTTGTTAGTAGGAGTCTACGGGTAGAGGCCGCCACACACGCGTTACCTGAGGTCAGTCTCTGAGATACTCCTCTGGTGCAAGTCCTCTTCCTTCTCCACCAAATCCTCCCGATGCTCCTTGTCTGTGTCTACCTCCCCCCCTGCCCGCGATTTCCCCTCTTTGCTCCCCCTCTTCCTTTCCACCCCTCCTCCTCCCACACCCGCCTCTTCCTCCTCTAGCACTTCTCCTAACTGCTCTTCCCCCTCCCGAGAGTGGCTCCTTGATTGCAACTGGCTGAAGACGGAGAAGGAAGCAAGAGAGTGGCACATGCAAAGCAGAAAGAAAAACCACACAAAGCATGAATATTGTCAACAACAAGAGAAAGAAAGACCAACACAGAGAGACAGTGCAGCCCAGATCAAAAGCAGACTAATTCAAAATAACAGAAAACAGAAATGTAGACTTACAGCAAAGCACCATGCAAATGATTTCTTTTTTTGATATGAGACAACACCCAAAGAGATGCAATGTGTTTTATGTTTCAGTGTGTGTAGCCGGATATGGACAAACTTCCCCCCACAGCCTGAATGAGTGGAGTTCAGCCATTTGGTTCCAGATTTCTTTCTAAAACGGAGCCAAACCTGAACTCACCACAGGGAGAAAATGACACGCACTGCTAGGCGATGCATTTTCCTCTTTACGTTTAACCACGTGCAAACTGTTTCAGAGCTGAAAAAGTCTGGGCTTGGCAACATATATGGGAAGACAAGTTCACAGCTGAGGGGGATTTGTCCATTTCTGATAACAGCTTGATGAGTTTGAGGAGAGAGACAGTTCAGTGTCCTACCGGATTTTGCGGTTTCCTTGCGGCCTTTCTGATTGGACAGACATGTAGCTCGTGCTGCTGAACCGAGAGGCACTACTGGTTCTCGACACAGCGGACACGTCGCTTACATCACTGTCCGACGACTTGGCCGACAAGTTATCTGAGCCCCGTGGATCTCTGCCTGAACGCTGCAGGGAGGACAACAACAATACAATGTTATAGTCATGTTGTCTTACAGCACAAAAACATCTTTCTGGTGCAGTCACAAGTTCATGCTCTTGTCAAATGTGCTTATTCATACTGTGAGACACTCATTTAACAAAAAATGTAAACTTAAAAAGTTACAAAAGGGTATGAACTTCAAGTGCAAACAAAACACTGCTCGCATGCATTTAGCTTTTTAAGGACAAGCAGTCTTGATCAAGATAAGTTATTCTGCAGAAGAGGGCTGATGAATGTGAATAATGCAGGCTTATTGGTTTAGCTCTCAGAGGAGTGCAGAGAGACAGAGTAGGGATGATGAAAATATGATTCATCTTCATAGGTTGAACACCCAACATCAGATTAAACTGTTGGGTGCCCACATCCTTTGTTATATGCCCAACATCCAGAGGACAAGGTGTTATGGGTTATTTATTTTTATGTAGTTTAAATAAACATAACTTTATTTATGAATATGAACCATGTGAGCATAGTTTAAGCTAAAATGAAGTATCAAAACAGCAGATTTAGTCATAATGAAGGACACACCTTTCCATTTCTAAATTTGCATTTCATCAATTAAACACAACCACTTGGCAAACACGTAACCTGGGGTCTTTGGGGGGCCCCGGGACAGTTTTCCTCTGATAGTTATCCAGCTTTACTAAAATGATTATATAATTTAAATCAGTTACAGGTAGGTCTATCTAGACTAAATACAACAATAAAATCCTGCTTACATGTTAATAAATCTGTAATAATCCTTTAACTTCTGATAAATGAAGTATGATATATGATACGATGATGCGTGGAGTTACTAAAGTGCTTCAACATTTGGAATGCAGACGTTGCCATATCACGTGAAAACTAGTGATAGATTTTGACTAAACTAGCTTTACTCTTAGGCTTCCTTGGAAGCTCAACTGGGATGAAGATTTTGGCTTCACCCTGGTTCAAGAAAAAGTCTAGAACTGGATGTGTATATAATAATCCTTTGTGTATTTTATGTGGAATGTTTACTGTAAAGGATCCTGAACTGAGTGTCACAGTAAGTGTTTCTTATAGTATTTTTAGAGCAGGCGCTCAAGTCTTGTTTAATAACAGCGAGAGCTTTGTTTTGTCACTGGAGCTTCTAAGGGAGGATAATGTTCAGCAGAAAGGCAGACACCTCATAATTTCATCTGCTTTTGATAGACTAGTCTAGCGAACACATTGGCTGCTCCAAATGCTGCAGTTTTCATTCCACAGACTTAAAAGGAGAGCCTGACAGAGAGCCTCAGTGTTGTACGGCTCGACTCAGACTGCAGTGAGAACACCAGGCCCAGGCCGAGCTCTCTAAACATGTTCGGGACCTCTCTAGAACGGAGCAGTAAACACTTGACTCTGCACACACTCACTGTCACATTCCTTGAATTTACAACGAAAGGCTTAAAGGCTCAGTTCACCCAAATGACAACTTGACTTACTTCTGGTTGTATCTGGTTGTATTTAGTCCCACAGATGAATGATATTTGTAAAGAACAACTGCAGTCTGTCTTCCCAGAAACTGTCTCCCAGTTACTCATGAAAATCCACAGACCTTTCTGTGAACATGATTTATTATTATTATAACTATTTCACACATTATTTTTGGGAAAGTGTGCTGCTGAGTTTTTCATTAGAGGAATACTTCACCCTCAAAATGAACATTTGTTTATCAATACTCACCACGTGTTACCTTGATGCATGTGTACTGAGCATACAATGGGATAAATGAGATTGGGATTAAACTGCATGAGTTATGTGAGAGTTTGTACAGATATGTTTTGCTGTTGTTTAACGTAGCCTCCATTTATTTTAATTCAAAAAGGATTTACCCTGTTTTTTGTCTGTCTTCGGATTCTCCTTTCACTGTGGAGGTTTTCGAGAAGAACGTATTCTTCAAGTACTGAAGGTTATAAGCGGTGAGTAATTGAAAATGTCATTTTAAGAGTGGTTTATTCCTAAAGTGGAGATACATATAGAGATTTTTTGATTGGGGTCAACTGAACCATTAAAAAACAGTTGAATCTAACTCAGTGCTCTCCAACCTTTAAACCGAGTTGAGTGTTTACCTGTTTTGGTATGTCTGTCTGACTTTGTTTGTGTTTGCACGTACACTATGCAAACATCAATGCACATGCACAGTATGATGCTGATGTGTGCACGTGTACATGCTTGACCGCTTGCAAAGTTAACCATATGGCCAATGCACGGTGCAACCATGCAAACAGTATACTGTAGGTGCATGTGTCCTACTGAAGCACGCAGCCAGCACATCTAGACGTGTTCTCACCTTGGGGTAGTCCTGCTCCAGTCTGGAGTCGGAGCCTGCTCCCTGCTTGTACTTGTTCATCTTCAGTTTCATCTGCCTGGTCCTCTCCTCCATGTCCATACCTAAGCAGCACAGAGACAGGTGACTGTCAGATGGGCGCCGACGCCGTGAGGGAGGCCTGATGGGGGGACATACTGTTATGATGAGAGACAAGCTTCTGCCGAGCTATGAGCCATGAGCTATGACGGGGACAGATCTAATGGGATAAAGCTGAATGGTCGGCTGTATTAACAGAAACACAAACAGAAAATACTGACTGGTAAAAGAAAGCTGCATAATATAGCGAACAGCTAGATTTGTAACCAATTGTCACAATTCCAGGCTCATCGTTGACTAAAATGTTCTTTTTAATTGACTGAATGAAAATCAAATAGTACAATTTATTGTTTCCTGCTTCATAGTATACAGTAGAAGCTTTGGACATTAATACTGCAGTAGATAACATGTTCTACTTCCGACAATGCTCGTGACCCATGGTGGGACACACTTAACATGAGATTCTAGATAAATGCCAACACATCCCTCTCAGCTCAAACTGAAAGGCTTGCAGAATCTTTTTTTCTCATTTCAGTGCTTTATAAAATCATCACATCTTGTTTGCCCATCTCATCTCCTCCTAAATTCAATTTTAGCACTGTGCTTTGTTTTGTGATGCTGCAAGCACAATTTGCATCGAACAAACATCAAGCCATAATCAATACAGAAGCTTAACCTTGTTCTGCCGGAGGTAATAATGCCACTGCATAAGAACTGTGCCCATTTTATGTAACAAAAAGAAAATAAACCCCTTGAAATGAATACCTCACAGCAAACACTTTCTGCTGAAACTGCTTCGTGTTGCCACTTTCCTGCTGTGCCTGCATCTCCACTCTCTCCACTTCACTTGCTCTCTGCCTCTACTTTTGTGTCATATGATGGTAATGATAAAATGAAGATGGGTGTACAAGTGCCATGCGCACATACAGTATGCCTATAGCATCACATACATACACGCACGCGGACAAAAGGAAAGCGATACAAGCTGAAAGTAAATGAATGACTTTTTTCTCATCATTCTCTGCCTCTCTTGGTTAACTGATTACCGTCACTACGCTGCTTCTGTTACATCTCACAGCCTTACACACCTCAACGTCTTTAGTTTTCTCGAAATTACAAGAAAAGGGTTATTTTATGTAAAGCACATTAATGAAAAAATGCTTGTTATGACACACGATTTGTTTCGCAACATCTGTGAACTAAAGGCTTTTTCAACTTTTGTATCTTATGCTTCTTTTTAAGCAGCCGGTAAGCTGAGCGTAGCACAAAAGAAACAGCTTACCTGGTTTTGTTAAAAGTATAAAAATGACTACATGTCCTGGATGTCAGTCATTGTATTAATTATATTCATATAAAATAAATAAATAAAACCAGATTATTAAAAACATATCCCTTCATATATTCCTATCTGACTGTTTTTGGTCTATTGAATTAGACTTAAACAAGCTACAAAATTAATTTAGGGTAATGTTAAAAATGTTCGTCCTCAAAAAGAGTAATCCAGATAAGGAACCAGCTAATAGAAAATCATACAGTGGCCCAATTCCATCCGGCCCCTACACCCTCTCCCTACCCACGTTCACTCCGTTTGCGCACTGCGTGTAGGGGGTACGCCATATTAAGTGCTGTCCCAAACCAATTAGCGGGAAGTGGAAGTGGGTTATAAAAGCTTCCAAGAGCGTGTCTACATTGATGCTGACGTAACCAGATGCCCTTACTGAACACGTTGTTTTGTGTTTTTCCAGGAACCCGCTCTGAACAAATGGTTCAGTATGACGATCTGTTCAAACATTTACTCGTAAACTCCTCAAACTAAGATTAAAGGTTACATTGTATTTAGAATTAAGCATACCATTGTTCATCTGATTGTAAAGTTATAATTCATTATAATAATGAAGTAATTCAACTGTGCAACACTTTTGTATCAACACTGCATTTGTTAATAATGTACATTTAAACAAATATTTTTTCTCTTTACTCTTAACAATCCTATTTTTCAGTTGAATTATTTCCACTGTTGTTATGTATTGTATATTCTTCCATATGTATTGTCATTATATTAGAATATAATGGCCATATTTTTACATACTTATTTCTTAAAATGTATCTTTGTTACATATCTCTATTCTGAAATGTGAGCAACTGTAATGTAACCCAATTTCCCCCTGTGGATGAATTAAGTATTTCTGGTTCTGATATTTAATCATAGTTTACTGAAGCTTGCCACTGTGTTCATACCCTACACCTTAAACAAGGTGCTTCATTCAGCTGTGAGTGTACAAACGGAGTGGAGGGGTGTAGGGCACCGATATTGTAATTTGGCCAGTGTCTCATGAAACCACAGTGGCTTGACCATGATAGATACACAGCCTATCCACAGCAAAATAAACAAAAATTTATAAAGAAGCCAGAGGCATCATCTGCAGATCAATTAAGAGCACAAACAGCACAAGAGAATGAAGGCGAGCAAAGCGGGAAGAGAGATGACGGGAGGTGGGTGGGGGAGGGCAAGCCAGGAAGACGTACAGAGTGAATAAAAAGTAGGAGAAGAAGAAGAAGAGGAGGCTGAGTCAGAAAAGAAGGGTGAAGAAGAAGAAGAAGAAGAAGGGACAGACCTGAGTTCGTCCAACCTGGTGAGTCCGTGTCTTCTGGGATCACATCACAGAATGGACAGACACAGACAGAGGAGAGGAAGATGGATGTGAGAGGATGCACGAGGGGTAAGGGAGGGTTGGGGGAGACGGAGGAGAAGAGGGAGGAAGGAGGGAAGGCGACACCATCGCCGTGATTGCCGAGTATGCCAGGTTTGCGGGGTCAGAGTGAGGAGGGTGAGGAGGGACACGACACAACAACAGTACGACACGACAATGACGAAAACGACAAAAAACAGAACACACAGACAAAATCATAGAGTACACCAAGAACACACAAACTCCACCATGGGCACAGTGAGAAGTCAAAACAGGAGAGGCTGAGGTAGAGGCTAAGAGTTTGGTTATTAGAGATCAGGGGGGTGGTGGGGGAGGTTGGGAAGGTGAGGTTCTGTGCTTTAAAAGGAAAAAAGAGCTGAAACAGTAAAGAGATGTTAATGCGCCCTACCAGATAGAAACTCCACACTTCTGGGGAAAGGAGGGGAAAGGGGAGAGGGGGATCAGGGGAGGAAAGGAGGGGTAAAGGAGAAGTGGATGTCACTTGAGTCTGCATGGGGCAACTGTGGGGAGACGGCCTGGAAAAATAACATAAAAGAAAAGGAAAAAAAAAAAAGAAAACAACACAAACTGAAAGCACAGAGCAGCAAGCGCACAAAAGAGAGAGCCGACTACCTCACCAGGGTTCAGATAAAAACCTGAAGGTTGACAGAAAAATACAGACGGCACCTGAGTCGAGTGCATGTTCACACACACGCACACACACACACACACACACACACACACAGCGTCAGCCACAGTATTTCTGTCTTCCCTTTCTCTCCAAATGGCTGCGTTTTCATTTCCCTGTTGTGTTCTTTTTTAGGTGTAAGCAACCACCTGTGGATCCGAGTGACCTGAGATCGTGGGTTCAACATCGGGGTCAGTTTGTGACCCTGTATCCCCTCCTCATAGTCAGGCTGCCCCTTCTGACCACCACTCATATTGCTCCTGTTCTCCACCCTTTCTGTCTAATCTCCGCCTTGGAGTCTGAACCTGACAAAACCGACGGTGACAGCTGGGAGGGCAAATAGGAGCCCACTGCGATCAGACTTTATCTTCATACCCCCCTGACACAGAATTTTGCATTTAGCTCAATTAGTGCTCCATTAGGGTGAATAATGAAGTGTCACATGAATAAAGAAAAGACAATGTGAGACATCTGCCTCATTGGCTTTCATCTCTTTGTGGCAGCTAACATCATCTCATTAGAGAGTCAAATGATAATCGAGAGAGCAAGTGATCTTTTTTTTTTTTTCTCCTTCCTTCAGCTGCATCTTGTAGGTCATCGGCATAAGAGAGGGATGTAGTAAGACAGAGATGGGAGTGAAATACCAGAAAGAGTGAGAGTGGGAAAGGTCTCCTGTGGTCTGTGGGTTAATACTGTATGGTAATAACTTCTCATATTCTACCAACACTACAGGCCCCAGCTGCAGACATGCAACAAGGTAATCAGTGTTGCAAACAATTACAAGTTGTTATTCATAAAGGTAACATAGAAAGTATGGAGGTACCTACAGTTCCACAATAGTAAAAGCCGTTATTGGTCAGGGTCAGTGTTACTAAGGTTCCACGAATGCTGAAAATGAGCTCAGCTGCCATGATTCAAAATTATACAAGACACAATTTTCCTCTCTTTTCTCCCAGGCTTTCTACAAGTAAGTGTCTAACATAAATGTTCCTTATAGAACCAGTCGAAGTCTCAGACAAGGTACAATGGGACAATAGAAGATAAAATGGAACTCATGTTCATTGAGATCGGACATACAACACATATGCTTTTCTTCTTCCAGACATGGACTGGGCACATACATATCTTTGCTCCTAATAGATACAATACAATCCTGAATGTACTTATTTTGGTTAAGTCTATACATCACCAGCCCACTGTTCTTTATTATCCGCTAATAAAGATTTTCTTCAGAGAGAAATGTGGATCTCTTCATATTAAACTACTGTTGTTTAACTATATGCAGTCATGATCCCTTTCACTAAAACTATTCACTCTAATTCATAACAGCCTTTTTTTGGGGGGAAGATTGCTTTTGGTTCATGACACAGGTTCAGTGTAGCATCAGATATACAAGGTGCTTGAAATATCTACGCGTTTGTATTAAAGAGATGGACAACTGCACCACCTACAAAAAGCTTCCTCACATCATCCTTCGCTCATAATTCAGTCCGGGGCATTTTGTTCTGTTGCAGGTCCAGAGACAGATTAAATGATTGGTATAGGAAACTTGTGAACAATAGGTGGAGGTGAGGGGTGTGATTCAACCCACACACACAGTGGCTGTTGAGTAGCCTTGACCGGCCTTGAGATAGCTTTGAGTGTTAATAAAGTAACGTTAGCGTGGTCACACTGGAATAGAGCATCATGCTCAGTCAGCCTTTCCAGGAAACATTAATGTTGAGAAAAATATGCAGAGGCAAAGCCACAGAGAGCAACAGAGAACCAGGGAGTTTAAAGAGCAACAAGGGAGGGTCTGAGAAAGAAGAGACCGACTTAAGAGCACGTGGATGGTGAACAGTCAAAGCTTATAAAGTCACTGTGTCACACTCTAGCAAAACAGTAAGTATGCTCATCATTTCAGATGTTGCAGACACATAACAGTTTTCTTCTGGCTTTGTTTTAACATTTAACAACATCACTGTTAAACACCAGTTACGTCTGGTCACGTGGGCATTACATGTCTGTGAGTATATATATAAACGAGGCTTAGTTCAAAGTGAGGTGGAGACGTGTTTCCATGGGAACACATTAAGCTAATACAGCAAACACAGCACCTCAAGACACCGGCGGAGTCATTACCTTGGCAACACATCTCGTGTCCTCCTGCAATACATCCATGGATGACAGCATCTCATCAAACTTGACTTCATTAAATTATGGATGACATTACGGCAAGACTTTTTTTCGCCTTGATTAGGGTAACGGCATGTGCCGTGCTTATCAAAATCAAACTAAATCTGTTTTCAAATGCTTAGTGATGACGAAGAGTGTGTAGAGAAACATCAGCTTCATGCTGCACTGCAAAACCACACCAAGAGAGGAGAGATAGGAAAACGGAATGACGCCATCCAGAGGCCGACCTGGGTAAACTCATGTTAATCATCATTTTTATTATTAATTATTCTCCTGGCCTATTCAAAATAAATAAAGACACTATATATTTAAGGTTTCTTTTTAAAATTTTCGAACATCCAGCTACAAGGTCCAGGTCTGACTTTGGCGAGGCAGTAATCCAGCTGATAAAGAATCCACACAAACTGTGAAGGACAGCTCAGAGAAATTCTTCAATGACGGATCACTTTGGCAGAATGTTGGTTAGATTTCGAAGGTGCAAACCTTTACATGAGTCCATGAATAACAAACAACTGATAATCATTTCTTGCTCTGCAGTAAACGTTGTTTACATGTAGAATTTCACTAAATGAAAATTCCTTCTGTTCGCCAATATTCTACTTAAACTCTCAATTCCTGTGATCGTTAACTCTCGACTGTTTTACCTAGAAGTAACAAAAGACGTTATAAAAAAGGCTTCTCTGCACTGAATCAGGAACTTCTCAATACTTTATTTTGAACAATTAAAAAAGGTATGTGGGAAGGCATGAATTATATTAAATAACATTAAATTAAGCAGTTTTGGTTCTTTGCTCAAGCTCATATCTCCGATGATGCATATGTGGCTGGCTGATTGAGTCCTTGCAGTTACAGCACAACTTACCAAAAGGCCGACTCATTCTGAAGAAGTTTTTTCATTTCTTAGTGACGGGCTCCACCTCATCACCGCCATGCACTAAAATGCAACGTCAGGTGGCAGCATTACCTTTTATGTTTGTCACGACCGCACTGTTGGAACTGATTCAGGGAGTTTGTTACTGTTCATGGACTCATATGGTTGATTGTGAAATTTGAATACTTTATCAAAGTGAAACGCAGCATTTAAGGTGTCAGAAATCCACACCCAGACCAACCAACCTGCGTCAGTGAGGGAGGGGTGTGGCTGTGTCCCTCCGTCAGACAATGAGCCATTCAGCCCTCGCTGCTGGTCCTCCCATGTCACTTCTACAGCGAGACACGCACACGCATACAGTACAGATATACACACACACAAACACACACACACTGGTTTGCACGCTACAGCCATTTTAGGGACCTTGGATTATCAAGATAACTTTTTGTATCCTGCACAAAAAGTGCAAAAAAAGAATCTTTTTTTATCTCAATACCTTTTAATACAACGTTGTACACATATTTTGCAGTGATAACAGAGGCCAGTGTAACGACTGGTAAGAAATTGAAGGACCTCTTTGCCACTTCAGCACTGAATACATGGACAGCTCCTCATCAAAGATAATGAACTTTGCTCCATCTGCTGGCCAACAAAGGTAACAGCCCACGATGGTCTAAAATCTAGGAGATTAGACTCTGCAGTACTTCTACGGCAAAGTGAATAACTCAGAATTCAGAAAACACTACTAATTATTATGTGTTGAGATGCAATAATCTATCTTTATTTTTGCCAGAAAATGGCAAAGAGTTATGTACGACTGAAACTGACTGCACAGAGTGTGTGTATATGTGTTCAATATTCCATGTCTAATTAAAATGATTGGCAATTACACAATGGAAATACAGTCGAGAGCTCTCTCTCTGCGAGGCCAAGCTGAGCAGAATTCATTTCTATTAAAGTAGACGGCAGATATGGTCCGTCCTGGAGCCAGAGAGGGACAGACCAGCAGAGATCACAACGACAGCTCTCTGTACATATTACCATCAGCTGCAGCTACGTACAGCTCTTATATTTGATCACTCCAAATCAACTCCATACGAACTAACCACACTCAGTCTATATAATAGATGACATGTGGACAAAGGGAACTTTGATGGGCTAATAAGAAAGAAGAGTCACCAAGAGTAATGAGAATCACAGATGCGAGCGAATGTCACACATGAAGAACTTGCGTTAACCGAGAAAGCCCACACAGCAAACTCACGCCATCACACTACTCTGGCTACTTGCCTTTCCTCCCATTTACCGGTGGGCCTTGGGGTTTTTCCTCACAGTCTGCTGCTAGTAGAGAGAGACAGATGGAGGCTCGTGAAATTATGGAGATCTAGAACCCCCATAATGTTAAGCCACATTAAAATGGAAACTCATTTCTGTATGTGCTCAAACACAGAGGCATAATACATCAACAGATCCACACACAAACATGCCGTGATCCCGTGATGCTGAATATTAGTGTGCTAAATGCTATGATGCTACTTTTGGTTAATAATAATGTACAATGTGTGGTTAATTGCACCATGCATTTGTTACCATACTAAACGGCAGCATTTGGCCTGCAGAATATCACTCAGAGTACAGGACTTATAAACAATTTAAAAAGATAATGTGGCTTTTTTTAGAAACCATACACTGTTTCCACTGAGTCAGCCAGCACTACGGCTATGGCAGCGTTGAGTAATATCACAGCGCAGTCAAAGGACAGAAGCACGCCACATAAACAGATGGGAAAGTAGGAAGTGGAAACTGTGGGGAACTCCAGTTTCTGCCAACAGTCTGGCCGTTCATTCAAGCCTGTGGATGAATGTAGTGTACAGCAACACATACTGTACGTTACTATCATCCGAAAACAATCTCGTAACTCTTAACTGAGCTTGTACTTATAATATATTCATTGTGAGCGAGCATATTTTAAGGTTAAAATCAAGCAGCATTTCAAGGAAAATGGAGAAAAACACATTGGTTCAGGATTGGTTTAAAGGCTGTTTCTGTAGTAAAAAAAACACGCACCTGGGCGACCATTTTGGCGTTCAGACGCCCCGAGCTCCTCCCCTGCTCCCTCTTGGGAGTTGCCACACATAAACAGATAACATATAAGACAATTAGGTATGTGCAATTGTGAGGTATGACAATAGTCCTGAGCACAGCAGAGAGACGAAACAATAGCAGGTTTATCAACAGTCCAGCTCTTTTCTGTAACCAACACGGGGCAATAACACAATCGTGTCCATAAAACGCTACACACACACACACACACGCAGACGTTTGCATTACATAAGCCGAGTGCCATACGGCTCTGTGGGAGCTGCAGCACAAGGTCAGATCAATACCTCCCCCCACTGCCCACACACTACCACTGTCCTGCAAGGTAAGGAAGAGAGAGAGAAAGAGAGAGAAGAAAAGAAACACAAGCATATAGAAAGAAAGAGAGAGAAGTGAGAAAGGATGAACTGTCTAACAAGGATAAAAAGTAGAAGGAGAAAATGGGGCAAGAAGAAAGACGAAACGGCGACGCAAAGAAGCGATGGTGAGGTCCAGACAGAGAAAGCTTCAGAGTGATAAAAAGAAGATGGTACGGATAGAGGGCAGGAGAGAGAAAGAGCAAAGAAGAGAGTGAGGAAGACAGAGAGAGAGAGAGAGAGAGAGAGAGAGAGACAGGCTTGTTGGCCGCTGTACAGAAGACAGGGAAAGCCCTCATGGACTCTGACAATGATGAAAGAGTTCTGCGAGTGCTTTGACAAGTCCTCCAGAACTCCCCTCTCTCTATCTTCGACCCATTCATTCCCTTCCAATCACTGCATAGCTACAGCGGTTCTTTTGTTTTTCCACTGCGTTTGTTTCAAAAGACACGAGTGAAATAATCACCGCTTTCATCGCGGCTCTTCTTACGGTATACATCACGAGTCGCTACAACACATGACATTTGTTAAAGGAGTGCTGAGGAACAAATAAAACTTTGAATGTCACTTTGTTGTCGCGGAGATGTTGGCAAGTTCAGAGCATCAAGGTTACCCTGTTTAGTTGATACAGAATCATTATATTGGCTTTGGTGAAGTATCTCAGCATTCAAAATAGTTCATTAAATCAAGAAAGAGACAAATACGAGTGTGACTCAAAACAGGGAAGCTACATTTGACCACAACACTGGTACAATCAATAGCAGAATCCAGACAGGCCTACAGGTAAGCACAACACAACGGCACAGGACATCCAAACTGTACGTTAAACACAGCTGCAACAGAGGGAGGGTTCAAGGAGCACCGAGTAGACTCCAGTAAACCCAGCAGCCCCGCAATTGCAGACAGGGTTTGGGCCTTCAGAGTAAGGTGCAGCTCAACCTGCGCGCCTAGTCTGAAAGACTAAACCCACACATTCAGGTACAGACCTTCATTAGGCTCTGTTCCTTCGTCTCCATCTTCTGAGAGAGAAATGGAAAAGGGAACCGAGTAGAGATGTTATGGGTGGAAGGCAAAAGTAAACACCAATGAAACATAAAACAATAAGGAAAAATCCTCGCAAATAAGACATGATCTATAGCTAACGCTGAAGGATTCCACCAGCAAATGAAAATCTTTCAGTCAAAAGTGAAGTCAGCAACCGCCGTAAAAACAAAGCTCTTCCTCCGCCTCAATCAGTCGGGCCACCAAACAAAACTATATCATGAGGCACATCATTTCTTCACCTCTCTTCACAGACCCTGTAATGCAAATAGAAAAAAAACAAGGTGACTTACTTCTCTCTTTCCCCGTGGGTGGAAGCTGTGGGAGTTGCCGTCCTCGTCTATTGGACGTTGGGGTACTGGTGGGACTGGTCTGGACTGATCCACTACGAGGATGCGCCCTATATGATAAACAGTGGTGGACAGTGGGGTGAGAGACAAATTAGGACAAGATCTGATGGTGGATGCAGGGCCTTGCCATGTCGCACCCACGTCACAGTGTAAAAAAAGTAAAGGCTTTTCCCCCCAAAAAAGGGCAAGTTTGATTTCAGGAGTTAAAGCTTAACATAAAAAATCTACTATGATTGGAGACTGATACCAGTTTAATAATTTATCATAGACGTTGGATCACATATTTGCTTATTTTGATGCATTAAAGGCTCAATTGGCGATAATGACTGAGAGATTTTTGTATTCGTTCTATGATTTAAAGCTGAATTTAATGTAGAATTTAAAAAGATTTGAATGAGACAGAACTAATAGTGGTTACATAGCTCCATGTAAAGAGTTTAGAGCCTGACATTGTTTTACGTTCTGCAAATATTTTTGCATTAAACAACTTTGTAAAGATTCCTGATCATTTGGAATCTCCAAAGAGCCTTGGATCGCCAACTATAAAAAAACAATGCACACAGCAATGATGTTTGGCACATGGCATGGGAGTGGAGGGACACATCAACTGTAGGGAGCCGAGCTGCAATAAAAAAAGATGCCAGGTGTGAACCGCATGTGCAGTCGACTCATCAGGCTGCAAGGAGAGAAGAGTTCAATGCAGGAACAGCAGACCAGTGCGACCATGCGTTCAGACTGTCCCCAAAAGGCTTCAACTCAAAACAAAACAAGAAGAAAGGAAACAGAAAGGCCATCACAGGATAAACGGCATGTTAGAAATGAAATCAAAGAAAAAAATGTTGGCCCAGCACTGCTATACTGACGCAAGCGTATGAGCAGTGTGTTCCAAATGAACACGTCAGCACGCCACCTACGGTGTCGAGGGTGTCGTGCCTGGAACATGGGTAAAGAAAAAACAGCACCGGTGCTTTTGGGGACAAAACAGAAAGTGGCTAGGTGGGTGGTAGTCGTGAGGGGGAGGTGGTTGGGGTGAAGTGAGGTGAGGCGGGAGAAGCAGGGTATTGGGAGGGTGGGAGTTAGGTGGTGGTGATGTGGTGGGGTTTTTCTGGTTCATTCTGTGAGTTAGTCAGGCTCGGGGTGGGTTGGAGCTCATGGGACTGGGTCTGAACTGGTTTGAGTTCTACAAAGGTTCTAGTGATGCAAACATTTAGCAGAGGTAGAGCTGCTCTGGGGGCCAGAAAACATCCTATTGGTTGATTTAAAAGAACCAGAGATTTAGCCTGTTTCTAGCTAGTAGCTGAGCAATAAAAAAACATGAGAATTTTAAAACAATTACTCCTTTTTTGATTCATTTGTATCTATTACAAGCAAAATCATGGAGTCAGCTGGCTAACGTTACCTAGCTTATCTAAAAAGCTTAATATGAAGCTATTTGGGTAAGCTAGGTAGCTAGCCTGGTAGCTAGGCTAACTAACTAACCTCTATAAGATCTGTGTATGTCTTTATTGCATATTCCCAGTTAGAAGCAGAATATGAGCTATAATATAATGAATGAATATAAATGAATATAATGTTTAAATTATCTCTCCCTCCAGAGTAGCTATGCCTCAGGGAAATGGTTGTACAACTAAAACTACAGTATGCTTTGTGCTAAGATGGTTAGCGTCTCTGATCTGGGTCACACCTCGTCAAGGCAGGTGAGGGGGGGGCGGACCTCCCAGATGGCAGAGACGGCATGGACCTCATGAGCGAAGAGTCGTGGGGGCGTTCAGTGGAGCGCGAGCGGGATGTGGGGCGCTCTATAGTGGGCCGCTGGTCTGCAGAGCGGGACCTGCTGTGATACTCGTGTCTATCCATGGCTCCGTGGTTCCTACAGAGGTTATTGAGAGATAGGCAGGCACTCAGTGGGGCCCCAGCAGGGCAGGGACAGTATTCTGGCAGGGTGGACAGTATGGAGGACAAAGAAATGTGCAGCCCGCCCTCAAAACTCGTCCAAAATGCATGTGTTTCAGTAACATTCCTGTTTATTTTTGCACGTTTTAACCCATTTACTACAAATCACATACTAGACTTTACAATGCTAACCATTTTCCATATCATACAGTCCAATTTTAACATGTTTTTCCGCCTTTTGTATGGGAATGTACTTCACACTCAAAGTATGCAATCAGAATGAACATCATGTATGCTCTAGCTACAGTTAAATTTCACTACACTGGCACTGCAATGTGTGTGCAAATCTATCTGCATTTAACATCATATTCACTTTGATTGACTACCAAACAACTCACCAAACAATGACTGTATCTCAATACTGCATGTTAAGTCGAAATCAGACGTTCAAAACTACTCTACAGCCTGCTTTGGAAACAGGTCTGCTATTATGTACGAGTGATTTATATGCAGTAAATTTTCTTAAACGAGCAAAATATTCAGGCTTGGTCCTTAAGAGTGACAACATAAAAGTATTCCGCAACTCTTGAAGAATAAAATATTAAAGGCGTAGGTGCATTCTGTGTGGTCTATAGTTCCTGTAGTGAATTAAGAGTGAAGTCCTCAGGTTGGTGGCAGAGACCATGTGCTGTCTCTCTATACGTGGTGAGTGAGTGTTCATTTGCGGTCTGTTTGAGGTAGAGTGAGATGTGAGGGAAAAGTGAAGTGCATCTTTACATTGCTTTTGGCTTGTCATATCTGTTATTTCCTGAAAAATGCCCAGCCATGGTAAGTATTTTTGGCACAGTGAGGATGAAGGCAAAATCTTGTTGATCTGAAGAGCTGGAGGAAAGAAGCAGGTGAGGTTCCTAAACTATGAAAATAAATCATTGATAGTGAACATGGATATTGTTTCACTTTGCAGAGAGAAAATAGGAAGATAAAAACATTGTCATAAAAATGCATCACACTACACATATCAAAAAAGTGAAGGAAATATTCAACCTAGCCTTTGGACATGAGTTGTCCGGAGTGTATAGACATTTAGAGCATGCACACTGTTGGTAAAATTGTAAAAGTTCTATAAAGTTAAATCAGTAAATCTCAAGTCTATCAACATTTGAATTTATACAGTTTTTATGTTTAATAAAACAAACAGTATTTAACTAAACCATTTCACCTTTCTTATCCTAAAGCGCAGGAGACACATTGGTGTCTTAGAAATACAAATAGCTGGGAGCTGCTTCTAATAATGCTAATAGACACCAAAAGATTTTTTTGTAAATTGTAACTTTGTGTAATTTTTCTGGAATTATGGAAGATTTTCTTTCACTTTAGAGTCATTTTAATAATTTGAGGTTTCATTCAAAAGTCAATCTTGTCATAGTCTTGTAGTGTCTGTAGCCTTTTGCAGTATGAAAAATTATCCAGTAGAGGAGATGTCCTTTTTACCTCTAATAGCAAACCAAAGGCCTATCAGTCAGTGACCTTATGTAGCCTTTAACATTCTTCATCTACAGTCATTCACAGTGATGGTCAACATAATCATTAGTGGATTCACATCATGAGGCTGTTATGGCCAAGGATTTATGGGTAATGTGAAGGTTATGTCTGTTGCAAATCAAACTTCTCATTAGGTGTAAGTTGATGGATGTATCCACGACAGACGGCACTAGCACTGCTCACTACATTCTCACTGGATTCAAAGCGAGTCTGAAATATTAGTTTCTGTACTTGGAAGAGCTGCTTTTTGATGAGTACACGCTGCAGGCTTTGTACCACTCAAGATACACTCTGGGGCGATGCACTTAAACAGAACCATAAAAAACATTGTATCATGTTCTGAGGGGAAATCACCTAAACCAAGACACTTGCCAAAAGGCTTAGACTCCGCTAATGCTTTCCGTTGCTCATCTTTGTCTCCTCTTCCATTTGCCTTCCGTTTCTTTACTCTGCCCTCATTTCTTTTCAGTTCTCAGTGTTGCTTTTTACTCTGCCAGGGCGCAAACAGAAACAAACTGTATCTGTATGAAGAGAGGAGGGAAATCTATTCTACTCCTCTGTGGATAACACAGAGATGCTGGCTATTTTCCTTTCTCTGTCCGCTCAGACAAAAAGAAAGGGAGAGAGAAGAAGATGGAGGGCTCTCGTTAATGGCTATCTGGGCTATAGGCTGAGCCTGAAGTCGAGCCAAGCCGGGCCTCAGGGAAACTTTGTGACACTTTAATAAAGTCAGTCAGGCTCTCGGGCTGGGTTCTGAGGACTCATCACTTTTTTTCCTCCTGGAGCGGAGAGAAATGGCACAAACGTCACGTTATTCCTGACTGAAAGCCAGATGGCAGCAGGCGAAAGATTGAACACAGAGAAAAGTGGAGTCATTTACAGCGTTTCTCTGGAGGGGGAGGGAGAAGGGGGAAGGGGGGGGGGTCTTTCTTTTTATTGGTGCATCAGGATGCTGGCGTGGGTCCTGGGGATAGATGGATGGGTGTCAGCAGGCCTTTCTATGGTTGCTTAGAACGGCCTGGCAGCCCATTCTGGCCAGACACTAGAAGCCAAAGGGCAAAACACGGAATTTACAAAACTACTGTGCAGCCCAGAGCAATGCATCAGAGATGCCATTGTATAGGTGAGCGATACGCAGCTGCCAATAGCATGTAAAAATAAAGGACAACACTAAAATTCACACACACCACTGAGCAACATACTGCTGTTGGTATAATGTACATGGGTACATAAACAAGGACATCAACAAATAGACAGTCAGGTGCTGTCCAGCAACCCAACAACCAGGAGACATAGAGCCGACGTCAGCAACACACATAGCTCTGAGGCCTCGACATACAGAGGCAGTTGTGTATTATCGTCTCACATCTACGCAACTTCAGAGCTGTGAACGCTTTTAGCAAAAACCGATATCGAGACAGGATATCATTTTCTGTCATCACATGTACGATCACGGATAAAATAAAGACGGACGAGGGACAACTTGAGGAGACCACAAGATGGCGGATGCACGGATGCAGCGGCAGTGCATGTCAATACCTCTCGTAGTCATAGTCGGAGGAGTAGGCACCGTCAGAATAGGCGCGGGCCATCCTAGTGGAACGCAGTAACCTGACCGCTTCCTCTCGGCAGATTGGATACACGCGATGGTTGCGGCTGGCGGGAAAATATCAACAACTGGTCAGCATTTCATTTATTTCTCCAATAAAAAAGGAAGTAACTTGAAAAAACTAAATAACCTGCAAGGGAAGACAACTTGGAGTGTACCATTTTTTCCCCCCCATCACATACTGTTCTCTGCCTGAAAACATGCTTATCCTACAGATCCACAGGGATTACATATGAACTGAATTCTATCACTACTATCCTACAAATTTTTGAGGAAGAAACTACCTCTGCTGGACAAAACTTCACAACGGACACTTATCCATGTTCAGTATTGCCATAGTCACTCTTTTGGTGGTCATCACACTTCCTCACATGGCAAATGTGTGGAGCAAAAGGAGAGGAACGTTTACGTGAGAATGACTGAGGTGATGAAAAGAGAGAATAAGCAATGCTGATACTGGATGGATGAAGTGTACGGCCACTCATTTTCTCAATGTACTTTATGACACACACAGAATTAATATATTTGATCTCTTGCAGAAGAAATATATATTTAACACAACGCTGATGGCACTGACAAGGGCCAGATAATATGAAGGAACTACTTCAGTGCATCCAAAAACCATGTTGTGCATTGACTACAGTGATTGAAAACATGCAAACATCGTGTCAGTGCCATGTGTTCAACACCCAAATGAAAGATTTCATCAAAGAAAAGAAAGGGGTTGCGGGTTGGAGTTGAGATGGGGCTTCATGCATGCTCAGGTAAAAGTCTACCTGGGGTCGTTTTGAGGATCATCGTTAGGCTGAGTATGTCTGGTTCGAGGTAGGGTGAGAAAATGGCTGCGACCACATGGAGGGGGAGAGAAGACAGAGATGGATCTGAGATGGCGCCGAGGAAGAAGCGGAGGAGGAGGAAGAGGAGGAGGAGGAAAGGAGAGAGACAGAATCATAGGCAGACAGATGGAGGGGTGAGGAAACGGAGGGAGAGAGAGTTCTCAAAGAAATAGGAAGTAAAGAGAATGAGAGAGCTCATAGGAAAGGTTGATGTGACAGTTTCAAAGAGGGAAAAAACAGGCGAGGAAGATGTGAGAAGCTGAGAAGATGTCTTCCTCAGCTTTACCACACTGACAGATGAAAGTGGTACACCGAGCACACCGGCAGCTTTCACGGAGGAAAGAGCAGAACAGCAAAGTCCAAACACCTAAACCTGCTTGGTGTCAGTTTTACTTCATGATTAAAAGAACTTAAGACCATGCACATTACATAAGATTTCTTCTATTACAGACACAACATTTCAAAAAGTAGGAAAATACAGGGGAGAAGACGTGAAAAAACAAGATTTTTTTAGATTTTTTTTATATCGTAGGAGTTCTGATACATTTCCAAATTCTCTGTGACTCATTTCCTGTGTCATTTTCAACTGTTTTCAATAAATAACCGGCCGCTGTTAATTAAAGCAGCTGAAATACACTCAAGTGAGCACTGTCCCAGACAATTTAGATAAGTGCATTTTCTGCGTCTGACACTGATTTAGGCCAAGCCTCAGAAATATCAAATAAAGTTAATTGGACGGGGGAAAGTAGCTGCGGCCTGGCACTGCCAAGGCTATGATTGGACTCTTGGAGCAACATTTTCCAAGCCTCACAGAAAATAAGTGCTGATGGGGGATAACTGACCACTTCCCCTTGACCACCTTTTCCATAAAGATAGCGAGATACATGCAAACGATGCATGCTGTATGCAGCATTTGAAGCACTAGAATGTTTCCTGCACTTTTTTCAGCCTCCTGGATATAAGATGCAAAATACCTATTTGTTAATTACTCCTCTTACGTTGTGCAGTCTTACAGTCTTGTGTTCATGAAGGATTTTAGCTGTGATACAACATTTTTTAATCCACGCTTCTGTATCAGATTTAAAAATAATATGATCAATGATAACCCAGGAATGGAGAACGTTGCTTTTTAAAAGCAGGAATACAAGAGAGATTAAAAAGTACCCACACACAACATCAGTTCCCAGAGAGTTTAAGGCAAAAGGCGTTGCCCATTAAGTGTATGCGTGCACAAACACCTGCCTGCATGTCTGCTCGCCAGCCCCCACTTGTGCTTGTCAGCATTTGCTCCATGCATGCCCGCGTATGTACATGCACCCACTGTGCACAAGTGTAAGCTGGAGCGTATGTGTGTGTACCTGTCAGGTGAGTAGTTATCTTCGGACACACTGTGGTGGTCCACTCTAGAGGAGGAGCTGTACTGAGAAGGCCTAAGGTCAAAGGCTGGGTCCAGACTTCTGCTGTGTGACAGAAGTGGACCGGATCACCCCTCATGTAGTTTACACACCAAAAACTCACCCCTACTTGTCAAGTGTGTGTGTGGGGGGGAGGCAGGGTGCAAATCGCCTCATGTTTATGTGAGGCATTCAGAGTAACCACGAGAACTATTGCATCATACATGCATGTAGGGCTAATGATGCATTTAGAGGGCAGTACAGTCCCTAAACCCTATGGATCCATTAATGGAAATGTAGGCTATAAGGATATCATCAACAGGATGTTAAATACATCCATATCGATAAAACAAAAACTAAACACAGTGTCCACATGGAAATCAACCCAGTAGTTACCTGGAGGGTGGGGGAACGCTGGGAGAGCGCGACCGCGCCCGGTTAATGTCAGCCGACCGAGAGCAGTGGTTAGACGACATCACCTGCTCAGGGACGGACAACGTGGAGCTCTGGAAGTCTCTGCCATTCGGCCGGTAGTCTGCGAAGACAAGAACAGATAGAGGAAGGGAGGGATGGAGGGACAAGATTCATTTTATTTATCTTTTATTTTTTCAGATGGTTCTGTAATAATGTTCTGACACCAAACGCACTGCAGTGGCGGGTTTTAAATTCACACAAAATTTCTGTGCTAATTTCACTTTAACACCTTGTGAGTTCTTTGTATTTCTAAGCATGTGATATGGCTAAATCTGCTGCATTTGATAATGAAAAATGATGGCAGTTAATGATGCAGATCCAGTTTAACCCCAGAATTGAATAACTCAGAGGAAAAAGGACCAAACTTTATAAAAAAACATGTGCTAAAATGCTATTCTGCACAGGCACAGCTTTTCTTTTTCATTATGCTGAGTCTTTATTTTATCAAAAATGACGTCTTAGTTTCAATGAAGGTGGAATTCATCTGCTGTGTTAACATTGTGCATTAAACATGAAAATAGCCTTTAAAAAAAATTCTGAAACATTATAATGAATTTTCTCTGCGAGGCTGATTGGTCCATTGAACTTGAAAGAGTTCATTAACCGATAATCAGACGTGGCTAGCAGCCATGGTTAAGGTCAATGCTTAGCACTATTAAACTTGATTGATATTCAATAGAGTGTATAGCACATTAAAATGAGTTAAGGAAAATCCTGAATCAAAAGTTGGAAAAGAAGGAAAGGTAAGAAAAATTGGAGGTAATGTTATGGTGACCTTCACAAGAGGAAGTTTGACTGAAATATTGTTGACCACCCAAACAGATTCAAATATTCAAACTAAATAATCCATCCTGATTGCAAGTGGACTCAAGTCAAATTCTGAAATTCTGATAATTTCTGCCCATTTTCTTTATTGATTTTAATAAACAAAGCTAATAAGGAGAAGAAATTAACAATATGTTTTCTTCATTATTATTCAGATTAGATTTAAAAAGGAAGACATCTGCTCTTTCTCCAAAACAGAGCCTCTTGCAGCAGAGCAATAAAACACTACGCAGAACCAAAATACCTTTACTGGCGATTAATAGGATTGAAGAAGAGGATTGGGCTGCATCAGAGCAGAAGGGCAGAAGGGACAAAACTAATTGAACTGTACAAAATGTTAAACATGTGACTGAGCACTTCTAAAATTCCAGTGAATCAAAAGAGTCCAACAACAGGAGATATACTTTAAAATACCTAAGCAGTACCTGTGCAGTAATTACTAATGACTTATGATATACTGTATGTACCAGACAATTAGGGTACAAGAAGGGGTATTCCCTTCACTGTGAAGGAAGTGAAGGTGACTGTCTGGCATGGTGAGGCAGTGAGGGGCTGATGAGAATGTTAAAGAGGCCGGACTGGAGGGGGATTTCCCTCAGCTACAGCATCATCAGCAGGCCCAGGCCGATGCTGTCTGTGTGTCTGACAGGCGTTCGCTACAGCAACTAGATCTATTCTCTTCTCTCGCTCTCCAAAGCATTGCTCCTCTATGTCTAACGTTCTTTCCCTCTCTTTGTCTCTGTATCTGCTAACGGGAATGTGAAGTATTGCCACACGCTAAATCAACAGTGCAGGCAGCTGCCTCCGTCCGAGATTTACCAACAGCTTTCCTGCAAACAAGGTCGGCACAGTTTCTGCGGTCTTTAAGCGAAAGTTTAAAAAAAAAAGAGTAATGATTTTAATTGAAAGAGGATAACAATACTGCAACATTATCTTTTGCATGAGAAAACAAAAGCAAGCCTCTATGTTTTTCGACGGTTTTGCTGCCTCTTTCAGCATAGTTTCCTTCAAGGTTGATATTGTACGTGGGCAAATATCAAGTACTTTTTCAGTCTTTCTTTCTGCCGTTTTTCTCTGGCTCTCTGGCTTCTAACAGCAGAGCAGAGCTTCTCCTCTTCTGATGTGCAGCGTGGGCGTTCTGCTGGAGCCTCGGTGAGCACAGCAGAACAGCAACTAGCAGTGCAGAGGCAGACACAATCTCAGTGCTCCCTCGCTGTGCTGCTGCTCATGGGCTGCAGCATTCTAGCCTTCTAATGTGGTATATAACAGTAGCGTAAGCTGTTCATGCAAAGGAAGCATTTGACGGATGGTGGTATGTAGGTGGTGAGGATAAAATAATATATGTATATATATGGCCTGGTGAAACAGCCGATTAAACATCTATGTTTTCACTTTCCCTCCAGACCGGCTCATTTTGCTTTTCAAATTTCATTCACATGCACTCATGAGTCTTGTTAATATGACCTTAACACATTACCTGTTATTACCCCAACACCATCTTCACAATCGTAGTCTGAGATCTCACTGTCACTTATCCTCTGGGACCCTTCGAGATAAAGAGACAGAGAGAAACGTCGGAAAACACAAGAGACATTTTCATTCCCTCGTTCATCTATTCACCCATTTTATGTATTATGCCTCCCTAAGATGTGCACCCGTCCTTGTAGCCCACAACTACAACTAACAGTCCCGCAGGAGAGCGTTTTAGATGATTTATGTAGAATGACGCGTCAGCTGTAACAAATAACACCGCATTTCACTGATCCACTCCAACAAAAAAAAACAGCAGATCTGTCTTCATCTGAACTCTGGCACTTTAAGGGGATACATTCAATCATTCAATTTACATGTGAAGGTGGGGGTGGGAGAAGTGAGGTGGCGTTACAGCTCTTTCTTCATCTCCCCCGGAAGCCTTATCGCCCTTCCCTGTCCCCTCTCTTTAAAGTATGAACCCCATCCCTGAAGCCCCCCCACACACACACACACACACACACACACACACACACACACACACACACACACACACACACACACACACACACACACGCACACACACACGCACGCCTTCACCGTTCAGTCAACTTAAATCAACTGGACTAGTGTGCTCTATCAGAAATGACAAGTGCTGCACTCTGGCAGCGCCGCTCCCAACCTCTCATCTCAGTTGGCTGGATACTTTTTACAGCTGTCAGCTCTTTCACCTCACACTTACACAAACAGCCAGAAAATCATCCTGGTGGGGGGAAGCGAGCAAGCCTTAAGTGTGTAGTAGGAGCAGTACACTGAAGCAGTACACTGAAGCAGTACACTGAAGCAGTACACTGAAGCAGTACACTGAAGCAGTACACTGAAGCACAGACTAAAGTACTGTCGTCTGAAGCACGTTTACCAGTATCTGCTAACAGAATGGTGAGAGAAGGGCTACATTATGAGCTATGTGGGGGTTTTGTTATAGAAAATACAATGCCAGCTTAATAATGTATTACGCATAAAGATAATCAACTGATTCATTTTCCGTTTCTCTAACTTAATAAACAAACCCTGTTGAAAATATCCCACCAGCTTCATCTAATGTATCCAATGATCAAGATCACATTCAAGGCACACAAACACAAGCGAAGAAGAATGGGCTGCAGAGTTTGCCAAAAGCATTTTGTGCATTCTTAAAAGGGGAAATGTTGGTAATGGCCAAAATGATTAAAACACAATTTGCATTACAGAGGAAAGGCAAGTGGTCAAAATCAAAGCATATTGTGTCTGCCAGGACTGGCAAATCGCCTTGGTTTTTTAGCACATCACATTTAGCAGGATATGGTTTTCGGGTTGCAGGATTGGATCGTGAGGTAGTTCACAGGTGAGAACACAAAGAGGGAGAGACCACTGTGTCCTTAATCTCCCTGGAGCGTGCATGTGTCGGGTACCCAGAGCAGGTTTCATTGAACTCCATGTGAGGCAGCAGAGACATGCACTCTTCATGGGGGGATGGACAGGGTCAGAGAATCAGGGCACAAGGATGCATCTTTGCAAAGGACAGGAGAACACTGAGATGCTCCATAGAGCAGCACTGGGGGGGGCTTTACCTGAGTTGCATGAATATGAGCCTTTGTCTGTAAAAGCAGAAGCAGTAAGGTTGCTGTGACATGCACAACAAACACAAAATATGCAAAACTACTATCGGCTGTTAAAGCCTTTATTACCTAAAGCAGGAACAGAAAACCAGTGGGGCCAGAGGTTTACTGTATGTGGACCCTAATTTGTAAATGAGATCTACTATATCAAGTGCTTAATCATTTGGAATCCTTGAAGTCTTTTTATTTCTTTTATCCTGACATGGCCACTACTTGCTGGCCTTCTTGTAACCGTGGTGTTCCTTGCATGCCAGCTCTATCAAGCGCAGTGACAACAACAATGTCTGCAGTCTCAGCAAACGAAAAGAGAGATTTTTTTGAGAATGACCTTGGATCGACCTACTCAGACTGCTGAGGTACCATATATGCTTCACCTGAACTTTGGAACATGTTTTTGTGTGTAAAGGATTTCACATATGGGCATTAAGACAAGACGTGAAGTAAGCCACATAGTATAATGTCTTGTCTTCGGTTTTAGTAAAGTTATTTCATGACTGATATGGTTTCTAAATGTTAAGTGGCATGACCCTTTTGTAATAAATTCCTTTATGCCTGATCAATTAATGTCAGACTATCAATAAGAGGTGTGTGATGTGTCTCAGTGTCAGAGGGGTTACGCACTCTGGAGCCGTCGCGTTGGACTCTCTCCATGGGGCTGCCTGCGCTGTGTGTTCGGGGAGGCACGTGGGAGCGGGATGGAGGACACGTCGTGGGTTTGCAGCTTGTACCAGTGCGGCTCGTCGTCCAGAAGAGCTGTCTCCAGCTCAATAAGGATCTGCCAGAGGAATGAAAAAAAAAAAAGTACACTGTCAAAAGTGTCTTCATTGCAAATGGTTGCAAACTAACATACTTTTTTTTCTTAATGATGGAATTATAGCAGCAGACATCTTGTGCCAAAATACTCATAGATCTCTTACCGTCAGTCTCAACACAAAACAATCCCTTCACTTGTTATTTAACAGTTTTACACAGTAAATAAAAACACCAAAGCTCCATGTTGTCCGTGTTGGACAAGGACTGGACCACCAGAACCTTGTAAGAGCTTTATCAAGGGCTTGACCCCATTCGAGAGGATTAGCTGAGATACTGTGAGTGAGTGTCCCTGATGGGTGGGGTTCAGTTTTCTTACCTCTCCCAGGAATTCGCTCTCCTCCTCCCTCACCCTGGCTTGGTCCCACAATGTGATCTCCAGCATGCGCTCCCGAAACTCCCGCCGGTGCACCGGCGAATACATAAAGGTCTGGTTCCATTTGGGCTCTAAGGATTTCTTTACTGTTTTTGTTCTCCTCTTGCTTTTGTCACTGGAGGAACAATAATTCAAACTGTTTTTATTTACAACCATGACAGGGGAGAGCCACGAATACAACAGATCAATAACACGACACAGCACAGAGCACATCACCGTGGCATGCTGATGATGGCAATGAGACGGCAAGGTGAGAAAAATGTCCACTACCTGCATTCTATCAGTGCATAAGAAAGAGCTGCTTAAAACGATGCAACACCGCACTGAACAAAATAGTCAGACACATCCACATATATCCCTACAGGCTTTTCTGATGCTAACGGATAAAAAACAATGACACATGACCTTGTGACATCACATCGTTGTTCCAAAAAGAAGCCACAGTAACACACAGAATCCATTTTCTAAAATATATTATAACTCGGTTTGGTCCACTAATGTCCAATAACTTCCTGGACGGAGTGAGTTGAAGTGACATTAAATGAGTGTGGAGGGTTAAAATGGTAACTGTTTCTACTCTTACCTTCTATCAGGGAGGAAGTAGATTTTGACGTAAGGGTTCCTGGGCCGGCCGTCTTCCCTGGCTGGCAGGTCTTTGGCGCCCAGGATGGTGACAATTAGCTGATGGCCCACTTTGTCATACCAGAGTTTGACCTGCAGGGGCAGAGCAGAGACAGCCTGCTGAGGGTCTGATCAGGGCCAACAGGAATACAAACACAGAGGGACTAATGCAGGAGAAGACAACTACATCAAATCAGAAGTAAAGCTACTACAGGAGCAATTGTGTATTCTTGTATTTAGACCTATCTCATTCCAGCCAACCGTTTTTTAGTACAGCATAGAGTCTTCTCCTGTATTTACCCTTCATGAAAAAGATAGGAATATGTCTACCTTCTAAGATGATTCCAGGTCACATGCTTGGCAGCACAAAGAGTTTAAAGAGATAGTTCAGATTATTTGAAGTGGGGTTGTATGTGGTGGCGTACTCCACACCCCCAGTTTGGAGAAACAGACAGGGTTAACAGCACAGGAGCAAAGCAACGTTCTGCTGTGGACGGGGGCAGCAGCAAAATGTCATTCAACCATGAAAAGTTATATTTATAACATTTTCACCGCTTTACCTTACTGTCAGTGAGCGCTTTCTGTCTTGGAACTAAAGTTGTTATATCCATCCATAATTTTTTCAAAGCCACCAGACTCAATTGATAAAAACAGTCATTTTACCACGCATAACACAGGGTTTGCTGGTCTAACACCGCCACAATTGGTTACTTTGTTTATGTTAATGTTTAACTTTGGTGAATCTGAACGAACCTTTTTAAAACATAAAAGTCACACAACAACCAAGACCAACTGGTTGAGGTAGCGGTAGACAAGCAACTCACGTTTTTTGGTCTGGTGGCTAGGAAGAGAGCCTGGATAACGTCTTCAGTTCCCCGTTGGAAAGGGCTGTCTGACGGCAAGGTAAAGCAGTAAGAATATTCTAAATTTACTGTTCAGTCTTTAGGTAGGACTTTCTTTTAGGTGTCTAAAAACTGTTTTGCTTCTGCCCCCCCCATCCACAGCAGTACATTGCTTTGCTCCCGTGCTGGTACTCCTGTCTGCCGCCATGTACTATAAGTAACACTGACTGTGGATAAGTACCGCATACAACCCCCTTTTAAAAAAAATAAATAAATATGAACTACGCCTTTAAGTGCTCATCAAACATGGACCCACTGTATCAGTGTTAATATGGTATGATGATGCTAAAAATGTATTTATGATATTTTAGTCTCTATGGTTAAAGATACCCTCCTTTAATGAAAATATGTGTTTTTGTCTGTGTTTTTTTTTCCTATTACGTGAAGTGTTGTAAAATGACAGTGTTTATGTTGGTCATTTAAAAACTTCCCCTGCAGGGATGATTTAATCTTATTGAATAGAAGTGAATGCATTTAGCCTGAATGTCTTTTCGACTGAAGTGAAAGGCTCTAAAATGCTCTAAAATCAAATGTGTTCTGTTGAAATGATACCGTCTACCAGGGATGATGCTGTCTCTAATAATGTTCTCTCAGATATTTAATGGGCATTGATATGAAGAAATCAATCATGCTGTTGCGAGAGGAATCGAAGACAGTTCACACTAAAAGGGAAGTATGGACTCCAAAAGACACTTAGAAGAAGAAAAAACTCTAACTGAGGCCTTACAGAAAGTAGATGAAATGAGAATTAAAACTTCTAAGCTTCTGTCCATACTTCTTCAAAAATATGATTATGGAAAGGGTCTCTACCAAAAAAACTACCAGCTATACATGCAGCAACGCAAGAAAGAGCATTCAACACAAGTCAGTAGATTTCATGTAGGCAAAAACAGACAGCAGAGGGCTTATTGGAAAACAAATTGTACCAAGTAATCTCGAAACTTATGGTCCACCAAGATACCACATAGTGCAAAGTATGAATCTAGTGTTCTGTCTGTGAATGGTAAAATATTTCTGAAAAAATTCACTTCGGAATCATATTGATAATATTATGAGCGATAACACATGGCTTTATAGCCATCTAATAACAAATTAACTGAAACATACAAGCATTTCCAAAAAGTACATACATGAACACACTCGCACATAAAAAAAACCCACTTATAGACCTATATTCAAATGCCATATCATATCTTTAGACTCGAATCTGATCCATATAAAGCTTCTTGAAGGTACTTTTAGAAAAAACAACATACTGTTACAATGTCAAAATCCAAGCAGGAGTGTTAATCTCAAGCTACCTCTATCAAGAATACAGTTTCACACAAAATGATTATACGGCGTGTTTTCAATCAAAACCATGAAGACCCTCTGAGTTTTGCTCAGTTTGCTATTTTGGAAGGTACAATTTGCTTTAATTCTAATCTGTAAAGGAAATTTTTGTTTCAAACAAGACAGTGAATTGGTATCTTTGCACTGCAACATGAAACTGCAGACCCATCCACCACAAGCTGCTAACTAACATAACTCCTGATGATGAGTGTAGGGTTAACCAAGACAGGGCTCATGTCACAAAAAACCACAAAAGTCCTTTGTCCTGAGAAAGTTCAGGGAGACACCCTCCTGCTTTGCCAACAGATCCAGAAATGGTTGGGTCAATTACTGGTGTCAAATCAGGCAATGGAAGAGTGTCTCTATAAACGTATGCGGATTAGTCCAGCATGCATAACCTTGGAGGAATGATGTGAATGGGTTAAAATGAGTACGTAACTCTCATCATCACGGTGATGGCAAGAAATCAAATTGAAAAGAATGACACAATGCACTGCACTGAGGGAAACTTGAAGCTGCCATTTCCCCGCAAATGCATTTATCCAAAGAATGGAAACAGAAAGTCAGCCAGTCAACAGTCAATGAGCAAAGACCAAATAGAGATTGTGCCCTTCAGACGGGGCCCATTACCTGGACCCTAGGGGAAAAAGGCGTTGTTCTTCTACTAAGGCTTTGGCTCTGGATAAGCAAAATTAAACAGCAAAAAAAAAAGGAAAAGAAAAGGAAATGCAATAAACCAAAATCCCACAAAACAACAACAGAGACTCACAATATACTCTAAACAACAACAACAGAAGTTTGTAGTTTTTCAGATAGGCAATTCTAACCAGTGGGTTTATTTTTCTGATCACTTGTCCCTGAGCTTCTTTGCTCTGTTCTGCACGGGCCCTTGGTAATTAACAATCCCTCCTGATCATATCTCTTTTTCTTCTCTGGACCTTTTCTCCTTTGCTTCAAGGCGTGCGTCACAGTGACGTTAAACCCTCGCTGTCCCAAAACACAATTTAACGATGGCTCCAAAAATATCATAGTGAAAAAACTCATCAGGCACTGCATATCTCACATGGTTCATTCAGGGAACTGAACTGTTTCACTAATCCGTTGTTTTTGAGGGTCAGATGCTTCATAGAAATGTGGAACATACGAAAGCATTTGGGCGGAATTCAGTGCTTGTTTTTAATTGGTTGACCCAGTCTTAAAGGTATTATTGTGAGTCAAATTATTCTGGAGTCTACTGCAGCAACTGAAATCAGCCATTTTCACAAGAGACTTAAAATACTCAAAAATGATTGTGAAGATTGGCAGTGGTCTCAGCCTTAAAACCCAACTATTTCTTATAAATATCGATGTTCTAAAGGTGTTTACTCGATACTAAAGCTTTTTCCCTGCTGGACCCTAAATTTGAGAGTTGATTGATCTCCGGGTTTAATGCAGCCCTTTACCCAATTTACCCCAGGAGGGTTTTTACACTAGATAATGGACAACACACAGAGTAACCTGATCTACAATCCGGTGCTGGGTTGGTAAAGGGCCAGCTGAACAGGCAGAGTGAGAGAAGCTGTGCCCAGAAGCCCAATGGCTTTATCCTGGATTTACAGTTGAATTGGATTATAAATGTGAGTTTAGTAGTACATTCCAAAATGTAGTCATGTGAACTTAATATCCCATCTTAATTATTGTTAACAGTGGTCAAAGCAATCCAACAGAGGATTTCACATATAATCAAGCTGAGGTCGCTTACTGAGAGTTGTCCTGACAGGTACTGGGGGGCGTCCCTCAGCATGCTGGGACTCATGGGGGACGTGACGGAGATGGACGGGCGATCCATCTTCTGAGACTCAAAAGAACTCGAACCTGACGTGGGCAGAAACGACGCAGTCAGATTATTCAGTAGTGATGCTGGTTCCTAGTTTGTGGTTTTTAGTGACATGGAGAGGTCAAAATGAGAGAGAGAGGGGTGGTAGTAAAGAAGATAGAAAGAAACAGACAAGAAGAGAGACAGAAAGAGGGCAAGAAAGCATTCCAAGAGAGAGAGACAGAGAGGCAGAGTGTCTATCGTAGACGTTTCCTTCACTGGATGTTTCCAGGCTGATTAATAGGATAAATGGGGTAATGAAATAAGCTAAAGATTTTTGACAAGACTCACTTGATTCCAGTTGTGCATGTGTGCTGTCTGGTATCCTTGGAATATCTCTGAAAAAAGAAGAAGAAAAGAGAGGGAGGGGATGGAAAGGATCAATTTGAGCTAATGCCGACTGCACTGTGCTCTAATGACCGTAAGCACCGCATTAGTCTTCATACACCCAGCAGCTCCCTCAGCAGCACAAAGCAGGTCACATATAGGGAATTTACGAAGCAAAGGTGCCGCTGTTTGTTTTCCCACAATTTCCCTTTCTTGGAAAAACTATTGGAGTAGAGCGTGCAAGCGAGGCGGCAGGCTCTCATTTTGCTGGCGGTGTTGTGCGATCCTATTCGAGGGACCGAGCCGACAGAGCCGGACCCGGACGGAGAGAGAAACAGGTGTTGAATAAATAAGACAGCCAATCGTTCATAAACAAAACCTGTATTCCCTCTCAGATTTATCCGATTCAAGTCTTTATATTATAGAGAACTCAATTTAAAGTAATTCAGAATCAAGCAGGCAGTGATGTGGCCAATGACCCGGCCCTTGCTGCTGGATAACACCCACACCGCCGGCACAGCACTCTTGTGAAGAGCATTTAGTGTGTGTGTGACAGTGACGGGGAGCTCTCACCCTATAGGCCGTGAGACCACCAGCTCCACCTGCGGCTCAGGCTTAGAATCTAGAATGATATTGTAAACTTCTTTAAATGTGGCTCCTTGTAAAAGCTTCCCATTCCACTCCAGCACCTGGTCACCTGCGAAAACACCAAAGACACCCAATGTCACTAATGACATCTTTCATGCAAGTGAAGAAAATACACACTCCTCCAAAACCTATATAATACTACTAAATCCAATAATTTAGGTTCTATAAACAAGTGTGTGTTTGTGTGTGTGTGTGTGTGTGTGTGTGTGTGTGTGTGTGTGTGTGTGTGTGTGTGTGTGTGTGTGTGTGTGTGTGTGTGTGTGTTTGTGTTTTTAATACCTGGTCTGAGGTGTCCAACAGTGTCTGCTAGACTTCCTTTCCTCACTTTAGTGATAAAAGCACAAAGTCTACCAGATTCTGTCATCTTGCCTCCCACCACCTGTAGAAGCAGAGAGGTGACGGGGTTAGCACTGAAATACATTTGTGAACTCACTTTGTGTTAGTGTTGTCATAACTGGCCGTACTGTGACCTGCTAACTCATCATGACATAATTGCAGCTTGAAGAAGAAGATTACTTTTTCCCTGTTGATGTCATTGCTTTAGCCTTTTGCCTGCAAGGTACGAATCCTCAATAAAAGCATTAAGCAGAGGGTCAATAGTAAAAGTGCATCTCTGTTTTCAAAAAATCTAAAATGTTCAGTGCTATGCTTTCCCAGGGACACACTCTGGTGCTGCTCTGTGGTTCTGTGGCAGGGCAGGCCCGTGGGCTAGAGTCGTACTGTACAGTCCTGAGCTGCCGTACTCCACTCCCCTCAGCTTACAGGGGCATCATACAAATAAAAATCCCTCCTAATGGCAGCTGAATGCCAACATACAAAGGAGCTTAGGGAAGTCTGCTAAATGAAATGGCTTTATGTAACGGGGCAGGAGCCAGAGGAGGAGGCTCGTAGAGGAAAACAGAGAGAGAGAGACAGAGAGAGAGAGAGAGAGAGAGAGAGATGGACAGCGAGGGCGAGGCTGGCAGCCTGACTGGTGGACTGACTGGCTGGACGGTTGAGTTGGCTGGCTGCTGCTGAGCGGACAGAAACGCACAGAGGCACTGAGCAGACACAAACATGCCGTTTCAGGAGGCTCATTCAATCAGTAATGATTTTTCCCCATCTCTCTTTTCATGTCCAAGCATGCTCCTCTGGACTTTGGCTGCTCAGCTTTCGTTCTTTTTTTCCCACCCCTACAGTTTTATGCAACAGTGAAAAGGGGAGGGAAACCAAAGCATCTTGCACAACCGACGATCTAGTGACTTCACTGCTATAACAAACTGATTAAAAAGGTTTCAACCATGTGAAGCCAGAATATGACCTATAGGAGAAGGTTAAATAGCACTATAAGCATAAAAATACACATGACAAGCACAGAATGTAAATACCTAGGCGACTGTGATAGTGCTATTCAAAACATAAACACTGCAATATGCAAAGCAAATTATGTTTCAATTGTTTGGGCAGTGACGACACTGACTTGTTTTCCCTCCGAGCTGCCGAATGCAGTTCATTAAAGTAGTTCAGTGTGAGTGAGTTCAGAAAATTACACGGCTCAATACCAAACGCTGCTCATTAATATTCATCAGGAACATAATCAAGTCTTTAATGAATATTAATACTGAGTAGCACTATGATGCAATCAATAATTGGAAAAAAAGAGGCCCCAAACTAGTAGAATTCACAGCCCAGAAGTTATTATACTGTATGTTAACACATAACCGACACTGACAGTCACCTGGCCTACTAACTTTACCCAGAATTCCTGGGTGTGGTAAGCTGAAGTCTATTGCCAACATATTCTTTGTCATAGATGCCCAACGTTTATTTTGACACGTTATATTGGAAGTATAATGATGGTGGTGTGAAAAGTAAGGCATTTAAAATGGTGTGTGTTTGCATCATACCTTCAGACAGAGTCATTATGAGCTCACCTTCAGACCGAGCAGAGCTCCTGAGTCTCGAGGCACGCTTCCGTCTTTCATGCGCTTGTTGAGTAAAATACGCCCTATTAGGCGATCCCCATCTTTGGACGGCTGCCACGTCACCGGGTGCTACAAGGTCAGAGCAACACACCTACTGTTTAACAGCTCATCTGTTTGAATTTGATTACTTCAGACCAAAGCAGACAACTATTCACGGTGAAAAAAGGGGGGGGGGGCATAGGGGAAGTGTTTATTCACTCAGGGAAGAAAGTTCACACAAACTATGTTGCCTCATCAATTTTGTTGTCTTTTCTTTTTTTTTAGATAGCAACATGCTAAATTATTAAAATTCTAAAGGATTGAATAATAAATTCTAAAGCTAATCATGGACAAAACCATTGATGAGGAGCTTGTGTGAACCTGCCGGTGTGAGGGTGGAGTGAGCTTCATGCAGCGCCCCATGCAGAGTAAAGCAAGCAGCCCGACTCTCCGCCTCAAACCAGCTCTTCAAACTGGAGCAGGAAGCACCGGAGTCCGGTGCTTCACTACACACAACACACAACCACCATCCAGTGGAGTAGTGAGGGGAAAGCAGACAGCGAAAAAGGGGAGGGAGGGGGAGGAAGTCGTCTATGATACAAATGAGGTGGAACATGAGGTGCCAGTTTAAAGATCAAAAAATTATGAAAGATACATCGCACAGAATAAAGCCATGAGACACAGATAGGGTGAAATCACAGACGCGCAGTGGAAAGGGAAAAAAGAAAAACATGTGTTTTCATTTTTTTTGTTGTGCAAAACAAATCCAGTCTTCCCTGTTTTGTGTGCTTATACAGTCATTTGGGTTCTTGCTAGAGAAGTGAGTGGAAAGTTGGGCAAGAGGGCGGGTTCTGTCTGGACTGGGTGCTGTTGGGTGGGGCAGCAGAGTGAGAGGGACGGGCCTGAGTAAAAGGTGTTCCTGCTGCACTACACAGGACCGCTGCAGAGCAAGGACACAACATACGGAGGAGAACGAGCATGCAACTAGGAGAGACCCACATTCCTGTGTGCCATGACAAAACAGAGAGGTTGTGTGTCAATGCTATTCTTTTACAACTACTGTAAGGTGTGTTGTTTCTGGTTGGGTAGCAAAACAGCAAGTACAAGTAGCAAGCAAAGAGGGTGCCCCCAAAAGAGACGTTTTTCGGCAACACCGAGCAAGGTGGAGCCAAAAGTAACCGAAGAAAAACCAAACCAAAAAAAAAAAAAAGAACGAAATCGCAAGAGAAATCAATTTGTACAACGTCAAATAAAATCCCCAAAACAAACATCTCACCTATGTACACTGAGTGACAGAGAGCAAACAAAGACTGGATGGGTAGGTTCATAAATAATAAGAATAAGAATAATAACAAAATGCAGGCTAGATTGTCTCAGTACCTTCTCACTATGGCTATGCTCCTCGTTTAGGGTAGTGCTACTGCACGTATCAACTCCCGAGTCTTTAACCTGCGGTTCACACCATGCCAAGTCCTCTTCAAATGAGTGTCCCCCAAAGCGCACCATTTTCTTTTGCCTCTCAGATAAGGTGTGTGTCGGCTCGGACATAAATGTCTGCTCAATAGTTTTTCTTTTTCCCCTTTGACTGTCCCCTACAGGTGTGGGATAAAACAGAAAGAAAAAACAGAAAAACAACATGCAAAGGTGTAAATAAAACGAAGGAAACATGAAATGACAAAAAGACTCTTGGAGAAGGGGGGGGGGGGTCAATGGGGGGGCAGGGGTGGGGAGGAGAGAGACAGAGAGAGGGAGAGAGAGATGGGTATAAGGGGGCGGGAGAGAGGGAGGGAGGGGTCAAGGCAGGGCTCCACATGTCTCACCAAAGACATTGGGGAGGCCTCGCTGCTATGCCAAGACGCATGGTCCCACCAATGGCCATCCAAATCTCCTGTAAGGTGGGGGAGGAGGGGGGGTGGGGGGGGGGGGGAGGGCGCACATACACGAGAGAGGACAGCGAGAGGGACTAGTGAGGACACCACGGACAACAACCGGCAGTAACAGCCAGACAGACACACACATAACACACATACAGCTCATCCAAACACTCGTCTTTGCACACACACACACACACACACACACACACACACACACACACACACACACACACACACACACTCTCACATACTGCTGTAACTCAAACGCTGGTCGTCGTGTGCTTTAGAGCCCTGTGGAGAGAGAGAGATGCAGCTCAGGTAATAATACACAAAGAAACAATGATGATTCGACAACAGCCACGCTGTACGCTAATGGACGGACACAAGCCTGCATTCATACACACAATTCTCAGTTGGGACATTCATGACCATCTGTTCCTCCTCGTTTTCTTTTGTCTCCTACAGGACATCGATTAAATCCCACATCTTCAGCCTTGTAAAGATGCAAACTCAACACAGACAGGACCAGAGGTCAGACTATCCTAATATAGTTCCCATTATAGGTGCTAAATTTAAAAAAAATCATTTTAGAATTTCCCAACTTCTACTGGCTATCAGTGCTGCATTTCTCGTTGATTTACATGACACAAGGTTTTACCTACTATCAAACATGCTGTACCGCTTTACAATACCTAGGGAATATCACTTGAGAAGGAAAGGAACTGTTCTTTCAGGACATCATTGTAATCCATTGATTAATCTTTTATATGTCTTGCTGGTCACAAAAAGTAGAATGTGACTACAGGTGAAGGATGGAGGTGACATAAAAGATAAAGCACATTATGGAATAAAAAAATAGAACCTATCTGTAAAAGCCAGTGTGGATATTGCCTTGTCTTTCACTACCTAAATTGACCAGAAGACCAGAGGCATCGTGATCTGGCTGGCTTGGCAACTGTAATACAGAGAACAGTATTTGTCCACTGCTGTTTTTCACTCTACTCTCCACTGAAACATCTCAAGCTTTTAAATTCCTCTTCTTTCTAGAGAACAATCTTAAGAAGCGCTTTGCTAAGTTCAAATCACCAAACAACTTGCATTGTGTTTAAACAAAGCTAGCATGTTGCTATCTTTGCAGGGTGGAGGGGAGCAGGGCTGATCTCTAATGTGTTTAACTGGGATCCAGATTGCAGTGGCACACAGCCTTAACTGACCTCAATCTAAAGTGCACCGGGGAGAGCTTTTAAAGATGGGGCTCTGATTACATCTTCTGTAGTAGCACCAGTGGACACGCAGCCTAGAGACACACAGGCTGGGCAAGTGGCTATAATGGTTTTACAGGACAGAAGTTCCTGGGACATTTCTTTCAACTTTTTTTTTTATTTTCTCATCACTCCAGTAGAAGGGTTAGAGATGAACTAATGGTGGTTAGACCCTTAAGAGGGATGATAAAGACCTATAACTCTATCTCTTGCTGCAGACCTGATGCTCTCGTTAAAACAAACAAAGAGACGCAGATTTCCTATGAGACTAATTTAAACTCACTGGGAGTATTTCTTCCGGTGGGAAGCTACGAATTCAAAAGCCAACCGGTTCTCCTTAGCGGATGCGCCGAGCAGAGAGACGTACTGTGCTTTTAATTTGATTAAGAGGCTTTAAAAATATAAGCTAATTAGAAAGAGTGAAACAAAGTGATTCTAAAGGTGGTGCTGTAGGATTCCCAATGGAGAGTAGTGTGGAGGTAAAGAGGACTGCAGGTTGAGGCTGTGTGAAGACAGGGAGAAATGGTTTCAGTTGTCAGAGAGATACTGCTGTGTGACTGAGACCTTAGCGAAAAGCATGTGTCTGCATTAAACGTAAGGTTACGAAGGGGGAATGGACATTTAAATGTTGTTTGCTTACTCTGGCGATACATTTTACAATCCCAAATTAAATTGCACATATCAGTGGGTCAGTTAAAGTTTAAATTATACAGAAATACAGGTCTTCCACTTGCACATGTGCTGCTGTTAAAGTACTTGCGTGAATGTGTGTACTGTATATGTGTAGCTGGAGTGAACCTCAGGGACACAGGCACAGGAAGGTCATCTGAAAACACCGCAACCCCTGGGCTATATACATCACTTTTCCCATACTTCACTTCCCCTGCAAAGAGCTGCAGAACCTAATGGATCTTTACAGGACAGGCCTCCTTCAAGCATTATCTGGCTGAGGAGTCAGTCTCGGGAAATCAGGGGACTCTGATGGAAAGGCATAAAAATAGCCTGCATATGCTTCTGGTAGTAGAGGAGAGGGGTTGAGAAATAAAGAGGTAAGGAGGAAGGGATTTTCAGTGTAGAAGAAAAAGAAGCTGCGTGGAAGAAGAGTGCTGTGTAAAGATAGTGCCACTGTGAATAAATATAGGCGCATCACTCCAAACACAGCTGATGCAGAAATACACAGATCTTGTTTTAAGGGTTCATTTAGGTTTATTAAAACTTGAGTTTAAGTTTCACAGCTTTGTCCCTTATACTTAACAGAGTTATTGCTGATAAAAGTTTCTGTTAACAACCTGACAACAGTTGATCCATATTTATAATCTAAATCAACATAATTAGATCACTTCTTTTGCCCTGTTCGATTTCTTTTTGTGTCCATGTCTCAGCAAATTCATCTGGTAAGTGCAATGTGTTTATTAGCAAAGAAAAAAAAGTTGTAAGTTGTAATAAATTGTAATAACTTTTTAATAAAGCCATTCTCGTGTCAATTCATTATTTTTTTTACTTTTCATGGCATTATCCTATAAAATCGGGACCTAGCTTTCATTAATATTTTTGTGTGTATTTTCATTTTTTTTACAATGCACATCATAACATCATTAAAGTGTCGCATTACTTTGGGGGTGATGCCGAAATGATCCACCTCCAGCATTATTGACCTTTGCTATTTTTATTTTATTATTCATATTAATATCCATATCCAAACCAGCGAGAGTAAAACACTCTCTGATGACATTTCCACACTTGAAATTTTCTTCATATTCAGAGTTGTGACTTAGTTGCAAGGTCAGTCTGAGCCAAACTAACAAGCTGTCCTCCTCCCTCTTTCTCTCTTCTATCACTGCTATCCATCCATCAGTCAAGCGGAGTGCTAAAACGACTTACTGTACTCAGTTATGCGCTGTGATAAAACATTATGGATGTCCCCGGACAGGCTGTGCCCTCTGCGGCCCTCTAACCAACAGCTGACAACAGTGATTACCCTCTTCGCCCTCCCAGCTGCTATTCTGTCGGAGGCACAAACACCACTCTCCATTGAACGAGTCACTTGCCTAATGTGGCCATGATAGTGCAAACAGCTTAAGGCTTGCATCTATGATCAGGGAGAGGCAGAAACATGTTGTGTAAAGATGAGATGTTTGCATTTATTTGACTATGTTGGAGCTATAGATACATTTAGATGCTTCACAGCTTATCTCAAGGTTGTATCAGTCACAGTTTCACCTCCACCTGTGCCCGTTCTTCCTGCCAACATCCTCCTCCCAAAGCCCATCTTCCATGTCTGTCAAAAATAATTTGAGTGGGCGCCAACACGGAGCTGCATCCAGCCTCTCCCCTCTCTTTCCCAGAAGCTTTATTAACAGTGGCATACCACAATTGGGCACTGATCCCCGCCGAGGCACTGTGTGTTTTTTTTCTTTTTTTCTTTCAGGTAGCAGGAAACTCATCACGGCCGTAAATTGTGAGCATCAGCAGTCTGAGCCCGGCCCTGCCGTTTTCGCCCCCCAACTCCTGGGCCCCCTGCAAAGTGCTGATTCAGGACGGAGGCAGAGCGCAGGCAGTGGCGGAGTTCAGCACCAGCAGGCTCTCCATCACTTTGACAGCTCAATAAAAACCAGTGTAAACTATTAATTGGATCATTAATTATTGATGCTGTTTTTACTACAATCCGAGGGGCGAGAGCAGGAAAGAGGCAGGGGTGAAACTGTGTGTATGTTTAAACATAGTCGCCACGCTGGGAAGGTGATACGGTGTCACGATAAAACCCTGGTGGAGGCAGATCTTACAACAGGAGCTTTTATTCTGAAACAAAAGGCCGATACCTGACTTCTACTATAAAGCACAAGAAACAGTAATGCTACCTATTAAGGTATAAAAGGTTAAATCAACAAGAATACTTTTCCAGTATCCGGCTTGAGAGCACAGACTACAAACCGAATCAACTTATTGAGGTGCAAAAACTGATCCCAGAAGACCATTGATGAGGATGTAACTTAGGCTGTCACTACACACCGTGCACTTCTCTGCCGTAGTTAGCCAGCCAGCCTCTCCTTTTCTGTCTGTTCGGCACTATTATGAGACGGCATGTCGGGGGATCGATAAAGAGGAAAACACAGGGAGAGGACCATCGCGATAAATCAGTCTCCAGCGCTCGCAGGCACGAGCCAGGCCCAACACAGCTGGCACACCCTCTCCCTTCCGGTCTCCTCCCCCTCCTCCCCTTGGTCTCCCCTCCTTCTCATCCCATCAAGCCCCTCCTCCTTCCTCTGGCGTTAGCCTACTGTTACACACCCATCCACTGACTGAGTCAGTTTGTGGCCTGACATGCAATTACAATTGGTGTTCTTTGCTCTGCTGCCGTGGCTGTTTTATTTCTTACTTGACTTTTTCCAAGTACATTTTTATTTATATAGCTCAATATCACGAATCACAGATTTGCCTCAAGGGGCTTCACAACCTGTACAGCATTAAACACCCTCTGTCCTTTGACGCTCGCTTCGGATGAGGGTTAGCGCTCTCTACGGCTGCTAATCAAAGAGTGCTTGGTTAGCATGTGATAGTACATGCAGGGAGAATCCTTGATTGTGCCTGGTTTTAAGAATGAACAGTGGGTGTAAATAACAACTGATGGGGCAAAAAAAAAAAAAAAGCGCTTAATTGGCTCCATTTGTAAACTTAATGTACTTCCAAAACTGACTGATCTTTCTTTATGGCCGGTAGAATGTCACATGTCCAAATCCGGGGCCTGGAGATTGGATCACTTCTCCGCTGTCTGTTATATAATTAAGTCTACCTGACAGAGTGCAAACAAGGACACTAATAAATGGTTCAGTGGAAATTTCTGAACCATTTATTAGACTCCCTGCATGCGTCATATCACAGCAGCCTTAATTATGTCATAAATTAATGAAAGTGCCAATTATAAGGAAATAAAATCCCAAAATAGCTCCATGTAATCAGCTGTCTGATTGTGTGCTGTAGAGAGTCTGGTTTGCTAAACTTATTCGGGTCAACGGCTCAGCGCTGTCCTTTGTTTTCCCTCTCTCTCCTACGCAGGCTGACCTGTGGAGGAGGCAGACAGAAGCAGACAGGAACAACAGAAACTCTGACCCTCAAAACAGCCTGCATTTTTATCCCTATTTCTGTACCACGGCTACCTGGAAACCTGGAAACTCCTACATCAATAATGTAGCGCTATCGCTTCCTTTGGTGAGGAGAACAGTTGCATAACGGAGCGGGCCGACTGAATTCCTCCCCTCTCCACTAGATTAAACATTGCTGAGCATGTGGCAGGCGCTTTGGGTCTGCTGCTACTGACAAAGGCAAAACTGTGCTACTATACTTTTCCTCCTTTCAATCTTTTATTCCACCATTTGTCAACTCGGCCTCCTCCTTTATCCGTGTCCGGTGCTTTTACCATTCCTAAAGAAAAGGCCTCCGTAATTACAGGTTTGACAACAAAATCAATTTGTAATTACGACTACTGTCAAGCGGGTGGAGCGGTCAAGAAGCTAACAGCCTAAACAATTGCTTTTGATGTTGATTCTATGCAAAGTGGCATTTAATTCAGTCACTCTGACTGTTTGCTTGCCAGTGCACGTTTGTACACTTAGACAAGTGTGCTTTTTTAACCCCAAGCAGGTAGGACGTTTGCCGTGAGCGATCTGATGTCTGGTCCAATTTTCTTGTTGTAGGCAGACAGCAGGAAAAGACAGGCGGAGCCAATAGCTAGCATAGCTCTTCAATAAGGCACACTAATGTTAATGTTAATGTGCTCTTAGAAGTAAGTCACATTATTATTTAAACGTTAGAACTTTGGGTAATGAAATAAAACTGATATAGAAACCTTAAAACTACTGTTCTGTTCTTTTGTATCTTTTACCACCATTCACAATCAGCATTTTCACCCTTCTCCACTGGACTAAACCGTAATCCTACTGCCACTTTGTGACGGGGCACGGTACCATGAATGACATCATAAGCGTGCAAGCACAACAGTATGGAAGTCAAGGTTTACAGAGGAGGTGCACCTTTATTCTAATAACATCCATTCATTCATATGCAGCACTGATGATATAAAGCTCTAAAACACATTGCAATTAACCCAGCTCACCCTGTTTCACTAGACACCCCCACACCCCATCCCTCTCCCTGCGTCCCTGTGTCTGTCAGTTACGCAACACGTAACGTGCGTTAGAAAGGATGGATCAAGTGCCACAGCTGTGGTAGGAGATGGCCAAATGTGCCATAAGATGCCAGCAGAAACAGCAGCTTTACATTCCTTTCACATCACAGCCACACACATATAAAGCACCCATCCACACTGAAGCTGATCCGGCTGGCTCAGTGTGCACGAGCCTCCTTCTCACAGGCACGGGAGCTGTTAAGAGTAGATTCATAGATAACACACGTAAAACGCAACACTGCTTTGCATATATGTAAGGCTCAGTGTTTTCGAGAAGCAGAGATTTAAACCAATTTCGTCACACACGTGAAGCTGTTTTTTATGCCCAAATAATGAACTGATCACCGCAGTTTAGTAGTAGTAAAGAAAGTAGAAGTTGAAGAGAAAAGGTAGAGAAAATAAAAATGAGCGACTGATTGCACCAGAGTCACTCTTAGGAAAGAAAAAAGACATTTGATTGCGAATCTAGAAAGTGTTAAAGTTGTGTTTTCATAAAAATGTTGCTATCATTTAAGTTTTTAATAGCTGTTCTTTTAAAAAAAAAAATATATATATATATTCTCGAAAATACTGAGCCCTACACATACAAATACACATATAGACATACAAACACACAAAGCACGTGTAGAGACTGTAGACTGGGGAATCTGAAGGTTATATCTGAGTCAACAGCTGCAAGAATCAACATGAGAAAGCAACAATAATTAAATGATAATGAAGTGAAATCTTTCTTTCTTAATAACATTATGTCAGTATGATACTAGAAAAGGATGGCTTTATAATTTCATGAAAAAGCATCAGAGAAATGTGCATTTCTGTAGTATAAAGTAAATAAAGCTATCTCTAAACAGAGAAAGAAGCAGTGCTGTGTATGGCCCCTACCTTTCTCACTGACTGACTCACTCTCTATCTCCACGTCCTCACAGCTGGTGTAATCTGGAGTGGTGGCCAGCTCCTCCTCCGAGCTGCTCAGCGACACCTGCCGCATCTTTCCTCCCTTTTTGGTTTTGTGGGGCTTCGGGGGTGGCGGGCGCACAGACTCCGATTGGTCCGAGCTGAGTGAGTCATTCCTCAACATGCTCTCCATCTTCTCCCTCTTGGTCTTGCGGACGGCCGAACTGGGGTCTAAGTGGTGCTGCTGCCTCCTCATGGGATCCCCGCTACCCATGTCGCCCCTCCGCAGGTCCCCGGATCGGTCACCCAGCACGGGGCTCCGGTGCGGCGTCGGGGGGCTGTGGTTGGAGGTCCTGTGGCCTCCGAGGCCGGGACCCATGGGCCCTGGTGAGGAGCGGTCGACGGAGTAAGAGCGTTGTCCCACCATAGGCGGCCGGCGCTCGGTGAGATGCTGTCGGGACAGCCGGACAGGGCCCGGGTCGTCCTGCTCCGTGTAGGCTAGTGAGACGTCACTATGGCGGCGCTCGTGCCTCAGGCGGCCCACCTCGGCGTGCATCCTCATCTGCTCCTCGTAGGGCTGCGGCTTCACAGGGTAGCGTGCCAGGTTGGGGTCGCTGCGGTAACGTGTCTGGAACTCCTCCTGGCGCTGCCGCTGCAGGTCGTACTCGCTGGGCGGCCCATCTAGCTCCTGGTCCAGCGGGTATTCCTGGGAGTGCCAGCGCCCGGGGCCCCGCCGGTCCCGGTAGCCCATCCGCGCCGCATCCGCGTCTGGGTACATGTGTGGGCCCCGCGGAGCCCGCCGATGGTCCCCATCCCCATAGTCAGACGGTGATCTGGGCATGCCGCCGTCCGTCGGGGCATACTGTGAGTGGTCGCCCCCCTCCCTTTGGTCGTATTTTTGGTTTGGATCCCTGGATGCAGATGGACTTCGTTTCCTGTAGATCAAAGACACGGGAGAAAAGAGTGGAATTTAGTGGTTATAATACACAGTACCAGTATCATAGTTCGATTAATCACCTGTTTAAAAGAATTGCGGTTTGTGTGTGTGCATATTAGCGGTGGAAATTTGAGGTAACAGTCAAGTCTGCAGTCTATTGCTTCACTTTACTTTGCCCTGCACTATGTCGGCCTCCGTCCCTGTCAAAACCTGATGAAAGCCTGCTCTGTCTCTATCACACACATACACAAACACTTGCACAGAGCGAGAGAAATGGGAATAAGCAGCAGGATGCAGCACCACTCCCCGTTCTCACTGCAACAGACTCTACATGCTCTATAACATGGCTGAATAATGCTCTCCTTTTACTTTGCGTGCAATCGGCACGTTACCTTTAGATATTACAGGAAATATGTAAAGGGGTATGACATGTAACTCAGTTGGCTTTGCGACCCGCATTCTCCAAATACAAGCAGACAAACAGGTCTTTGCATTCTAAGAACATACACACATGCAATGAAAGTCCTGTTTAAATACCTAATTTGATTTAGAAGGTTGCAGTCTTCACACAGACATCGTTGTATCCAATATTTGACTCTTTTAGTGCCATAGGCAATCTCTCATTTTCATTTTGATAGCATCTGATTACTTTGTGGATATAGGTGCTTAAATCATCATCATTTGCAATGCATTATAAACAACAGGATGACACAAGATTAACAACACAGCCTGCCTGGATATGACCTGTTTGTATTACTAAATTAATAGTGGGAGTATGTGTGTGTGTGTGTGTGTGTGTGTGTGTGTGTGTGTGTGTGTGTGTGTGTGTGTGTGTGTGTGTGTGTGTGTGTGTGTGTGTGTGTGTGCGTGTGTGTGCAAAGGCAGAGAGATGAGGAGCCAGACAGCATACTGGAAGTAGTGCATTGATAAATGATTAAGAGTTTCACAGATTGTGTCTGTGTACACAGTACAATGGACATGTAGAGAGACAATAACAACGTGTCTGAGTTCTGTCTGGATTTATGAACCTCAGAGGAAGGCGCACATTTATTCATCTCGGCACCTTTTTTTCATTAAACTCACACTTCATACCTTTTTGTTTCATGAGAAATCTCGAAACGAGCCATTATGTTGGGCATTATGTGACTTTAACTTCACAGTCAGGAGTTCCATATTTAAAAAAAAAATTAGCTATCAATCATTTTTATATCATTGTCCGACTGTCTAAAGCGCTAACTGTGCATTAATGCATTCATTCTTTTGTTGAGAATCAAAGCCACTTTTCTCCTACATTTCTCCCACTTTTCCTCCAAAAATAATAATGACATTTGGGTGAGGAAAAAGCTCTGTGAAGCATTCCTTTAATTTTGTACGTGACAACTTTCCATACATTACAAAGGGCTTCATAAATCACTGCTGCCAGACTTGCTCAGTGGCCAAGGCAAGGGCTCCTCAAGTGTGATTGGCTAATTCACTGAACCAAGGAGGAGGTTTGGTCCCCGCCTATTGTATAACAGACCATCTGGGTAAGCCAGAGTATAATAAATCTACAGTACTACATACAAGGGTGTAACTTTGGTTGGAGAAGCGGGGGTCGACACAATGAAGCAGAATTCAACATTGTGATTTCCTGCATACATTTGGGTACCACGATAACCAATATATAAAATCCAGAAAATGACTAAATTGATCATCATACAAATTTTACATTTACATACATTTACTCCAATACTGTAGGATATATAAGTACACATTTGAGGTAGGCTACTACCTTTGCTTTACTTGTGTATTTCCATTTCAGTCACTATATCTCAGAGAAAAATATATATATATTTTTTAATATCAGTTTTCCATCCCCTTCCTGTCCCGCGAAAGCCACGTACCTCCACCTCCTTGAATGTTTGTAATAAACTGTAGGATGAAGTGTTCCTTTATGTGTTGAGAAAAATGTTCTTCTTTTTAAGCTTCATAAACTATTTTAAAAGGATCAGTTGGAAAGTGCGTCCTAACTGGAAATGAAATCTAGGCTTTTTTTCTTTTTAGTTTTGTAGAAGGATTTGTAAATAAATTAGTACTTTAACTGCAGTACAAGATGTGAGTACTTATTCCTCTAATCTACTAGAAATTAATATGTAATTCAATGCATTCTTCGAAGTTTAAACAAATGATTCACATTATATGATAACTAGACCTTCGTTCTCTGTCCATGGTGCTGAAATATGCTCAAGACTATACGATGAAATAGGGCTGTACTGAATAGTTAGAAGCTCCATTCATTACGTTGACGACGGCATTTTGATTCAACATTCGATGCTGTGAAGTTTAATTTTTTTTGCATGTCTATTCATTGTGTTCAAAGCCAGTATTTCTGCACAGTTGCATATAAAGGTCAGGCTACACTAACTTTAGTACTATTATACTATTTGTAGAATTAGATTTCAGTGGTGGCTGCGTAGTGATGGATGGGCTGACCGACCCATCTTCCATCTCCAGTAAGATTAGCCTACTAGAAAAGATCACTGGTTCAGGCGAGCGGGTAACACAGCTTTGTTACGAGTACGTCATTAATAAGTACGTCCACCTTTCTCTGTCACTCTCTCTTAAATCACACACACACACACACACACACACACACACACACACACACACACACACACACACACACACACACACACACACACACACACACACACACACAGCAAGTGCAGCAGCACACAGTTGTCAGTCTACACCTATAGAACCACGTAGGCAGACTGTCTTTGTCATCTACAAAGACAGTCTTTATTATTATTATTAACTTATTTTGGAGAATTATCAGCAGCTCAATTACATTTTCAGCCAGAATCAGAATGTTGGCCTAACAGTGGCGTAGGCTATTAAGCAGGGGGACAGAGGGAAATTGAAAATAAATGTTTGGGGTTTCCTGTGTTTGATTTCTATGTTGAGCTTGGCGATATCTGTGTTTTTCATACTTTCCTGACATTTCACTGGGCCATACACTGCACTGTGGAGATTATGCGCGGGTGGTGTTGGGGAAGCCTGGCAGTTGAATAAAATCCAGTGTGAACTGCTTCTGTAGTTTGAAGAGGATTGAACCTGAAAAAACTCAGTCTTCATCTTTCTGAGCTCAGCTGCCTGTAAAACCAGAGAGACCAACCTGGTGGCGTTGCTGTGCACTAAAATACCAAATATTAATACTGCATCATAGAATTTGCAGCGCCTTTATTTATGACGGTTTTGAGAATCATACCGTTGGGATTTCTAAAAACCCTGGTATATGACAAGCCAGCGTTGAACAGGAGAGACAGGATGATATATGAGCGCAGTGTATAGTTCATGAACTACTGTATAGTACCAATATGGACTGTTAGAGAGCGGTAGAACAAAATGTGCTGTTGTTCAAGCATCACTACTCCATTAAAGAAAGATTAACTTAAAAGTAGATATGACATAATAACATAATTCCTCGGACCAATAACAGAAAAATCCCCAAATACCAGACAGCAATAATCAGTGATTGACTGAATCAACTTAAAAAGAAAAGTTGCACTAATCGATATTTTTATTTTTAACAATTGATCAAATGACTGTATACAAGTATGTGTACAAGGAAAGGGATTGAACGTTGTGATGAGAATTGTCAACTGCCTCTAAAGAGTGTTTAAGTGTCTTTTAGCTCATTATTCTGTTCATAGCATTTTGTTTGTATTGTTTATTGTCGTCAGGAGTTGGTAGGGACCAAACCTGAGCGTGAAAGGAGAAAGGAGAGTGAATATTGGACAGCTATCCTGTTTGCCATAACAACTTTATAAAATCATAGTATGTCAGCGTTGTGTTTTTGGCTTGTTTTGCTGCCCCTCAGAAGCCCAGAAAATCCATTAATGGTGCTGAACTGTTAAATTGACACACAGATCATGTCCATTTAAAAACAATGACTCCTTGTCATTTGAAAAGCCTACTGTACTACTGATACTGAGAATGAATATCTTTGTGCAGCTCAATGGAGCTTTTCGGTCAGTGTTGGTCTGTTTATTCTGAATGTGTAGGCAACATTAGGGAAGAACTGATGACTGCTACTGGGACTTTACTTTCACTTCCTCCCCTTCAGTGGTCAAAAGCTTTTAATGTTAATTTAATAACTGCCTGCATTTGAAACAAAAAATAATACTAATTCACTGAATTGCCGATTACCGCAAGTATCTAGATTTTCCATTGTAAATTCCTGGTATGGTTATGTTTTTCTAAATAAACAATAACACGGGAAGAGCATCACTCTAAATATATGTGAGCACAGACACCACATCTGAACAACTGAAGAAAAAAGCACCACCACCTACATATCAACAGCAAATCCCAGATAAAAGATGGACGGTATCGGCCACAAACTGGTTTCGTGATGAGTGATTTCTTGCAAATGGACTACAGCAACAAAAAAACAAACAGCGCCAAAAAAGCAGCGGAAGGGCTCCAGAACAACAAAAACAAGACTAATGACTAATGCTCACTTTAATGAACACATCCTTATTTACAATAAAGGCCATTTGGAGTCTTTGTGATGCAGCGAGCTCACACAAGTGACCTCTCCTCTCTGCTTTTAGATCAAAACAAATGCCTCCCATCACCTGAGCACACGGACACAGCCTCACTGGTGATTCAGATGAGGCTCCAAAAAAAAAAAAAAAAAAAAAATGACGGTAGCTGCATTATTCATGACCTGCTCCAGGACACGAACTGAGCAGCGCTTCATTCACAAATCCAAAGTGAAGCAGCAGCAGAAATGATGTGGGGGACGGCTGCCGTGACTTGGATGGGAGATAATGTGGAGTAGGGGATGGGAGGGTGAGTGAGTGTGTGATGAGCATGAGAAACATATTTTTCTTGATGATGATGGAGGTGTGTGTTGTGTGTGCGCATGTGTCCACTGCATGCCTCTGCATTTGTAGCTGAATGTGTGTTTTCTGTGTGCTGCACTGTTTGCCTTAGAAATGCCTCACTTTGTCCTCTGGGCTTCGGGCTAACGTCTCCTCTGGGATGCTGTCTTGAAATCCTACACCCTAAACACACACACACACACACACACAAATGCGCATAGAACACGCACAAACCGCTCCTTTGACGAGCTCTAACTCATCTTGACGCAAGTATCACATTTCCCTGCTCCCATTTAGCCTTGTGTGTCCTTCCTGTCCAAACATAGCAATGTCTGTGGCAGCTAGCAATGAAGCTAGCAACCCAACTCCAATTCATTGGCATCTTTCATCGTGATGCTATAGCACTGTCGGGCCCTAAACCAGCCTTCAGTAAGCACAACGGAGCAGTGGCGCAGCACTAAATTTTCTACTGTGCATTATTCCCCCATTTCTCCAGCTGCCACTGCTACTGTAATAGCCTCTCTGCAGATACCTCTGAGCTCTCCACAGCTCTGCCATAACACACTCTGCTGATCTTAGATTTGCATTCCATCCTCAGTGACACAGACGGAGATAGAGAGAGGGGGGAGGGAGACAAACTGTGAAAAAGGGAAAGGGAAGGATCATCCACAATGCATGTGAATTAGAAGAAGCGTGAAAAAGAAAAGCGGGGAAGATGCCAGTTAACAGTGAACTTATAGCTAAAGGTGCAGCTGGTGTGCATGGTGCATTCAGCCAAGCTTGTGAAGGCTCAAGCGTGAAGTGGCAGGATGGGACACCATGGGATCGTGATGCTGCTGCTGCTGCTGCTGCTGCTGCTGCTGCAACGACTGAGCCGCACAGTGACGTGCTCCCTCCATCACGATCCCTGATATAGCAAGATGTGCGGGTGTGATGTCACCACGGACGTGGCACTGAGCCGCAGCGCGTTGTGCAGGAAATCGACGAGCAGTGAATCATCCTAACAGGCCGACAATAGGGAGGGTGTGGGAGTACAGGCGAATGCTGCTGTGCTGTTCTGGACGTTCCTGCTTAGGGAATAACAGCGGCCCTCGTTAACTGCTGTTGTCCTGTCCGAAGCTAACTATAGAAATCCTCTGCTGTGACAGCGTATGAAGCAGGAGGCCTCGTTCAGTTGGCGACAAGGACGGTGATGACAATAAGATTCGACTCAGGGAGGGTGACACTGGCCTCACTGCATTACTGGGGGACTGTTATATCTAACATAGGACAACTAAACAACCCATGCACCTATGACACTGACAGCATTGACGTTCTTTGGGGTCTTATCACTGAACATTTTTTAAAATAATTGTAAGAAAAAGTATCATGGGTTGACACCAAAAGCAAAAGAAAGCATCTCTATGGTACGGACGGGTAAACCTTCATACTCGCTGTGAAATAGAAAAGACACAGACGTCTCTAAGATGCCGTGTAAACATGGTTTCTGTTTGTGCTTTCAGAGCAGCCAGCTCTTCTAAATTCCAGTATTATAATCATCTTTTTAAAGTACACTCTCCTTATCAAAAGCAGCGTAATGTATCAAATCCATGGCTCACAAAAATCATGGGATTACACTATGGCCCCGAAAGATTAAAAAGTGCGACCCTAAAAGATTAGAAGTGACCCGACATGCTCGCCACGATAAAACCTCTACATGCTGTTATTTTTTCTCCTACAACGCGGCACAAAAAACAATCGGTGGAGTTTCCCAATAAACTGTGTGGTGTGATGAGAAGTGGGTCTGTAAGCGGTGAGGTTGTTCTGCTCCGCCTCATCAGATCCGTTTCCTGCCATGACCTACTGACGGGCGCCGATCGGAAACATCCACAGCCAGCTCCCCAGCTGCAAATAGACCAGATTGTCTAACTGTGTCATTCTCTCACTCTGTGTGTGTGTGTGTGTGTGTGTGTGTGTGTTTGTTTGTGCGTTGCGCCGCCTCAGCTATGATGAAAGGCTCCAGATCAAGCAGGAAGCCCCTGTGGTTGCAAATCGTTAACATTTGATGTGGGTTTACGATAAAAAGGAGGAAGGTTATCGTGCATACATTAACACAGAAGGTCTGCGACGCACAGGCTAGTGATCACTTTACTGTGTAGTGTGATGCACTTAAGCCTTTAAACTAAACAGTCCTTAGCAAACATCTCTTTAACACAAACACAGTCCATGATCTCTATGCCATCTTCCTGATGCAAAACATTGGACTGGCTAAAATGATTAAGAATTTGCTCGATACTGAGATCATGATTATTTTTGGCATTATTCACCCAGCGTTGGTTAATTCAAAAAGAAGAAGAAGAAGAAGAACGTTTTAACACACAAAATGTATTGATTTGAAATAACAACTAAATATGACTTTAAATTAAAATGCTGTAATTCCTCCATATTTGGGGAGCAGCTAATCATGGGACATGTTTAAAACAAATGCTTGTCATTGGTCAGTTTACAGATTTAAACACCAGAGCAGACACTTTTAATGCAAAGTATCGTGACCGAGCATAATTTATTGTTGGAGCCAAAAAATGTGATTCATTTTGCCTCCTTATCTCGTTCTGTTGGCCTTTCTTTCCTCGCCACCCTCCTCTCACAGCTTCTGTGATGACAAAGATTGGATTCAATGAGGTTTTATATGCAACAAATGAAAAGAGAGATACATAGCGAGGGTGACAGAAAATGTCGCCTTTTCTTGAAGAATTGCAGTGCTGGTGAATTAGACTTTCATCTTCACACCCGTTTGCCACGAAGATACGATTGAAAGACAACGAGAAGTGATGAACCCTTCACAGATGTTGCCGGTTTCATGCTCTGAGCTGCATGTGCAGGCACCTTGACACGCACTGACAAAATAAATAAATAAATAAATATATCTATATATAAATAAAATGCTTTCACGATGTTACAGCAAATGCACAACCTGCTCTACATGCAAAGCTGCCTTACATTCTGTTTTGCAAGACTTTACAGACAGGGTGTGTCAGTCGGCTATTAGAATTATCCAAAGGAAACGCAACATACATAACTACACTAGTTATACATTTAAAATGTTCATAGGTTCGTATCAACTACGTTGTGACAAATAATCAGCCTTACTGAAAGTAAACGTTGAATCAGTACAAATCTCTGCCTGGCTGCTCCACGCAAAAACACAACTAAGCCTTTCCAAAAGCAGTTCAGTCCACTTCCAACTACATAGCACCGGTGCAGGTTTACAGCCTACAGTCAGACTCTTGTTGTTTTCCAAATCCTCTCTCCTAGAGCACTAAAAAAAAATGTCCATGTTTTATTTCGAAGGAGGCTACGGATGATGTGCAGACGGCAGCAGTAAACGTAGTCTTGTGGCTGCGATCCTCGGACTCAGCCTTGTGACACCAGCTCTATCTGCTCCGCCGCTGCTGAAGAAACATGTTAAATAAGAAAGCCAAAAGCAATCAAGGTGAAAATGCAACGCTGCCCCTGCGGGGATTGTGCCACCTCTACTTTGCGGATAATGGAGAGAAGTCAAATGAGAACAAATGAGTGGCGGCGTGTTGCAGAGCTCTCGTCTTGGAGGGAATCTGGCCCGCTAATGACAACAATACATCCTGGAATGTTCTCTATTGAAATAAGATAACTAGAAAGTAGGCAAGAGCGGAAGGAAAAACAAGCTGAATGCGCGCCTCTCATCCCGAGAGCAATCAGAGAAGAAGAGACGAGGGCAGGGAAAAATACCTCTAACCGTCCATTCACGGATGCAGCGTCACACTCCCCACCCGAGACTAACTAAGTCGGCCGCTGTGTATGTGGGACGCTCCTCGGAGTAAAAGAAACACATCCAATTCCCCCGTTACCTGGTACAATCAAAGCGGGAAAGAAGTCCTGCAGCAACCCGACAGTTTAGCTGCAACTCCTAGAAATCCAAACGATATCGTAGCATCAGCATGACCCGCTTTGTTTCTGCTGCACCCGCAGTGCCCTGCCACTCTCTGATGAATGTGGATAGATGGCACAGTTTATGAGCCGGGCTGCAAAGGCTTCTGGGTTGCCTGAAAGCAAGCTGACTTTGGGGTTTAACACCGGCGTCATGTGATCGCTCCGATTGGCTGGCGGTCGAGCAGCACCGGTCCTCTGCCTAAGAAAAGGATTACACTGCTTGGTTGATTACTAGCTGACATCTATCACCAATTGCAGACAGTGCAGGAGGGCTCACCTAATCTCATTCAGCCGGAGGTCTTATGATCCTTAAACTGAACAAATTACATGGTTTATGTATTTTTTTTTTCATCCACAGGGTGGATTTTCAGGCATCAAATCAAATGCAGAGGAGGGAGAGAGAGCGATAGAGAAATAGAGGGAGGAATAGAGAGATAGAGAGATTTCTCTTCCCCGCATCATTTCTGTGCATTACAAAACGGATCAAAGACTTTTTTTTTCCTGGTTCTGCACCACGATGACGTGGCTGTTTTTCAGTGACCTGGTTTGATAAGTGACTGTGACTGACTGTGTCTGGGTGTTGTTAAAAGTCTTTCCTCCTGCCTCTGTCTCTTCACCCCTCTCCCTAAACACATTTCACATCTGTCACTGTGTTTCTCCTATCGCTTCCCCCTCCTTCGTTTCCCCCCCTCGTCTCGACCCTCCCGTGGGACGAGCTCTCACTGAACATGCATCACTGGAGTAAGTTCTGTTTGTGATTGCTGTGGTGACAGCTGACTGACAGGTTCGTGGAATCAGGGAGGGCAGGTGGGCGATGAGTTGTCGACACAGCGTTTCCCAGGACGGAGGGTGGAAGGAGGGGAAATGGTAAATAACCTTAAGGTGTGTTTTATCGCAAGATTGGGGCCAGGCTGCTCTCGGTAGCTTTGAGGGCAGTGAGCATCTGACTGCCACTCTGAGATACAAGAAGGCTGCTTCAGACCATCAGTGCTGACATGGCCACCCTAAGTTTGTCAGAATGCTATGGGCTCAGCTGACTTTTCAGTTTTAATTACAAATGCATTTCCCATAAACGCAATATACTGCAACAGAAGATTTTTTGCTCTGCTTTGAAAAGAATATAGAATCAAATCTGTGTAAATCCATGTGTTTCAGTCAAAGTCAAACAGCTCTTCGTCTTGTGTTGGAATAAAGTCTCCCGTGGTGCTGCTAAGTGGCACTCTCGCTTCTCTCCTCAAGTACGCCCCGTCCTGCGAAGATTTTGCTCTGTATTTTCACTCCTTCACATCAGATCTACTGAAAAGCTCACACTTGATGCCGACACTGTTCAGGTACATCTGCTTCTACTGCTAAAGAAGCATGCCGGTGATGTAGACGGATCAGGGTTGTGGGAGAAGAGATGGAGGGGTAACTTGCAGGAGAGCAGGTGCTTGAGGACTGGATCAGGAACTGCTATACACACGGCAAGGAAGTTGTATATGATATAATATAATATGGCAGTTTGTTGATATTAAGATCCTACAGGAATCACTGAACACTTAGCCACTTCATGCATCTCGGAGCTGATCTGATAGCTATCTGACTACACACAGAATCAAAGGATCGGACTAAAACAAGAAGGTTATTTGAGATGCACTCAAGCCAGATGTGGCAAAGGTGTAAAAGCATCTGTCTCTCTCGAACATCATCCTGCATTCCCCTCCCAACTGTAACATCTTCAGTAAGCAATTTGTGGAACAAGCCACTGACATGTCCCTATTGATAATGTTAGTATATGGCTAGTTATTGCTACCTAGCTACATTGTTTTAATTCTGTAGCAGCCTAGATGAAGTGCAAAAGCAGTTAAAACTGCTAAGGAGTTTAGTTACCACTTTATTCTTCCTTTAGCATTCTTGGCAGTCACCAAACACCATCCAACACTCCACCCTGTGGACTAGAGTAGGGCTAAATTGATTTGCATATATCCCAGAAAAACCTAGGTGGATTTAATCAGATTTTTGTAAAGGAAAGTGTATTAAATCTGGATTGTATCCGGACACAGGACATTTGATAAGATAAGTGTAAAGGGGCCACCTTAAAGTCATACAGGCAGCCTGATGCAGCACAGTTTCATTCACAGGAACAGACGACAGCTTCTCCCTCCCTTCATCTCCCTGCGCTGTGTAAAGTTTGTAGTAAGTAGACACAAAGTTGTGCAGCCCACATCTATCAGCTCAGCTGACAGTGTCTGCAGATCTGTGAGTCTATTCGCTAATTGGCTCCATGAGCACAGGCTCTACTTCTCCTACAGAGTAGGCCAACTGGTGCCTTCTGTGCTCATGTTTATACTCTGTGTGGTTAATATGCCGTCCGCACTGCGCCGTCTGTTAGTTCCCCCTTTTTTTAAGAAGAGGCACCGCTAGCACTCTATGTAGGCCAAGTCCCAACAGAATATGCCATTGAGATCAGGACTGTTACGTTGCTGCTTGCTTCTCCCCTCCCTATAGGGTAAGGTTAGAGGAGCAGAGCGTGTGTGCATTTTCTATTTATCATATTGCTCCATAAAAAAATGCACATCACAGCTGGAAATTCATAACGCAATCACCTCTGTTGAGCAGACACACAACCAGACTGTACATTTGCCCCGATGAACTGTCTGTAATTATTCTTATTGACGTCTGTTTGAACAGAGCTGCTATAACACAGAGAACTGTTGCAGTGTGGGGTAGGGGTGTCCTCTGGAGAGCCTGTAAGTAATCAACACCACAGAACTCGTGGGTAATTAACTTTTTTTCTTTTTTTACCAAGCAGTTTACCAAGCAGTGGCAGAAGAGACACGTGATTGGCGCTCATCTGTGACCAGACGTTGCTGCTTCATCGCTACATGAAAGACATCGTCATCAAAGCCATACCCTCTAAAGAGACCACATAACACCATGTGAGAAACAAGAACTGGCTTTTGACTGGCACACTTCTATTGGGTCTGTAGGCCTTTTTTATTATTTTGAATTGTCACAGAAGGGAAACAACTTTTTTTACACATCTGTAAAAGACGAATTTAAAGACCCGATATTTTTATAGTTTCTCTAAAATAACATAGATATTTGATTTAACCCTTTCATGAGTTTGAGTGATCATTCCAGCAAACAAATCTGAATTTGTTAAATTTGACTTTTTCACAGAAATACAGCTTGGGGGTGGAAGTAAAAAAAAAAAAAAAAAAAAAAAAAGATCATTCATTTTATTTAATATTTAATCATTTTGTAAATTATTCATTTTTATTTATGTATTATGACAGACTGACTGACTTATTGAATAAATGTGGAATTGCCAATGGCTTTGACCGTAAAATCACATGTATTTTTGAAGTCAGTTCCTAGCCACCTTTATTTTGAAGTTTTACACGCTCGTACAGTAAAGCCCAGCACATACAGCAAAAACAATGTGGGGACTAGCTTGAACATTGAACAAGTGGAGCCTGTCATCTTCCATTGCTGTTTCCGTATAGACCTGGTATTAACTCAAGGCTCTTTCCTTGTTCCCCGCTTCCATTAAGATACGAACACACACGCCCTGTATGCACATCCATGTTTATACGCCCAGAAACTCGCCCAGGAAAGTGTGTCTGTGAGAAAGGAGAGACCCTCTTGAGAAGCAAAACGCCAAAGTTAGTCTCATGTTGGCGGCTTAAACAATGACGCAGCATTAATGTTTGTACTCGTTATATATTGTCGTTTACTACTTCCCACCTAGCACAAGCTGCAACACATCGAGTATAATCCATATATTGCCTACTCCTACTGTGAATGATATTCAAAGAGTAGCCTTATGGGTGTGGTCCAAAGTGATGTCACAGGACACCCTTCTGCATCACTGCAGTAATTTAAACCACTAAAGGTCAGCAGAAACTGAATCAGGGGGTTTCAGGGACTATTAAGTTAATAATGTGTTAAATGTTATTTTCATGATACTCCAAAGTAGCACCCGTGCATCGCCCTGCTGTACAGCCACACAGGTAATGAGTTAACAAACAGCAATGACTATTCACAGTTTACACTAACATCCTCCACGCACAAACACAAGACTTCCCAGCTTAACACGAGGGTAAACCCGTGGAGACCCTCCCTTCCTGCTGCTGCGCTGTCGCATGTTAGCTGCTCAGTGCTCAGCATTCATTGTGCATCTTCACAAAGAGCTCTGTGTAGAGAACACACTGAGATTTGTCGAGCTGTTCATAACCCTGCAAATTCTATTGTAACCAAACGGCGGGCGGTATTTCTGCACTGGAAGAAAAAATAAAATGTCTTAAGAACCACGGTCTCCCCATCTCTTTCTCTCTCTGACACACAAGTAATTGAACACACGCCTATGCACGCTCGCTCACTCTCTCTCTCCCGCTTTCTCACTCGCTCGCTCTCTCTCTCTCTCTCCACCCATGGTGTGTTCTGCTAAGTATGCATTTTTCATTCCAGTGAGCAAGCTGCATTTGAAATCAAAGGTGGTGACGCTGCGCGGCTGTCTGGCTCCACAGAAAGCGAGGGGGTAATGAAAAAAGCTGAGGGGTGAGTCAGAGGATGCTTTAATAATCCTTGCAGCCCAAAATAACATCTCAGGAGCTGGACGGACTGACGACCCTCCTGGCAAAAACCAGCAGCGGTCCCGGCTGGTCTGGACTCGTCCTGTTGGTCGCTACATCCCCCCACATATACTTTCCTCCCTCTCCCTCTCTCTCTCTCTCAGATTTTCTCCCATCTCCTCTGAGTCTATTATTGTCAACAGGTAAAACTGCAGCAGAACGGCACGACGCACCAGACAGTCAGGCCCTCCCTGTACCAAATATACAAGAAGGCTAAGCAGGGCGAAGGGGTGTGTGCGTGGGGGACTGCAGGAAGTGTGAACCAGTCCGTGAGAAGGTGGACAATGAGGTCCCTTCTCAGGTGAGCAATGTGTCTTTGGTTATTGTCCAATCATTGCTGACAAATGGTGATGGGGTCCGGGCTAAATAGCTCCTCATGTCGGGTTCAAGGTTGGGCCTCCTTCGTCCAATATATAAAACGCTTTTCCGTGCCGGGGCACACGGTGTTCTGCCCTGTGTGGACGAATGGGGGGAGAAAACGAACCTGTCATCTAGTGTTACCAATGTCTATTTAATATTTCTGCACAAAACCTCTGAACTCACTTCACATTCTTAAATTCCACCAAATCCTGCTCCTGCTCACAGCATTTATCTTTTTTTTTTTTTTTTTTTACAAAAGGAAGCTTTGTTTCTACAAATAAATACACAGTAAAAACTGGCAGACCATAGTGTTACTTAAATAACAAGGGTTTATCCTCTCCTCAGTGGCTTATAATAGGACATATCAGACTCAGGAAGCTCTATTTTGTCATACTTGGTTAGCGTGTTAACATTTGCACCAATCTCATGTGTGCATGCTAATATTAGCATTCATCTCAATGTAGGGCTGGGCTGGACAAGCAGCTAGATGTATTCTCTCATAAATGTTTGACACATGGAAAGTCACTGCATCACATAATGTATAAGCGTTGAGCATGCTGCAGAATTATGATATTATTATTCAATTAGGGCTAAGACGGTTGCTGTGAATTAAGTCTGGGTGATATGGCTTATAAATAATATCTTGATATTTTCAGGCTATCCCACGACATACAATATACATCTAGATATCTTCACAATTATTCACACACATGAAATCTACTTTTTTCTTGAAATGCAGCTTGCAGGCGGAATTTTTCCCACACTATTATATATTTTAAATTAGTATCTATTTAATTTGTCTTATCTTATTTTATCTATTGTTGATAGACTGAATTACTTGTTGAATTAATTTGAAATTGGCCATCTCATTAACCGGAAGATCACTTTTATTTTGAAGTCAGTTCTTACTTGCTCTTACCAAAATGCCTAGTACATACAGCAAAACAACGAAGACGCTAGTTTGACCGTCTTCCTCAAAATGGATGCTCGCATCTTCCATAACTTTGGACCTCAACACGTATAAACTCCAGGCTCTTTCCCTCTTCAATGCCACTTGGCCACATTCATGCTCAAATCATTTCTAGGCACTCTATAAACCCAGAGTGGGTCGGTACTAAAATACTATTTGGGTTATGCTACATACCTGAATGTACTGAAAATCCAATAAAACTGGGTACGATTGTGTAGTTGATGTGGTTCAGTTGACTAATGCTACATGATGAACAGTGAGATACAATGCTGCTAAAATTGAAACTGTGACAAGCGCAAGTATTTATGAGAAGTGTTCATACTCTGTGGCGGAGAAAACAGTGAATTTTAAGTACTGCAATTACACAATGAAGAGAAAAAACAAGGAAACAATGAGGGAGCCCACTTGACTGCAGCATTTCTATTTAAATGTGCTTTTGTTCCACAGCAGCACACACTGCATATTGCCTCTGGCAATACAGCACACTTCACGTTTATCACCGCAGCAGCTATTTTTAGCACATCATTTATAAATTAACAATATTAATACAACCGATCATGGTAGTAAAAGCTGTGTGTGTGGGTGTGGTTAGGGACATTTCACATCTTTCAAACCGGTTTAAAGACTAGAAAGTCGGCCTTCTGCAAAAATGAGATGATTCAATGTAGAAATGTCAGCATTTTTGATACAGATGTGAGATTTTTATGTATCATATATGTCCTTCTTATTGCCCCTCTCTTTGCTAGAAACTGCTTGGATGCTGCTTGTCACAAATCTGAATTAAAAGAGAGATTGCCAGGGAAATGAGATATTAGCATTCTCCAATTACATCCATGGGGATGGGTAGCCACTGCAGCCAAGTTACCCAAATGCATCTCTGTGGCTTTGCCCTGGGCACAATCAAATCAAGATGTACCCCACTTACACACCGATTGCCCAGCTTAACAAACTCTGATATGCTTTGACTGCAACGTGACTGACGGCATCGCGTAGCACACCTCACATCCTAGAGCCAACATTGACAATCTCTATCAGGTTTTATCTTTATCAGGCACAAGTTGAAGTCCCACTGTATGCAAACAATCGCTTCTCAATGGTCCCTTTTGGAAAGATTCAGATCTATCCTTCCTTTAATTGAGCAAAAGACAGGCAGTAATTCAAGACAACAGCAGTGAAAATTTACAAAATGTTTTTTTTTTTAGACAGTAACTGAGCCACACAGGTTTTGTCCTACAATGTGCTAAATTAGGCGTGCAACATTTGAGAAAGTGCAGAACAGCAGAATAATGGGAGCCGTTCTCAACTGGAGCGACCGTATTAGATGATCTCATTTTCTTGATCCTGTTCTGGGACTAGTTAGCAAAGCATGTTGATAGATTTCCCCCGTCAGTTACTTCTGAAAATGCTATTCATTTCAGTACTCTTTTTTCTTTTTTCAAATTGCTGCTTTTCTCCCCATCTTCTCCATTCCAGTTTCGTAGCCTCTCCCCCACCAGTCTCTCTTAAGTTGAATTCAAACAGATCGGCTGCTAGAAGGCTTGCCTGGAGGCAAACAGGAAGCTGTGCATAATGGGAAGACGGTGCCTCCCGAGCTCTTTTCTGAAACACTTTCCATGTCTGAGAGATGTCACTACTCTCACACACACACACACACACACACACACACACACACACACACACACACACACACACACACACACACACACGCACATGCACACACACTCACACATTGAGATCAAAGAGACGTGTGCAGCTAAGTACAAGAGTTGAAGAGTTTGGAAAAGCCAACAAGGAAATAGATATGGGAGATAGCTGTCTGAAAAAAATGTTATGTGACTCCATTACTACATACAACTTTTAGCACATAATGAGATGTCACAAAAGATATATTTCTAGTCTTTAACGATCATTTTAATACTTACATCATTAGAGCTACGCTGCTGCTTCATCCCCCAAAAATACTGGTTTTGGTAAAAATCCCAATTGTTCTAATGATGCAGGATAAATGCAGATGATAGTAGGAGTTCAACAACTGCCAGGTGGGAAAATAATGCGTGGAAGCAATGATTCGGCACTTGGCGTGTTTATATAATTTTTTTAAATGCGAGATTGCGAGAAAGTTTCGCCTTTCCTCTGTCTGATGAAAAAGCCACTCGCTGTGTCCCTGTGTGCTCAGCAGAAAGACCTTTTCTACTGCGCTCAATGGCATTGACGAGCCAACGTCTCAATCGATGAACCCGCGGTCAGACCTTTGCAGAGCGAGCCCCAGACCAAAGGGCTGTGTGGGTTAATTGTAATTGCATAGGACAGCGTCTGTAACACAGCGCCCTGAGCCAGGGGGCTGAACGGGCCTGGAGGGGCCCTGGTCTTAGAACAGTGGTTAACTTCAACAAGGGACGTGAGGAGACGAGGAGCTTCACTTTTTTATCAGCCGAGTTACATTCAGCCACCTATTTGCGCTAAGATTCCTAGATTTACATACATCACAGGAAGCAGCTCTCTACTCGTCTGTTTTGTTTACAGATGGGAGTTTTTGGTGACGCATACGCATGGTGACAGTAACTGGGCCCTCGGTTTCCATTTTGATGTACCACTGCACCAGAACACAAAAAACAGCCTTCAAACTTTAGTTATAGTTGTACAAATGAGAGCAGAAGCTCTACGATTCCGTAAGCAACTGTGAATGGTCTTCTGACAGAATCAAGACAGACATATGAATAAATGGAAGGGATGCCGACGAGTGGAAAAAAAAAAAAAAAAAGAGAGAAGGAAAATCTTCAAAGTCAGCTTCTTTCCTCTCCCTAGCCACCCCTGGAGATCAGATCAACTACTATCCTAAAACCTAATGAACTAGTAAACACTGGGAATTAAATGAATATTACATGGGGTTTCATTAACGCCAGACTCCAGAAATAATGAAGGAGCGAAGCGGAAGCGGGAGGAGACAGTTACTGGAGCTGCTACTTCTTCTTCTCCTGTGTTTACTCAGCATCTGCCTGCCAGAGGAGGAGGCTTTTTGATCACTCCTCAGCTGGCTTCTCCTCTCCGCTGCGTGGCAGGAGAAGCCCAGGGAGGCTCATTTGCAACACAAACGAATTGAGCTAATTGTACACATGCAGGGAGACGGGGTGGGGGGGGGTGGGGACGGGACGCGTGCACGGTGCAATGTTTGCAAAATATGGAAAATAATTAATCTGGTTGAGCTTGTGAAATACAATCAGTGTTGCGAAAGCGGATTTGAGCGGAGGGCTGGGGATGAGACGGATGATGATAGCAACGGGCTGGATAGACGCAGATGTTTAGATTAAGCTTCTTCATTATTGCTTTATCACACAGCTTCTTCAAGTGTATTTTTGGTAATTGAATAAATTGGAGCATGAAACAGATTTGGATTTGGGGCACGGCAACAGGATTACGTGTAGAAGCGGGCCTTTTCCCATTCATGAAACAATGCATGCAGATACTACGCTATCGGGTCAATTGTGCATATGATGTGTGGTGTGGAGAATAACTAGGTTACTAAAACAGATTCCTAGAGAATACCTGTACATATAGATGCTAAAATAGTCTGAGACTAATAGTGGATTCAAAATGGATTCCATACACAGAGAAATGACTTAATATAAACAGACTTAAGGACAGTATAGCCTGGAATGTTTGTTCAGCTGTGTCGTGTGGACTCCACTGCACTGAATAACAGCTAATAAAGTCCACCTCTTGACCTTCCAAAGGTCAGACCTTATTAGCCTCTTTAATCAATAAATCAAATGTAAAACCAGAATGATGATGCTGTGCAGTCCCTTTAGGAGGAGAAAGCCTTAACTTTCAATTAGCAACTCCACTGACCATCAAGGCCAGAGGAGGATTTGTGGGATGACACTATTAAGATCCTGCACGGACGGCAAGCTTCTACAGCAAAGGCAGGCAAATTTAACCCCTCTGCAAACTGTTAAACGTTGACAAATAACATCACACATCAAGGCATATGGCTGAGAGCAAAGCACTATCCATGCGGCGTATGCAGTTTCTCCCCCCTCCCCCTTCGCTATTTAAAACAAGATGACATCAGACATCTGTTTAGGAGCAGGAGAAAAAAAAGACTTTTAAAGAGAAGGAAAAAAAGACCACCTAAGGTCTGGGCTTCAAACACATGAACATACAAGTGCTGCCGCATGCATTCTCACAAAGAAACACAAGGACACACAAGAAGGGCTCACTTAAAAACCTGGGGCAGTTGGATGATGCTCCTAATGCCTGACTGAAATAGTAGTTTTACTGGCAGGAACCCTCCTGTAACGCAATCATTGGTAAGGGTCACACACACACACACACACACACACACACACACACAAATACATGTGCCTTTGAGGGAATCAGTCTCGCTCCATAAGCATGAACAGAGCCCAGCGCTGTTTCTGTTTGAAAAGTACACCATCTGTCCTTTGTTGCTCCATGCCCCCTTTCTGTTCCTTTCTCATCCAGTTTCACTGCGTAGACAGGCCGGGCCGGTTGAACCTGTACGTCCCCTACATCTCACTGGGTGACATAACGCATTTTGTAGAAACCTGTAACCAAAGCTCTGCAAAAACACTGTTTCACCTCCCTCTCTGGGCAGCAGCAGCGGTGGCAGCGGGCCTGGGGCACAGGACATTAGCCTGATGCTTATCTGGCTACACAGCCCACCGCTAGCTACCAGCCCTCTCTCTCTCTCTCTCTCTCTCTCTCTCTCCCTTTCTGTTTCATTCGTCTTCTCTCGCTCCCATCCGATGCTGAGATATGATTTGGTGAGAGCAGAGAGGAGTCGGGCATATCGATTCAGCCACTGCCGCTGTCTCTCTCGCACTATTCACCCACCTTTTCCTCTGTGCTACTATCGTTCCAACTCTCTCCACTTTATCTCTCTCTCTCTCTCTCTCTCTCTCTCTCTCTCCCTCCCTCTCCAGCGTGCAATCATAATAACCCCTCTCTTAGACGCCCAGGCAATAAACCAGAGCCTCCCTTCCTCCTGCGCACATCTCCCTTGGCGAGGACAAAACCAATAAAGGGCCGGCTTAATTACAGCTGCTGAGTGCCGCCAACATCCGGGTGCAACACCATCGGGCTGAGGGTGGGCTGAGCGTGGGCGAGGTGTGAAGGGGATGTCAGGGCAGGGCGGGGCGGGTGGGGGGGGATGTTGCATAAGAACTAATGAGGATACAGTCTGACTCCCTCACCTAAACCCTCAAGATGCTACTTTATAGTACTCACAAAGATGGAAAAAAAGAGGGCATGGTAGCCCAGAGGCAGGCTGGGAAAAATGTGGTTAGGACTTGCATTCAACTCTCAGTAGCTCCAGCAGAGGCACTCAGATTTTTGCATCAGTCAGGCATTAATGTGTAACTGTGGGAATGTAAAGCAGGGCGTTGCTGGAAAACTAAATATACACTCAGACAACTCACCCTGGATAAAGAAGGGTAAAAACAGGGTATAGGACAATGTTACATATGCTAGAATATGGCCAATGATATATCAAGGTGAATACACCTCTAAATCATCCCAAGTGTCCAGGACTGTGAGGAGCCAAGGGAGGGACTGCTGTGAAGTCCTTGTCGCTGGCTGTTTCTAGGTCTGCAGTCTGTCTCCTCCTCCTTCTCTCCTCCCTTCCCTTCCTCCTGCCCCTTTCCTCTTATTTTACTCCCCTCCTTTCCCCCAGTTCTGTCTCATCAACATGAATCTGGGGCTCCAGGGGTTCACAGTCCCACAAGCTGCAGCCTGCTACGTCTGGCTCGTCTACAGCTCTGTCACCATGGTGACTGATGCCCGGGTGTTCCTGTCTCCTCCTTGTACTTTCTGTCGTCCTCTCTCTGTTTCTTTTCCTTGCTTTGTTTCTCCCCTGAGCTCCTCTCACCTCACATACAGAACACTTGCTATCAATACAAAACAGGTTAACAAGAGGCTGCAAGGGCAGACATCAGAGTCTGTACCTTTAATTCTGCATGCATGACAGACTGGATAAGATTGTTTAATGAAGTTACTTGAAGCCAATATAGCCATGTCAATACAGTATGTCACTTTGAAACTCATTTTTATGGCATAGTGAAAACATGCCATAAGAATTACAGCTGTCAATCATGATGTCACACACCCTTTTTATAGCATCAAATAACTAATCGAAACGACACTTGAAGAGAAAAAAAATGAACACTTGAACTAACATTAGCGTTATAAAACTACCTAAAATGACAGAAACCAATCTTTGGCAAAAATGTAGTTTGTCTACTGGCCCATCCGCTAACATAGGAGCAAGGATAACCAATACTGCAGCCAGCCACCAGGGGGCTATCGAAATGTTACGGGGTCACTTTTGGGTGGCTGTCATGTCATCCATCGTTTTATACAGTCTATGGGCCAGATGCTGTCCCGACCTGAGCAACTCAAAGTTGGCTCTTGGTTGAGAGGTCTCACGCCTCTCTTTAAAGGAGTTGATTAAGGTCACATCACTGAATTGGCTTTACAGCAGTATCATGAGGCCTTTTCTGTGCTGCATATCTATTCACATTCTCTCAGTATGTAACTCACAAAATTCAAGTTTCTAATTGATTTTAAGCTGTATCAGTCTTTTTCAGAATATTTGGGAATAAACTCTGAGATGGTGCAGATAAGGCGTGCTACAATGACCGTCATGTTATCTTGTTGGAAAAATGCCATGAACATAAGTATACCTACGATGGATTACCATGTCAAGGCAGACCAAGCGTCCATCCACCCTCCTGTTTATTTCTTGTGCCTAATGTAATTTTGTAAGAAATAACATCCTTTGTTTAATGCCTTCCTTTGCCTTTTTAATCAGACCCTGCTCTAACATCAGGATTGACAGACAGGGGGGATCATAATTTCTATTGATTGAACATTACACCTTATCACTATGGCAACCAGATTGCTGGAGGGGACAAGTGAAGAGATGGGTGTGGGAGGGGGGTTCCACTTCAGAGAAACTTTCAGTCTAGAACTGACAGTTTTCCTCCACTCTGTGAGGATGAACACACTATACTGCACATATATAGTCACTGCAGGAGAACACTATATGAGAGTGTGGGATGAGGTAAACAGCTGTGGTTATGAGGATGACTCACTAAAATCACACCCGAGATTTGGCGGCCCGTTTGGAATCATTAAACAGCAGCAATATGGGTTGTATTTAATATGCTGGAATGAAACACTGCACTGCTTTCAAAACTTTGCATCTCTGCAGAAAATCAAATGCAGCTATTCATATCCTGCTTATAGCATCACACAGTTTTCAAAAGGCTCATTTTGGAAAAGGCTATATGATATGAACCACAAAACATGTCCTCATAATTCATGATATCTAAAAAAAGGTTATCCTCCGACCCTGCAGATCGGAGGATGTTTAGGCAACAAAAATACTTTTAGAGATACTTTTAGGTTGGATTTAGAGAAAGATCATATTTAGTACATTAGTAAGTTACTTATCAAAAGTAAGTTACAATAAGTGAAGATGCCCTTTGGCTTAACACAGGACACCAACATCGGTCTGCTGGGTGAAATTCCTGTGTCCGACCTGTCCATTCTCCCTACACATCTTTATACGACACGCGATTCCACCACCTGCACGCCCCGGCTTACACTTACTCGGGATATATGAATTACAGTGCATCACTTTTTGTAGGAATAAGTACAAACAGTGAATGAGAACAGCCTCACAGACTCAGTAAACGTCGCCTCTATCACTTCATATACCAGTCCATCAACAGACACACTTTGGTCTCAGGCATTTCAGGGCAGCGAGCACAAAGAGCTGTCATATAGGGTTAAGGGAAAAGGGGGGGTGTAAGTGTGTCTATGAGTGTGTATTAGAGGAGTGGGGGGGAGGAGTATGGTTGCAGTTTAAATGTAGTGACCACTCAATTCAAAACCATTCAGGCCTTCTAAGAACAGATCCCCACACCCCATTAGGACCTCTCCTGACGCACACATGCATTATACATGGAAGCTGGATCTAAAAGCATACAGCCCATTAGCAGGCCTGGCCTAGCCAAGAAAAAAACAGTGAGAGCGAGAGAAAAAGAGAGAGAGAGAGAGAGAGAGAGAGAGAGGCTCACACACAAACATCCCTGATCGAATAGATGGCCAAGCTGGCTAGTACACACTGGTGGTTTGCAGAGAGAGTTGTTGTTTTGTAGCGCTGAGTTTCACAGTACCACTTACAGACCCAGAAATGAGTGGACTTAAAGTCTGACACTGGAACAGCATTAAAAATGAAGACACACCTTCTACCAGTGAGTTGCACCATTCAGCCAACTATATAACAATATAATAATTAAGCAGTCCTGCTGTCGACTACCGTTCAGAGACGGTTTCTACCCGGAGCGATCTACTGAGAAAAAAAAAAAAAAAAAAAAAAAAAAAGGGGTAGTGATGGAAAATAGGTTCAATTTAATCAGTCAGATGCGATGATTGCTGGATCACAGTTTCCAGGCACAGAGCCCCCTGTTCAGCCCTTCCAGTGGCTGAGTGTTCTGGCCATGTAATGTGAGGTGGCAGGGAGCCCAGCAACGCTGTAAATTATTTCTGACGGTAGGGTGGGGGGGGACAAGAGGGAAAGACTCGCAGTCCCCAGAGAGACAGACAGTGCGTGGCGTGGAGATATGGGGACTGCGCCTCTATTGAGGGGTAAAAACAGGCATGCGCGTTCTCTCGGCCTCTGCTGCTGCTGCTGCTGCAGGAACACGAGTAGTCTGTTTGCAAGTTTGAAGCCTTTTGCAGACTTCAAAATGTGTCTAACAACCATGCCTGGCCAGATGACCAGGGGCCTCTCCGTGGGGGGAACGGAGCATTAAGCAGACTAATCATAATATGCTCCGATGCATCGAAGTGAGATCCAGCTTCTCTGTCTCTCTCTCTCTCTCTCTATCTCGACACACACCACACAAGCACTTCTCTTCCAGCCAATGTAGAAATACAGTGAGCATATGTTGCAGTAGCACTGTAACTAAACGGATAGAGACATGATACATTTTCTCGAATAATGAAAATGATTGCCCAAGTCTACTGTAAGCAAAATATGTATATAATATGAATGCTTTTTTCCCCCCCCTGACTATTCTATCAAATAATTCATACCTGTTATGTCTGTATTTTCCCCTTTCTCCAAGTGTATGATGGCCTGTGGTTGAGCTTGGGTGAGTAGGTGTGTGACTTATGTGCGTGGGTGTGCTCATTTCCAAGATTCTTTAAAAAAAAAAAAAAAAAAAAAAAAAAAAAAAAAGTCCATTTACCCTCTTCACCCCCCACGTTGTCCTCTCGGGCCCAGCAGCAGCAGCAGCAGCAGCAGATATATATATATATATATATATATATATATATATATATATATATATATATATATATATATATATATATATATAGCACACACGCTGCAGCAGCGGTGCGCTGGGGCACACGCGCACGCGCACACATACATATACGGGCACGCGCGCCGCACAGGCACACCTCGCCATGGTCACAGTCTGCCTGAAACGGCGCGGTTTTTTTCACACGGCAAAACCGCGGCAGGCATCACTGATCCCCCCCCCCCCCCCCCACACACACACACACACACACACACACACACACACATCATCCAGCCAGGAAATATATCTGCAGCAGCGGCGGCAACAGTACTACACTGTAAGGCTGTTATTACGCAGGCTGCCTGCCGATCGATAAACGCAACAGCCCCCACCACCACCCACCACCACCACCACCCACCCCCCCCCCAATACCCGTTTGACATACCAACGGGGAAGCCCTTCCTCATCAATCAGGCCATTTCGTTACAAAGGAATCACTCACCCGATGTTGCTGAGCGCCTGCTCGAACAGCTCCGTCTGCAGGATGTTCTGCGGCGCAGAGAAAGCCCCGTTGAAATGTGATAACACCGAGCTACAGAACTGACGCAATGTGTCAAACTGCATTTTTCCCCCCCCTCCTCCGTTTTCTGTTATCCTTCAGTAAATGATCACCCCTTCTCCCTTCACCGACAACACATCCCGAAGCCTGCGCTCTCTCCGGACAACCCCCACCCCCCATCCGCACATAGACCTCCTCAGTTTTATTCTGCTATTATTATTATTATTATTATTATTATTATTATTATCTCCCGGGGCCGCTTTAGACGCAGAAAAGACGCCGATCAAGTTCCATATTCCTCCGGCCGCTCCTGGTGAAAAGTGTCCTCAGATGAGACGCGTTCCGGGCGCGATCCTTCGGTCATAATGCCACCGACGACTCGGTGCGAGAAAAAGAAGGCAGTGCCGGAGCCGGTAACGAGCCTTTTCTCCGTCTCGCTGTGGCGAAAATCTCTTCTCGGTGTGCAGGGAGAGGCGAAGGGGCGCCCGGAGGAGAGGAGAAGCGGAGAAGCATCCCTACACGGCGGCCAGCAGCATCAGCATCAGCATCAGCATCAGCATCAGCAGCAGCATCAGCATCAGCAGCAGCAGCAGCATCCCCTGACCGGCGCATCAGCTGCTGCCTCACATCCAACTCATATTCCCCGTCGCCTATGAAAAGCACACACTCACGCCGACATACCTACACATGCACACAACGCAATTGTGCGCACTCTTTGCCATATCTCTCCATCCAGCCCTCATGCACTCTTTGGAACGCGCACAGCGGCAGATATAGACCACGGTATCATACAGGGGAGAGACGCGATGCTGTCGTCAGTTTTTTTTTTTTTTTTTTTTTTTTTTTTTTTTCCTCTTACATTCCATATCTGGCTTCAGAGCATCAGCTCCTCGTCAGAAATAGGAGATGACAGTGCAATACCTCTGAAAGGTTCAGTGTCTGCCTGTGAGGAGAGGGCACACATAAAGGGGGGGGTTCCCGAGGGGTAACCCACTTATATGTTTTATTTTATTCAGTTCTGAATGTCACTTCAAAGAGTCAAAAGTAGTTGGGGGGGGAAAAAAATGCAGCGAGATCCAAGAGGTTCCTTAAAGCTGACGATACAAAGCATTTGATTAAATATTTTTTTTTACAGGACAATCAAAAGTCTGTGCACTTTTTTTTATGAATCTTTTCAAAGGGTTTCTAGTATAAGGACAGGAGCATTTCCTGAGCAGGAAGATGACCCGTGAGTCTGTGTTTAATATGTCAGTCATGAGAGATACAGTATGTCTATCAGTACAATAAAGCAGACTAAATTCAAAGACGTCTACATTAAATCCCTCCGTTAGAACATTACTAGAATCCCAGCCGTTTATCTAAGGCATTATAATCAATTCCCCTTCCCAGGTTAATTGCATCGCTACCAAAATTCTAAATAAGCCCCATGGTCAAGATATGATACAAATCCCAAAGGTAGCCTATATCACACGTTTCATCAATTTACAGTTAAAGAAAAAATTTGTTACACTATGTTGACTCTACGAGCGACAAAGCGGCCATGTGTGGCCAGCTACATTGCCGCAGAGACGCCGCCGAAATGTTGCTCAAGCGCTTGTTGCCTTTGTTATGTTGCTACAGGTCAGTTAAAGGCTTCAAATAGGTTGACAGACTAATATAATCAAATAAACCATGTATTTAATGTTAAAACACCCCAATTGCCTGCAGTAAGCATCCATCAGATTTAATTCCTAGTTCAACTATGACCTTTAGGACACTTACAGTTGAACACACATGCAGTTTTACATACAAACAATTATAATGGAGCTTTCAGGTATGTTTACTTCTGTCTCTATACGTGCTTTAGATTTAAACTGTGGATTCTTAAACCTTTGTTTTAATGGTGTAGGTATTTTGACCAAAACTATGAAAACTAGAAAAAAACTGAACTCCGTGTCAACGTGAATTATTTGGTGAAATTACTACTACATGGCTCGTCAGGCTGATGGGGCCTGTTTGACTCAAGCAGACTAGCTTAGACTAAGCAATGATTAACTGAACTCTTCAAAGCTGGTCTGGGTTGGGCTGGATGTTAAAGGGCCAGTATCTTCTTCCCTGCTCCTCCTCCTCCTCCTCTAGCATTTCTGGCAGACTGAGGGGGCGGCTCTGCTGCCCGGCCGAATGAGTTTAAAAAATGCAGAATCTGAAGAAACTCCACCAGTGAGTATGTTCCGATCCCAGTGTAATCATTGTTGTTTCATCAGCCTCACCCAACACTGCAGCTGTCCCGGCGAATCTGTGTGTTCATTCGAATGACACCTCCGAGACCAAGATAAATTAGAAGGCTTCCCAAGTTATTTCTCCTTATAAATAGACTGTCAGCTTCCCCCCCCCTTTCTTTAGCAGAACGGATCCAGGAGTTAATTTAAACATTCTTTAAGATTAATGAAAGTGGGTTTTGGTGCTTATGCAGTGGGAGTTCTATTTACGGACTCGCTGCTATCCATCATCAGCATTATCCTGTGAGTTTTCAGACAGCCAGTTTCCTGTTGTGTCACTGCGTATGTAGGCAACGCCAAAGCGAGAATCGCTCTCCGGTACCATCTCCACCTCTCCAGCCGTGCAATCAATTAATATACAGTGGCAAGGGACCGGACTGGAGCAGAAAGTGACTGGATGACTGAATGCTTGGAGCAGTCTGATCTATAGTCTGATATATAGTCAGTCTGATCCTCCATTAAAACCACCTGAAAGCACCCAGCCATTTGAGAAGAAGATGGATAATGTACTTCAGTAGCACTGAGAGACAAAATACTGATATCCTGCATCAGTCTTAAAGGTTTACAGAGGTGTAGCTTTGATTACAGTTTCCAGTTACAGATGATGCTCTGCTCTTTATTGGGCTACTGTGCGGTGTGTATTCAGAGTATGGAAACATAACGGATGAGGATAATAAGGATACCACAGGTACACCATTTTACCAAGACAGGGGAGGAATAAATATCTATTTTGGAGGCTATAGAGTTTGTGTCATAGTTGCAGAGCAGCCTCATTACAGTGTGAAAGCACTGAACGTATGTACACTCACCGGTTAATGGGCAGGTATACGGGATATATCCATCAAAACATCCATTTGGAGCCAAATTTCAGTCAATTAAAACAGACGGAGTGTTTTCCCCTGGAGCTCCTCCATGTTTGCAGGTTCTGAGTGTATCCAGAAGTAAATAGGAGGTCGTAACGGCAGAGAGAGGACACAGAACTAATGAGTTGTGTCTCCTAACATACTGTGGGCACAGGCTGGTAAGTCCCTGTGCTAGACAAGTGGGCGACATGGCCCACCAGGTGTACATTTACAAGGTCAGCAGAGAATAGGAACAGGGACATAAGCTCAATTATAATTCACCTCCTTTCATGCTGCACCTTTCCTATAAACATGTAGTGCTTGATGTGTGTATAGGTCAACATATATAAATGTCGTGCTACCTTAAATCTGAGGGGGAGCAAACAACGACATGAGAGAAGTTTTCAGAATCTCGGAATAACATTTCTATGGGGCGGCCCGATAGCACATCGAGTGGATCATACCACAGCGACCCGGGTTAGATTCCAGCTCAGGCGGCTTAGCTGCAAGTTGTCCCATCTGTTTCTACTTCCCCTGCCTATCCTATCTCTCACAAGCAAAACAAAGCAGAAATGACGCCAAAAAAAAACAATCTTAAGAAAAGAAACCCATTTCTTGAGAGCCAGTGCAGATAATAAGCTTCTCATCCTCCTTGTGGAAGAAGAAAGAGGAAGGAGCCCCCATGTGGACATCAGAGTAACTACCTTATCTGACACCAGTATGAAGAAATTGGCAACCCGGAAATAAGATTCACAAACACAGCGTGTCCGTGTTGAGTGTGCTACTCAGAGGGGGCATTTAGTGCATATGACAAATGGAACACAATGTTCTGCTTTGGAATGCAGCCTGCTATTGCTTTCCTACTCCAAAAGCATCTTAATGATGCTCAATTTCCACGCCTTGCAGTGATACAATACTGTTTTTCCTCAAAAGTAAAGACAGTACGCATCCTAGCTGAGCCTGGCTCAAACCACTTGTGTATATGTGTGCTGTATGTGTGTAAAGAAGACAGAGTGGGTTCAGGACTGTTGTAGAATTGCTGAGTTAGTGCCAGATACAGTATCTGTGTCTCTGTCTCCTTTTATAGGCTCCATGTACAAGCCGTTTTATATGCGGTCTTGACTGGCTTGCTAGCAGCCATTGCTCTTATGCTAGGCTTGAATCATCAATGTTCTGCAGTGGTAATGCTAAAAAGATTCTTCTGCAGTTGCCTCTGTGCACCTTTATAACGTGGCATCGTATAATCATAAGTTATTTATCCCATGATCAAACAATCTGCTCGAAATAACACACTAAAAAAAAACTACTCTGCGTGACTCACATGGAGCATGTAGTGGGCGCATGCTTTTTTTTTTCTTTTGCATATAAAACTGACCTGTCTATGGGTGCGTCGCCGGGAGCTGAGTACCTCAGCCCCGATCCGTTGTCAAGGGACGCCTGTCTGGGCAGGAGCCCGCTGTGAGGTCTGCTTCTGTCTGACGCTGGTGTCAAGTCTCCTGAGGCTCCCTGGTATGGGTACAGGGACGGGTCCTGCAGTTTGGCCTTCTTCCCCTGCGGCCCGCCCTCAAACACGCCCCGCACCTGACCAGGCCCCGAGCCGTAGAACCACGCCCCCGATTTGGTGAGGATTTCTTGTTGTTTTCGGCACAAGTTGCATACCCACATAACCTGCAGGGAAGGAAAGGGCGGTGTTAGTATTTTTGGAGTGGTGATGACAGGCAGAGGTTGTCTTATATAACCTATGATGAGCTGTAATGGAGTGATTTGGGCATTTGTTATGTTAAGCTGTAACATAACTGTGAGGAATAATGCTGTTGCTGGGTGAAAATATTTTTACATCCCAAATTTTGCAGAAACTAGGTAGACGTAATCAGATTTGAATAAAAAAAACTCCTTGTGGAGTTTTGAGTTTTCACCCAACAGCGACAATATTCAAAGACAGTATTGACAGTTTACGTTTATGAGGCGAATGATGAAATATTTTACACATGCAGCAGCCTTTGATATCATTGAAAAGTAAATGAATTGAGGTTTTTTATATTATCATTATTACACATTTTGAGTCTGTGAGTCTTAATAATCCCTAATACACCTCTTAGTAATAGATCAAGTGTTTGTTCCAAGTTGAACATAAGCAAATCTTCTAAGTCTTTATTCACAGTTCATTACTATAAAACTCTTGTTTCTGGTTAGCAGACGGCAACAGTTCAGAGCCTACATGACTACCGATGCAGAGACTTAATGAGGGTACAGTAAGTAGAGATGCTCCTATTGCAGTATGCACTTTGGAAGATAAATGGAAAATTTCATCTTCTTTTATAAGGACGGGAGAAATGAGGGTTTTTATCTGCTCTACACTGCGGTCCTGGCAGCCAGCTCACCACATTAGCCTCATAAATCCAGGAGCCGACAACCGCCCTGAACACTACACGCACATGTTCACAGACAAACACACAGACTGCATTGTAACGCTCAGCATTCAGTCCAAACTTTTCTTGTGGAGAAAACTTTTGTGGTTATATTTGTATCAATCAATATCAGGTACAATGAAACCTGACTGTGACTCAGGCCTGCTCCAGGTGACCACACCTGTCTCGTTAACCTAAAGCGACATCTAAGTGTGTCTGAGAAGGCTAGGAGCTTGCCAAATGATTGACAGGCCAGACGGCCAGCAGGGCTGCCAAGAGCTACTGCAGCCCACCCCCCACCCCTCCACCACTGCCACCACCACGTTGCCTGCATTTACAGTCTCAGTGCTGAGTCAGTGCATTACTGTTATTAGTGCGAGCGAGCTCTGATCGTGCCTCGCCCACCATCAGTTGGTCTGTACCTCGCCACTTTTTCTTTTCTTTTTTTTTTTCAGGAAGCCTTGAATCAAATAAAAATTGACTGATATGTTATTTCGAGATTAACTGAACTCGCTGCTCTGTGCAGTTGGTGGCTGCAGATGTTCAAAGGCTGGACCTAAACCACACATGCTTATCTCAGTGGCTGGCTGGACCTGAAGCACAGAGAGAGATACAGAGCAGCAAACGCTGCGGAAGAAACCCGAAAAAAGATCAAAGGAGTTGGTACCTGTGATCCTGTGGTACGCCATGTTAAGTTTTTGCACTAGCGAACAGGTTTAAAAAAAGTTTTTTTTATGGGGTGTCTGGGTGGAGTAAAAGAATAAAAGCAAACGTTCTATTACACAACTCAAGATTCAGTCCCCAGCCTCATGTGTGGCTGGCTGAGTCGTCAAACGTGTATTCATGGGCGCGAAGTCAGTGGGAGATCATAACTGAACTAGTGACTTGCTGGTTGGTCTGGGCAGGGCGCATAAAAAAATCTGGGGTTTCATAAACTTCCTCAACATTACACCCTCCTTGTGAAGCTCCCAGCTGGCAGCTGCCTGCGTCCTCCTCAGAGTAACAGCGCGAGATGGCAGTGACAAGTACAGCGTGTTTGGTAGGCAGAAGTTGTTAATCCAATATCTGCTTCTGTTTACGATGTAAATTGGAAGGTAAAATTGGCATATGGAATCAGCTGTCCATATGTGCATACAGGTGAAGCACGCAGCTAACAATGCTTTCAACCACGCCCATTATGTGTCAGGTAAGCTGTTATTATATTTATAATATATATATATTTTTACTGTAGCTCTTTTGTGGATGCAGATGTATTTCAACACATGACAAATCACACAGACACATGAGCACTAGCCTGCCTTACTTCATACCATTCTTCATACCGTTTTAAAGCTAAAAAAAACATCTAGACAGTCACACTGCTGGCAGCATGTACTGGCCTACACAATATTGACACACAGGCATTTATGAGCAGCTATCAATGTTACAGATGGGCTATAACTGTGCTGACACACAATAGAGGCAGGGAGCTCACAAATTGCGCTTTATGTGTCCCATGGGAGTTGAGCCGGTGAGGCCACGACTGCCTCTTTAACTGGGGTCATGGTGAGAGCTCTGCAGTGAACCATGAGTCACCAGCTAAGACCCGGGAGCCACCGAGGCCAGTTTTGTTTTCTGCAAATCAACCACACATCGTTTGTCGTACCTTGAAGACGCACCATGTACATACTTACAGTACACATGTATGAGCCTGCACGCAAACTGTATTTTTCTTCAAATTATGTCACAAGAAATTTAGCTTCAGGTAAAGCAGGTTCTGGTTTGCTAGCGTCTTGCGACACATGTTACTAGATACGGCGATCCCTAGAGGTTGCAGGGTGCCCGGCCTCAGACAGGGGAAAGTCGTAGCCATCAGATCAGACAGGTCCTCAGTAGATAGAAATCATCAGAGCTGGACCCATTTAAAAAGAGCTTTAATTGGCCATATCTTACATCCATATTGTAGCAATTACAACAAATGTAGACATTAATTCCTTTAAACGATGCGACAAACAGTGAATATAAAGGTGTTATACAGATGGTCGAGGTGGTGGATGGACACATACTGGCCACTTCAAAACTGAATAAAGTTCCAAACTCATGTGAAAAAGATTACTACTCCAGCAAGTGATTTCCCTATCAGGCAATGACAATCCAACCACTTATAGTAGAAGGTGTGTAGGTGACAATATTAAACTTTTTAGTCGGAGGAATGCAATCTGTATCCTAATGATAGCCTTTATTGGTAACAATAAAACGTAACATGCAGTTTTTGCTCTATTCATAAAACAGATTTTGTATCACCTGTGGTTAATTACAAAAATCTGGCCCTCTCTCTCTCAAACGGCCCAGTTCCTTAACAGAAAACTGCAGACCACGAGCGGTAACGATATTTACCGCTCCAAACTGCAATTAACATTGAGTCAGCTGCTGTGCACCTCTCTGTTCTGCCAATAATAATTAACCACATTCTCAGCCCTTGAACTGCAAATGTCAAGCTATTTTATCTCATCAGTGAATACTTGAAGGCATAACAGTATCCCCCCCCCAAAAAAAAAAACAGGCCAACAAAAATGTGCTAGGCTCTAGTAAACGTTGAGCACACTGAGCCTCAGACATCAATACTTGGATTTGATTTGCTCTTTGGAACAGAGTCAGAATTAAAACGGATGTTTATACAGTGTGTTAGGCAGGAAAAGCAAAAGTAAGGAAAAAATGTCACTTCTGGGGCTGAATTCTCAAATGACCGAGACATAACATGAACTGCAAAAAAAAAAGAAGAAAAAACAGCCTTGTTTTGAGCTTGATGACATTTTGAGATTATCCAAAGGGATTTGACAGAGCTACGTAGGCCCAAGAGGTTAAAGATTGTTTTTAAATTATGGGGAGGCATTGTGGAATTTGAGCTTTAAGGCTGTAGGAAAAAGCAGCCTAAGTCAAGGATGCTAAATGGATTCAAACAACATCTAGGTTGAAATGGTCTTTGGCATTATATCATGCAATTCTAAATGATTGAACAAATGCTCCAATCTCTCAGATTTTATAAATAACCAAAATTCAAGGAAAAATCCTTGAATCATGCTGCATTTCGCCAGATATGAGACAGTAACAGTTGTTTCATTCATTACACGTTTTTTTTTTTCTGTCTTTAGTCACACTAGCAGAGCCATCACACAGCATGATGCCGCTAACAGTCCATCTACGGAAGCAGGCCAAAGACAGTGTGAGCTCAATCCGCACTGACAGGAAACTGTAGTACCCCTCATTCCCTAATAGACCATTCAGACACAACCACTCTACAACAGATGCATGCATGCACAATGGCACACGCAGGTCAAGCAGCTGTAACAGCCAGAGGTATGTTCGCTTTCACTGCAGCCATTCTGCCCAAGACTCTGCAAACACACACACTCCCCTCCGGCTTAACTCTTCACGGCTGAGCGCAGGCAGGGGGTTGGGGGCTGCGGCCCTCAGGCAGGGCCATTTCTCCCTGTGTTTGCACATTTCATAGTCATTGAACCTGCAGCTAAAAATAGAAAGCTAAAAAAACCTAGCGCTACCACACGCTGCGAATGGTAGGAAGATATACTCTGTTAAGTGCGCCATAGGCTGTTTACTGGGGCACTGAATTAAGGGAAACAAACACCCGGTGCCGTGGGATCGATAAATAATTTCCTTTCTAATACTTTCTCTTTAGACGGGGGGTGTTTTCAGTGATACCGGCAAATATAATCTTCCAAAATGTGTGTGTCTTCTCAGAAGAGTGAGAATAGCAACAAAATTAAAAAAAATACAGCGACCAACGTCACCACTGAAGGACAGACTATCTTTGACAGTAAACATTTATCTATTCTAAATTGGTGTGTGCCATGCTGCCTATCTCTTAAAGATGTTGTGACAGCCTCTTTTCAGCTGACTACTTCTACAGCCCCACAGTATATGGACCCTTCAGCAATGTACTTTACATGTTCCTTTTTGCCTGCTTCATTCAAAATTTCCCTAGAGGAGTCACACACGCACACACCCGTACAAATCAGAGAGATTTGCAGTAAGAGAGAACGCTGAGCTCTCTCTTGTGGCCATTAAACTGCACTACAGCATTACTTAACAGAGGCTCCGGAGTGAATCAGCAGTATCCTTGAAGGCATATCACAGTGTGGCCAAATGGAAAGCCAGCTCTAATGTTAAATTAAATCAATGGCATTCTTTCATTTTACATTAATTCATTCATAACAGTAGATGTTAAAATTTCTAAAATGATTCTGTTGATTTCACAGGAGGCGGTTTAAAATGTAGGGAGGGCCTTAGGGCCCCAGTGATTGCCATTGCTCCCACATTTATACAATATGAGAGTTGATGTGGGATTCCTGGTCGGCCAGTGGTCTAAGATGTATGACCCCGCCCCCATGATTTGATTGAATCTGGAAATCGTATTTCATTAAAATTGCCTTTGTCACAGTTTCCTGTCAGTTAATCTTTCAAAAGAACTAAAGTAAAGACTGGAGATGGCCCGCATGCAATATTGATGTGGCAGTAAATCACCTGTCATAGGTATCATATTGCTTCGGTGTTTCTCTCCTTCACCTGAACCGAGGTGAACTGAACCACTCATTGTTCAGGGAGTGGAGTGCTCCTCACTACATCCGGGTCTGGACTGAGCCCAGTTCAAGCACACAAGCTAGGATACCAATCTAATGCACTCTTGGGCAAATGATTGCCCCAGCTGGGGGACTACACATGTGTGATGGGCTGCAATAACAGACAATAGAATGTAGGCCAATGTATAATGTATAATCAGGACAGGTGAAAGTATCCATGAACATTCAGATATATCTTACTATTATTTTTGAGGAGCAGGATAACATTGCATGATGTGATTTTGCTCCACATCATAAATGCGTACTGTTGTAAAAAATAAATCAAATAAACAGATGTATTATTCCCCCCCCATTGATTTTTGGGACAAAAAAAAGTTTACAAGGAATTTTGAATGACCAATGAGAATAAAATGGGAGCACCCACATTCACATGCTCCAACGCTGACTGCACGTGGTGAATTACATTTTAATGAGCTTCTAATTTTAGTGTGGGGCGCCAGTAATAATAATAGACTTGATGAATATTTATGCTCCTTGTTTGAAGTTCAGAGACACGAGGAGGGGGGGTTTTACATAGAAATGTCTATTGTCTGACATCGAACCCCCTTCAGCCTCTCTCAGACCTAAATAAACGCGTTAAGACATTTGAACAGACATGATGAAACAATACACAGCATGTCATTTTCGAAAGCAAAAAAAAAAAAAAAAAAAAAAACACACACACATCGGCAAGATGCTGCAAAGAAAACATTAAATAGACAGATTGTGGTTCATATTTTAAAAAGGGACGCGCGACTGGCATCCTTAGTGGACAGGCTTTCTGTGACCTATTCCCCGAGAGAGCTGAAATGGTCAAAATCTCTGACAAACAAAAATGACCGTAGAAAAAAAAACGCGAAGCTGTCGCAGACTCGTGCTCACATAGCTTACCCATGGTGCCGCTGGGGGGAAACGCCGTGGTGGTGGTGGTGGTGGTGGTGGTGCGGAGAGATCGCCGTGTTTATGTCCTTATAATGTGGTGACGACTGTCCGCAGCTCCGGAAAAAAAAAAAAACCGAAGAAACAGCCCGACCTTCAGCACCGCGGACAGCTCCGGGTCCAATCAACGGGCTGCCTGCCGGTAGCGGCTGCTGGGAGCACCGTGAAGGTTACACCGGGGACTTATCCGATCCAATTAAAAACCAAACGCAGTATTCTTCTCCGTCTCTATCGACAAAAAAGCAAGAAGAGCATCCGAAGACACCAATTCATTTAAAGGGAATGACGGATTCCGATATTGAATCGTTACTCTGGATCCATCACACACAGCGTCAAACGATCCCAGACTCAATGTCAGTACGGAAGGAAAAACGTGCCGAGCCGAGCAGCGACGCGTCAAATCACGTTCAGATCCCCACCACCGCTGTATTAGTTCGTCTGTGCTCCGCCGGAGTTGATGGGAGCTCATTACTTATGCGGCGCGTCCCCGCTCTGCTCCCTCACAGACGGTCCAATAGGCAGAGAGAGCGGCGCAGCTACGCAGAAAAACTGAATGGCACCGCTTTAACGGGCACACGCTGTCATCTCACACTCAGCCTGTGCTGGGACCACATCTTGGGTTCAAATGCAAAAGTAAAAAAAAAAAAAAAAAAAAACGATGAAGTCGTGGGGCCGTGAGGTCACTAAAATGTGAACGTGAACATGTCAGGAACAATGCTGAGTTCACGTGACGTAGGAAAAGCTGGCTTGTAGATGCGGTTCAAAACCACTTGAAGTATATAAATGTTAATAAATTCAAGATTTTAGAATTGAAAATGTCTAACAAACGGGGACTTAGTGAATCATACAGTGATTGTATCAATTAAGGAATTAGAAATGGAGGGAGGGCTATTGCTAAACCAAATTAAGCTTTCACGTTATCACTTGGAAAATGGAAAGCACATCATGTAAGGTTATGCCTATCATTTTTCCCATATTCAAAATATTTCTAGAATCAGGGGAAATTGAGCCAAAATCGTTAGCACCCTTGAAAAAAAATCCTTGTACAGCCAAATTTGAAAAAAAAATGCAGAGTTGTGCATTTTCCTGCAAAAATAAAAATGTTTACTTAGCCATACGTTCAAGCTCAGCTTGCATGCAAATGTTGGCACCTCAACAAATTCATTTCTTCTGTGATTTTCCTCACCTTTTAACCTATTTAGTTAAACTAAATTCATTGTCACAGAGAAACTGTAGCATTGCTCAAAGTTCTCTTTACGCCAACATTGCTAGTACACTAGTTTGTTAGTATTGAGACATATTTAAACACACAAGAATAACACATTCCTATTCTTAAAATCAATAATAAGGTGATCATTTGGAATTCACTGTGGCTAGCAGGTAACAACATATGGAAAGACGAGATATGGTATCTTTAATGATGAGAATGAGTTCTGTGGTGCCTAAAAACTCACAAATATATTTAATTCACTACATTAAGCTGTATACAACTGGACCACACAAAGTACTTTAGCACTTCCCCTTCTGTTTTATAGCAGCATGTGGAGGGGCCAAGAAGCACATGTAACGTCTTCAAGAGTTGCTTTAATCACAAATGACTTCCTCCCCAGAGCCTGTGGATTCCTCTGGCCCTTTTGAAGCCGCATCAGAGGAAATGGCAGGAGCTCCACCGCTACAAGCAGGGATGCTGAAGACTTCGCAACACTGACACACAGTTTATCATTATCAAAGGCATTTCACATTTGTTACCCCAAAAAAGTCAGCCTGTACTTTGTTCTTCGAGCATCTACTGCAGAGGCTCAGCTACCTGGTTCAATCAGTGAGCAGTGATTGTTATCAAGGCAGCTATTCTATCAGTGTTTTTATATCTATTATTCAGCTTGTTGTGATAAGGCATAGTGATTAATTGTGAATATTGTAGATTCAGCTAATCGTTACGTTATTGAGCAGAGCTGCAAGTAATCCGCTGGGTCAACGCTTACATTCCTTCACCAGCTGTTCAACTCTCAGTCCCTCTATATCACATTCCAGCGTGCCATAGCTCTGCTACCCGCCTCAGACATAGAGACTTGTAAATATTCAATGGCGTTTCGCAGAACAAGATCTCTCTCGCCACTGCTGTCACCATCTGTGAGAGAGGGAAAGAGTAGACGGATGGAAAAAGGGCAGATTTCACCGCTGCCACCTCTTTCACTGACACCAAAGCTTTTTGACAAGCAAGGTTTACCAAAATGTGGCCCCGTTGTTCAGGGCAGGTTAATCTAAGCTCCTGTCCTGCTGCGACTACAAGCATGAGCATACCAAAAAAAAGAATCAGCAATCAATATCACAATAGTCCAGGTGGACTAACTCACAATTAATTCCCTGGTGCAGAGTGGCCTACGCAATGCTACCATCATCATAAGTTCTACTCTTTGTCAGAAAACGCATTTATCTTAAATGCCAATGAAAATACAATGAACTGCAAATACTGTCAACAAATAAATGCAGTAAACCTACCCAAGTCACCTGACATCAGGTCAGTTGTGAACTACTATCAGATGTTTACTTGGTTAACTTGCACTTCAGCTCAATTACGTCTCCTACTCACATCCAATCTCCTGGTAAAGCAGCACTTTTAGTAAAAGGCCGATCCACCTCTGTTTGAACATGGTTATCCGAACCATAACTGACCTTAAACTTAGTAAATTTTGCATTTAATGTTGCACTATCTCCTCCTCGTAGTAATTTCTGTCCCACTTATTGAAGTTATTGTTGATCAGTATTGTACAGTCTATCTATCTATCTATCTATCTATCTATCTATCTATCTATCTATCTATCTATCTATCTATCTATCTATCTATCTATCTATCTATCTATCTATCTATCTATCTTGCAGAACTGGAGGAAAGTACTTTCATCTGGTCTCTGCTAAAAGACATCCCCTATAGACAAGTATAGAGTGTCCTTACATTACATTAAGCAAAATTACATTAACGGCAGCATCGACGGTCTATATGGAGAATTGACCTTGAGGTCCGGGAGGCCAGGGCACCACCAGGTAAATAGCTGGCATTACCTCAGTGGCACATTCCAGGGCCTCTCTGCCAGTGCCCAGACGGTCCATCGCCAGCCTGCTGCCACTGTTATTACTCAACGCCATCTGTATGACAAGGTAACCGATCTCCCAGCTATTATCTACCGCCGAACAATGGCAGCCTGTACAACCGGGGTCTTGGCTACGGAGGCAGCAGCAGGGCAGAGGTCTTTCCCGGTGTTCATGCTGATCTGTTTGTTTGGATCGAACCTGCTGGTGTGTTGAGGCTTATAGACTGTTAAGTTACTGTTCACCAGTCAACAGCTTAACACAAGCAGTTTGGAGATAAGACTGCTATGGGAAATGTATGTCATACATGGACAAGGACAATGATTTGACCCCTGAGAGGTGTTCATCTCTGTGCAACTAACTAAACAAATTTAGCACAGATACAGGTAATCCCCAAGGGTATTTAATACTGTAATCATTATAGTCATTACCACAATATTTTAAAAGAAAGATCATAAAGTTCTAGGACCAACAGTTAATGAATGTAATCAAAATCGGTGGGGCGCTTCTCTGATTCTGTGATTGTTGTTTAAGCTTTATTCCAATCCTAGCTGTCTTTTGTAATTTGACACTTTGTATCTCTGTTTGAGAAGCAAAATAACGAAAACATTTTTTAGCATAACATTGTAGACTCACAGACAAAGACTAATCAGAACTTTTCTGGACCTTGTTGGCTGCTGTATGTGTGTAAATATATATACATATACATATCACAGCATTTCATGAACAATGCTTGTGTTCAGACACACTCCCAAGGAACGCAGAAAAGGATTTGCTAACCACTTTGTCCTCCTGTTGCAATTCCATGAGAGCAGGAATGCAGCAGAAAGAGGGAGACAGAAGGGGTGGGGGGCAGGAAAGATAGATAGAGAGAGAGAGAGAGAGAGAGAGAGAGAGAGAGAGAGAGAGAGAGAGAGAGAGAGAGAGAGATGTGAGTGGCATTAGTAGGTCCTGGTAGTACTGTCATATTCTCCAACAGCAAAGGATTGGATGGCATCGCATAAAAACACTCAAGCTCATGATTCAAATTTAAGCAGTCTGATACTAAAAGCTTTGGCTTAGTCTGTGGGGAGGATTTTACAGAGGTTAGTTTTACAAAAGCAGACATGAGGTTCTTTATGGCAAAAGAAAAGGAGTAACACTTCCCTCCAGTGGTGAAATAGAATAACTGTAAGTTACAGTAAATATGAATAAGAAATCTACATCTGTAAACCAACACATGCGAGGGAACAGATTTAGATTAAAGGCATGCAGAGAGACTGTGACTGGAGTAGATGCTGATAGTCTGAAAAACATTAGTAGCTATTCGAGCTATTGCTGTTGGCTCACTTCCTAGATTACGATTTCACTGCAATGTTTCATAACCTTGGATTTCAAATAGAAGTGTAGGGAGTAAACTGCCCGAGGGTGGGACATCTGCATGTGTGTGTATGTCCCTATAAATGGATAATACCGAGCATGCGAGCCAGTGTTACCTTATTTGACCGCAGAGACACTCGTCCTCCGCACCGAGCACAGAATTTCGTTTGGCAATATGAACAGAGGTGGCCACAGCCATCGGCAAACTTGGTTTTGTGGCATATCCCGCAGGTTGGGGCTTCGCTCTTCAGTTCCTGGGTCGGCTTGGTCTCCTCCCCCATCATCTTAACCTGGTCCTTGTACGACTCAAACTGCTGGTGCAACTTCCTGCAGGCAAATGGGAAGGACAGAGGTTAGGAAAAGGGAGATGAGGTTTGGTGACCAATAAGAAGAGAGGGTTTGTGTTTCTTTGATTTATTTATTTATTTATTGCATGCTTATTTGTAGTATGTAGTAATAGCCAATGCTACATCAGTTTTAGTCTAAGTAAATTTAACTTTACAGGCATTTATCATCATAACATTGAACTAAGGACACAGTTTATAACCTTATTATTCCCTTTACTTTATTGTGTGTAATAAATACTGGCATATAGGATAAACTAATAATCATGTCCCTGTTATAGTCTAACCGGCAGACACATGTATATGTTTATGGCACAGTTGGATCTTTTCGCATCAGAATTATCCGTTCAGTCCTGTTCTCAAAATCACACTTACCCATAAGCTCCTACTATGAACATACTGACTGATATAACCTCAGACATGTGCAGTGTGTGTGAGATTTTGAAAGGAAAAGCAGACGACATGACCTCAGAAGCTTCAAAGCTTGATACCGCACCTCTACCAAAAACAGGGGGGAAGGGGGAGGGGTATCCAATTTGCTTTGCAAGTTTAAGAACATCGCTTAATTCCACTTTCTCAGGTTCCCGTGCGTTTAATGAATCATTTGCACCTGTGTTTCTATATCGGGATAGTCGTAAGGTGAGACACAGAACATCATACAGCCATTGTTTCTCTATTGTATTGCTGATACGACATCATTGGTGTCACCCTCAGTCGAGCCCACCATCCATTAAGCATTCTCAGGGCAGTGTCTTATGTGTTACTGTTTGTGTCCTATAGATGGCCTCCTACTGATACATTACACCTGAACTCATACAGTAGATCCTTTACTCCTAACAAGTCCTGAGAGGCTCCTGAAAAAAAAACCTGCATGGGCTCTTCGCATGCATTTTGTATGACACATGTCAATTGAGCGTCTCCTTGGAAACTAAACACTGGGCTGACTTCATAATATGGCGATTAGAATTGGTTTCGCCCCACATATCCCCTGCAACATTCATTAGCACTTGTGAATTATTGAGCGACGCTATCCTTTTACCACATACAGCTTCAACGTGCTTCCTTTGCCCACAGCCGGACCCCTTTTCGAGCCCAAAAGCGACAGCCACACACCACCTGAGGACTATCTGTGCCTCTCTGCGTGCCATCTAAACATTAGATGGAGTGCCACTGGCATGTCCCTTGTTGTACCCACTGAGGGATTATAGGGCTAATTGTGTCACAGCCTTTGTGTGTTTACCGAGCGGAGATTAGTATGTAGCCTTGTTTAACAGATCCCACCAAATCTCATTTACTGACAGAGGGCCTGATAACAGAGTGATGAAGACTGCGATACAAGGGGTAAAGCCACTGTCTCCTAGGATCAAGGGAATAAGACGAGAAACAATCGTGTTTTATTCACACTTAATCTCCCCTTGCTGCTCAAACGTTTACAGAGACATGAGCTCTATCCTGGGCCACTACAAGGACTAAGGGCCACAGCTTTATCAACAGGTCCAAGGCCCCTGAGAAGCGCCGTTGAAGATAACCAATGATTACCTCTCCCTTCCTCTGTATCAGGTCACTTCTTTGAAAGCTCACTCACCTCTTGGGAGGCAAAATAGGCTATACTTTTTTTTTTTTTTTTTTTTTTTTTTACAAGTTTTAGTGTAGTCTGTATTAAATATGTTAATTCTGAGCTGCACACTGAGATAGATGTCAAGGAGCAAGAATGAACCATGTAAGTAGAGAGCAAATAATATAAATAAAGGAGGCTAGAGGGCACAAGTAAAGCAGTGGATTTTGAATGAACTATCAAGTAAGGCATGGCGGTGAAAAAAAAACAAAGACTAAACGTGGAGTAGATTTAAGTGGCAGCTGGTACACAGTGCCCATGCCAGAGGGTTTGCTTATTCGGTCAAACACGGTCAAATGTAGGTGACACTGCTGACGAGTAATCATACGCTGCTCATTGTCCCGTCCCATGCGAGCGTATCGGAGCTCTCTTACCTCCGAGCCGCACCGGAGCGGCTACACACAGCAGCCGGTAACCTGAGCCTCTCTCTTGGACACATGACAGACCCGACAGCAAGGGTGAACCACAAGCTCTCCGCAAGCTCCCTTTTCTACATCTGCCACAAAGCGTCGGAGCTGACCTTTGACCCCCTCTGTCCTCCTTAACGCTTCATGTTGGCATTGAAAGCACATGACGGTGTATTAAGCTTATATGTGTACCAGTGGCCTCCATTACACGGGAAATTAGCACCTCCCTCCAAATAAACTGATGATGTTCAGTTTGTGTTTTTGTTTTATAGCTTTTAACTGCTTTTACTTTTGGACTTTACCTTAACTGACTGAAGCCACAGTGAAATAACTCTACAACAGGCTCACAGTCCCACTGCGCAGATCAATAAGCTAACAAGCTAACAAGCTAGCCAATAATTGTCCAGCTTCTAGCAGACATAGAACACAATTACCATTTATTCACAGTCGAGTTTCTGGCCATTTGACAAGTTAAGTCCCATTTTCATTCTTCTTTATGCTCTGGCTTGGTCTCTACAAACTTTTAAGAAAAATATATGTCTTTAGCTTTTTCTTTGCTAGCTAGCTTTGTGTAGCTGCATTCAGGTGCTAAGTACAGAGATTTTTTTGCTAAAAATAACTTTTTGCTGATATTGGAAATAAGGTTGAAGGGAGAAAAGACACAGAACTTATAAGTAACCTTACATTACATTTCCCGCCTGTTAAACAACGAAATAAGCTAAAAGAGGCTAAATGCTCCACAGTATTACATAGCTGAACGACAATTTTCTGTCGCTTGTTTAAGAAAGCAAACCTTTTTACATTTCACATTTTCATTAAAAAAAGAACATTAGTTCCAGCTTATGAATTTTATGTTAATTAAAACAAACTTCAGCGTTTGTCCTCTAAGGGCTACTGTGTCCTCTAAAAACCCTTTGCCTTCCTTTGACAAGCTTTTTCACAGCAAGCGCTGTGACTTGTCAAAGCAGGAAAAGCACAGGTGTAATTAATAACATTAATGATTAAATTCCTTCTTCACGAAGCCCGGCTATTGGTTATGCTGTCTCATGTAACGTCATGGCTTACTGGGACCCTTTGGAACAGAGCCACCATCAGTATACTGCAATTTAAGTTACAGGTTAAATCTGCACTACTAGTATGAGAGTCAAAATACACTGTGCCATAACTCTATGCTTCGTCCAAAATCATTTCCTTGTTTACTCATTCACTATTCCCTACATGATAAACACCCAAAAGTTTACTCCATATTGAACATACAGTATACTGCATTCATTTTTACACAACTTGGACAAGCAAAAAGTGATACAGATACAGCTTAATTCCTCAAATATTCTGATCAGCTGACTATTTCACTCTGTATTTTGAGTAACTTCTGTAAAATTACATACATCTGTATGTCAATGTCAACATGGCTGACGGAGTTGCAGCTTCACGCTACTCATCGCTATTCACACAAGGGAAAAAGAATAATAAAATAATTCTATATAAAACAGAAATATATGTATATTTAAGAATATTTTCTGTACTCTCTACCACAACGTTAGCAAACCACAAACAAGCCAGTTTTTCTTCTGTTTATGTCCGTTGTCAGCAAGCACCATTGACTGTTACAGTTGCTACAATTATTTATCATTTTTCTTTTCTTTTTTAAACACATACACTACACTCCATAGACAGGTTTAACCCTTTCGACCCATTGGATGACAACAAATAAAACTCTGAGGGCTGAGAGGAATTAAATATGTAGATAAATCTCTTGGAACCATCAAAAGTTTTTTTAACTGCAACCATATTGCATTAGTTAATTCCAGCTTAGTTGGTCATTTGGTCTAGTGGCTGTGAGACTGGCTGGGGAGACCGGTGTAGTATATAGCGACATGTTATGAACTTCTTTTTTGTTTCATTGCATAAAATGAATAATATCAGGGGAAAGTATCACACAAACATATATGACAATACCTGTTGTGTTTGTTCTTGAATTTAATATATTAGTACTGGTAACACCTCCCAAATATTACCGTATTACCATGTATAAAAGTAGACTCCATCATGCTACACCTCCACTCTTTCCTCATATGCTTCGACCAACATACTGAGAAATTGTGTTACATAGTCGAATATCCACTGAGATCAGAAAAGGGGTCTGTACTATTACTTACGCGTCTGGCTCTGGCTCCTTGTCATTTTGGGACTTTTGCTGGGGCTGAAGGACGTTATTTACCAGCTCAGTGATCCCACTAAAGGGAAACCACCTGTTCAAATAAGCAAAGTATGACTGGAACATCGCAATGAGTCATTTTGGGAGAAAACATCATCTGTCCTGAAAAGTTTTTTTTTTTTTTTTTTTTTTAGGAAGCAGTTCAGATTTTAAGAAGTGAACAATAGCGGGGACATTCACTACAACCAGCGCAGAGAGAGGAGGAGGCCGGGACACGGGCAGGAACGGCGATTAGTGGAACATTGACAACCAGACACAGTGTCAGAAATACAGAGAGAAAGATAGAAGAAGAAAAGAAAGAGGATACAGAGAGACTTACAGTAGAGGGAGGGAGAGAAGAAGCAGGAAAGCTCTACAGCCAATGGAAATGAGAGCTGCATCAAACGCTCAGCTGAGGGTAACAGGAGTGTCATTTATTCCAGCCTGGTGGTGCAGCAGGGGTCAGGTTATCAGACTGGTTTGCCCTGCAGGTGGATTTCGTCAAAATGCAGCTACAGTACAGCGGAGCAGCGCAGGTGCATCTAGTCCACATTTTTTATTGAATTACGCGGCTGCACAAGCCAATCAGAGTGCAGATATGACACACTGGGTGAGTATGGGCAGCCAGTAGGAGACGGGGGACAAGGGGGGCAGGGAGGGTTCGGGGTGGGGGGGGGGGCCTGGCTATAACAAAAGCTGCTAGAGAGGAAAAGCAGTCGTCATTGATGTCACGGAAGTCGGCCGTTAAGTGTCCAGCACAGACACAAACCACACAAAGCTTGCAAAAAACAAAATGCCACAGTGAAACTCAGTGAGCTGCTTTCCATGACATCAGTGACATCTCTTTTCGTTTTCCTCCCAGACGAAGAGGAGAAAGCCACATGAAGCACACAGCACCCACTGACAGGAAGAAGTGTCAAAGCCTAGAGCACTCTGGGTAATGCAGTTCACTTACTGTGCGGGCTGAGGCTTTGGTTCTTCTTTGATCCTACAACGTAAAAAAATAAACAAAAAAAAAGGTGTGCACAGCTCAGTGCATACAGAACACAAAGAGATGAGGAAAACAATCTAAAGGACACGAAATATCGACACAACTAATAGCACTAAACATGTGTATGACATAAATAATACTTCAGCTATAATATGAATAATATTCAGGATATTATAGATGATGCTTTGATGAGAATGACAATGCAAATATGACAATGGTAATGAGGTGAAAAAAACATGGGAAAAAAACATTCAGAATGACTTTAAAGATGATGTAAAGTAAGTAAGGGGTTTGGATCAACTTAAACTTAAAAATGACGGCTTCATGTGAGTAACATCCTCTCTCATAATGAATTTGCTAGCATGGACAAACATTATGTTTTATGGCACTTTGGCTCTCTACAACAAGTCCAAAGTGCATGTCCACCACGCTACTAGAGGAATTCATTAATAATAATGGCCCCCATCACCATGAGGCAACCAGTTCCAAGAAATATAGCCACGCATCTGCAGAAGTTCAGAGTTACCGGTAAGCAGAGCAGACGTCTGAGCAATCCCTTGAATTGCAAGCTGAGCTACATCAGAGCGTGAGGAAGGAAGCAGTAGCTCATTCTGAGTAATGTTCAATTAAGCCGAGTAACACATGCTTGATTAGAGTCCATTTAGACTGATAGTAGGGCTGGAAAATATATACCGATATTATATCGCGATATATATTGTCTTTGAATTTGAATATTGTAATATGCCTCTTCTTTCTTGGTTTAAAAAAGCTGCCTTACAATTAAATTATGTAATTTTGTGAACATACCAGACTGTTCTAGCTCTTCTATTTTTTGCCTTTACCCACGTAGTCATTATATCCACATTATTAATGATTATTTAGCAGAAAATTCATTTTCTAAATATCTTTTGAAAGAACCGATAGTCAACGTTACAATATTGTTGCAATATCAAGGCATTTGGTCAAAAATATTTCAATATTTGATTTTCTCCATATCACCTAGCCTTAACTGATAACAAGGCCATTAAGGCCCATGTAAACATCACGTACATTTTTGATTTAAACTAGGGTTAAAGGAACCGTTCACCTGAATAAAAAAATAACATACTGTCTCACTTTTTTACTTAGCCTTGAAGAATCACATTAAAATATTTCAACAGCAACATGCCCCAGTTACTTTGTGCAATCAGCAGATCTCAGTGTTTACAATTTTCATTGAAAACTACTTACTACATAAGAGAAGGTTACAGACACTGTTTCTGTTGGACATTGTGTTGAAGTAGCAGAGTAAACAGCAAATGTTGATATCTTAAAAACCTGTGTGAATAAAAACTAAACTAAACAGACTAAAAGAACCAACAAGCCCAAATATGGCAAATTGCTGAGACAATTTTATACAACAACATCTATGACGTAGACTTTCCCTCTAAAGACCACATTGTCTCAGAAACAAAACAAGGAGTTACCAAAGTGTTAAAGCCGCCACATACAGTGTCACTAAACATGCAAAGTCTTTACATTACACATTACTCATGGGGAAATTATATTCAAGTAGTTGAACAAGGTGCAGCCATATTAAACTAGACAGCCCAAGCAGCACCCAAACAGACACACAAACACCTACAGACACACACACACACACACACACACACACACACACACACACACACACACAGCGACAACCACGTGATTGTCTAGCATCTGTAAACCATCTAACACTGAAGCTGCCGGTTCAGCCGCTCTCTCCTGGTTTAAGAGCAGATGTCACCACAAGCAGAGCAGAGACAGCTGATATCACACGTCAGGACTTCACACACCTCATCACTGCTTATGTTAGGCATATAGTCACTTTCATATAGCTGTGTGAAATTAAATGCGTTAATTGGATTTTGTCCGTTTTCTGACTGCATCATTTACTCATCTCGTTCTAGATGAGATTAACATTTGTCAACTCATACCAACACCAGTATTCTTAAAAAGCTAGGTCCAGGAAACAGCTGTTCCAATTACAATGATAGAAAACAGAAGAAATAAATTAAACTAAGAGAATGAACTTTTTCTCCTCCAGAAATGTATTGCTAGAACTAAAAAAGCGTCTGAAACAGACCATGATACTAAACCGTGACACTGAAACTCTACGAAAACACTTCGTAGCTGCTCATAGTAGATACATACAACCTCAATGAGGTGGCTGATAATGAAGAATTTATCTGCTAATTCTATTGCACAATGAATTAACTGTCTAGAAGTAGAAATTCTCCAGATGGATCCCAGTGTGTACGCTACATGGATGCCATTTAACTCCTCAAGGTTAAAAACGATTGCCTCCCAACAGTCTACGTAAGCTAGAGGTGGAGTGAGAAATCTGTCCGTCTGATCCGTGTCAGACGGGCGAGAGAACACATGAGAGAAGACATAGTCCTGTGTATACCCGTCAGTCCCTCCGTTCTGTTTCCCCATGAGCCAGTCCATATTTATCCTCTCGCTGTGTTCTCCCGATGACCTGCAGCGCCGTTCTTTATTGATCCCATCAGCCCCGTCTCTGTGGTCGCATTACAAGCCTCATATTTATCTGATCCAGCCTGCTGCCTGCCTGGACGGCTGCCGGACAAAGTGTGTGTGTGTGTGTGTGTGTGTGTGTGTGTGTGTGTGTGTGTGTGTGTGTGTGTGTGTGTGTGTGTGTGTGTGTGTGTGTGTGTGTGTGTGTGTGTGTGAGTACTGTACTCATACGTGTGCATATGTGAGTGTGAGTGTGCGGCGTATTGTTTGACATGGGGCAGTAAAATGAGTGAGTGTAAAATGTCACAAGTGACGTACTCAGTGTCCCGGCTGCCGAGTCTCTGTTTTCCATCCCTCTTTAACCTGCACTCTACTTCATATGCCCCCAACCCCCCACCACCAAACACACACATAATAAGAAACACACACTGTTACAGAGTTAGGGAAGGGTTTGTGTGTAGAGCATCTCTATGTCTCACTGAATTATTCTGATTCTTTCTTTTCTCAGTCTCAGTGTGGCAGTTTTAATTCTTAGCAAGCCACATGCTGCTGTTATTTTTAGCCTCTGTTGTTATTTTGTTCTATGTTTGGGTTTCCACCTTCTCTGCTTCACTGGCTGTGCATGGAGGAGCATGGTGCTCTGACAATGACTGGTGCTACACTGCTCTCTAGTGGACAGATGTGCGGCATAAACTTCCAAGAACTGGATTCCTAGAGTTCTATGAGGGAATGTGGGAGTAGTTTTTTTTTGTAATGCCATTTGCCATGCCTATTTCTGTCTTCAGTTCAGTTTCCAAGATGCCAATAAATCATAATCAATAAGTTAACTGACAGATCATTTAAGCATGAACTATTTTAGTTATTGATTGATTGTTGGAGTCCCTTTTCCAGCAAAAATGCCAAACATTTTCTGTCAACAGCTTATTAAATGTGAATGTGGTTTTGTTTGTTTGTTAATTGATGTTTTGGGATTTTGGATCACTTTGTGCTCTGGGACATTGTGAAAATGATTTATTTATTGAAATTTCTAACATGTTTTAGACAAAGTGACTAATCAATTTAATAGAGAAAATAATCTGCATACTATGTGATGAACAAAACAAGTTGGTAGCAGACATAAGAAAGGATATCTTAAGGTACTCGCATAAAAGCTTACATAAAAACAGGTTTTACTGTCAGAGTCTGAGGTTTGTCTTAGTCTTGATTGTCAATTTATTCTTATAAATATCAAAACAGAAGAGAGGCTGAAACTATAAGCAGTTCATGAAAGCTATTCATATCGTTCTGTCACCAGATAGGACTATCATGGTGATGCACGCACCAGTAAAACCAGTAACATCGCAAATACTGGGTAAGTAGTGTTAGCAGTAATAGCAACCGTGGTGGAGGAGACGAAGAATCACAAACATCACAGACAGGAAACGAAAGGAAAATGACATCGCTCCCTTATACCGTAGATGTCGGCAAAAGCAGAAATCTACTTGAAGCTTGTGCATTGCCCCTTTAAGAATCGAACTGGAAGATAGCACTGATTATCCCCCATTCTGTAACGGCGAAATACAATACATGGAAACAACTCTGTCGTTAGGGATTTCTTTCAAACTCAGATGGGAGTGAGAGATCCCTAGTGGAGCTGGACTGATGGGGCTCCTTCTGCACAGACAGCAGGACAATTACAGAGCGGGCCGTCACAAGGACCTGAACATTTTAGTAAGATCCCAGAGATTTAATTAATCTGAGCTCTCTGAAGACATCTCGGCTAATAAGCAGAGGGGAGGGGAGGAGAGGAGAAGAGCTCTCTCTCTCTCTCTCACCCATCAACTTCTACTCCTTTGCCACAGTTGTGTTAAGACAAATGCATTGACGTGACAGCTGCATAACTAGCCCTGAAACATTACATTCCCACACAACTCAAACAAAGTTTGCAACAGCTAACGTGCGTCGTAATAGCTTCTGATGAGCAGCGGTCACAGAAGTCGTGGCCTTCCTTATGGAGCTTAGATGCAAGTTAAGGCCTGGCAAAGACGACAAAGTCAATAATTCAAACTTTAGTCACACCACAATGGCAAATGACAAAATGAATGTCATTGTGCATCTAAAGACACATTTTACTAGTCTGGTTCAGTCTCACAGCTATTATCAATGTCTTTCCAGCAGCAGTACACAGCTGTTTTCAGCAACAACAACAAAAGCTGTAAGAGAGACAACTGTTTGCTAACAACTTTGCCAGGTCCACTTTATAAGGTGGTCAAAAGCTCTCTGTGCAGGTTTAGCAAGTGACATGATAATGTGGCTTACACCAGCTGCCACACATCCCTGCTAGTAAGTGAACTTAGCTAATGACACTTTTATCTATTTGATCTTTATAATGATAGCTATTTATTTGAATGTATTCAAGTGAGTGTGAAATGTTTATTACCGTCAACAACTTCCATGTAGTAATCAAAACGTGTTGGTCTGCCATTCTGTGTAATGGTTTTGTTTTGTTGGGGACTATTTTCAGCCACAAATGAATGCACATTTGGTGCAGAAAAAAGATATTTAGGGTTCCAGCACCAAAAAAATATGCAGGTAGCAGCTATGGGACTTCATTTCCCCACCTGCTGTATTGATATCAATTCAATGTCAAAAAATACAAGAAGAAGCACTTCAATCACCTTGCCGGCTGTACATCAACAGTCACTAATAGCAGAGAGTATGCTCTGTTACACTGTACTGAGCTTCCACACATGCCACCCAAGATCTAATTGCTTTTCATGTACACCTCCTCCTCCTCCTCCCCACGCCCAGAGTGTGCCGGGCATGCCCAGCCAGTCACGCCAAGGTCTCTCTCTCTCTCTCTCTCCCTCTAATCCCATTTTTGAGCAAACTGCAGCTCAGGACCTTTGTATTTCAGTCAGAGAAGTCAGACAGATGTTGGTGGAACAGCTAAGAACAGTAGGGATGTGTGCAGTAGCGGCGCTCACCTCAGGGATAGTGTGACTTTTCACTGATGACTGATACGAACAGAAAGATCCAACTTCCAGCCTAACTGATTGAAAAATTGAGTTTGTGATGAAGCTGCATATTTAGATCTCGTTCTGGATTCACATCTCACTTGCGGACCAGACTGACTTGACAGCACGAGCCAGCAGAGATGCTACAACGAAAAGTCACGAAGAGACGAATATCAGCATCCCACAAAGCTGGACAGTACAACCAAAAAGTGACACAACTTTAACTTATGTCTGTAATGAATTAGGGGCACAGCAGTGTTTGTTTGCATGATTTGGGGAAGGCCAGAACCAATATCTTATGTCCAGGTCCATTCTGCAATTGACTTTGTGTCTTTTTGTTTTGGTTTTCTTCTTTGTTGGTGGCCATGTGGACAAGCGTGTGCAGGTTGTTAAAGGCAGAACAAAAACAAACAAACCCAAGAACAATGATGAGAGAGAACGCAAAGTGTATGAATGCCCATATCGTGTGTATTTGTGAGGAAATAATAACAAGGCTGAATAAAGAAGAACAATGTAATGTAAAATCTCCAGCCAAATAATACCCCCCACCCACCCCCCCTTACTGTATGCCCAGCCATGTAAGGAAAAACCAACATGCACCGTGTCAGCATTATCCCTGCAGGATGAATAAAACCGAAACACCCCCTTGCACACCACCTCTACTGTATATTCCACCGAAAAGGCAGTGTGAAGGCAGTGTGGTCTAAAAATAGCAGCTCATTTAAAGACAGTCGATTAGGTCTCGAGACACCTGTTCAATTCTACCTCTCTTAACAAATGCCAGAAGACTTAACACTTTCTCTCCACCTCGCCGAGGATTAGGGGCACGGGATGGAGTGCTGATAACTGCCTCTGGCACGGGGCGCTGGCACGGCGAGATAGGCGGGTGGGAGGGGCCAGCGGGGGGGGGGGGTAGGGGGAAGCACCTCAGTGAGCGGGGTGTTGGCCAGCTACCACAGCTGGGGCCATAGAAAGGACAGATAGGATTGAATCCGCGGAAGGGAGGGGGGGCAATCATCAGAATAGGCAATCTAACAGCGCGCGAGCCAGACCTTCCTGACCAAGGACTAATATTCAGATTGTCAAACAAGAGTTGGCAACAGCAGATTTTTTTTTTCTTTTTCTGAGAGACGGGGGGAAAGTGGCTAATCTGCTGCCAAATATAACTAAAAATCCATCTGTTTCCTTAGATTACCTGCCAGGATTCAATAGAGCTGCTCCATATCTCTCCCCCTCCTGAGAGATGTCCTGGTGGCAACGAGTCAGCTCATCACCAGGCAGCCCACACCTTCACACGTGTGTCCACGTGCAATATTCACCTTTACGCACGCGGGGTTCATTGTACAGTGGAAACCATGAGAGCAACACATTGAGTCAGACGGGGGGTGATGCACAGTGTTTGTGTTCTTTGCACATATGTGCTTATTTGCTTTGGTAATGGCACGCGTACACGGGAGCGTGCCTTGTCTTTGTGTGCGTGTGTTTGTGTGTGTGTGTGTGTGTGTGTGTGTGTGTGTGTGTGTGTGTGTGATTGCTTGGTCGCCTCTCCTGTCGGCCCGCTTTACTCGCCCCTGACACAGATGCGTTTGATTCTGGCTGCGATCAGCACTTTCTTGGCAGCTGACGATGCCCCCCCACCCAACACCCCCACACCCCACGCAAGCGTCACAACTCCTCCCATGCGCCGCTCAACAGCTCCACTGGGAATACTCACTGGAAAACTCGGCCCAATAAACCGGCTATAGGTCGCCCGCCCTTCTCCGCGTTTTAGCCGAACCTCGACCCCCAGTAAACCGGGACAGACCCGGCCTGATTGCAGGTCCCGTGTCCTCCTCATCTTCCTCCTACTCCGAGCCTCGACTACACAATCAGAGCGCTCCTGGAGCACCAATTCTGTCCAGTCTCACTATATACCCATATTATTACCAGTCTCATAGTCAGCAAAAAGCCTAGTTTAGGCCTTTTTCCTCTTGGTTTCTTGTAATTTGTAATCCCTCTAGAATAAGCAACCATCACAATTTTACTACATCCCTCTGCAGTCCTCAACTCCCATCAGTGCCATCCTCTAACCCACATACAAAAAAAGAAACCTCTCCATGTTGTTGTTCCTGGCTGGGAGCAGGAGTGGGTGGGCTGTACTGAAACTGCAGTCAGCTGTCTGTGTCTCACTCTGGGCTATAATAATAGCCCGGCCGTGGCTAACAATAGAGAGGTAATGGATACCTTTCTCTATTGTTGGCCCAGCCCGCTCTACTCTCCTTCCTGTCCCAATTCATCATGCACGTCACTGTGGACTTGCTTAACTAAACTGCATGCAGAGCAAACTAGGGGCAATATGATATCACCACCCCAACCCCCACCTCCACCTCCACCTCACGCAAACAGGTTACACCCATCACTTTGCTTAAACTCAAATATTGCTGCAGATGCCATCTGATGTTACTCGCCCTGGAATAGAGGTATATCCGTTACCCCGTGAACTTATCCTACACACTTCATAGCCTATATAGTGTGCGTGAAATGGATCAGGATTGGCACGTTCGGCTAAAAATAAACAGTTGTGACCACGAGACTGTACGGCTGAAATTAACGTGAACTCGCCCTCTCAACATCTGTCCTGGAGGCGGAGAAATCCGTTTTTTTTTTTGCTTTGGCTGCTGTAAAATCCCAAATCAAACAGATTCCCTTTGCATTAGTCCCCTCTCCGCGCAGATTTAAAGCCTGCCAGCAGACCGACGGATAAGGCTACCGACCAACACAGACCCCCCCCCCCCACCCCCTCCTCCTCCTCCTCCTCCTCCTCCTCCTCCTCCTCATGGCCTTATGCTCGTTGACTTTTAATGCCATGAGATACTTCTTCTTCAAATGATTGTATTTATGTTTCACAAAGGAGGATTGCTCTGGCTTCTGTGGCGCAAACAACCCCACCCCCTCCTCCTCCTCCTCCTCCTCCTCCTCCCTCCCTCCTCATTCCACCACTACACATCCAGGCCATCTCATCATCCACCATGGCGATGGTGGCAGTCTCTCAGTGGGACGAGTGATATTAAGGGATTACTGGGAGATCCTCCATCAGACCCTCCGGTGTCGAGCAGCGCCATCCCGGGATCACGACATCGGCTCTCTGTATCCCTCTCTGCCCTAGTGATCAGTGTCAAGACCACGGTGATGGAAAAAAACAAAACAGGCCTCCTTGCTGTTACTTCCGTGGTCGATACTGTAGTACAAGCAAGGCAACCGTGAACATACAGATGCCGAGTCTGTGGAATGATGCGTTCAAAGCCCCCACAAAGGCACCACAGAGCCGCAGGCGGCGCGAGCAGTGATCTATATGCTGTACAGTATGTCCTATAGTGAAGGTTCCACGGCAGCGCCTGTGTGTGGCGTTCAAGCGCTGGGCTTACATAAGGGGCCACGGCCGCATCAGTGACGTTATTATGATAACTGCTGCTCTTTATCCTCCCTTACTCATGTCAGTCGGCTGCTTCTGTAATCTACCTACAGCAGCATGATCATGTACTGTACATGTATGCTGCTGCGATGCTGCTAGACTTAGAAACCCCTGAACCATGCCGGACCTGGAGGTACAATAACCAATTGAGAGCCAAAGGGGGAGAATTATGATGTCACAAGAGAGCAATAAAAGTTGTAGTATAAATCATGTGTGTGATGGGTTTTTTTCTGAGAAACAAAAAAATTGTTCAGCAGTTATATTTCACATACAATTAACTTGTGTTAAAACATTTTTGCATTTCTGTATTTAGATATTTCTTAATCTGCCTGTTTTTAATTCTTGGATATATCTGTTCTTTTTTAAATTTCCTAATGACTGCAATGCTGCATGCACAAGTGTAAAGAAACACAAGTTAATTGTATGTGAAATATAACTGCTGAACCAAAAAATATTTGAGATGAATGATGTGCAGGGGAAACAGGAAATGAACTGATGACAAAAAAATAGGACATTAAAAGCAAGCAGTGTGACGGCAATATCAAAAATATATCATACATTTTTCAACAAAAACAAAATAATAAAAAAGAAAGCCTCTATGATGTGAGCAAGGATTACATAAGCAAACGTAAAGTTCTCCAACAGAATCACTGCAGCAATTATTACATAATAAGTCACTACTGTCTGGTTGCCTCTCTACGGAGCTAATGTGTGTGAGTGTGTGGGTGTTTCATTGAGAGAGTAGTAGGTCTGTGTGAGAGTGTCGGACGAATATGTGGAGGGCGGCATTTGTTTATCCAAAGCACTGGATGGTTTGAGGTTTTTCTCTCTTTTCTTTTTTTTTGGCCACACAAAGGCGTATTAGGAGGACCGGCTAGGCAGCATCCATGTGTTTGAGTCACCAGCTTGCACCTGCTCCAACCAGCTGAGTCTTGAATGAGCAAAACATGGACAGACACACACACACACACATTCAGGGAAGGAAAGATTAGAGCGGCCTGTGTAAACTACCGCTAGTAAACACACCCGCTCACACACAGAGCAAAGCGTCGGGGGGGGACTAAGTCTTTTTATTGCTTGCTGTCATTACACTCGTTTCATTTAACATTTGTCCTATTTAGCAGAAGCTCATACAACTCAAACTCCACATTTTTATATCTAGTAGACTTTTTTATTTAGTTGCACTACAGGGTCAGAATCTGGGACATAAACCTCGACAAGGGTCTGTGTGTGTGTGTGTGTATTGTGTCTCTTTATGAATCTGCAACATGAAAACTAGCTTATTTTGGATCTTAGTTTCCAAAAATAGGATTTATTAAGGTGGCCCACATGAAACACATGAGCTTGCATTCTGGGGTGAGTCTGACTTTATCCGAGTTTTGTCCTGGATTAAATTCACTTTAGATCAAAAAGGTGTTAGTTTAGCTGTTACCACGGTGTTAGTGGTTAGCTTGCTGAGAGGCATGCTAGGATTAGATTAATAGCTTGGCATAAGCAAATTACATTTTATCCCAGAGTTAGATAAGAAGATACACAGCACTCAGCCTCTACTGTCTGTATGCTACATGTAAAAGCTACAACTAGCAGGTGATTAGCTGAGCATAAAGACTGGAAGCAGGTAGAAAAAGTTAGCCCATTTCTTAAATTAAAATCATAAATTGTGATGTTATTCGGCACTGTTTTTTAAACAACAAAAACTAGTGAGTCCTTCAATTTATAAATTATTTCAAATTTTTCACAAGTGTACCTACTAGTAACAACAGTTCTGCAAGTGTTTGCAGGATACATTGGCTTTTTCTTTACCACTGATACTAGCTGCTACAATATCGCTGCATTGAACAACAAGCTAATAAGTGAGCATGCTAAAACAATACGATATGATATGGAATCTATGATGAATGTTATCAAATCAAGTCTGGCCTTATGAAATGGTTCCTTAATCAAATCAACGACTAACATTAAAACATTTCTATACCGAACCACCCCAAAAAAATAAGAATGAATTTATCTATTTTAATGTTCTTTCGTTAGCTCTGTTGATCAAGTAAATTGACTCTCTTGTCGTTCTGGCAGTTGGACTTTGTCCTGTAGAGCTTCCTTTGATTTGCTGCCTGGTTTAGATGCCTGGCTGCTTGCCGACGACTGCAGAAAAGCTGAATGTCTCCACTATTAATAGTCCAACTAACAGCGTGATGGTTCTCTCAGTCAGCTTGAGCTGACCTGGTGCCACGTTCAGATCTTTAGTGACTGGCTATTCAGCAGCCTCGTACAGGTATCTCTGTTTGTCTCTCCTGCTTTTAGCATCTGTCCCTCCCTAAATATTCTTTGGACGCCTGCACGGCTGCCACGCTATGAACAAATACTAAAAAACACCAGACTTCACTGTCGTACAGCAGAGTAGACAAACCCTCGTCACGTGTTTGTGACCGATTTAGCTGACTCGCTCATCATACGCAGAGTGAGGAGATAATTTGGGCCCTCCACGCCACGTGGTCCGAGCCCTCTGCTGTACGGAGTGGAGAGGTGTCTTTTTCTCTGACCTTTCAGGGTTCAACAATCATAAAACCAACCCCGAGGGAATGTCACAGGGGAGAGAAAAGGCACCACGTCTCACTAGCTGTACTATCTGCACTGACACAGCAACCGTCCCACAGCTTTGACCAAACAACAATTTAAAAATCCTGTTTCGCTTCCTCAATTAGCACGCATAGTGTAAATCCCATCAGTGTGTTTTGCTGAATTTGTCTCAACTGTATCATCGCACTACTATAGGATTTTGAGAGATACATTTAACCAACAACACTACTCCAGAGCAGGCACACATGTTCCTCTGAAGCACTGGGCTTCCCTCAGAGGGTCAGATGCTGTATATCTTTCCTCTACATTGACTTTACTCAGCGTGGATGGAGGGCGGGGGAAGGGCCGTAAAAGTGATGAAGTGGCCCCCTTTTGCTTCCACGTTTCCACTCTCTTTACTCTGATTGGCTGACGCTACCTTTTGCATCTTATATTCATCGTCTTTTTCTCCTTAACCACTACTCAGCTCTATCTATCACATTGTGTTGCTCTCATTCAGGCTACTCTCGCACAGCGTGCTGAGAGGGCTTATGTAACAGCAGGCCAGATGTTCTAGTACTGAAGCTGTGGTAAGGTTCTGTTCAGATCCAGGGCAACTATTCGATAATGTTGCAATCATATCCTTTTGATCTATTCACCTGGGGAAATTCATACATTGAGTAACATGCTTCACATGCAAGCTGGAGAAAAAAAACAATGCTTTCTCTAGCTGGCGACTTGAACTGGTGGTCTTAATACACAAGGTGTATTAATACTTCACCAATCCAACATAAGCTGCTTCAATACATTTCCATATCAAAAAATTACAGCACCTTGACGCACCGTTGACTAATTATTTAACACATACAGTGAACAAATCGTGGACACTTTATTATACATTAATAAAAAAAAATATATATATATATATATATATAAATGGTACATCTCTTGTACTAGTTAACACAACGACTTCTCATTCTAAGATATTTTCCCACTGTCATGTTTTGCCAAGGGCATCTAAAATTGCGCAGCCAGGGGCAGGAAAATCCCTTCAAACTTTGCTTGAGGGATAAGAGCCCAGAAGAGAATAAAACCTATGCTGACGAATGCAGATGTTATTTAGAACAAAGCGCCGAGAGACAATGGAGCCCAATGCCTGCGCTCTGCCACGCAAGAGAATAGCAGGCTATGGGAGATGGCAGGCCGATTGCTCTGTCAACGGGGACTGAGGCTGTCATATCAGCAACGAGACCTGATAGCATCTCAGACGTCAATGTCTCTCCTCTCGCTTCCTCTCTGATGTCCTCTCCTTTTCTGTCCTCTCTTCTCCTCTTGTCCCCTCCTATGAGAAACTGTCCTACACTTTCCCTTCATCCTGCCCTCTCGCCTCCTTCTCTGACCATAGCTCATCATCGTGTGTCCTCTCTTTTCCTTTGTTGCCCAGCCTAAAATGCTCAAAGGGAAGGGACTCATCAGAACAAAGAACGGAAGTAGAACAAGTTTAAACAAGGTTTTTTTTATATTTTTCATATCAACGAATCCCATGAAACAACCAAAACCAAACGATGAATTCATCCTGGCTAACTACTCCTGCTAAAAACACATCAACGGGCCACACCAATGTATTTGGTAACATGTTCCTTTATCATCCTGAACATAAGCAGCAGTCTTCTATTTCAAGTCAATCACACTTCCCATTAATATTTTCTAGCCCACCAGCCCTCTGAAGAAAATAGTCCCCAAAAAATCCTCCTGTTTGAGTGATATAAGCCATTTAAATCAACATAAATATGTATTTTTATATGAGCAATTGGTCAAAACTGTACTAATGTGTAAGGTGTTGTTGCTTAAGTGGAACCCACATGGAGAATTATCACCCAATCATTCTCACTCAGCTCTGCGTAGCATTTAAGCTTCTTTCAGCTCATTGTTTTGGTTTTATGGTCCGCAATTTTACCGTTTTACTCAAGTCTCACCACTCTCATCCACCTTGAGTCTGGCTGCTACATGAGACCTCTGATAAACCTACTGTACACTAGTTAGCAACAAGCTAGTGAACACAGTAGAGCATTAAGAGAGCTGAAGAAAACAATATAATATTTCTCAGTAGTCAGAGATAGATGGAGAGCAGACATTAGACTTAAGCAGTTATCAGTTGGCCGAAAACACAACTTTGAATGAATGCTATTGATGGGAACAAGAAAAATATACTAGGAAAATAACACCAGCCGTATCCTTTAAAGAAATGATTAGCTCTGCGATTCAGCCAAGGTAAATCTGTAGCATAGTTAGCCTATATTCCAACACTTTTAGCCAGCTGTGGAGGTATAAAGCACCAAATGACGAGAGAAAAAATGGCACAAACAAGTACATGATACAATAGGTTAATGGCTGAAATTTACAAGTAAAATGTAGGTTGATGGGAGAGCACCAAAGTACCTCTACACTGGAGAAATACACTTCACTCCCACTATAAGACAGATCATGAGCAACTTGTAAATATATCATTCAATGTATTCTATATCATTTTAATGGGGCCGATTGTGCTCTAACCAGTTTTCCTGTCCAGCTGGGCCGAACCACTTGACAACGTGCCAACCTCCCCCATCACCAAAACACAATGTTACTTTAATTAGCACGATGATGTATTCATTTGGCGTGTGTTCTGCTTTACGGAGTCAAGACAGCATCCACTCTTACACTTTCTCTCCCTATCTCCCTCGGGGGGAAGTGATGGGGGATGGGAGTCTGTGGAACGCTCATGACAGAATCTGCTCTTTGCATGGGAAGGCGAGTGAGCATGGGCGAGTGAGCTAAGGGAACAAGAGAGAGAGAGAGAGAGAGAGAGAGAGAGTGTACTGTATATTGTCCAGGGGGAAGCTTCTGAGCATTGCCTCGCCTCATTTCACAACCATAGGTCTCCCTCTCTCTCTTTTTATTTTCAAATTTGCTTTATTGGCATTAATGTAACTAAGTACTAGGTAATGCTACAGCAGGTTGTACAAGGTTTACAATGGAAGTATAACCATTTAGACTGCATGAAAACTAGAAAAAACACTGTACACTATATTACGGTACCCAGATGCTATCACATTTTGAAGCTCAGTACATTTTTAAGTGTTGTTTCACTAGTTTTCTACTATGTTGTATACTTTGTTGCTCCCACGACTATGTCACTAGTCGCTAATTTAGCTTAATACTGTGCTTCCCTTTTCTTTACAAAGGCTACAGTGAACCAGGAAGTGTTCCTCTGCCTATTAGCTCTTGTTTGCAGAACTGACACACAGCGTTTTCTCTGGGTTGCCAGGTTTGTCTCTGTCCAACAAGTTGTGGTCACTCTAGGTCACTCAAGGTCTTTCTCAGCTTGTGGTCGCTCAGAAAATCTCAAGATTGGTCTGTCCAATGCCAAAAAAAAAACCATGCTACTGCCACTGTCTGAGAGAGGCTGAGATCCTTTAGCTGCCGGAGCCTGTATACTCTGACCACCAGCTGGTACAATGAGCTCTTTAGCACTTTCAGATAAATGACTAGGACCGGGGGACGGAGTGTGTGAGTGTGTGTAGCGGAAAAAAAGGAAATGGGATGTGATCAATCAAAGCTAATTCTAGGTCAATGCTCTTCATGTTGAATACACGCACACACTCACACACACACACACACACACACACACACACACACACACACACACACACACACACACACACACACACACACACCCTACACCTCTGGCCAAAGCTAAGTTGCTTACTAACCAGTGACATAATTCTTCACCAAATCCTCCTGGAGAGAACTGATAGAGGATGGGTGCATCAAAGTGTAAAGAAGCATCACTAAAATAAGATCCCTGGCTCTTAACCCCTTTAATAGTAACCCAAACAATTAAGTTACTCTATAGCTCTATTCATAATGAAATGTTTTAATTTAATAATGAATGTCTTGTCTAATTGGATTCTCTTCATTATTACTTCTCAGTGTACAGTGTAGTGTAAACAGGGATGATAGTGTAGGTAATGTAACAGTGTATATAGCAACAGGGTCATAATAAAAACAGGGCTGGGCAATATGACTGAAATGAAAGGGCTTTTTGTTTTTTAAGTCTGAAACAAATAACCCTGAATATGTCATCAGGATTATCTAAGCCTTCGAAACTACAAATGTTTTTAAAGAAATGTATTTGACAATCTAATTTAAACACATGTGCTTCTACCAGGAATGGGATTCTGTTGCATTATGGGAATTGTAGTATACATTGTTTTATAAATATGATGTTATAGACAAACATTCAGTATATCTCCGTCTCTGCTGCTTCAATTTGATTATTCTTTTTTTTTGATGTTGCTAAGTAATTCAATTGAAAGTGTAATACACACATTTAGTTTCACCGAACTACTAAGAATATATTTTGATATTGTTGTTAATATTCAGTTAAAGTTAGTCTCTCTCTATAACATCCTCATCATATTGTCATGATACAGTTAAACTGAATATTGATAGATAAAGTGTGAAAGTTGATACTAAAATTTCAAAATTGGGAGCCCTGGGATAAAAATAATCACAGATGGGGGTCTTAAGACAAAATGTTCATCTCTGACATCAAACATCCTGAAAACTTCCTGCTACACATTATGCTCCCAGACACAGTAAATGGAACAGGAACTCGGGGGCATCCTTCGCCCTGTGCAATAAAAACGGTGGTGCCCAAATAGATGGCGGAGCAGCAGACACCTCAGAGCCCTGGAAGAGCTGCATCTCAGTGGGAGTCCCTCCTACAAGGCAGCCACTATAATTAGCACTGTCAAAGGAGGTCCCTGAGCGGTTGACACAGTCCCCCCATTTCATGAGTTCAACACGAGGAAGAGGTGGAACCGGGATGTTTACTGGGAGTTCTGTGCTCTAAGACAGTTTTTGCTTTAGTCGGTCAAAGGTGTTAGGTGGTTTTACTTTAAGGTCACCTAAAGTTTTACCATCTCTCTGTGGTGAGAGAGTGTGTGCGTGCTCGAATAGCAGCTCATGCCTGTGTTTTGAAGGCAAAACTTGCTATTTTCAGCAAGAGAAACAGAAACAACACCAAAGCTTTAGAGGTTAGAGGTGTGAAAGACAAAGTCAGAGTTAGGATGGAGATCATTACAACCTCCCTCCTGACACCTTTCCTGCTCCATCCCCGACCCTCCTAGCCACCAAGCAGAACCAGGAAGTAACCCAGGAGGACTGGAGGAGCAAGGAGAAAGGAGAAGTGGAGCCCCGGGGCGTTCTGTGGGTCACCCCATTACAGGCAGCTGACGCTTGCCTGGGGGATACAAACTGTCTGGGTGGATGGGGGTGGGGGTCCCATAACCCGTCATTGCTGTGCTGCTCGGAGACACACTGGTGCATTGGACAGCCAGGCTAGCTGATAGCTCAATAGAACAAAAATTCACCTGAAGCCGTGCTCGATTGCAGTGACTGGGTTCATGTTTTTGTGTGTAGAGATGCACTAAATATGCTTCTATGTCTGCAGCTTTCTAGGACAGAATTCTAAGAAAGAGCTATAGGTATGCAGAGCGTCACCTTATGGAGTCTAGGAAATTGTTTGTCATGTTGCAGCACATATTATACGTGCAGACCGGCGCATGTGAAGGCCTGCTAAGAAGGAGCAGGCTAAGAGAGAGAAGCTAATTGCATGCAAGTCAGCAGCACCAGATTCCCATCCACGCTCTCTGTAGCACCTCCAGTGAGATGACAGCAAGTTGGCACAGCCGTGCAGCTGGAGACTTCTCTCTCTATCTCCCTCCCTCCTCTCCATCCCTCCCTCCTCCCAGGATTCCCTCTGTTAGATTATACCCTTCCATGTTAAACCACCACTTTCCCCCAAAAAAGCTGTCCACGCCACTGCTGGTTTTGGACCGTGACTGCGACGGCGGCGATGCACGGGCTATAGGGCTGGATGATGCAGTGTGGGTGTTTGTTTTTCGACACTGCGAACCACCCAATGACAAGTTAATCCACTGCAGTCGTATACCTATGCCAGGGCTTTAGGATATGTTATGCTTGTGTGATTCATAGGTAAAAGAAAGCTGGGATTTACTGTTGTGATGACTCATGATGAGTCATCTTGTACACATAGACAAAACACATTAAAACTAACATATGTACTCTTCCAGGTAACCAAGGCATGCAGGAGATACTGTAAACATAATTCTTATGCAAATCAGCACGCAGGTAACTGACACTGAGGCCTCTTTGACTTCCAATTGTCTTGTATGCTCTTAGCTTGTGAGGCCTGCAATCAGAGTTACCTAACGTTATGGTGAGACAGTCAGTCAATCAGTCATGTCCCTCGCAACAAAAAAAAAAAACTGCCCCTTCTGCCCATGCTCAGTCATGACAAGGGTTTGACATCACTGTCAGACTAAGAGTGACTAAAACTGACAATCCCCTTTACCTCAGAGAAAGAGAAATAGGAAATATACTCAGCTTTTGGGGGAGAGGGGGTGGGGATGAGGCGGAAAAGGCCTGGATGATTCACACAGCACGCTCCGCAGCGGCTGAGGTAGCCGTGTCTTGGAGTACATGACTCATGTTTCTCATGCAGCAGCACTAGGTAGGGATTGCACAACTTTCACTCCATTAGGAATGCTGCCGTAGTGGCAAATGTTTACCGGATGATGGGGAAAAACAACAGCTCTATAGCCTCTAAAACAAACAAAAAAAGGCTCTCGTGATAGTGGCAAACATCTTTCACACTGATGTCCGTGGTCATGCTGGGAGGCTGCAGCAATAGTAAACCTGACAGAGATCTCTGGCAGAATTGTGGATAGATTCCCTCATCAGCTGTCACATAATATGAAGCCAAATGTCTGTACTGCATTCAAACAAATAGTAAAACATACAATGTTGCCTGGTTTGTGAACATGTGCATTCTTTTCATTGATGGAGGTAAACTACAACAAAATCAACAGGATGGAAACATTTAAGGCCACCACCCTTGAAATCCCTCTCTTCCTCATAATGTCAAGCCAAATTTTTAATTATCAATACATCAACTGAGTGTGTGTGTGTGTGTGTGTGTGTGTTTTTTTTTTATGACCGCGGCAATACGATAGAGTGTACTATTTCACCACAAAGTAGAGTTATGGCTCGACACAGTAAAGGTTAAAGCGATGATGGCGGAAACTGTCCGGTCCACCTTAAAAAGTAAAACGCTACAGTGGACAGCGCCGTGGTGCTGAAACAGCTCCGAGCGACATCTGTACACAAGAGGGGGGAGGGGGGGAGACAGGATCTACCGGGACTTTAACGTTGAAAAAACATCACACACGGCCCGGCGTGCGCCATTGCCACAAAGGACACCTTAAATGATCCTTCCGTGTGTCACATTGTGTAATGTCGGTGACGTTCGTGGGGAAAGGTTAAGCAACTCGGCGTGCTTTTTACGTGAAAATGGCGCCCGCTCCTGCTGCTAACCCAGCCCACTATAGTACAGCTATAGCGACAGCAAAGAGTGAGGGGAGCGAGGCTGGAGGAGTATGCCGCATTATTAAATGATAGCCAAGCCATTCAAATAAAGTATTTCATAAACAAGGAACCTAAAGATGATAACCAGACCGAGGGGGGGAGATGTATCCCCCTTATGCCGGCTAGTAGACGACTGTTAAGGGTCTAGCTTGGATGTCAAGAGGCAACATGATCCAGCAGTAGTCTCTGTCACAGAGGGACGCTTACAGAAATGTACCACTTTAAAAACAAACCCACAAACACCCGGGGTTTGTCCACCGACCACCAGCAGCACCAAACAGCCCCCCACCCCACCACCACCCTCAGCACCACCACCACCACATCCGCTTTCCCTTACTTTAACATCGACTGCTCCTTCGCGTCCTCCTTCTTCTGTCGGTCCATGACACCGAGGATGATCTTCCTCTCATCCTCGGTGAGGTGGCTCAGGTCCGGCATCTCCGGCATGGCGCCGGCCGCTGAGGCAGCAGGAGCGGCGGCAGGGCCAGGGCCGCCCCGGGGCCCGTGTGGAGCAGACATCTTTTACACACAGTGGCTATAATAAAAAAATAAAAAATAATAAAAACACACGAGAAGAGCACCGTCAACCAGCAGCATTCTGGGCGATATATATTATATATATATATATTTTTTTTTATTTTTATTTTTTTTTATGCTACATTACATGCCGTCAAAATGTACAAATTGGCGGTTGGATCCGCCGGAGTCACCGTGGTTTACAGGCGGCATGACATATCTCTGTTATAGGGGGGAGCCTATCGTGCACACATTGCACTGCAGAAATAAGAGTCAAAAATATGATTACAGGCTTCGTCCTCCGTCTATTGAGTGATCATTACGGGGTAATCGAACCCGCGTCGCCTGCAACCTGGGAAATCGCAATACTCAAGCCGCTGCGGGTTTGAAACAGCCAGATTTTTTACACATGGACATTTGTCAAAACAGAAAGCGCTCAGGATTAGAAATAGATGCCCTCAGATGAAGCGAGAGTGCAGAGGCTGTAAAGGCTACAACCTTCAGGTACTCCAAACACCAGCCTCCATCCATCCAGGGGGATGGGGGGGGTTAAAAAAAAAGAAAAGAAAAAGAAAAGTAGAGGATAGAAAAAAAATACAACTCTTGCCTTTTTTTATTTTGCAGTCATGTTAAATCCTGTCTAACCCATCGCTGCCATCCTTTAGGAAGCCTTCACTCGCATGGTGGAACATAAAAAAAAGATGCCGGGTCCGTCCTTGTTTGTTGTCGTTTGGAGTCCTTAACACCTCCTCTGTGTCACTCTGGTTAGCTCGCTTTCCTCCAGGTTGGTAATTCTTGGAGATTTCTTAAATGCACAAAAATGGATGCAATGAGAGAGAGAGAGAGAGAGAGAGAGAGAGAGAGAGAGCGTGAGAGAGTGTGTGTGTGTGTGTGTGTGTGTGTGTGTGTGTGTGTGTGTGTGTGTGTGTGAGAGAGAGAGAGAGAGAGAGAGAGAGAGAAAAAAATCCAGATAGGAAGAGGAGGCGGAGCGATGGAAGCACGTAGAAGAATAAAGCCGAGAGGACGCGCTGGATGTTCATTGACAGCGGGCAGCAGAGATGCAGCAGCCGGGAAAACGCGGACTGGAAGGAGCGGCGCGCAGCTGGAGCAGCGTGAATCATTTTTCATAACCAGATCATGAGCGCTGCGAGATAAACACACAACATGACTAGTGACAATGAGCGTTACTGCAGGTGTGTGGCAGCGTGCAGCACACACCGGCTGATGTGAGGGATGTTGTGGCTCAAATCACAAACTCCAGTCACTCTAATGGGAATATTGTCTGATTTAATATACATTTCTTGGGGGGGGGGGGGGTTGTGATTATGATTCAAACACACTATATTTTAAGGCATCACTGTGGGCTCTGGGAACTTGTGATGGTCGTGTTTCTTCTCTACTACCTGACAGTTTATAGAAAAAAAAAAAAGAATTGCTATATTAAATCAATAAAATAAATGGTAGATTAATCGGTTATAAAAAATGATTGCTGGTGCCTTCAGGTTTCACATTCAATTTAATCAAATCAATTGTTTGAACACCACAATGCATCAATCTTTGATTACATGTTTGTTTCAACCTCCTTGTAAAATCCTTCCACTGGCACACTCAGGTGATGACCTTAACCCTATAGTGTATTTATCTGATCTCAGGCTGAAGTGTTGATAGGATTTAAAGGACAACATTAAGAGGATAGCGCCTCTGCCTCATTAGGGCTGTAATTCCATTAGCACCATTGTAGTGATCTACTGCAACAAGTCAAACAACAAGAGGGAGCGTGGGGTTGAGTTTAAATTCTGACTGATTGAGATCATGACTTATGGCTGTATATGTACACATTTGAGTGTGGTGTGCCCTCTATAAATGTTATAGGCCATAGGAGTTAAGATATTCTAAAACTGAGGGGAAACATGGAATAAACATCTGCACTTGCTCTCTTCAGGATTTAATGTCCAGCCCAATTGCTAAATGTAAACTTGAAATTGTCAAGGCATTTAGGAAGTAAAAGGAAAGAACAACCCCTGCAGAAGTAACACTTTACAATTCTTCTTAAAAGGCGTCAGTATGCTTTAAAGAAAGGTTAATCAGATAGTCTAACATTGACAATTTTTGGAACTTATTAAAACATCTAGAAACCAGTGTCAAATTACTGAGCAGTAGCTCAGGTGTGTAGTCTAAAGTACGGGAGGGTTTCTTAACTTTACCTTCAGAGAAGCTGGATCTTTGAGAGACTGTCCCAATGTGTATAACATTAGCCCCATTTCTAGTATTTATCACGTTGAAACTACAACAGACATCCAAAAGACACTGATAGAATGATCATGAATACACTCAGGATGAGGCTATGACACCAAGCCATCCAACAGGTCTTTTGAGCCATTTCTAACGAACTCTTTTGCCTGTAGGAGTCGGACGGCAAGTCATTTGGAGCATACTGAAACCTTAACGCCATCTCTGGTCATTTTAATAATCAACTGTAGCACGTTTCCCAAACTTTATTCATGAAAAAGACTAATGAAACAACAGGAACACATTTTGTTTCAAGGATGTACCAAGTCGCATAATTCTTTAAACATTGGATCAATTTAATCAGTTTTTAATTTCTTAAAAATATGTGATGAAGAATGAAAACCCCTTTGCTCAAAGCAAAATGTGTGATTAGTCACTTTAGTACAAGACCAATACAGAACTATGTGTAACTGAGCAGTGAAAAGTAGAGCAGATGGTGGTAGAAAGAGAATGTTTTACAGGGTTTCATGTTTGTATGTATTTACAGTCTGTGTCCTTGTACTTCAAAACGATGAAGAACTTGTCATATGTCCTTCCCACAACTGACAAATTCAAAAGTTATTTTCCCCGCCCCCACTCTTCAGTGAAAGCAGTCTGAACATGTCCCCATGTGGATGTGATCTTGTGGGTGGGTGGTGGGGGGGGTTCCACCTCATCTCTTGAAGGCAGGGCCCCTTTTGGTCTTCCGTTCTCTCCTCCGGCATTGCCTATTTGACCACAGTCACAACATGCTTCTCCTTCTCAGACACCACAGGAACACTTCCTGGCTTGCTGTGCTTGCGGACATTCCTCTCCCTGGAAAACAAAAAAAAGGTAGAAGAGCCGTGAACAAACCCCCAGTAAGAATATCCAGGTGAGGGACAGAGAGAGAGAGAGAGATGAGCAAACAGAGAGGAGGAGGAGGAAGGAAGTGAGTGAACATGAGACTGTTGACCTAACGCCTACGTCACACACTACACTGATGTACCCTGAAAATAATGCATAAAGCATGGATAGTAAATCATTCACAGTCCAAACACATGTCTGACGTGTCACAATACCGCCAGTAATTAGAAAAAGAAAGAAAAAAAACAGCCACAGACTGCGCTATGAATCACTAGACGGCAGGGCAAACTGGAACAATCAATCCACCATACAAGCTGTAAATGAGTATGTAAGGGCTATTGAGACCATGTCATAGGGGGCAGTCCCATCAGTGAGATTTTCCATTAGGCTGGTGGGACTGCGTAGGTCAGACCTACCCTGGCAGAGGCCCAAGTCATCATCACCTCTACGTGGACACAGAGGGCGCGTTCTGACCATTCTTTTAGATAAAATGGCTAGCTTAAAAAGAAAAGAAAAAGAGAAATATAATTAACACGTACTTCCTGCGGCGAGCCTCTTTCATAACCCTCAGCTCCTTGGTCTGGTGGTAGATGCTCTTGGGTAGATGTCGGTGGCGGGCGATGCGTCTGATCTGCGGGTGGTGCTCGAACTTCTCCTTCAGCTTCTGACTATAGTTGGCGGCCTCCCTCTCTCTGGGGGCCAGCTGAGGGACAGAAGGGAGGATGAGTTGGGCAGAAACAAAAACAAAAAACAGACAAAATGGAGAAGACAAGAAGAAGAACAAGACAAAGTTCCAGCGATAAACGTTCTCTGGGCAAAAGTCCTCTAAACTAAACAACCGCATCATATTATTGACCTTTGACACAGCAGTAGACAAAATCATCTTGCCACATATGTATTTGGTAGGTGTTACAATTTTTCTTCTTGTCGATGTTGGCCTAAAAGCTATCACATAACCTTCCATAATGCCCTAATAGTTTTTACACTTTTGTATGGATTAAACAAACAACATATTATACGTTAGTGACCTTTAAGATGGGATGACATGTTTTCATAGAGCTTGTACATTGTGTTTACATCCACTACACGCTGTAATAGCTCATACAGTACAGATCAACTGTTGGCTGTTCACACTGATTTTGAGCCTGGAACCCCCTGTCCAGTTAAAATTCCAATAAAGTTTATTTAAATTAAATAAAATAAACGCACCCTACACACTGTTGACAAAAAGAGAGAAAGGTAGGTTACTTTGTGCAATTCTATTACAAACAGTAAGCGTAAAAATATATTAATATAGAGCTGCAGATCTGGAAGATGCAGAATCTCAACACTGACAGGCTTTCGCCGCAGATCATCAAGAGAATCCAGGTCCATTTGTGAAGCTCAGTGCAAATTTGACAACGTACCTAAAAGAGGTACCTTAAAAACTACTGACCAATTAATATTAAAACAATCCAACGACCGTTTAGAAGGGATCTTTTGACAGCAGTCATGTAGGAGGTCAAACCCTGGAACTGCTGAAACTGCAAATCAAACAAACTGATCCGGCAGACATTTGTCTTAAGAGACCAATTCGGGGTTAAAAAAAAAATCTGCTTTAATCCGAACAGTGTCTGCTCGGCTTAAAAAGCGCTGATAGAAACTTGGATAGTACTAGTACAGCTGCTTCCGTTTTCACTCTTTATGCTAAGCTTAATTAACAGACTTCCCAGGCGTCATAATTATTATATGGACACAAGACGTCCTTATGAAGTAAACTAGGTCTCATTTCTGGCTATTTGAACTTGCACTGAACAAATGCTGCCGTTTTTCCAGTGATAACCGTCTCTGTCTAAGGCTTCTGTTGAGATCAGAACTGGCAACCGAAGACATCCCTTGCTAACTCTGCATTTCTGAGTCAGCTGCCTTGTTACGGTTAGCGCCTGTTGCATTTAAACCTATAGAGCTAACGTGAATTATGTCATTTATAGCACCTCGTGTTCCCAGAGGTGTTTTCCTGACTGCCTCGATTCCGGTAAGGATGAGTATTTCCAGTAGGCAATTATGAGCGTGGGGTTTGCTGCTGACCACAGGACGTAGTTAGCATTCAGCTCAGGTGGCGTTTTATTAATTACCGTCAGTTACAGTGCGCTGCCTTTACATCATAAAATGCTGGCCAGTACAGTAAGCAGTAACCTCAGCTCAACGACGTGCTCGCTCAAAACAGAATCAATGTCTGTTAAAAAGTGAAACACCAGCGCAGCAACATCCCTCCCTCTCCTCCCTCATAAAACCCACCGGCAACTCGGGCTCTTCTTGGCTCGGGCCGTCCTCCTCGAAGGCTTTTATTCTAATTAAAAGCAATGATTTGTCTCAGATTCAATTTGCTGGAGAAGAGCTGTTAGATGCTGATCCTGTTGGACTAAAGTAATCCCCCTGGACACACGCATGGTTAGCTTGATAAACGCCGCTGGTATGATGGATATAAGGTCCCATCCAAAAGTTGACCAGGCGACAATGAAGTGCATGAAGCAACAGCCATCCAACTGATGCTCTGGACTCAGTGAACCACGGGGCCAGACATGAAAGCAGTCACAGTTAATACAAGTCATACAGGTTAGAAAGAATTCAGCAGTTTTGCCATATTATCCATTATTATTATTATTATTATTGGTAATAATCCCTTCTTACAGAGGAAAAGTGTAAAACTACAACCAGATAGGTAAGTCGAGGACAAACCAGGAAGTCACTCTGTAAACTGTGACGGATCTTAACAATGGACAGTTTGGGTTAAAGTTTTTCCATTTTGCATTTAAATCATTTTTCAGATTAACGCACTGTTACTACATTTTTGACAATTTGTAGAAAAAAAAAAAAAAAAACTCCAGCCAAATTGTTGGTAGTTGAGGAGCATTGTGGGTAATGTAGGCACCGGGTTTTTACATGAAGGAAAAAAGGTCAAATTCGACTGAATATTTTGAACCGTCTTTACGTTATGTGGCTGATACAGGAGTATTGCTAAATGTCGTCTCTTTTAAGCTCGTCTGACTGCTTGTGTTTCTTGCAACTCCGATACAGCCGTCTACAACGGCATCGTAATGGCTCGAGTTTCATTCACACGCAAGTGTCTTTTTAGGGCTTCGAGTCTATTTTTCTTCTGTTTGACGTGTGTAGCTGCATTGACGGCGTATTGGGTTCTGACACGGGAGACCACACAGCAGTGCTGAACACTTAGAATGTACACTCTGATGGAGGAGTGAAGCAGTTGTTGAAGCTCTGCTTTCACTATGTGGCAACTTTGTGTAGACAGGTTGTTACCCTCTTGGGCCTCTTTTTAAAAATTCAACTTTGCATCAAACTAACGATGTTAACTAACAATAAAACAGTAATCCATTTCTCAGGGTATGTCCTTTGAATCTCATTAACTGCAGTATCGTCAAATTTTTCCTTGCTTGTTGAGTGTGGAGTTGTTTGTATGAGTGGTTCTCGCGACAACTGCAGGCAGCAGCACCACAGAACAGGGAAACGCACTAATGATCATTTATAGAAACTTTTTTTTTGTTGCAATAATCCACAATTATCCTATAATTCTGCTACATGACCTCTTTCATCAAACTGTAAATATCTTAATATATAAATCAAGAGTGGACAATCTTCATTTGATCAAAGGAAATCAGTGTGAATCAATGCAAACTTTTCAAAACCATTCAGTTGGCTTTCCAGCCTGAAATCAACTGGCAGTGATGAGTGAAGGTTTCTGCAGCAGAGGAAATGAGTTTGACCGGATGGATTCCAAATGTTTTTAGTCTCGGCCTAAAATACGGAAGTCTAATTTAAACCGGAGTCAAAGGCCACTGTGTTCAAAGGTACAGGGAAAAATATATATACACGTGCAGCAGCAGCTGATAGAGAAGTCCACACAGACAAATCCTTGATTCAGCATTTCATGATAATTAAAGACCCCTTCAATGCAACTTGATTGTTAATGCTTCATTATGTTCGGAGTTGCCCGCTTTAAGTGATTGGCCGATTCAAACTGCTGATAGAAGCAGCCCTTGTCTGATCTCTTTAAGTGCAAAGCTTGCGGATAAATCTTCTCTTACACAGTGACAGTAAAACAAGTGCCAAAAGCGGGCCAATTTTCCACTCTGGAGCTGCATTAAGAGAATAAGCGAGGGTGAATCCGATTAGGGATGAAAGATGGTGGTTGGAGAAGCCACATGGGACAGCATTGATCTATATTTTTCAGCCAGAACTGGGATTTTGGGGCAATGGGACCCTTCCCCAGCATTTCATAGGAGATTTATTTGAAAGTGGAGCATCACATAACATTAAGGCCATCATTTCTGCTAGCTATACATGTGTTACGCACTTAACAAGATATCAATAGTCAGCAGAGATTTGTTTTTTAGCTGAATCTGTTGTTGATGATTTGTCATTTTAGTTTTTTAGGACTTCCGCCTGCCACAAGAGCAACCGTGCCAATTGGTACATCGTACTTATTGAGAGTGATTCTACCCTAAGTCAGCATCCATCAGGGCATTTGGCAAAGGTAGCACCGTTGCTCCTGGCATAGTCGCCCACTCGCACCCTGCTGAAATGGGCCCAGGGCCACGACTGTGTGGAGGAATGCAGCTAACTCATAAAACAAAATCAGGTAATATGCTGGAGGCAGATACAGTATGCAGCGCGTCTGACAGCAAGGGAAAAATACAGCTGTTGACTGACACACAGTGACACACTTCCTGCTCACCAAGAAGCAGCAAGTTGCCTTAGATGTGCATTCGGGTGAGGCTAAAAAAATGATTTAAAGCAGGAGCGATATAGAGAAGACGCGTTGGGACTCACCGCTCCGAGTTTCTCGGCTGCGTTGGCTTTCCACAGTCGGATATTCATTTCGTCAGAGCCGCTCAGGATGTATTTGTTGTCTGCCGACCACTTTATGCAGATGACATGCTGCATGCGTTTGGTGTGGTAGACTTCCCTGGATAAAAAAATAATAATAAAAAGTTAAGGAAATACATTGAGTTTGTAGTTGGTAAAACAACCAAAGCAAGAGGTTATACAGGATAAAGTGTTAGAATACACAGGATTATAAACACCCACACTGGTCAGGAATACAGCTTTAACATTTATCATAAACTTACAAATTATGTTATGGATTGTGGCTCTTTAAGCACTGGCTGAAATAAAATATAAACTCCCAAAGGTAGGAACTGTAAACTAACAATAGTCTCCTTGTAAAAGTCATATGTTTTGTGGACATATCCATCCACTTTGAGGCTCTACAGTTTAACAACGTAACACTACTTCCACCTTTGCTCTAGAGTCATGATAGACATTTGTCAAGCAGACATTTTGGGGCTTGTCATGTTAGTACAAATAACATTAGCAATGGCTCAGCTCCGTTAGAGCTACAATTTGCAACTTTAATAAAAAATAATTACTCCAAGTCATATTTGCTCAAACTGTATCTTTATCCTGACAGTAGCACATGGCATGGATCATCTGTTAATAATCTGCCTCCTCTTAGTGCTCCTAATGGCATTTGCAAGATTCCACGTGGAACAAGTGTTTTCAACAGTCCCCGCTCAAACTGCACGTCAAATGAAAACCTGTCAATTTGCTGCCCTGCTACATGCCCCTCCCACTTACTGAAACACAACTGTGGCTATTTGTTCTGGAGCTTGACAAATGTACAAACAATACTGCATGACTCATTACATCACGTAGCAACCAAACAATGGCTGTGTTTTATTTTGTGGTTGAGAAGGTCAGTCAAAACAATTAGCATCCCCACATTAGCTTTGCCAACTAGCAACCAATACCAGCTCTGCTGTGGAGATTTTACACAGCAGACTTTTTGACGTGCCATGGTAGGAAAAAGATTTCTGACTGACTGTTGACTACTACTGACTACTTCTTTATCTTAAATAACAATAAATGACTCAAAGTGTTGAGCTACGATACAATTTACCCGCTCCAAGAATCTCTAGAATAAAGTAAAAACAATAAAATGTATAGGCCCCAGAACCAAAACTACCAACACCACTATGAAACAAAGAGTATTTATATTGCTTACTCTACTGTGGTTCAGTGTTGATTTCAGAACAGAAATGGTACCTGATTACGGACCAGTAATAAAATCCCAGTAAACATTCATGGCAATGGTTCTTTTTTTTAGCTGGTGTTTAGGGTCTTACTAACCTGCTGTGGCCAGAGTCCTTGGGGAAGATGCGGATGGTTTTGTCAAAACTGGCAGATACAAACTCCTTCCCAGTTGGAGAATAATCAATATCCAGCACCGCAGAGACATGGTCCATGTGCACCGTGATTGGCCGGTCCAGATACCTCATATCATATGTGTAGAGGCTGATGAGACAAAAGACACAAAATTAGTGCCGTTAGTCAAATTGTGTTTTAGTGGGAATCAGTAAAAATAATAATAGGATCGTGCATTCATCACACATCTGTTCTGAAAGTCTGTTTCAAAAGTGCAGAGCAGGACTTTACATTTGGACATTTAAAGACTCCTTCATCTTGAGCTAGTTTAGTGCAGTAACATAAATGCAATAATCATGTGAATCACTGTAACAATCTTCATCTCACTTGTAGTCCTCATTTGAACATGTGAAGTAATAGGCTTCCATAGGGTTCCAGCACACTGTGTTGCTCCTCATTGTCATAATAACCTATAGAAGAAAATAAAAAAACAAAACAGAGATAGAAATCATTAATCATTGTGAAGAAATGGGGAAAGAGACATTTTCATTTGTGCAGCAGCAGAATGGTAGACCCTACCTTTTTAAGTGGCGCTGATTCTCTCATGTCATACAGTACTATACTTCTGTCAGAGGCACAGCTTGCAAGGAGTTCAGTCTGTGGAAAGACATAAACCGTTCACTTTAAAAGATATAAGCAGGGTGGCTCATCTAAAATTGTTAAGTGTTCTCCCTTGTCTCTGTGACAGGAGGAGGCCCGTCTGAGACATGGACATGTTGTGTCTCACCTCCACAGGGTTGAAGCGGACAGCGCTGAAGCTGTCTACGCCCCAGGTGAAAGAGCGGATTGGGCTGCTCCTCTGCTCGTCCCAGATGTCCACCTGCTGGCCACATGTTGCGAACACAGCATCATTCTGGTGGTGGTCTAGTCCAGTGAAGACTGTCTGCAAACGACAAGAATAACTTTAAAATTAATCAAAATGGGATATTTCACTGACCCTTTGATGTCATTGTCAATTAAAGAGCAGGGTTTTGTTACTTTATCACGCTGTAAGCGCGACTGTCTTTGATAACAGCACTAAGGAAAATGCCCACTGATCACACCTTGCCCAGAATAGTGTTAAGTGGCTCCTCTTCCTCTCCGTAACCGGGCGCCTCCATTTTCCATTGCTTGATTGTTTTGTCATCACCAACCTGTTACAGTTCGCATGCCAAGAAATAAAAACAGAAGCTGTATTAGAGGTCAGCTACTAAAGAAACTAAAAATTCTGCAAACTCAGACTCTGAAACTAGCAGTCACCGTAAAGAAGGAGGTTCCACAAAAGCGGACAACCATTCCACGGACAAAACCTTCATGTGCTTGGAGAGTGCGGACACATTCATGTTTGGTCAGATTCCACACTTTCACCTAAGGATCAGATAGAATAAAGTAAATAACGAGAGCATAACACTTTACAGTATTGTGTGTAAAATGTCACAGTTCCAAGAGCATTACAGGTTACATTACTAGCTGAGGTAATGGATTTAGACTTTGGCAGGTAAGTTACCTCCCCATCGCAGGAGCCAGAGAGCAGGGTGGAGAGGCTCTTGGTGTGCTTGGCCATGCAGTTCACCCCATCTCTGTGTCCATCCAGAGAGGCCAAGAAAGGCTTGGCAAACACCCTCTCAAGCTTAGTGGCATTCAGGGCCCGGGTGTACTCCCTGCTCACCTCAAACGGATGGAGTGTAGGGTCATAGTTTCTGGGGACTGTAAAAGCAAATTTACTTGGCTAAAAGATGATTTTTGTTTATTTCATTGTAAGCAATTTAGCGACATAAAAATACTTAAAAACTGCCTTAAACGTGGCATCCGATGACGCTTACAGTGGTCTTATTCCTTTGGAGCTATTCAAACACACTTATAGTCTCTTTCACAATTTCCATTCACTGAGTTTAAATAGCTACTAATCTGGTGCTAATTGTGTTGCTGTTCACTTTAGTTTCGTGCATATATCTAAAAATGCATCCTATTTGCTTTTTTAGATCGATGCTTATTGACAACGACAGTTTCTCCAGATATAATTCGCTTTGTCATTTTTGTAACAATATCCACATTTGTAGAAAGACAAATTTCGACTAGCCTTATTTGACATTTAACAGACTTATGTCTGGCTGATGTTTGCTGAGAAAGCTAGCACTAGCATAGTGTGTTTAGCCTACACGAGATTAAAGTTTATCACTTACCACGTTGAATATCTAGTTTGGTCTCCCGGATGTAATCATCCGGGTTCCTCGAGAGGACTTTAACTTTCATTTGGTAGAAGAATATCTATGGAAACACACTTAAAAATTGTCGTTAGTCTTGGGTTTCCCAAGAAAAATATTAGCATGCACAGGCCATGTGTTGATGAAGAGGAAACTCGCTTGACCGCGATGCATTGTGGGATGTCCAGTCCTCCTGGTTGCGTCACTGAGCAGTTTAGAAACAACTATCAAGGTGCAACATTTAGCAGAGAAAGACCGGAAACAAACCGGTCTGAAACTGTTTCATATTAAAATATTTGGCAAGGTTACGAACCGACTTTAATGTTGACTTCCAGACCTCGGTTCAGGAAGGCCATTCATTTTTATAGGGACCCTTATTTCAAAACCACATGTACCCTAACAGCCTTTATATTTGAGTACGCTGGGTGCCATATTTGTGTTGTACAGTACCCTACATGTTTTTATTTTGAAGGCTGTGGCCGGAAGCTCTACTCTTAATTATGACTTGTTGACTTTAAGATACTACTAGCAGCAAGGTCGAGCAGCGGCGCTGGTGCTGTACGTTTTGGTTAACGTTGCCTCAGCCATGGCGTGTCCCCGCATGTTAAAAACGTGGTTGAGTAGCTAAATGCAAGGACAATAAGGATGTTATACGTCTGTATAGCAGGGTCCATGAGGTGTCGTCTGGGTGCTATAGAGGAAGATTATCATTGACGTTAACTACGGAGTGCGTAACTAGCTGACAGGAGCTAGCGAGGTTAATTAACGTTACTAGTGAACATGAGTTCCGCTCCTAATCACGTCAACGTCACGGAGACAGGGTCCCCCAAACCCGGTTCGATAGCCGGACATGCCCGCCAGGTCTTCAGCCATGTGAAGGTAGAAAACCTGGTCGCGGGGCTGAGTGGAGGGGTGGTGTCAACACTGGTGCTTCACCCTCTGGATCTGGTCAAAATCAGGTTTGCAGGTAACGTTACAGTACATTATACTAATATCATTGAGATTATTGATTTGTCTTATGCACCAGTGTCATCAAAGTTGTTTGCAGTACTATATATTATTGCCAGTTAGCAGCTATATCAAGCATTGTTTATTTTCCTTGAATGGAACTAAATGTGCAGGATTCTGGCTAGAAATCTGATATATTAAAACTGATTTGCTTAATGCCAACGGTGCCATGCTGCTATGGCATTCTTTTTTAGAAACATGTTGGTGTCTTATGTTAAATGACTTAACAAAGGTTTTTGATGTCGTTTTAATGTAGTAAGTGATGGATTGGAGTTAAGACCTAAATACAGTGGCATATTACACTGTATGAAGAGTGTCTGGCAGCAGGAGGGACTCAGAGGACTCTACCAAGGAGTGACACCCAATATTTGGGGCGCCGGAGCATCTTGGGGTCTCTACTTCTTTTTGTACGTTATCTGTATGCCGATTGGATCATGTTTGCAAAATGATATTTCCCATGAATTGTTTGACCTTGTTAAAACGATCTATAACACCTCCCTCTCTTACAGGTACAATGCAATCAAAGGGTACACTAAGGAGGGCCGTCAAACTGAACTGAGTGCCACAGAGCACCTGGTGTCTGCGGCCGAAGCAGGTCAGTCCCACATGTGAATCTGAACACAGATGCCCCGGTGACACGCTCACCTAATCAGGAACACTGTCAACAGCAACGGCCAGATAATAAATACTGCTTAGAGCCGGCCTTAGCAGACAGGAGGCGGATGCAAAATTGGCACACAAGCCCTTCTGTTCATTTGAGTCACACGGGGTCACATGGATCCGCTTCCTGCTGGTCAGATAATAAGGTGCTTTTAGGGTAAAATGACTCTACTGTGGATGCCATCTGAGTAAACAGAAGTCAGACATATCCATAGCTGAGGTGAGGAGTGCTTTGTGGTATGACACCTAATCTCACTAAAAGTACCTTTTTTTTTTTTTAAGGGGTTTTGACTGTGGTCGTGAAGTAGTCAACTACAATGATAGATTCATTTTTAGCATTTAAATTGTGCTCAGATGGTATTCAGGAATTTAATTTGAGTCAGGTACGATCAAATGGCACTATCCCGTCAGGTATTTTTCAAAAAGAGGTAACATGATATCAATGTAAAAATGTGACCGTACAATTGCCATGTTACGATAGATATAAAGATACATTGGAACAAAACACAGAGCCATCTCTGAATGTAGTGTTTAATGCTTATCATCCAATGCTATGTGACCTCTAGTAAAAAAAACAACAGCAGGGCAGTTTTGTCTGGCATCAACCAACACATCGCATTCAATAAACTTCACTCGTGTCATGCCTCTTCCCTTTTTGTTAAAGAGAACCACTTGATCCTGTCTTGCAGAGTGTAGATTTTGAGTTGCAGCCACATGCAGTAAAACTAAATAAATATATAAATATATTTTTTATTTGAATTAGCACTGTTTGAAGGAGCTGGCTGTGTGTGTGTTTTAACAATCGTGTCTCCATTTTCTGTAAAATGTCGTCATTCCAACACTGCGTACTTGTCCTCACCCAGGCATCGTGACGCTCACCCTAACCAACCCAATCTGGGTGACCAAGACCCGGCTGGTGCTCCAGTACAATGCTGACCCGACTGGTAAACAGTATAAAGGGATGTTCGATGCTCTGGTCAAGATCTACCGCCATGAGGGGGTGCCAGGACTATACAAGGTTGGACATCAGTGTATCTCTGTACTTTAATGTAATGAAGCAATACATTAGATGCTTATTAACTAGGGTTACACTCCCACAACAAAAGTTGACCTTTATCCTACTTGGCTGAAATTAGTTATGTTTCAATGATCACCACTAGAGGGCACCAACAGCCTGTATTAGCTGTAGTAGAGAAGCTTCATGTGACTTCTATTTGCCTGGCTGGATAATTGCAGCCAAATTACTGACAATGGATTTTAAATGTGCAGGACGCTACGGATACCATGTCTATTTGTGCATCATGAAAGACTGACTTACAAAGCATGTACTTGCCTTAGGGTTATGTTCCTGGTCTGTTTGGCACGTCTCATGGAGCGCTGCAGTTCATGGCCTACGAAGAGCTCAAGAGAAAGTACAACAAATACAAGAAAGTGCCTTCAGAAGCTAAACTGGTGAGTCAATAACCCCACGAGCCACAAACCGTCTGGCAACATGCTCTGTGTTTTGAATAAAAGTCAGGCAACAAAGCTTGTAACGTTTGATTGTAATAAGACTGAGCTCACAGTGAATAACCAGCAGTGACTCATCCGTTTTCCTACCCCGCTCACTTCTCTCTCAATCCGTTTGTCTGTTTAAACAGAGCGCATTGGAATATATTACAATGGCAGCAATATCCAAAATATTTGCCGTTGCCACAACGTACCCGTATCAGGTGGTGCGAGCTCGCCTGCAAGACCAGCACAATAGATACAATGGAGTTATTGATGTCGTCAGACGGACATGGAGGTAGGACACTGATCTGCTGCTGAAGGAGCCAAACACGCTATCCTATTCAGTTTCTAAATTCGGCTGTTAAGTCATGTCCAATTAGAGTCGTGGTCATGTTTCCCCTTTTTTCCCCCTCTCTGCAGGAATGAAGGCGCCGTCGGTTTCTACAAAGGAATCATCCCCAACGTGATTCGAGTCACTCCCGCCTGCTGCATCACCTTTGTAGTGTATGAGAACGTGTCTCGCTACCTCCTAGGACAAAATCTGTGAGGCAGAAAAGCGTGGCGTGGACGGCTGCAAAGACTCTGAGCTGACACTGACGCTTTGGTGGCGTTCAGAGTAACGGAGAGAAAGTCGCCAGGCTGAAACCGTGCTGTCGGAGCAGTGTAGAAGCATTCATTTGCACTGAGAACGACTGAAAAAGAAAAAAAACTGAGCAACGGAATCATTGTTCGATTTTTTTTAAATGCTTGACGAACACGTTGAATTCTTTGGAAATGTGTTGCTCTACACGCCAAAGGACATGCTGCGGTTTCAAGATACTTAAGTCAGCAGGGGAGGTTGCTAAACGTGTCATCATAGTTTTGTTTATACTTGATGTTTTTTGGCAGCAGAATGGGACACATGCTGACATGTGAAAAGCTGATTATTAACAGCAAATTGTAAATCTCAGGGTTCCAGTTGCATGTGTGTGTCATATTCATTTGTCTATTTTAAATTATTTCTTTATGAAAACAAACTGCAGCAATGGGGATTATTTTTGTTTATCCTCACAATTCATTTATTTCCTGGCTACAAATTGTAACTGTGTCGCTTTATAACATTTTATTATAAAACCCAACCTGCTCATCTGCATTGTCGTGTTTGATTTATATAATTACATTAAATGTATAACTTTTAGCTACACTGAATTTAACGCAGGGTATTTACAAGCTCCTTAATGTCACATGTAGTTATAAAGCTGGAGTTAAATTCTTTAAAAAAAGATGACTTTATTAACAGTAATAATGAATACAAAAATGTCACATGAGTACATAGTTTAAATATTGTCAATGTCTTGTCACAATGTCTGTTGAATGGTTACTGTATTACCAACAGCAGCACCCATAAGCAGGAAAGCTACAGTACAACATTTATTTCTGGTGGACAGAATCACACAGTATTCTTGTTTATAGGCCTGTCAACTAGTATTTAAAAAAAGAAAACATTCAAGTTACCATCAGTGATGCTGTGACGCCTCAACAAACCGTACCTGATCGTTTAGGATGGTCAAATAACACACTGCCACACTACCAGGACCGGCCCCTCCCTGACATGTAACTCTCTTTATTTTATTTTGGCAGTTCCTCAATGATAATCCTGGATACTGAATTCCACCCTGTAGATGCGTCACCTCTGGGATAGTCAGCACAGGTCCCCACCCACACAGCCACATCCACCAGCCCTGCTTTGACCCCCTCACACAGCCCTTCAACTGCAGAGAGGGAGAAGAAAAAAAAGAAGACGGTACAAATGAGTTTCAGGGAACAACCCAAACTGCTTCCAGAGATGGAAATTGTTTCCTGACACAGTGATGAACTTTCCAGATTGGAAGAGAGTAACTTTAATTAAAAGGCTGTTGGCGAGGCTTTAAAGCATCTACAGCAGTTAAATAAGCACTGAAAAGGGAATACCTAGACATTTATGGGAAATGTGCTCCCTTGCCGAGAGTTAGATGAGCTCTCTTCCGGTTAGCTTAGCTTAGCACGAAGAGGTGACAGCTAGCTTAGCTCTGTGCGAAGATAACACAAAAAAAAAGAATACATTTTTAATTTTTATTTTAAAGGAGTAAAGTCGCTAGCCTTGTCTGGGTTCACAGCTAACGGAAGCTTGGAGCAGTAACTTCCGGAAGGCCACTGGTGAAAACATTAGGAAGTTAAGTGCTGCTGGCTAAGAAATACTGCAGCACAAACACCCCTCTAAACCGCAACTTCACATTTTTATAGTCAGGTTTTTGCAAGGACTAAACAAACTAGATATAACTTGTTACTTTGAGAGCTTTAAAGGTGCCACTGGGCGGATTTTGTCACATTTGGACGTAGCAAGGCTAACAGGGGCGGCTGTGGCGTAGTGGAGAGCAAGGTAGTTCTCCAATCAGAGGATCGGTGGTTCGATACCCGGCCTCGGCAGATGTGTCCTTGGGCAAGACACTTAACCCCAAGTTTCTCCCGAAGGCTTGCCATCGGTGTGGACTGGATGTTGCATGGTAGCCTGTCATCAGTGTGTGAATGGGTGAATGATATGTAATATAATACTGATTGTAAGTCGCTTTGGATAAAAGCGTCTGCTAAATGACTGTAATGTAATGTTTCCCCCTGCTTCCAGTCTGTATGCTAAGCTAAGCTCACTGGCTGTAGCTAAAGCTCATCTAGCTAACGTGTAACTCTTGTATTTCCCAAAATGTTGAACTGTCGCTTTAAGCTAAAGCATTATATAGCACTGGAAAAACATGTTTTTAGTTAAGGTTTATTACACAATGCCTTGAGTCGTACCTGAGGACGTTCTGTGGATGTTGATGGTTGAGTTGAGCTCAGGACTCCCTTGGTCTAAGTAGATGATGGACTCTATGGGCAGGGGTCCAGTGCACTCGGCTCCATTGAAGGTGAAGTACCACCTCTGGCAGCATGCGTTTTTACACTTGAGTCTGAGGGAGCCACTGAAGAGGACTCTGAGGGCGCTGTCCGAACGCAGCTTGGTGAACGTACAGTCCTGCAAACGCAACATAGGGCGGTTTGGCCACTTCAATACATTGTGGTGTTTGTATAAGATTTCTGTGAATTGGTTAAATGATTGAAATGGACACCCACATTCCCCATTATACTTACAGCTATTTTTCCCAGGTCAATGCCATAATTCAGAGAGTTCCAGGCGCACTGCTTGTAGTTGGGCCTCCAGGGTTCCTCAAAGATCTCGTTGATGCACTCGCCTTTCTCGCCTTTGAGCCCGTCGCGGCCGGGGATGCCCGGCGTCCCCGGGATGCCGTTGTTTCCGGGGTTACCCTCTCTGCCAGGGGTGCCTGCTGGTCCCTGAATGCAACTGCCAAACTGCGGGAAAAAAATTAATTAAAAAAAGGGGAAAAGGAAGTAGTGATGAAGGATTCAGGAATGCAACAACATAAGTAGAGTCTATTGTTATCCAACTTCCTGTTTCAGATTTTCTTTCTTTCTCCCTGGGGGGATAGGTCCCTGTTTTTGGGGCTGCATGCAACTAAATGCTGCCATTCATCCAACCATCACACACAAGAAGCCCGATTAAACCTCATTAACTAGTGGCATAAAGAAATACACTGCCAAAGGGCTTGAATAAAGTGTAAAAACAGATGTGATCCGGACCAAGGCAAAGCAATAGAACCAGCAACCGTGAGGCCATGAAGCAAGTGGATGACAGATCGTGTGTTAATGAGGAACTAAATAAAGGCCCGGTGACATCCTGAATTAGTAGGTGTTCGGCCACACGACTAACGGTGTGATTCATTGTCCAGCCGAGTCTCCTGCTTTGTTTAAACAGATGCTGATCTTACTCAAGCTGACTCAGACAAACAGAGAGAGGAGGGGGGGCTTTTGAAACTGCCCTACCACATACAGAGACTGACACAACGACGATCCAAATAGCTTTATGTGTTCCTCAAAGAGACATTTCAACCAACAGATTACAGTGCTTGGGTCAACTTTTTTAAAGTTGGGTTTTATTTTTGGCTCTGTGATCTGTAAGTGTCATACACTCATTCATTTAGTCTGGGCTCAGACATAAACCGACATGTAGAAGTGCTACCTCGCCCTTAAGCAAACGCTAATGCCAAAAGAATTCGGGGTTTGGGCTTTTTTGCTCGGTCATTGCTGCCCTTTAGCTTAGCGTGCAGCTGTGGAGCAGTTTTACAGGCACATGGCCAAAAGGCATTTAAAAAAAAGAAAAAGAAAAAGTCCCCATAAGCAGAAGAGGAGAACAAAGAGTTTTTACTCCAGTATCAACATCTTGTCTGGACTTGAGTCCCTGAGATGAGGTAGAAAAAAAATATATATCCAATGACTTGAATCTGGAAAATGGCTTTAATGTGGGGAGGCTTTAATGTGTTCAATAGTCTAATGCCAGCTGCTGCGAAACAGATGCTTGCGTCTGCTTTTGCCATTAGCATGCGGCTATGCTGGAGCAACCTGGAGATGTGAGGTCTGATGTCATCTCTATGGGCAAACTGGGAAGTCTGTAATGGGACCAACAGATTGATATGCATGTGTTGTAATAGATCTGGAATTTGTCCTGAAGGAAAAGGGACAAAAGTTCCAAGCACCTCGGCTAATAGGCAGCTAAATGTGAAAATACAGAGCCAGTCTGGTTGATATTTAGCAAGGAAACGTCTCAGAGTTTTATTAAGGGTTGGGTTTCTGGAGACATTTCAAAGCAGACTAATGAATGAAACCTCTGTCTTTAATATGCAACACAGCTGACTTTTATATCAGCTTCCAGTCTGCTGTTTCTGTAGTGGTGCTGCCAGTCTGCATGAATTACACACTCCAGCTCCACTGAATGTTAGTAGCACAAAGTCCATTACTGTAACTGAAGCACAAAGGCTGCATTTGCCGCAAGAAAGTGCTGAGGAATCAGTAGTGTTTCATGCATTAGTCAACACCGAAGCAAGGGGCTGAAGCTCTCCAGGAGCATGCACAGCGGGGATATAATGCCTGGCTTTGAGACTTTTTAGATTGCAGGATCTCAGGAGGATGCAAGACAGGATTTTATGATTACCATGTTGTTCAAATTGGCAGCTCTTCCTTCTCCAGAGTGTCTAGTGCAGTTGGGCTTTTCTGCGTCATTCCCAGTGCACTAGATACAAATGGTAACATAAGGTGCTATTCATTATATCCCTCTGCTGTGGTCTCTCAAATGCGACTCATGACTCTGGAGGATAATGGAGAGCAACTGCTTGTTGTGGTTCCCAAAGTGGGGTATGCAGACTTCTAGGAGTCCCTAAGGGCTGAGTCCCAGCAAAATAATAAACACCCGTTTCACTTTCAGTTGAATCCCCCAGAGATTGAGGAGAGAAATGTGTGTCCACTTTGTTCCTTCTCTCTCCAACTTCAGCAAAGCAAGGAGGCTTATGCGATTCTAAACAAGGATACTCAAAGATTGGGGTAGGTCTGAATTGAAAAAGTTGAGCCCTGCTTTTGTATTTTTAAATATATATATCATTTCAGAATCCCCCCCCACACCATTTTCACCTTGTAAGACAGACAGATAACAAAGAGAGAGACAGATGGACAGTATGAGCCAGATCCCAACTTCCTGTTGGGGATTTTTTTTGTTCTCAGTCCACTCAGTCTGCTGGAGAGCAGCCAGACTTGGAATAATAGAGAACCAGCTGACCACACAAAAGCTATAAAACAGCATGTCTCATCTGCTGCGGTGACCAGGTACTTTTGGAAAAGTTGTGACCAAACACATATTGCACTGTAAGCATACATGTGGATGCATCAGCATATTGCTTTACTTATGTATTTTTGTTTGGGGTTAAATCAGTCGTTTAAAGTTAGCACTGGCAAACAGTGCAAAAAAAAAAGTTTTCTCAGTATGAGTTGCAGGAACTTAAAAAGTAAAGTGCCTCATGAATGTTGAAATAGATGCATTACAAATACAACAAAGCACGACAAATGGCAATAAATCCACTTGAGTATAATTGCTATAATTTCACGTGTGCCCATTTTAAATTAATTTCCGTGAAGGAAAACAAAAAAAATCGGTCCAAATCGCATACATCTCTCGTGGAATGGGCACGTGTCTTAGTGTCCTAGTTTTTTTTGGTAATGATCATAGATCTTACCTTGTCGGCGTCAGGATCCTTTCGGTATCCTCTATTTCTCACCTTTTCCACGCCATAAAGAGGTAAAGCCAAGCAGACAAGAAGCAGCACGCGGGCAGCGAGAGGAGACATCATGCATAACAGACGGCTGCGGGCGACAGTTCGACTCCAGCTCCAGACAGCTCTAGTCCAGAGGAGGGCAGGACGAGGAGGGAAGGAGGGAAGGAGCCAGTCAACTTGCAGAAGAGTTCTCTGAGGAAAAAAAAAGTCTGACAACATCCCTGTGATGGACATATATGGGCTGTAAAGGAGTGCCAGTGTACACAATATGGAGTTAATGTGATCATTTGACTCTTTTTGACTTTTTTTTAAGTGAAATCTATCATAAATAGCAGTGACTGACTCACACATATTGTTTTATTCAATTATATTTTTATTAAAATGAAATTGGATTGATACAAAATTCAGCAGACAAAATAGGCTACATTTATTAAAAAAAAAAAAAAAACAGTAAAAATGGCTCACAAAAGATTTATAGAGCATTTCATAGACTACACTAAGTCTAAGATGCGACCCCTGTCCACATGCCAGAATAAGAATATACAGGTACAACAGAAAATGACTCCCTTTTAATTGGCGTTATTGGAATGGTCTCCCAAATATAAAAAGGCACAGAGCCTCAAGGGAAGAATCAATCCCTTAAACAGCAAAACAGACATTACAGCATGACAGATACATCACAGAAGGGATTCTGGAAGCACTTTAAGGAGAAATATATGGTCTGTGACCATATGTTATTTTTAACCCCTGACCAAACTTCTCTCTTTTTTTCTGTTAGTTAATGACTATTCATACGTACTTATTAGTGGTTTGTTCTTCTTTTGATAAATAGTGCAAAGCCCATTTGATCCGTTTCCTCAATCCGATTTCTAAATCATATGGATTTACACACAGGTAGACATCACACGTGCACAACATCTGTCGCTTCTTTGAAGTCCTTTGAAGATGAGGAACTACTCAAGGGAAGGCACATTTTTGTAGAAAACTATAAAGCTGTACTTTATCCAAATTCACAGGACACTTCTTTAAAAAGAGAAGTCTGCACAATATGTGTTTGTGCAATAGAAACTAGTACTAACGCAAAACAAACATTAAGTAAAAGTACAGTCTTTGAAAAAAAACGTATAAAATCAAAATTCAGCATTGTCTAAAAACCAAGTACAGTTTAAGAGTAAGCCTTTATCAAAGGAGCAGTTAAGAACACACTTTGTGTATTACAAGATGAGTCTTTTCGCGGGAAACCATCTTTCTAGGAAAAACAATAAGACATTCATAAAACTGTTTTACCGCAGGAAGACTTTTTTTGAAGTAGAATGTTTGGCAATATCATGACCTTTCTTATCATAACTCTCAGTGTAGCGACTAGTCCAGTGAAAGACTGTTTCTAATAAAACAAAAATAATATTTACATTTATATTGCATGTATTTTCTAGTCTGCATTCAATGCTATTGAGCTACAAATCTACAAAAACAGTAGACCTAAAGTTTTTACATTGGTATCACATTGGTAGTTGTGTAGGTGGAGCACAGCTGAGCTGTTGCAACATTTAGGTATATAGCAAATGGCCAAAAAGCTCAGTAAAGCTGAAAGACACAGCCACTTTCAATAATCCAACCCCTTTAAATCCTGAGCTAAAACCCAGATTCTGGTCCAAACATACCACATTTAAAATACTAGAGGTATGCGATATGTTGCTGGCAACAAACATTCACTGACTACAAGGTAACCAATACAATCATGCACAGACACATGAAACAAGTGGGACTGGTTGGATTCAAGGTGGATGGATGCAGGGACAAATTTGGGGATGGGTGAGATGTCTCATCAGTTGCTTTCCCTTGCGCCCTTGCTCTCCTCGGGCACCTGGTGAGCCAGCTGGTGGCCGGGGTCCTGGACGGTCCTGTGTGATAGGTTTAAAGCCGGATGCTGCTGCGCACTGGGGCCCTGCCTGGCCTCTGACAGCTCGCTCCTCGGAGTCATCCTAAAGCAGCACATCAGGGATTATCAGTAAGCAGAGTAAGTGTTACATCTGTGCTTATCAGAACCAAAAAGATAGCGAACGTATTTCACTTCTGTCTCACTTACCTCCCATCTGGGACTCTGTGCATGCTCCCGGAGCGGCTGCTGATCTTACAGGAGCTCCCCCCTCTGCTACGCCTCTCTCCCCCTTCCCTCTCCCCCCTCCTGGAGCTTCGGCTGGAGGTGCCCCTGTCCAGGTGCTCCCTTACCGAGGCCTCAGACTGAGAACCGTGCGCGCGGGGCTCGTGATTGCCCAGCGCAGAGGCCCCTTGATTGGTTGCGCTGGCTGACGCGCTTGTGGGTGCGGCGCCGGTGCTCGTGCCCATGGACTTGGAGATGACCTTGAGCTTGTGGGAGTTCGGCTTGTAGTGATGCTTCTTGTGCTGGACACGGCTGTTGTGCTTGAGGAAGAACTCGCAAGACTCCTGCAGCACCCGGCGGCTCTCACTGATTGGACTGCGGGACAGAGAACATGAGGGTTTATGGTGAAAATGCAGATTCGTTACTCATGGAAACTGAATTTGAACATGTGAAAGGACATGAGACATGGTCTTACTCTCTCTTGCGGGTCCTGTTGAAGAAGTAGGCCCACTCAGAGCAGGTTTTTTTACTGCTGACCCAGAACACGGCAGATATTCCGACCACCAGCGTCATTAAGTATTTCACCAGAAACAGGGAGAGGTCAGGGCGGTCGTGCTCTTTTGTCTGGAACAAAGAGACATAAACAAACTGTCATTGAGTCATAAACTACAACAAAACCAATTTAAAAGACAAAATCAAGCTTTTGAACTTTAGGGCTCATACACTGATATTTACCAGATGACTAAGCTACCGTTTTATTGTTCTTTTACGTTTTCTTTGATTTTTCCTCTTTCTCCTGATCATTGTCACACATTAGCTCCTGTAATACACAACACATTTTTGGACTAATAGTGGTTTCTATATGGACAGCTATTTTAAAATGAATTATAAAAAACAACAGATGTTTTGGGATCGATAATGAATGTCATGTATTTGTTTTTTTGTAATGGATATTTATGGAAAAATGTCCTTCAGAAGTTCAGAAGGCAGCTCACAAAGAGTTTATTTTTATTTATGTTGTATCCATTGTTGTTTTCACCCCAATACTGTCCTCTCAATAAAACACCTTAATACCTTCTGTAAGTGCCCTTTTTTTGTAGCTATTTGTGTTAAATGATGTAATCAGACCACATCTAGAGCTTCGTTTGACCCTGATTTTTAAAACTTTGAAACAATATTAGGCCTTTGAGCATTTATTAGTAATTTCAACATTTAGAACGTACATTGACCTTGCCCTTTTTACACATGCTAACATTAGCTTTTCGCTCCCTTTTAGTCAACCATAACATGCCGCAGACCTTTAAACCAACAGGATCAACCTTGAGTTTGAAAGTCTTTTCTAATGTCTCCTTTGGCCTTTACTTGTTCAGAGTGCTAACACCTTCTGCAGGGGGATTAAGCCACGCCTACCTTGTAGGAGCAGGGGATGCTGTACTCTTGACAGCGGTCGTTGATCCAGGTACTCTCCCAGGTGCTGCGGTGACTCTGTTCGTAGGTGTAGCAGGCTAACAGGGTGACCAGCGGGACCAGGTAGAGGCAGCTGAACACTCCGATGCGGATCATGAACTTCTTCAGCTTCTCCTGGTTGCGCTCGTCGTGCTGGATGACCTGCCGCACGTGGTTTAGAGAGACGATGCCCGCCAGGATGAGGAAGAGGCCGACCACGACGCCCACACACAGAGGGGCCAGGACAAAGTAGCGCAGGGCGTCCAGGTCGTAGAGACCCACAAAGCAAACTCCGCTGATGTTGTCCCCTTCGACCTTGTTCAGAGCCAGCAGCATGACGGTAAGCACCCCGGGGATCCCCCAGGCAGCAGAGTGGAACCACACCTAAAGACAGAAGCCACGTGGATCAATAATTTCAACAGCTGCCAGGAACTTGCATTTGCTCAAATTTTACATTTACATTTTTGTAAATTCTTAAAACCTTTACCGCTTTCTTTTCTATGGCCTCACAGCTCCACTTGGGTCCAGCTGCCAGGAACCAGGTGATGGTGAGGATGACCCACCAGACGATGCCGGCAATGGAGAAGAAGTAGAGCAGCATAAAGAGTAGAGTGCAGCCTTTACTCTGAGAGCCCAGCACCACCGTGTCCACGGCGGCAGGGTGAGACGCTTTGGTGCAGGCCGCATTGTTCCCCAGCAGGAAACCGATGAAGTATATGAGCGACACGAAGCTGTAGCAGACGGCGTAGAAGATTATGGGGCGCTCCGGGTAGCGGAAACGTTTGACGTCGATGAGGAAAGTGAGGAAGGTGAAGAGCGTGGCGCCCAAGCAGATGATGGAGCACACGCCGACGAAGTTCTTGGCGAATTCGATGTCGTGGGGTTTGAAGTACATGTTGGAGCAAGGCGGAGCACAGTCCTGGGCGCCCAGGAAAGATGAAGCGTAACCCGGTTTGGTCTTCAGCTGCAGTGGGCACCAGAAGCCAAGGTCCCGCTTAGCTGATGAGGAGGTCAATGGAGTGGTTGCAGGGAGTGTCGGACCACCGGGAGAGCCACATGGGTCCAAACTAATTTAAAAAACAAATAAACAAACCCTTGAATGGACTGATCAACCACAGGTCTTGCTCTTGTGGATTGTGTGTAATTGTGGTTTTCTTACCTGTCACACTGTAGCTCAGGAGGCCAGGTGATACCAAAAATACGGATATCCTCCTCGCAGTCCGACAGGACGGCCTCGCACTGCTCTCGGCATGGATGGATCACCGTGTTTTCCTCGGTGCATGCTGGGACAAAGGCTTGGCACAGGAAGTGGTGGACGTCTGGAGAGCAGCGCAGGTTTGCCAGGGGCATGAACGGCTGGAGATAGAGAGACAAGTCAGAGACAAGCTGGTCAATATGAGAGGTTGCGAGCCGTGCTTGACGTTGATCTGAACATACATGAACTTGCCCAGTGTGTTCTAAGAGAGAACATATACACACTGTGTGAGTTTAAGCACCTTTTATCATAAAAAATTAAGCATTTACACTTTCAGACCAAAAACATTGCTTTCAACCCTGAAAACATGATCACTTCATGCAGATAATAGCAATCCTTTTTCTTGTGAATTGAATTTGACGTCTTGAAGCCTGCAGGATAAAATGGGTGAAAGAAAAACAAGACTTTAGATGACCTGGTTATAATAACCCATAGACATATAGAAGTGGTGATGATGGGTCACAAGTAAACTTTGCTTCTTTATGGGGAGTTACAAACCATATACGTATTAACTTCGTTTTGTTGATCTGCAGTGATCTATAGCGCCACACAAAGGGGCCCATTCACTGGCTGGGAACCATATTCTTCCGTTTCAACACGCTGGTCAAAAGCTTTAGGACTGAGACGCAGAGGGGAGGGGGGGGTTATTATAGGTGGCAGGAAATGACTGCTCGGACGTTTGGAAACACACAACGACTGGCCAGGAAGGCTGGAATGCGCAGAGCTGTTGATAGGTTAGGCTGCTGCTGAGCCACTGTATTAGTGTATCTACAACAAAATGTGTGGATTTACCAGTTGCATGCACAGTTTACCCTGAAGACGACTTGATTCAAGTTAAACAAGTGATGTTTCTAAATCCTTGGATTTTGAGTTAGTATATATTTTATAGGCTCCTTTATTATTGCTTCTAAACTACTATGTGCACTAATACCACCTGGATGTTTTAGAAGCAGTGCAGACTCTTTGTTTAAACCTCATCAACCATTACCAGACCAACATGCATGAACTGTCAGCCTCTAATGCTAATATTTGTACACAAAACAAACGCATACATTCCAACACAGTGGACTATTCAATGTTTCCTCTTGACTTTTTTTTTTCTGAAATCCAGTCTGGCAGTAGGCCCGTGTCTCTGGGGCCTGGGCTTGCCCTCTCTGACAGTAAGCGTCCTTGTTTCTCTCCTGTGGAGGTCCCGGAGTTCCTCGCAATTCCTCCCCATTGCTCAACAATCTGACCTTTATTTGCTTCACAGCAGAGTTACTGTAAAAACTGCCCTCGTTTCAGAAACTTTCAAACAGGATCAGCAGAACAAGTTGAGCTGATTCGCTCTTAAAAGCGAAAATCCTCTGCGGATAATTTCATAGCAAAGTATTTCAAGGATTAAATGTTTCTAGAAAATCACTTTTCAAACTCTCACTCAAACTTTTAAGACTCTCAAGTGTTTCCCTGTCCGTTACAGTACATCAATTACTCTTCCCATTATGTTTGTATTCTAACACTTCAAACTTTTCAGTTTCAAAAGCTGGCACACACGGTGGAATCTGGGACCAAGGGCGGAAAAAGGTTAACCCTCCTCCGGAAAATCCTACTGATAGGCTGGACTGAGCCCATAACGAAGCCGAAGTCTGCTTGATTATAGAGTCAGGGCGTTGTCATAAATCACTGTAAGCTTTCAAAGACAGCTATGTCTAGTATGTAATGTAGAATGTAGGCCAGGGATTGTAAGCAAGTCACCTGGGAGACAGAGCTGTAGAGGCAATACCCTGTACAGGGGGGAAATGAGTGAGTGATTAACAGAGAGAATACTCGTCGTGGTATGCCGGGAAGGCTTTGTGTGAGAGACTGGGTGTGTCCCTCCCCTTCCTCTAGAAATCAAAGGCCCCTCACAACAAAGTCGATGAAGTTGCCCGTGGCCAAGGTTGCTGCTGTGAAATAAGAAGCCTATACCTTTGCCAGATGCCACACAAAAGACTCCTTCAACAGATCACTGTTCACGCTCAACACTCTGACACCAAATGTGTGTAACCAAACCCTGGCAGGAATGCCAGGACTCTAAACGCATCTCTACAGAAATTGAGTTCATGGCTGAGAAGAGACACAAGACCACACTTGGTCTACAAAGACATGTTAAAAAAAAACAAGGACAGTGACAAAAGTCGAAATTTGAATTGTCCTCACTTTGTAGAAAAATATGAATTATAATGATACTGCAGTTATTGTGCATATCTTTCCACTTTTTTGATGAGAGGCTAATATCTTTTGTTGACATATTTGTGAAAAAAACTATCCGAACAAGTGTCCGGGTAGGCGTTTCCCATGGCAACTGTTGACTGACATTTGAGTGTCGGCATAACTAGGAAATGCGCAATCAACTTTTGTGGTGCAAGTTATAACCCTGCCATCATACAAATAATGATATAAAACATCCCAATTCAGAGCAAGTGTATAATTTCATAGTTATCATGTTAACAACAACAATACAAAAGAACATATTGACTAGAGAGTGCTCTATAACAACCGGGTATGATTTGTCAACAAACAGTGGCTGGTGAATTGTGTTTTCTTGTTAATGATCATCACAAATCGTAATTACGGTTCAATCAATATGCGCTTCTGAAGGCTAACAGACACTGACATTTATAGACTAAAGCCACTGACAGCACTAATAGCAGCACAGTGCATTGAAATTATTTTGAGATTAAATTGACTGTCGTTAAATATGCGACTTGAATTATCATTATATTTACAAGCAGATGAAGCTTCCTTTTTCTATCATAGGCCAATATAATTATAACTCTCCATGGAAACCCAGACTGATGAGATTCTTTAAAATGTGGGTAAGCAGCTGTGAAACCACTTAACATAAAGTTTCCCCCTTAAAGCACTTTAAGGTCGGGAGAAGCAATTTATTCCTAACTGTATGACAGTATCACAGATATATTCGGTATCAGTGTGTTCCAGTTCATCATTGAAGCTCATACCTCATATATTCTGAATGGTTTTTTTTGGGGAACTTTTTGGGGGAATTTTAACAATGTTTAGTGTTAAACCAAATACTTGCAAAAATCACAATTTAAAAGGCAGGATCAAATCTGTTTGGTCTTTAAATAAAGAATTGATTGAGAAAAGTCATAACCAAACAATACATACAATATGTTTAAATTAAAAAAATGTAACTGCATATTTTACATACTACTGTTTTATAAATAAATAAGTGAATAAGTAAACAAAACTCTATTGGAAGTGAACAAGATTGATTGGCTAATGCCCAACAAGGCCAATATTATGAGGATGCGATGAGGACTCACCTCCATATTAGCTGCTGCGATATCTTGGTCGTAGTGCGCCATCATGTTGGGAAAGAAGGTCATGTTGTAGGGCATCCCTAAGCATCGATGCACTTTGATGGGCTCACAGGTAAACAGGCTGTGGGCACTGCAGCTTCCCACCCATATCAGAGCCAGGCACGCCCACAGTGGTCCTGGCATCTGCATTGCAAGGCTGATTTGAAGTGTGTGAGTGAATTTTTGTGTGTGTGTGTGTGTGTGTGTGTGTGTGTGTGCGCGTGCGTGTGTAACCTAGAACAGGTTTCTTTTTGGCTCAGTGGGAGGATATCTTGGCCCAAACGTTGAATTCCACTGGCTCACACTGTCATCCACATTTCACTTCTCCTGGGGTCATCTCAATGGAGCTGATGGGCATAGCAGCAGGTAACACTTTCCCATCATTGGTCAGCATGTACCTCTGGGTCACACAAAGAATCCCACATCCCTGAAAATAAAGTAATTATATTAAAATGGATTCACACTTTCATCTACAAAGCAACTAAAACTTATCTTGAGAGGCTCGTTTTGGCACACAAGTTAATCCCGTATTTGATGAAGATTTGTCTTCAGGAACCACAGCTGAGAAGATTTTTGTAAGTGGTTATTACTGCATTTACTACAGAATTGCAGAGCAGAGACAGACCGAAGCCCTATCATCAAAGCAGTCTATCACACAACCTCTCTTTGTAATCATCAACTAAAGGATGAAATTAGGTTTAGCAAATTAAAATTAAAATGAATCAAGCATTTTCCAGGGCACCTCTAGCAGTCCCATGAGGTCCTCATACTCCAGTTTGAGACTGTTTTGGAGACACATCAGTCAAATGCAATTAGGGGGACTAAAATCCAGTCAATCCACGTGCTCACTTTAAATGCATGTTTTAACACTAGGTGGGGAATGCTAAAGAGCCAGGCTGATTCAGTGGAATGAGTCTCAGCTTGTTGATGCACATTAAACTGTGTCACTGTTTCACACACTAGACTAAAAAAAAACCTCTAGAAAGCCTGACAGAATGTAATGCTTTTCTAATGAATACAAAAGCAAAGTATCATTAGGTTTAGGTTTCCATTGGGGCCCACACATGACTAGTTTGGGATTTCAAAGAATAAAAGAGTAAAGCTGTTTATGTGTGTGCTTGAATTCCTGATGATTATCAAATACTGATGTTATCAATGGTGGTAAGAGTTTATCTAATATTACCACACCACTGTTTATGTTAAGTAACCACCTTCAACAATGCTCATTGTGCAGAGTGTAGGCATGCAAGTTGGTTGATTATTAGCATAGACTTTTTGGTTGATTATTAGCATAGACTTTTTGGTTAGCATATTAGCAATGATTAAAGAGACAGTAAAAGTTAGCAAAGCAGATAGTTGACACGTTCCACCAGCAACAAGACGTCCTGTTTCAAGCACACATGTAAAGTTAGTAAAAAAAAAAGTGAAAACGTCCATATCACATCACGTTGCACAGGACTTAGCATATATTAGTATGTCAGTCTGTCGCGGGCAGGAAAGACGTTTTCCCGTAAATTAGACGCCAAAGGCGGTGAGGGAGTACAGTAAACATCCCTGCCTCGGTCGCTGCCATGGTACGGCGGCCGAAACCAACTTCGGTTCAAGAAAGTAAACACAACTATGAGGGCGAAACACGAAACACGAGCACTTACCCCCAACAGACAGCCCAGGAGTTCGTACAACAACCGACTACATGAATGCTCGGTGGTGCAATTCTGTGGGGAGTTTGGTAGCGTGTTTCCTGCGACAAGCTCCAGCACAGTCCCTCTGTCTTTTCTTGTCCCGGCTGCTGTGAAAGGAAGCTGCCTTCAAGTGCGTTTGGGAAAGTCGCAATTTCGTTATGAACCGGTGTGAGCGCTTAACAGATACGTTCATCCAACAGATGGCATTACAACGATACGTACATCAAAACCTTCTGGTGGAAAATATCGATGTTCAAATAAAAAAATGTTGGTTAGTTTCTCAATCAATGCAAAGGGGGCACGTGGATACACCGGCAGCAGCACTCAGGGATTGACGGGAGCACTTGAACGCTGCACATGAGCAGATGAGCACATGAAGGATGGGACACTGCAAGGCCACATGCCTGGGATATAACCTGCAAAGAATTTCCGAAATTCAAATTTGTGAAAAATTAGATGTAAGGTTTTAATTAAGAAAGTCAACGAGTGAATGTTTTTTTTTTTGTTACATTCGGTGGATTATTTTAAACATTCATATCAACAGGAGTTGTTGTCGCTGGATGGGGATTAGTGGGTGAGGATGCTGTAGTTTTGCTGAATACCGCTGGATGGAAGATGTTTATAAATGTATTCCAGAAAAAGGACTACAAATCAGTTTACAGATAATGAAGAACTATAGCCACACAATGTGATAAAGGCTATGCAATTAGAAAAAGTCTATTTTAGGCACCGTACAGATAACTTCTCACATATTAAATGTGAAGTAAATAGGATTATATAGATATAAAAACCCTTATTAGTTTTCTTATTGGACATTAGTGGAGCAGCCACTTATTACAGTAACAATCAATGAGACTATTCCTCATTTACTGTAGGAAATCCTACGAGGACCCCTGGTGTCCCCTGCCGGCTCATATCGTACTGTACACACACACACACACACACACACACACACACACACACACACACACACACACACACACACACACACACACACACACACACACACACACACACACACACACACACACACACACACACACACAGAGGCGTTCACACAACTTGCCGTGTCCCAATTATCCAGCTGGGGGCGCTGTATCCGCCCTCTATGTCCACGTTCATGTGACCGCCGCGCAGAGGCGGGGTTATAATGTAACAATTTAGGTGCTACAGCCTAACCAATAAAGTGTCCGCGATCGCCGAGCGCATCTGCTCTCCTCCGCTACCCTGGATGTAAAAGAGACCAACACCAACCCTCGGACAGTGGATGACAATTGTTACGGAGGCGCCGCCAGAGAGGGACGGGACTGGATCATAACACATTCATATGAGGTGCGTAAAAAGAGAGAGAGAGAGAGAGAGAGAGAGAGTCGAATACAGTGAATTCCTGCCAAGCCGCGAGGTGCACTGTACATATTTTAGTGAGGATTGTCTGCGTGCGCCAGGTGATGGATGCAACAGGATTATTTTGTGCTCGTACACGGATAGTTTGTGGACCCGAGGCGCTGGCCTGTTGCTAGGAGACCTTTTGACAGCTGGGGAGCGTTTGGAAAGTGACAGTTAGGCTAATGCATTAATGGTGTCTGCTTCTCTGGCAACCCAAATCACCCCCCCAGTCCAGTCCAGTTCGTTTTCCGCTATTAGTGGATAAATGCCTCGTGTGCGCAAAGAGACATTTAGCTCTGTGGTTGTTTTCCAGTCAGGAGATTACAGTGTTTTAGCAGGAAACAATGGTCTACTTGTTGTGATGATCAGATCCTAAATGCATTCACATTCATGGATCATGTTTCATCTTTTCTGAGGCCAAAAATGATGTCATTTACTCAGTATGTATCAAACAGAAATCAAACAGAAATTCAAAATAATCAAAATAATCACATGGTGTTCACATGTTGCTGAATATAATGGCATTTGCAATTCATTATCTGCCTATTAGGGACATTTATGGAGACAAAGATAGAGAGGGATATCACCAATGAGAAAGATAGAGGAATATTAGTCCTGATTTGCACTAATGGTGTTCTTTTTAGATTTGATTATGAGTACATTTGCTTTTTTTTCTCTATAACAGCCACATCATCAAAACCTTATTTAGGCAAAGCTATGAAACATGTACAGCATGTTTTTTTGGGGAGATGGACTCAGGACCATAAGCGCCTTCTACCCTCATCAGTCAGTAGCAGTTGCCTGTGGCCATGCGTCTGAAGGTCACTCTTGAACAGATCGATAACTAGATCTCGCCTGGGACTCCACTCAAGAGCAGCCAGTTGTACACTCAGGTGAAGCACATACATACATACCCAGGCGTCCGCATATTAAAAAGCCACATTAGAGGACCAGGGGCGACTTATTATACAGCGAGTGAGTAGTACTTCAATCAGAGTATCCAGAGCAGCTTAGGTGTCCGTGCTGACCTCTGCTTCTCTCTTGTGCTTCTGGGTATTATCTCACAGGAGACTTGTGGGATATCAGATTCAGGTGTTGCACATTATGTCAAGGTTGTAGCTACACCAGAGGGACTTGGTGTAATTATGACTCCCAGCTTGTTTGGAGGACTGCTGAGCTTTGTTTATTCCCCATCTCTGAAGTCTATACGCTGCCTGTGGCTGTTACATCCGCGGTGCTGTACATGAAAAGGCCTCAGAGGAACAGCTTTGAGAATTGTCAAAGTCACGGCCAGTGCAGCGGAGAGAAGGGACAAGTCAGCATTAGGCATGACGGGCGGTTGCATCCCCTTCACACGTCGCACAGGAGGCTGTCACAGTGCGGCCGGGTTGCACGGATGGACTGAGTAAAGCTGACGTGCTGTTCTGTCCTATCAGGCTGATGTATGTTCCCAGAGAGGAGACTGCAGTCCCCAGGAGCCAAATAGCACCTCTCCTCCTCCTCCTCCACCTCCACCACCACCATCTCCTCTTTGGTTGTCCGGCGACATGCCTTCTGAACCCAGCCTCAGGTAAGTGGCCCGGTTTGTCCATACAAGGCTTATGGGACAAACAGAAATGTTAGTCAGCCAGTGCACATGCATTGAGAAACGGCAGCACATGTAAACAAAGAGATGCATGCTTATGGGACAGAAAGCACTGTACTTTAGGCTACAACCTGAGGAATATCCATGTAACATCAATATCTTGTTCAATGAAGGTGTTCCCAGTGTGCATGCTCCACTGGCTCCCTGTTGTCAACAAACTTTTTGTTTGGATGTAATGAAGGTTAGACAAGGACTCATGCCCATTCATTCCTACTCATCGTACCTTCTACTGACCTAAATCTTCAAAAAATGCTGGGCATCATCTTTACTCACACAGAATTTTGTATTAATGGAGGATTATTTTCAGCTGTGGATATGGAGCACATGTGAGTATTTACAGCAGGAGAAAGGCGCACGTGGGGTTGACTCAAAATAAACTGCAGTGAGAATTTACGAGGATGTTGTTGAGAGCTTGGAAACCACAAATATTCTAATATCTAGAAAAAAGAGGCCATTGGTTGCATTATGGGAAAACTTTCTTGGCAAATGCTGCTTCAATTTTGACTTTTGACCTGTTCTTCATTTTTTTTAATAAGAAAGGTACATCATAGCATACAGCTTCAAACTGATGAAAATTATAAAACAATATTTTCATCTTTATATTCAATATCGTCAAGGATTACATCCCTCATCAAATCCCCATACAGCTTCTCTGTGTTGCTTAATCCTGTAATTTCCCTTCCTTCTCATCCAACACTGCAATTTTGTCCTTTTCTCCCTGGGCCCTTCCCTCCAGCAGTGTCCAACCAGCAAACAAACAGCCTGACTCATCATTCATCCTACCTCTGGCCCATAGCGCGCACACAAACACACCCACCCACCCACACACGCACCCATTTATTTCCTCTGTCTTACACGCCATCACCATGAAGGTGACAGAGCAGGCCTCCTGGCAGACAGCAGCATTTAGAGTGGCGGCTGCATCTGTAAGGGGACAGAGATGGATTTGGGTGGACACCGTGCTGTGCTGCTGAGGGATGGGTGTTAGCTGAGAGGGACTGAGGATTGGTTGGAAAACAGGGTATATTTGCTGCTTCATGGATCCACACAGTCAGTCAGTTTTGTAGTCAGTGTACTTATCGCTACCAACATAAAGACTCTGACTTGAGAACTGTGAGACATACTAATTGGCAGAAAGTGTTCTTTTTAAGTGCTGGGGCAAAATGGAAATGTCATACATAAGTAAATAATTTTTTGAGAATAGTAAAGTTTCCCTTGTCTACAGTGCATTAATTCAATTGCATTCTTGGTGCAATTTCAAATATGAGTCATTGTAGTTACACCTTGTGCATAGAAATAAAAAAATATATTTGCATTGTACTTCTCCCACCTACTGTTGTACCCACGTGATGCTAGCACTATGTACAACTATGACAGGCTGCTAGTGGGATGTTAACATTAACATGAACATGTAATAAATGTATCTAAGTAGATAAGACTCAGTTTTTCATTTAAGGCTGTCATTTTCAAAAGACACTGCTCTGTCCTTAAAATACAAGAGTTGCAATGAACTGAGGACTATAAGGCTGATATCTTGAAAAGAGTAAGAGTCTAGAGAGCTACCAGCTCTGCTATGCCGTAGCCTACTTAGCTAAATGCTAACGCCAGCGTGGCAACACGCTCAACATGGCAATGCTAATGGTGGCTTTTAGTAGACATGCAATGTTCACCATCTTAGATTAGCATTTTAGCATGCTAACATTTACTTATTAGCACAAATTAGATGTATTTCATGGCAATTCATCCAATAATTGTTGAGGTATTTCAGTCTGAATCCAATTGGTGGACCAACCGACATTCTCCATCCCGCAATATGTACTAACTTCCTGCTGTACAATCAAAGCAGTCAAGCTGTCAAAAAATGTAAAAGAATTCTTGAAAACTTCATGTCCAAATACACTGCTAGAGTGTTATTAACAAAGTTAATCAATTTGTTTTAATTTAAGCAGCCACTTTAGCTAGTAGTTGTAGTAGCACTAGTCATAACAACATCAGGATTGATATATTAGAAGTAGTGATAGTAATTGTAATATATCGTTATTATTATCACTACGATTAATAGAACCAGAGCTTTATCTCATCCACACGTCCAACTCCAATTTAACAACATATCTTAAATGTGTGTGTGTGTGTGTGTGTGTGTGTGTGTGTGTGTGTGTGTGTGTGTGTGTGTGTGTGTGTGTGTGTGTGTGTGTGTGTGTGTGTGTGTGTGTGTGTGTGTAGCAGTAGGGAGATGCTGACAGGACAGAGGCTCTGTCAGTCAAAGTCCCACCAGGACTCAGTCCTTGCTGCCCTAAATCAGCAGAGGAAGGACGGCTTGCTGTGTGACGTCACCCTGATGGCCGGAGAGCAGAAGTTCCACGCCCACAAAGCCGTCCTGGCAGCATGCAGCGATTACTTCAGGGTGAGTTCTGGACCATAATGATGTACTCTGAAAATGTATCAATGTTTGATAAAGAGCGTTTGTTTGTTTGATTATCCGTCTTCATAATAAAAGTGCCTCCTTGGTTTTGTATGTGCAATGGTTTGACTGATTTAAAGGGCCGCAGACTGATGAGATAGAGGTGACAATAACGTGTTGTGATTGGTTGGTAGATTGTTAAAAACTGCCACAAAACCTGTCTTACCTCCAATAGCACGGAGTATTGGAGGGCTAAAGGGTCCTTAGGTGGTCTGAATGCTGTTTCAGGCGCTCTGCCATGCTGCCAAGAAAAACAAGTCTAGGGGAAACTCAATTTTAAAAACTAAATTTGAGATCTTGAAAATGGTAAAATGTGCATGTACAGATGTTAAAACATAATCAGTCGAGATTAAAAATGCTCCAGCAGATCATCCTTCACCATCCCACCTGGATGCATCCCTAGTGTTTGGCTTCAGTCTGATCATTGGAGCTAAGCTGCAGATGTAGCAGTAGGTACACTCACGCTGTCAGACAGCCAGACAGGAGATTTCCTGAGATGGGCCGCACAGGAAAAGTGCACCGATGAGATTTGATTCAGGGACAACGAGCAGATCAGGAAGTAGAAAATAATCCCTCTTGAAAATGAGCGGCAGATTAAACATGTCCAAGTTGCCCAGGGATTATTCCTCCTGTGTGTCTGTGTAGGTTATTTTTACTTCTCTCTGCAGAGAGTTGAGGGTGGGCGAGTCGCACTCCTCTCCTTCCTTTATCTTCGTCCTCTTCGCTTTTGTCTTTCCTTTGTTCTCCTTTTTTCCCCCTTCAAATGCCGCTCTTTCATGTCCCAGCTGAGCCATGCGACGCTGTTGTTCCAGCACTCTTGGATTATTGGATCAGCCTGCCACAGTAAGCAGGGAAATTCACTCTGCTCCCCTGTTCCTCTGTAGGGGCCTAACAACATTATCATCAGTTTGTCATCTGACTCCACCGCTGGGGTTTCATTCAGCTCATTTACTGGGAAGATGAAGGTGCCTTGTGTCGTAAATGGCGACTGTGTTTTCTCTCTCCCTCTTTGGGTCTCCTTCTTTTTCTCACTCAGACACACACACACACACACACACACACACACACGCACACACACACACACACACACACACACACACACACACACACACACACACACACACACACACACACACACACACACAGCTGTGATTATAACACATTATCTAGTCCGGCGGACATGAAGGATTGTAATGAAATACCTGACCAAGCGTGAGTTGTTTACCTGAGACTTGTCCTGAATGTGTCACCTGCCTCTTCCAAAGCTGTCACATTACTAAGACGTCTGGATGGCTCAGGAGATTTGGCCAAGTCAGTCCCACCAGCGTCACACAGCACCCTCAGAGAGAACACACACACACACACACACACACACACACACACACACACACACACACACACACACACACACACACACACACACACACACACACACACACACACACACACACACACACACACACACACACACACACACTGAATCTCTCCTTGCTTTTTTTGTCACACAGAGAAATATTTTCTACAAGCCCTGCAGGCAGGACAGAACTATTATTATAAAGCTATTATTGTCTCGAACGTTGTATGTCCAACCTGTGCTACACAGAACTGTTATTGCTTTAACCTCTTTATGAAGACAGGGCTGTATTAAGATGGACTGTGCAGTATTTCTGCCATATGTTCTTGTGGTGGATCAGTCCTCTGTGCCTTCTAATGTCGCTTGATTTGAAAATGCGATGCTTTAAATTGATCCGTGAGGGTGTACAGAGTTTTGTATTGGACTCACCTGAAGGTAATCTGTCCGTGAATGGATAGATGTTGAGCACAACATTCAGTGATCCATTGCAAATTTTAATTTTGAGGATCTGCCTTCTAGATATTTGCAGTATTTCAGAAACACTAGTGCGCTAGAAAAACACCAGCAGCGATGTAAGTCAAGAATACATTTGTTGCTAATGGAAAGACTGTGCTCTATTTTCCGTACATGGATTCTTCAGTTAGCTTACTTTCATTGTTGATGATATGACACAAACCTGGCTGTTACATTTTCTCGAGGGCCAGCTCGAAATTTATCTGGAGCTGTTGCCATAGCAAGTTAGCTCGGTCATGACCAAGACTTTTTAGGGCAAACCCCGTACTTGAACGCGTATTCATATACAACTCCCTCCGTCTCTTAAAGGCACAATGAAAAATGTTGATACAATTAAGGGAAGTAGCAACCAGACCAATGGAACCAGAAACATGCCCTTTAACTGTGACATTATGTGGGGTATTTGTCATTTGAATGTTAAATGTACTTGCGTCATAAGTGAGTAACAAATAAGTGTAAGTAGAGAAGTGAATATACTCAGATTAAAACCCTTCAGTGAAAATTGGCCATATCATGAAATATACTTCATAAGAGAGTTTCATTTTTAAAAAGTAGAATATTTGAATGAGATGTTGTGGCTGGCAAACATTAAGTTCACCAGGCTGCTAAATTACTTTACAATGACTGAACGCACTGATTGTGCCTAATGTAATCCACTCTTAATAACCAGTTGTATAAGGATAATGGAAGTGTGGGATCTGTGGAAACTCAAGCAGTGCTGAAACACAAATGTCTTATAATTGCATTCATATGATTAACACTGAGAGCCAAGTTAGCTGAGATGAGAACTGACAGGATCATTTCAGCCCGATGGGCCATTTTAAGAGAACGGGGAACTTGATGTTCTGCTACATAATGATCTGCCCACACACAGATATATCAGAATATTATGTGTACAACTAGTAGTATCTGTGTGACACTCTCCGCATGTGGTACCACAAGTAATTCTACTTTTCCAAATTCTGTAACACACCCTGAACCCTTGTAAGCTCTGTCGTTCTTCTTGTTATGATCAGGGCCAGGTCTTAAGAAAGAGAACATTGGCACAAAATACCAGGAGCAGCTTCAGTCAGAAGCCCTTGATGTCTGCAGTGGTCTTCAAAAACAGCAGTCCATGCGAGATATCACGATTTCCTACACCCACCTACCTGTAAATAAAGCTGCAGACATAAAACCAAACAACCTTGCAGAGTGTTGTTATATTTCACAGGGTGCATGAGGGAGTCGCAGGTGCTCTCATCGCACCAACAAGCAGACTAGTATAAATCCTGCTGTCAGGTCAGGTCAGGCCCCCCCACTGCAGCATCATGAAAAGGGCCGCATCATGTGGGGGTCTCTGTGGCCCAATGTTCCTCAATGTGATGTATCATCACCACCTCTCCCTCGGCTCCTCCAACTGGGTCCGGAGCATTCGTGCTGGAGGCCCCCAGCTCTAAGAAGACTCTCAGGGTGCTCCCTCTCAGCCTCAAGGCTAACACACCGACACAGGGAGTAACATGCATAAACAGTTTCTCTATTTACTTTTTGCTTTCTACATGTTTAACACTCATGCACATACTGAGCACAGCTTAACCACCATTACACACACACACACACACACACACACACACACACACACACACACACACACACACACACACACACACACACACACACACACACACACACACACACACACACACACACACACACACACACACACACACACACACACACACACACACACACACACCCCAGGTTTAGCCTCAGGCCCTCCTGTGCTCGTTGGACCATTGGAATTTTAATTAGCACAGCGGTGAATCAACAAGGCCGAGCTCCATGGAGAGATGTGCGGGCCTTGGTTAAAGCTCAGCGTGGCCTGAAGTCCACCCTGTCCCACAATACACAGGGGTCATTCGTGGGTGGGGGGGGGGGCGGGCGTCGGTGCCTGGTTAAAGTTCATGGGTGCTATGAATCAGGGGGAATCCGATGAGTTTTGGGAGCAATGCATGTCATTTTTCGGGGATGGAAATAGCTGCTTCGCTGGCTGTCTGGCCAGCCCGAGGGCCTGCGGAGCGTCTAACGTTGTTATACACCAGTCTCTGAGTAGAGATAGTGCGGAGTGACTGTGCTACAAACTGCCACTGTGATTAAAAAGATATGTGAAATCGCAAGTTAGCTAGATCACTATCCTGAGATGAGGGAACTGTGGAGAAAGAAATTGTCTACACCAACTGGATTTACTTTGCAAAAGCAATTTATGGTGCCTTTTTACTTCTTCCATAATGAACCAGAGGAAAAGAATATGAACCCTAAAAGCTTCGTAACCTTGACAAGACAGGTAGAGTCCATCTTCATCGTGGCCACATTAGACCCATCACCCTCCTGTCACTCTGAGTGTGCGCTCTGCTGATCCATGGCTCTGTCATCCCCTCGTAGGGTGACACCAGTCAATAGCTTTGATTAACAAGCAGCGAGCTGGACTCAGAACAGCAGGGCCAGACTGCAGACGCTGTGTCCGCTGCTTTGATTTCAGCGTGTGGTGTGCACGTGTGTGTGTGCGTGACAGTGGAAGAGAAAGATAGAGGGCCTGTAGAACAGAAAGTACTGATTGTGCTATTTATTTCTGCTTACCTCCGGGGCCAAGGCAGGCTAATCAATACAGAAGAGGTCTCTAGGATGTTCCGTCTGGCAGGTAAGATTGACTGCGATGCTGTTTTTATCAGCACGCACACATACAGATCCGATTTCCCGGTTTGTTAATGCTGTAACAACTCACAGATATAATACGATCAGCCTACACAGACAACGCGGAAGGACTGGAAGAGCAAAGTTGGATTTAATTTGACCATTAATGTGATTATTGGTTGTTTTTTTAATGCAGTGTCCCCCGGCCGAGTTTTTTTCTTCTTTATACCAAAGACAGGAAAGGTCAGATAAAATATCTCTGTGGGGGTGTTACCTCATCTGACCCCCATGTTTGTGTGTCATCAGGCTATGTTCAGCTTGTGCATGGTGGAGAGTGAGGCGGACGAGGTGACTCTGCAAGGAGTGACCGGCGTCGGACTGAAGCACGCTTTGGACTTTGCCTACACTGGGCAGGTGAGCATGAGCAACAGACACCACAGTTGAGCAGACTAGCCACTTTCACAGGGTTTTATTGTGATATATACATATTTTTTCAACAACAATGCATCCTACTTTATAAGCAGAATGTTTTGCACATAAAACTCTTTGTCTTTCAGGGTTCTATATACAGGATTCAGAGCACTATTATAGTAGAAAAGTACAAGTATTTACAATGTGAAGTTATATCGGAGTAATGTCTACCTGGGGAGAGAAAGTAGTACCGCTAGATCTCCCTCCCTGTGTGTCCTAATCCCATCTTCTCTCTGCTTTGTTAACATAGACAAGCTATTTTAGTGCACGTGAGTCTCCCTGTTGTGCCCCACTGGCTAGCTAATTTCCGGCCCTCTGCACAGCATACGACAGTTACAGCTGATAACGTCCTTACGCGTACCGTCGTCATGGGAAGCGACGTGACAATATAAACACTCAGCGCTGTTGCCATTGTTTGCACTGTTCGCGCTATTCGTGCACTGTTAGCTGCTAACCGCCGGCTCAGCCAGCGCCATGTTGAGAATTGCGTGGAAGCAATAAAAATGCGTTTAATACAATGAGTTTATTACAAGAGTAGAATGTTGTATTTCCATCTAAAAAGCAGTTGACTGTATGTCTAAAGTAGCAAAGACAAAATGGAAATACTCAACTAGTATGAGTGCTTTTGAATACAGTTTTAGAATGCTGTAGTAGAATTATTAATAGTTACACATTGCGGTATTTACTTTTCAACATTGCCAAATATGTCACTGAAATAAATCAAAACAGGGCATCTGCAGATTACCACTTTAATCTCAGCAGCAGGGGCGTCTGAGGCGGCGTGCCTTTGGATACGGCGTTATCCAGCAGTGTGCAGGTGCTGTCACCCCTCTGCCCTCTGTGGTCACACTGCGGAATGTTATTCTGGGATCTAAACAAGAAACACAATTAAGTTCAAGGAGGATGAAGTAAAGAGCACAGTATTACATTTCCATGCTAAAGAGGCTAGAGACGGTCGTGTGAGTGAGGTCACTTGTCCTCGCCTTCTGGCCCCATCAACAGAGAATCAATTGCGATCATTTCTAATAACCTTTTTTTTTCAGTTGCCGGAGATGCTCGGTCCAATAAGCGGCCTAGCGGCTTATGCAGTTGGACCCGAGAGGTTGGGAACTTTGTAATTACTCCTAATTTTATTTCCATAGTGGAAATGAGCAAAGAGGGAGCCGGTTAGGCCGTGTAAGTAGGTCAACAGCAGGCCTGCTTTGGTTGGCTCTGAGCCTCTGTCCGCCCAGTGGAGATGATAGCAGATGAGATGAGGGCAATATGCTTATCTCCCACACCGTGAATAATGACCTACTAAAAATCCTTCTGCCACATGTCATAGGCCGACAGGGGCGAGTCAGGGTGATGCTCTCAGCCCGGGAGTCAAGCTAGCAACTTCAATGACATGTCTCTGCATGCAAAGATGACAGAGGACATCTCAGCCAATTCCACAAATGCAGTGTTATCACCCACAAACATGACATTTTCTTTCCAGACAGTACATTTTTAATTCTTCTGAGTTAAAAAAAAAGAGTGATGTGAGCCTACAATGGGTCAGATTTTTGTTGTAAAAGACATCTATACTCTACCTCCTTTTCATTTCTGCCTTCTCCTCAAGGTGAAAGCTCGCAAGTAACAAGCACAATAAACGTTCGGTTTACACAAGAGCTCCCACACTGAAGCAGCCACGCTGTTATAAAACTGACTTGTGCTGTGTGAGGTTGAAGCGCTCTGACTGGAGTGGGCCCCTGGAGTGGAGGAGAGCAGTGCTGTTGGCTTATGGTTATTACAGTTACATTATTTTGGTGCTGCTGCCTGCCAGGACACTGATTGAGTCAAAGAAGAAAAAAAAAGAAAAAAGAATTGGGCGTTTGTCGCTCTTGATTGCATGTTTACCCCGGCGTTATAAATGTGCAGATGCAGCTAATTGCAGAGAGGAAATAAAAAAAGAGGGAACATATAAACAAATTGCTTGATGATTTTAAATGATCTGTTTGCGTGAATGCTTAAGTGGGAAAATAATGTCTGTGATTCAGCACAAATACTTTTTCCATCAGTTGTAATACGTGGACAAACATGCACGGAGAAGAAAGCGGCACATTTTCGAACCAGATTGGTTCTGTCGAGATTAAAAACAGGAGCTGCCTTCTCGTGTTCTCTAAAACAAGGAGACCTGAGCAAAAAATGATACCCGTGAATGCTGAATAGAAAAATCCAGCCCACTGCTGTGTCAACAGTAAAATGAGAGGCGAGGGAGACAAATGATGAAGTCATTTTTTCACACTTTCACTGCTGATGCAGTCACGGCTCTGTGGCTATGTAGGGCAGCGCTGCCGAATGGATTATCAAAGGTTCGTCCCTGCCCTTTAAAACTAAAGTGCATTTTATTTGGAGTAGGTGAATCCGCCGTGTGAGATGGAATGCTAAGTCTGATTGGGCTATTATTCCAATGATTTAGAGAACATTTAACTCCATGTGGCTCTGTTTGTGTGCTGGGAATAGACTTTAAGAAGAAAAAGGGCAGATTAGCCTCCATCGAGTACACAATGTGCTCCATAGCACTGTGAGTTGGCTGTATGACAGAGCTCTATGTTGCATATGGGTGGGTAATATGGAGGAAACAGAAGGAAGCTTTCAGCAGATCATTTCAGCTGCTGTTCTGTCAGCTCAACGGGAAGCATTTTGGCAGAACCAGTGCCGAAATAATTGCCGGAATATGTTGCTCTGCTTTGGAGGACGATCACGGTGAATCAAGCCCATCGGTGGAGCAATTCTTGTTTGGACGGCCCAATATGTCACTCTCATGCGCCCTGTCTCTATTGCACCATTTAAAACATTTTAAATAACCTGGCGTACGGACAGAATTCTCATTGATAAAAAAAAAAGAAAAGGGAATATGAATAATGACAAAACACGTTTAGGACACTGCCTGGTTTAAGTCATAGGATTTAAAACATTAACATATACATATTGCCACTTTGTTTTTCACAGCTGTTTTTCAAAACTTATTGAAATATTTTAACATAGCCCAATATACTTTTTGTTTATACATATTGGGCTGTGTTACACATATGCTAACTGCTCAATGACTGGCCCATACCAAACACAAATTAGTTGGCACAAATAAGGTGTCAATGTACTTTAAATGTACGAATTTAGAAAAGAATTGTCCATTATAATTTCTCCAAACCCAAATACCTGAATTTAAGGTATTTGATATAAGTATATTTAAAGATATTATTTTACTGTAATCTATGAAAAAGAAAAGCAACAACCTCCCTCATTTGAGAACCTTGAACCAGATAACATTTGGTGTTTTTGCTTGCAAAACGATGGAAATTAGATAAAAAAAGTTGTCGATTAATAACCAGAAATCAGAGTCACATAAAACACTGGCAGCAAGGGGCCCAACAGGAAAAATGACTTTTTGTTTCCTGATACTTAATTGCAGTCCATCCATAGCTGCTGAGACATTTCACAAAAAAAAAACTAATTTCAACTTTCTAGTGGTGCTAAAGGAAAAGTCAAAGGATTGCCAATGTCAGAATACTGGATCCCCTGGAGACCATGATCACTGTACAAAATCTCATGTATATCCATCCAATAGATTTTGAGATATTTCAGTCTGGACCAAAGTGGTGGACTAACGGACGTCATCTCATTCGACTCTAGAAATTGTTGAGAGACAAACAAAGGCTCTCAACCATCTCAACTATTTCCATGAAGTTATTATTATTATCTTATTAAATGCTTTAAATAAATGAGCCTGATAATGAACTGCAACTCAGCTGCAGTGAATGACCTTGTTATATCTTGTTTTATCTCTGGACAGATCCTGCTGGAGCCAGCGGTCATCCAGGACGTCCTGTCTGCAGGCAGCCACCTTCAGCTGCTGGAGCTCCTCAGTCTCTGCTCCCACTACCTCATCCAGGTACACACACACACACACACACACACACACACACACACACGCCTGTAACACACACACACACACACACACACACACTACACTCCTGTAATATCATGGAGTTCCACTCAGGAGCAGTCGGGTGATTTCGTCCTATATCTGCAGGGAATACAAAGAAACAGGCCACTTAACTTGAAGTTGAATAGCTTTTCTATTTATACCTTATTCCACACATTTACTGTATAAGTATCAGCATCCAATCCTCAACTGCAATATAAACCAACGATTATTCCTCTTTATACCAACAACAGAGCAGCATGGACCAGGATGTACAGATTATGGTGTTAAATTCCCCATACATAGGGATTACGGTGAATATATATCCTGTCATGACCTCTTTATCTTCCCACCAGTCATGGAGTCAAGGGGTACATCCCAAGTCTCTTATTTGTCGTTTCCTCGCTCCTCGCTCCTCGCTTGAACCGGGAGTCGTTTTGTGCCGCCATATTGACGGCTGTCCCAAAGCTCTTATTTCAGCACCGAGGAGCGAGGATCGAGGAGCGAGGAGGGATAACCGAGGAGCCATGAGAAAGGATGCACGAGAGCTTCCTTCCAGGAAGTGTTGTGAGGGCCGACACGCCCCCTCATCGTTCATCTGTTATCTGATTGGACGCTGCAGCCGATCGTTCTGATCTGATATAGATCATCATCACTGGAGTTTAATACCAGAGTGATGACAGATCACAGATTAAACAGATTGAAAAGTCAGAGAGAGAGAGAGAGAGAGAGAGTTAAAGAGTTGGAGAGTCTGTCTGTCTGTCTGTCAGTAGAAACACTTTTTACATCATTTATCTTCATTTCCATTTATTCATATGAGGCTGATAATTCCTGAGTGTCGGGTTGATGAGTTATGTAATTCCAATTTACCCCGAAACATTGAGCCTAATCAATTAATTCAAGTGTTTAGGAGGAAACATAATCATATTCTGGATTATTTAATAATGACATCACAATCCCAATTTCAAAACATACAGACGTTAATAATTCATAAATAAGACAAACGCATTTCGCCGGTAGAAATCGGTCCTGCGCTTATTAATATTAGTACAGTGATGATTTCGTTGTGTCATTATTAATATTAGTACAGTGATCATGTGTGCAGACATAAAATCAAAAGTCTCTCCAGCTGTTAAAGCCGACTGACAGCTGATCAGCTGTGATCAGCGGCCGCCGTCATCAGAAACAGACGTCGCTTCACGTGACGCTTCAGAGGAAAGGACGTCTCATGTCTCTTAAAACACATTTCCTCGTTTCCTCTCTCCTCGCCTGGTTTCCTTGCGTCTCTCCATGCATCCCTGGTGGGCGGGACTAAGACGCAAGGAAAGGACGCAAGTGAGGGAATCGAGGAGGCAATTTAAGAGACTTGGGATGTACCCAAAGACTACTATACAGGAAGAGAGCGTCAAGCTGCCATCTGCACCAACATTACAACGTCCGTCCTTGTACTGTGTGTTTTTTGAAAATATAAGGCAATGACTGAAATCCGAATTAGGTGTTTAAAGGCCAAAGAGTACAGATTTCTTTTTGAAACAATCCTGGACACAAACAATGAACTTGTAACCTATATAGCAGTATGTAAAATTTCTGTATAAAAAAAACACAGAAGAAACAAATGGAGCTTGTGCTGATAACTGCAACAGTAACATCAAACTAAGTGAGAGACAGATGAGAGGATCAATACTGCTCTCATGTTTGTTTGCTGAACATTAAACAGGAGTCGGTCAGCTTAGCTTAGCTTACCACAAAGACTGGAAACAGGGGCTAACATCTATGTTGAATTATTTCTTCACGTGAACATCACTGAAAAGTTTGATGTCAGAAGTAATCTGTGTGCACAAAAATAAACTCTTGTATTTATTAAAATTCAACAATGTCAAATCTCTTCTGTAAATAATAGTCTAGTGTGAATCCTCCCCCACTGGGAGGTCACAGGTCAGATTCAGTGTGCTGCTCGAGGATGCTTGTCAGCTAAGGTGCCCGAGTCCAGATCTCCCCCTCATAAGAACTAGGCCACCCCGCTGCTTGTTTAATGCGTTTCATCCCAGAGGCCGAGATGGCTCTGTTGGAACAGAGGCAAAGTCAGCCTAGGTCCCTCTGGGTACGCAGCCAAAAGCTGCTGCACATAAACCGGGTTGAGTTTGTTGCAGAGCAGAGACACTCTGAGGTATTTGATGAACAGTTGTTCCCTAGAGCTTCAATGCATTTTGCAGTGGTTGTATTTAATTACACACAGTAATAATTACATTTCATCTTGTGCATCTTGAATCCCTGTCATCAGACTCTATTGTTTTTATACTGTATTATTCCATCCAAGTCAATTTAGCTCAAATGTGCCATCTGGTGGTTGCAAAGGTTTCATCTCTATTGGTTTGCAGTGACCAGAATGCACCTCTCTATAAAAAAGTCAGCAAACTCCAGAATTTTGTCATCGATTGTTTTTTTTCTGTTTGTTCATCCGCTCACATCCGTGTTTGCACAACACATGTCAGCTGACCGCTTTACTTGGTATGTGGTTAGCGTGCATAGTGGGCGGTAAGGGCGGACCAATAACATTGATTTCCCAATTCACGCTGCACCAGTTGATTGAAAATCAGATGTATCAGCCAGTCACGATCATCCACCTTGATGTGCAGACCTCAGTGAATTGAATATTGAATAGCTGATCAATACTACACTTGCTGTGTGTAGCGCTCTAAGTCCTTGATTTAAAGTGACTCTAATGACACATTTTGACTCATATGTGTTGTGGTTGCTGTTATTATTTGTATAATCATCATTCTAATATTTTATGAAGAACTTTAATCTTATTTGTTTAAAATAATGTTGCAGAGATTTTCCAAAACAAAATACACTTACTTAAATACTTTTTAAGTAAAATAGTAGTGAAATTAATTTCATTGCAAAATATCTAAAAACCCTGAGAGGTTGATCCATGAAGGTATTATATGATCACAGGTTGAGCACTAGCTGATCCATGTTGGTACTGTACTGTGTGTGCTGAAGGGCAGCCAGAAGATGGCAGTCTTATTCCACCAGACGGGCCTCAGTTTATTTTATTTACCTCCTTTCTTCTCCTTTCTTTCTGCCCAACTGTCTCCACATTTGGCATCTGTAATGTTGTAATTTTACAATGAAATGGAACTCAACCCGCATTTAATGAATACATACTGCTTATGTGTGGCTTACATATTTACATATCTTTCAGAAATTAGTGTGTATGTCCAACTCTTTTGTGTGGGTGGAGGAGAAGATACCTATATTTGGTAAATGTGAGGTATTCTTTTAAAATCATGGCTATAATAAAAAACAAAAGAAATTAAAGCTTACATAAGTTGACTAAATATACCTTCAAACTAAATAATATAATTTCTAGGTAAAGTCATCTTTTGCTGTCTGGTTGTATATGTGCGTTCACTCGTGTGTTTATGGATTCACCCTGCAGGAGCTGAGTAGCGTGAACTACCTGGAGCTGTACCGGGTGGCCGACCTGTTCCACCTCCCCGCCCTGGAGGAGGCCGTGGTGGGCTTCCTGGTGGAGCATCTGTCTGAGCTGAGCCAGAGCAGGCAGGACGAGGCCCTGCAGCTGCCCTACCGCCTCCTCAGGGAGGTGCTGAAGAGCGACCGCCTCACCTCGCTGAGCGAGGAGGAGATATGGAAGGTACTGGAAGAGTGTGCGTGTGTGTGTGTGTGTGTGTGTGTGGTTATGGGTTTTCCATGCAAGTAGAGGCTGGGGATGCAGTGTCAAGGCGTTAAAGTGTAGCGAATGATCATCTCAGCTTGTAAGTGTCAACAAATTGCATCGTGGCACCAAACTATTCTGCAGATGCAGATATAAATGCATGACACAATGCACACGGACTAATAAACAACAAATTAAACACCAACGTTGTTTGTTTGTATTAATGAGGACATGCCATAGGAAGTTTTTGACTGCGTGCGCGTGTGACGGAAACATCTGAGACGCGTGTCAGTCCACGCATCCATGTGAGCGTGCGTGTGCGTGTCATGGAGTTCGGCGTCAAGGCTTACTGTTTTGACTGTTCATTTGCACCAATCAGCCTCCCCCTTTCCGCCCCCCCCCCCCTGCTCCGCTCTCTCTCTCTTTCTCTCTCTCTCTCCCTCTGTCTGTCTCCCCTTCTCTTCTCTGATTAGGCCCACCGCGGCTCCATCAGGGCCCCAATCCCCCAGCTGTCACTCGGCCGCCCGTCTGATTGAAAACAATCAGGCCTCTGATGGCACAATTACCCTGACCCTTTAGCCAGCCGCCACCGCCATAATCAGCCTCTGATTAGGCTGCTTTGGGCCTCCTTCACTTTGCCCAGAAGGTTAATTTGGGCATCAGACGGAAGCGAACGGCAAGCGGGGGCCGTCGTCCGAAAGGGGTGGGGGGAGGAGGGGGCGGGTGTGTGCACGCCAGTACCGGACTGCTATAGCTTGGCAGTCAATCACCGTCACTCAGAGTTTTCTTAGAGACTCTCACGCTCTGGAAATCACATTTTTCTTCTTCCACCCTCTCTCCCCTTTCTTGCCATCCTTTGCTCTGCCTTTCTGTAGCTCCCCCCCTCCCCTTACCTCTCTATCTCTTACCCTCACTCTCTCTCCCCCCGTCTTTTGTGGTCTGACTCTCTCCCTCTCTCACTTTCTCTCTCTGTGCGTAGGGGAAGGAGGGAGAAGGAGTTGATTTATTCTGTGCCCTGAGGAAGTTGCGTGATGCAGCGTGACCTTCACAGTCAGCTGCCGTACTGCACACACACACACACACACGCACACACACGCACACGCACACACACACACACACGCGCACTCACTCAGAAACACACATACTGTCACTTCAGAGCAAGGGGGAGGAGGAGAGGCGGGGTGAGCGATGGAGAAAGGGAGGTAGAGACAGGAGAGTGGCACAGATAGCATAAAAAGAGAATCCTGACTTGCATGTTTCTTGACTATTCACACCTTTTGAGTGTAATAATGGGGAAATAAGGAGAAAACTGTTCAGACACTCTCAGTATTTTTTCTATACATCTACAGCAAATGCTGTGTTTTGATTTCTGGTGTGATACTGTGAATTTTGTCTGATTCTGTCCGTGGTCATCCTGGTCTGAAAACCATATGTTGCCACTATCCACTGCCCCAGAAACCTGTCATTGTTCTGCTATACCAAGCTCTCCATAGCTAGTTTAAAAAGCGCTTTGTTTTCCCCATAATGGCATCAGTGATCTCCAGTCATCTCGCCCACATTCACATCTCGTCGCAACTAAATAACCTTCCTCCGCTCTCAAGTTCAATTAAATCCTCTGCAACCCGGTTCGCCTGCATTAAACAAAAGAAGGTGCCTGTGGATATTTACAGTCTGTATATTGAATGCTGCTGATTAATAAATATTTGTATGTGTGTGTGTGTGTGTGTGTGTGTGTGTGTGTGTGTGTGTGTGTGTGGCTGGCAAGTATGGATGTGGATCGGGCATGCCTCAGTCTTGCCATAATAGCCTAGGTGTCTAGAAAAATAACTGATTAGCAGCCTACGCTTATTTCTCTCTCTTCTGTTTTCATCATTTCCTTCCTCTGTTCTTTCGTTCTTTTCATACTGACTGTTTCTTACTCCTACTGTACTTTCCTCTTGCACCCTCTGTTCCTTCCCCATTTTCTCTCTGTTCCTAACTACTTCCTTCTTCCAACCCCCCCATTTTTTAAGTGACTAAAATACAAAGTCTTTGGGTATTGTGGAGGCTGAACCCTATGTTTCAAATTTTAAAGACGGCAGTTATCTCCTGACCCTCCCCTCACTTAGAAAAAAGTAAATTGATTCAGTTCAACTTGTTTTATCAATTACAACCAAAAGAGGCAGAGCACCAAGATTTACAGATGGTGTACCCCAATTTAAGCCAATTAAACCATTAAGCCCAAATTGAAACAATAATTTTCATTTATCCATCAAACTGTACATTAAAGATTCTATTAGCGATTTCCAATTTTCTTCAAAAAAATATTTCTGCTATGCAAACATTTATAATTGACTCATAATGAGTGGATACTGAATTTTAACTCCATATGACCCATTTGAGTGTTTTTGTGAAGGTGTTGATGGAGTCCATAACTCACTCAGTTCTTCTCTCCTCCCTCTGCCTGTAGCTGGTCGTTCTGTGGCTGGAACACGACTGCCGCCACCAGTACGCTGACGATCTGCTCCAACACGTCCGCTATGGCCTGATGGATGTCCCCACGCTGCACCACCTGGCCCGTAGCCACTCTCTGGTCCAGTCCAGCCCGACTGCCGCCGCCCTCGTGGAGGAGGCCCTGGACTACCACCACGCCACCTTCGCCCAGCCCCTCCGCCAGTCGGCCCGCACCAGGCCTCGATTCCAGTCCCTCACCCTTTACATAGCTGGCGGGCGGAAGCGGGAGGTGAGCAGGGTCAGGGAGCTGCGGTACTTCAACCCGGCCACGCAGGAGCATGTGCGGGTCGCGGGCGGGTCCAACTGGAGCGAGCTGGCGCCCATGCCAACCGGGCGCAGCCACCACTGTGTGGCCGTGATGGGGAACTTCCTGTTTGTTGTGGGCGGGGAGGTGGAGCACGCCACGGGGAGGACGTGTGCCGTGAGGACTGCATGTCGGTACGACTCCAGGGGAGACTGCTGGACTGAGATCGCCCCCATGAAGGCCTGCAGAGAACACTTTGTCCTGGGTGTGCTGGGCCAGTACCTGTACGCAGTGGGGGGCAGGAACGAGCTGAGGCAGGTGCTGCCCTCTGTGGAGCGCTACTGCCCCAAGAGGAACAAATGGATGTTTGTCCAACCCTTCGACCGCTCGCTGTCCTGCCACGCCGGCTGTGTGGCCGACAGCCTGCTCTGGGTCTCAGGTATAGGAGCGATAGAGGAAGACGGACTCAAGATACTCACACACTCTCAAATATGCATTATATTAACCTTGAGACACACATTTAACATGTAGTTCAGAAATACGCTGCTTTATGCACCTACATCTTTTAAGGTTTTGTTCCTTTGTGTTACAGGTGGCGTGACAAACACAGCTCAGTACCAGAACCGACTGATGGTCTACGACCCGGAACAGGTAACTGTGAAGTGATGCGATCTCACACTTTATTAAACCATACAGTGTGTTTTTATCATACTTATACTTGTAAAGTGTATTATATTGTGTAACTGCTGACCATATTCCAAAGCATGCTGTAGAGTTTCATGTTTGTAAAGCTGCTCGAATGAATAGTTCCATATTAACAATGGATGAAATGATTATGTAAAGGTGAAAGGTGTAGCTCATTGTGACTGACCCCCAGAGATTTAACTGTACAGTTCTACGCAGTCTTTTAGCATTTTTCAGTTCCTTGTCGACCTCCAACTTTACTGTTTTGGTTCAGTCTAACTGCTCTCATCAAGACTTATATACAGTCTTTGCTCATCAGCAGAGACTGTATATAAGAAGCTGACGTAGTCACCATGACGTCACCCATTGGCTTGTGGTTTGCCGTTTTGAAGGCTTGATTTCAACATTTTGGGTGTCGCCATCTTTGTATTTGGGCAGTGCCATCTTGGCTTTTTGCTACCAGATGTGACATGGAAGGGGGGGGGCTAAGTACACCCAAAAGTATTTTTCGTGACCGAAATGTTACAATTACCTTTCATAAACTGAAAACACACCGTAAAAAGGTTAAAGTTCTAAGACAAAAACACGGAAAGCACCCAGACTGGCCAGCGTTGTAGCAACCAATCAATCACAAGCTTGCCCCGCCCTTAAGCAAACCTTGCTTTTTGGTCTATTCTACTATATATGTTATAAATGAACATTATGCTGTATTGAAGAAGACATGAAACTAGCGATTGAGACCATAAACTCGTGTTTACATTGATTACTGAGGTAATAAATCAAGAGAGAAGTAGAGTCATTTTCTCATAGACTTCTATACAATCAGACTTCTTTTTGCAACCAGAGGAGTTGCCCCCTGCTGGCCAGTAGATAGAATGCAACTTTAAGGCACTTCTGCATTGGCTTCGCTTTTTCAGACCCAGATGTTGGGGCCTGGTTTACAGCTTGTTTCGCTGCCACCAAGTGTCCAAGTAAATCAGTAAATAAAGGTTTAAACATATCTTATAACCTAACCATTAAGTTTCATAGGTCAAATTCGAGCAACACTTGTATCACTTAGTATTAAGAACAACTTTATTGTCAGACCAAAAGTGTTTCGGCTCATCGTCATCATCAGGGTCTAAAATCAGTAGTTGGAGGGCACTGCACTCTCATTGTTTCTTCGTACATTCCACAGACGTTTGTAGCAGCTCAGAAAAAACGGCAACAGTGCTACCAGTCATCAGGGTCTAGCACAAACGTGTTGGTCTGGTGTTCTCAATACTAGAAGTGTTGTTATATTAAAAAAACATTAAGACTGCTTTCCCTTCTCCATTCTCCTTGAAAGAAGGTGAATTTGTGCCAGTTACTCCCACTCTAATTTGGTTCTGTACAGTCAGTTGTCAGACTCGCTTCCTCTCGAGTTATGTAACCCATCGTGTTACAAATTATATGTGAGCAATCTACTCTATTTACTTAATACTGTAAAGATATTGCAATTCACAGATTTTTCTGTCGCCTGTGTACATAAAACTGTTCACCGTACATGCATCGGCCCGTACTGGGAGAACTATCCCTCCTCTGATCATCATCTCTCCTGTCTCCACTGATGAATGTTTTTCTGAGAGTTTTTCCTTCCCTGAAAAAAGGGTTTAAGGATGGAGTGTATCCTATGAAGTTGAGGTTGTAAATCAGTCTAAGACAAATTTAGGATTTTTGGCTATATAAACAAATTACTACTTTTGAAAAGAAAAAAAAAGAAAACAACAACTACAGTTAAACAGCATCAATGCGATAATAATGGAACTTTTCAGAAAAGAAATGCAGAAACTTTGATGGCTGTGATGGATTACACAACAGGCAGGTGTCAAGAGTCTGCTAATTGATTTTCACACCATATGGAAACTAATGGAAACCAATGGCATCTTGGAAAATATGAAAAACTTTACAAAAAACATGAAACTCTGCAGCTTATTTTAGAATACAACCCACAGTCAACTACTGTATTTGTGATTTGTAAAACTGGTACTGCAATGTGTAAATGTAAATACAACCCCCCCCAATATACCTCCACAACGTGACAACCTTTTACCCTAAATTCAAAGTGAAACAATCCTATTTATTTTGTTGCAGTGGGTGACAATTAAATATAATTTCTGTATTTGCAATACTCCCAGCTATTTGTGTTGGAATATAGCTGCGGCTTCTGTTTGTGTTATGTATATGAGCCAGCTGTTAAAGAGGGCTGCATCCTGGTGAGGCCGTATATACTGCGGAGGTATGCGGTGTGTATAATGCGTAAGGTGCACATCCATATGGGTCCGTGCTTTTTTTTGTGTGCACGTCGTGGTCGTGGAGAAGCGAGCGAACGAAGAGGCGAGTGAAAGAGAGAGACGGAGAGAGTCTCATTTGTATTCACCATGAATCTACATTCACCTGCCAGAGCAACAGCAACCCCCCACCCACTCTACCCTCAACAGATGGCCACCCGTCAGCTCCCAGCAGACACACACACACACACACATACACACACTCATTCTCTGCCTCAATCAAACACACACATACACATACACACAAAATAAGCTTCGACACACTTAGTGAAATGAGCAGGGATCCTCGGTGTAAAATGGAGTGGCTGAAACATATGATTAGAAATAGGGAGGGAAGTCATTAGTACAAACCAGAGCTCCAGTGTCACGTTATTTATCCAGCGCTGAGCATACATCAATTACCCATGCATGGATATGCTTAAATATTAATCTTCCTATTCATCCTCCTTCCCTTCCCACCCTCTCCGTTTCTCTCCCCCTCCCCTCCACCCTCATTTCACATCTCACCTGCATCGAATCGTTTTCTTCCTTCCTTTCTTCCCCTCCATCTGCTGTCCCCCCTTTAATCCACTCTTCACCACTCTCCTCAGGACCAGTGGCTGGCCCACAGTCCCATGTTGCAGAGGCGGGTTTACCACGTCATGGTGGCGGTGAGGAGGCAGCTCTACGTGCTGGGCGGCAATGACCTGGACTACAACAACGACCGAATCCTGGTCCGCCACATCGACTCCTACAACATGGACCTGGACCAGTGGACGAGATGCTCCTTCAGCCTCCTCACGGGTGGGCAAAGCGAGGACACCACACATGTGACCACGCGTTCACTTCCAAATGTACCAATCAATCAACCTTCTGGTCTGCAAGTGTTCTTTCCTTCCAATGTAATGTAGACACAAACATAGGTGGACATCATGCTTAAAAAGGCTGCAAAAATAGCCATCTAGGTAAGGCTCCTTGTGACATATACTGGGGAAGCAACAGAGAAGAAGGTCCTGTCCCATCTAATTGAGGCACTGCACAAGCTGCTGGAAAACCAGTTCACACACAGGATTTGACAAATAAAAAATGCACACTTAGGCCTAAAAGAGAGCTCTGTCCGGGAAGACGGGACGCAACAAAAATGGCAGATTCTCGTCAGCACATGCAGTTATGTTAACTGTCACATTATGTAAATTGTGGGTGTTGCAGTTCTTGGAATTCTAACAAACACTTATTATGTCACTGCAATTTAGGGATGATAACTGGGAGAACTGCAACATGCAACTCTTTCCACATCATCAGTCTTGGAACCTACCTTTTTCATTTTACTAGACATATTTTAAAGAGCCTATAAGCAATATTTTTTACAGGAACAATAGATCAAGCGACGACTTGTATGTGAGAGAGATTGTATGAAGTGATTATGACCTGACTCTGCAGTTACCCTCAGCTTTAAGGAGCTTTACAGCTTCTTCCAGGTTGTCTGTTGTTTTTGGCATGCAGCTGATTGAGGAAATTCAAAGTCTAACTCTTAGACATTTTAACAGTGTAAAGCAGCTGGAGGGCCAGATATTCCCATCAGGAGCTGGTGAAAAGAAAAACGGAGCTAATATAGTCCCGGTCAACTTTTCTGTTAAAGGCCCTGAAAACATTCTTTCTTAGTCAGCTTCTATGAACGATGGGGTCCTACATAAAAGCACATTTCTTTTCCAAAGTTGAAACCGTTTTTGTTATTTCACAAAAGAAAAAGTGAGAATGTTGCTGGGTTGTCTGATAAAACCACACACATAGTTTGATAAAGTAGGTGAGCTGATATTTTCAGTTGTTAAAGTCTAAATACATCCATTTTTAAAAAAACTTTATCTTTGAATGTAGCTTACCTAGTCATCAATATTTAATGCTACAGAGCAAATACTAAGTACGTGTATGTGGCACTTAGAAACCTAGGTTGAGAAAAGCTCTTTGCTTTCTCCCCCTCTCATTAGATGAAAACATAACCCATAATGCCTCCCTACTGGTTGTGAGTAGGTGGTAGGATGCTGCTATACAGTGAATACACATATATCCCTACTTTGGACCCGTGGGCATGCTGCATCTATAGCCTCCAGGCTGATGGAGTACCACCTCCATCAGCCTGGACCTAGAGGCACTAGAGGCACAATCTATCAAGCATATGCTATGGGATGTGGTCATATTGTGTCAATTCATGTCTTGAATGAAGGCTCAGAGGGTTTAAAGTTCAGGTGACTTTACTATTCCAACCTCCTTCTCTACTCCCGGATGACTTTCCTCTTTTGTTCTCTCCTCCTGTGATATAAGTTCAAGACAAAGTCACGGGGAAGGAGAACAGGAGCTCAATCTCCATACACTCCCGCCCTTGCCCCATCTTTCCCCATTTATCTCCCTCCGTCTCTGCCTCCCCGGGGTGAGGGGGGGGAGGAGGAGGAGGACACAGGAGTCATACTGTCAGAACGCCCTCTGCTTGGCACAGTGAAGCATTGTGTCGGCTCTTTGTCCTCTCCAGGTCAAAATGAGTCCGGAGTGGCCGTCCACGATGACAGGATCTATGTGGTCGGAGGATACTCCATTTGGACCAACGAGCCTCTGGCATGCATACAGGTGAGAGATGGGGATTTTTTTATTTATTTTTCTAAGCCGCGCAACACATAGAATACCTGAATTCATATCACTCTATCAATAACATGCTTTTTGTATAATCAAGTGAAACAGAAGTGCACGAACGAAGAAATAGCCATTAAATAGCTTGCTTGAAAATATTTGTTTTAAGGCTGCCTTCAAGCAACAGCAGATATATTACTAGTTGAGCACACACACAAGCTAGTAAAATAATAAATGTTAAAGTATAAAATTAAATGAATGTCCTGTTTCCAGGTGCTGGATCTGAGCACAGAGGGGAAGGAGGAGGTCTTCTATGGGCCAACACTGCCATTCGCCTCCAACGGGATAGCCACTTGTTTCCTCCCGGCTCCCTACTTCACCTGCCCGAACCTACAGACTCTACAAGTGCCCCATCACAGGATAGGTGCCGTTTAAACCCCAGATGAACAAAAAAAACATTGGAAAAAAACACGAACACTCAGTATTTGCAAACGTGGCTGACACAAACGTACCTGCTCATATTGATCATACAGGAACCTGCCATGTCGTACAGGAGTGTACAGGGATTTCTGCGAGACCTCATATGTAATAACAATACTTTCCTGAGATACAAGAGCCGTGTAATTCTGCAAGCTTCTAAGGAATCTAAAAAAAAAAAAAACAAGCAGCTGCCACGATAATACAGCATATCTGTTGTATTTCCCCAAAGACTGAGACACCATTCATGACGTCCAGTGAAGCAAGCTATGAAAAAAAAACAACTCCTGAGGGATTATAATTCCCTAAGAGGACAGGAATAAAATGCCAATCGCATTACCTACAAGTGACTTGTGGGAGGCGGACATTACTGAATTGCTCAATTGTCCATAGGAGTTAAAAGAAACTGTACTCTTTGTAACCCGTTATAGGGGTTTCGGGAGCCTTTTTTTAAGCTAAAATCACTGTAGAACAATTCCATCAAACCTCTATAATCACTTTGGTGGCCTGAAAACAACATATAGAGGACTGTTTTCTCATTGACCCGCATGCATTTTGAAATGACAGGTTGTGTTGAAAGTGGCAAGAGCCTGACGCTATTCAGTGCATTAACAGCTGTTATTTTTTAACATTCAAATAAGCTAAAAAATGACTAATTTTCTGCATCAGCGGTGATTCACTACTGTGTGTGTGTGTGTGTGTGTGTGTGTGTGTGTGTGTGTGTGTGTGTGATCGACCTGTGTAAATGAGTGCGACACTGCTCAGGACCCAAGACTGTTTATGTTCATCATTCAGAGAATATCTCCCCCAAAAAAGTGTCTATATGATGTTATGATAACACACCATTGTGCTGATTTTTCAAAACAAAATCTACTTTAACCAAAAGAAAGAAAACACCCCCCCTGCACTTCCCTCTTCTGTCTAAAACATGTGTCTGAAAGAATATATGGCACATTTTCAGAATAAAGAAGCCACATAAGTTTATCTAGAATGTATTTTATAAAGGGATGTTTTTAGCTATGATGGGAATGTGAAATATTCCAGCAAATGACTGAACACTAATTCAAAGCATCACTTCTACTGCCTTTCTCTGGTGTCTCACACCACCTCTGATAAAAAAGGAACGCGGGGCAAAACGATGCCGCTCCGATGAAGGGATGCATGCGCTGCAGTTTGATGAGGCTGGAAAATGAGTAGCAATGACAGAAAATGGGACTCGGTGATTGTGGGAGACAGGAGTGAGACTTCACGTGATTAGGTGCAAACTAAAGCCGGATCGCGAGAGATTGCTGTGACTTGGAAGGGCGAGAGAGAATCGGAACAAACAGTTCTCCTCTCCTTTACTTTTTTTTTTTTTTTTTTTTTGCTACTGAACTCTTTGGCTCACCCACAACTGTCATTAAATCTGCAATTCAGAGTGCCAACCGAGTAGAGACTGATCCAGCACCTGATGGTATAAGTATGAATAGTCTGTGCTCACTTCGGTGCACGAGTTCCTCACTTCTCTCACTACAGAGCTGAAATGAAAAGAACATTCATATTTATTGTCACATTTTATTTAACTAATAATGTATCTGCCAGAATGTAAAACTACACCTTCTTTACAATATGTACAATATATACAACCGGAAGATAGCATGTTTATATTCCATGATTGGAACCGATTCTATAAAAAGGGGCAGTTCACCCCAAAATCTAAAAAGATGTTGTTCCTCTTACCTGTAGTGCCATTTATCAATCTAGTTGTTTAGGTGGAGAGTTTTGGAGATATTGGTTGTAGAAATGTCTGCCTTCTCTACAATATAATTGAACTAAATGGCACTCAGTTTGATTTGTAAAAACTCAACAGTAATGCATCTTTCCAGAAATCATGACCCGATTTCTCAAGATAATCCACAGTCCTTGTTGTGAGCAGTTTCATGTAGGAACTATTGTCTCTCTTCCGAAACCGATACAATGCACACCCAGCACCTCTGAGCTAGCTAACGTTACAGCTCAGCCGAGGAGGACAATATTGATGTTTACATCTGGTGCTTAGTATTCTTTCTTCTGTAGCTGTTGTAGTTCGGTATTGTGAAATGGTTCCAACAACAACATTTAATTCCATTATATTCAAGAGAAAGCAGACATCTCTAGGGTCGAGATCTCCAAAATTTGCAAACTCACACCAAAACAATCCAGATTCATAAATAGCACTACAGGTAAGAGAAAAAAATACAGCTGTTAAGGCAAATTACATATTCACAGTTTCATATATCCGCTCTGTGTTTTCCAGCATACTACTCCAGCAGGGTATTGACATTAACACAGCTAATGAAATGCACTGAACCCTCGTATTTTCTGGGATACCCTGATTAGCAGCACTGTCATTTTCTGATGACCAAATTAAGACATTTGGCACAAAAAAAGAAGGTTGTATGACTAACAAGTGGTTCTTGGAGCTGGTCCTTTTAAAAAGAGAACCCTTCTCAGTCCGCTTCCAAACTGGTCATTTCTGCCTGCCCACTCTCCCCGAGGAGGCACAGCAACTTCCTGTATGCACTCCTGTTACAAAGAGACATGAAGCAGTCACATTAGTGGACACATTCAATAAAGCATACAGCTAAAGAACATTTCCAGTTGTGTACGTTACACCTTCTTATTGTCTAGACAACTTATAAATAGTTCAAGGTGATGAATGCTGTCTACGTGGCTTCCATGATGTGATTCATTCGCTTGCTCACCTCAAGGCGATGTTCCTGCCCAGTCCTCTCTTGCGTTCCGTGTTTCTCAGACTCAGAGACAGGTTGGGAATGAGAGCTTGAACCACAGAGGAGTCTAAAACCGCCACCGTCTCCAGGACGCCGTACACCTGCCTGTCGTAGACTCCCTCGTTGTCCTCCACAAACGACCTAGGAGCATTGGGATTACACAAACAGTAGAAACCGTGAAGGATAAAAGAGGCTTTAATGTGAAATAGATAGTTCCTACGGTAACTGTGTCAGGGCTTGTGCATCCGGCGCCGCACAGCTCTTTATTGCTATACATTATTGTCAATTACCGCAAGACAGCGATCATCTGGTCGCACGGCCCGGCTGTAGATGCAGCAGCACATCGCTCCACCACAAGCTGTAAGGCGTCTGTGCTCGTCCTCCTCACTGCACAGAACCAACATCCAAAAGAAAATACACAGCCCTTCAGAGACTACTATAAAACACAAACTTGATTGTTTTTTTATTTCTGTGTAATTTGCCCCAAAGTGAGGATTGATGAAAACTGTAAGCATTAAGGACATGTTTGCAACCATCTTGCTGATAGTAAATAAGTACTATAATTGCAGCATTTATTGAGTAGTGAAGTGAAGCTGCAGCAAATGCATGCCTGGACAGAGTTATTATGGAGAACCTTGAGTGAAAAAAAAAAAGGACATAACATTTACGTTAAATAATCAAAATTGCAGCCATACATACATTCATCACTGTGTTAAACAACTTATTATTTATAACTGAAACTTGGTCCTATTAGTGGCTCACATTAGGAACATTTCCTGTATGACATCAGAAGCACCAGGAAACATTATGCCAGTCAGGATTGAATATAACAAAGGTTGTGAGTATCAGGTAATATAGTTACCCTCTTCCTAAAAACAGGGCGGACACAATGGCCCATCTTCCTTTTTACACAGGAACAAGCAGAGACACTCCTTTCTTATTACTCAGAGAACTGTGGTTATGTAGATAACTGAACGTTTTTTTCATAGCAATCAACTTGTTTCTTCCACCGATTGACCAAAATTGCTAGACAAGGACATTCTGAGGACCGCGGCACCAAGTGGAACCAAAGGATGCCCCTCTATATCGACAATTAGAAGGCGCTCACACACAAAACGACACTTTATAAGCTCCAGATTTATTCTTTGCGAGTATGCACAAGCTTGATCTTACCCTGCGGTTCGTTAACCAGCATCACGCAGCGGAGCAGCGAGGGGAGGGGCAGAGTGAGGAGGGCGGGGTCTGAGTCACTGTTTCGTCTGAGAAGCTCCAGTAGGAACATCAGGACCGCCGCTAGCCGAGGAGGAGGGGCGTGGCCTTTAAACTGCAGGAAGCTCTCGCTGAAAAATTGGAAAGGGACACACAAGAATAACAGCATTGTTTAAGAAATATATTTTTGGAGAAACAGTGTAAAAACAAGAAATGATATCAACAAGAATGTGTCTACGAGTATAATTAAAAATGAATGTCAAAGTCAGGTGGTTCCTGGGGCCATGACAGGACAACAACACCCTAGCTCTAGAGACTTACCAGAGCACCTCCAGGATGGTCCTCCTCAGCGCTGCTCCTCGGGGAGTTGCGGTGGCCTCACAGGCACTTAGAAGGACTGGGTGGTTGGCTATGACGCCTATGGAAGGCGAAGTGGGAAGGAAATGGTCCAGATATCTGCGGGTCACAGAGCGGAGCTGCTGCTTCAGGTGGGCGCCCTGAGACTGAGACACGCTGGAAGCCACTGAGAGACCCTGCAGAGGAATAAAAGAAAAGAGTCAACGAAAACATCTGAACAAACTACAGACATGAGAAGTGAAAAGGGTTTTGGTTAGGGTTTCGGGTCTGTTTCATAACACCAAGGGTACTTTATAAATGTCCGCCCTAACCTGTAAATATAGAGGCAGGCTGTCCCTGAGAGCTTTGTCCTGCTGTGTGATGTTGTGTGGAAGCAGCAGCACGTCCACAATTCGGAACAGAAGCTGCTGGGCTTTAGATGTGGCCAGCAGGGGGCTCCAGTGCTTCACTATGCAACCTGAATCAAACAGAAGAAAACAAGAGTCAGACAAACAACAGTAATGATTAAAATAATAGCGCTCCTGAAGCTGTGTCTGTTGTATAATGTGTTTGAAGTGCATACGGTCTGCACCTACCCACAGCCCAGTAAACCAGCTGCAGTCCCTCTTGGTTCTTGCTGACTAGAGACGGTTTGATGTGTTTCAGGATGTCACCGATGTAGTCCAGGGCTCTGGTCACCATGGCAGAACGCTCGGACAGAACCTGCAGACCGCTGTACACACTGCCGACAGCCTGACACCATGACAGAGCAGATGAGAGGATAAATGAAAATATCTTCTTACAAATACAGGCTGCTGTGGTACCGGAGACCGGAGTGACGCATACATCACATCTAGTGCAGACCTCAGTAAAGGTGATCTAAGATGTAAGACATGCTGGGTACATTAACTGAGGATGAGGAGACAGGGTCAGGGACATTGAAGTGTAAATCTTAGACATCCTTCATAAACTCTGTGTGAGAATGCGTTACCTTGACAAAAACCTCCAGGGCTGCAGTGGGCTCGAGCCTTGAGGCTGTGGGCTGGAGGCCCGCTCTCTGGAGAAGACTGTCCACGTCAGGAAGTCTCAGCACGAGCCGGGTCAGTTCACACAACTGCCCCTCCACATCCCGGCCTGGAAGCAAAAGAGGCGTTGTATTTCAATAATAATGTATCATTCATCTCTGATACATACAGGTAAAAGGTAAGATCATGCAATTTTTTTCCAGAAAGATGGAACAATTTCTCAATTGGGAGCAGAGTAAGGGGTCATGGAGATTTATTTTCTTTTGGGTACAACAACCTTTCTAAAAAATGTTTGTTGATGTAACCGGCCCCCTAAAATGAATGAAAAAAACAACTATTAAATGCGTTTGTTGTTGTTATACTCATTTAGGTCACTAGAGGCTGAAGTGGACCACTAAAACATGTTCTAAAAAGGACGGCAAATTACCACAGATTGTATCCATTTATAGCCAAAAGAAAACATGACAGTTATGTTACATCACTTGCCACACACATTATGTACCTTGTGTTTAGAGTGTATTAAGAAATTAAAACTCATTTTTTAATTCCTATTTTGAACATGGGGTAGTAAGCCTCTTGTGGCTGAAAATAGTATTACAACAAAACCCAAAAAATGATCATGGCAAAACGATATCACAGATGAAAAGTAAATACATAAAGATTATCCATGCTAAACTTCTATATAAATATATATTTTTTTTTACATGAGGTTTTAAGTCATAAACACAAAAGAGAAAAAAAAGGAAAAGCAGAATTGTTTTTTCTCACTTCCACTCAGGGTTTACGTAGAAACTAGTAATCTGAAAAGTAAGTACATGTTATATGAAAAAAATAATTCAGATCCTTCCTGTCTTACCCAAAGAGTTTGAGTTTTATAAATTTGTCAACCTTCATTGTTTGGTGATACACCTCTCTGAATTCCCTAATATGCCAGAAATTCCATAAACATCTGTGTCGAAGTAAAGTTTGCCGTGTGTTCAATGGATTGTTTATTATTTTTTTATGACATTGTAGACTCAGTGGCATTACCTGTTCTGCTGTCGGACCCATCTGGGTTCTTCTGAAGGTGCTGCTGTAGAACACAGCGGATCCAGGCCCTCACTGACAGGGTTTGTGCAGAGCTGGACCCGACAACGGCAGAATCACTGTTTAGCGAGGACATGAAATATCAAACATTCAATAGGTGAGTGGCAAAAACCATATACACGAGCACACTTAACATTAATGTCAATGTTGAAATTCACAATCAATGCCTCATTGTGCTGAAGTGGTCATCTTTTTTTGTATTCTGACAGGAGAATGTCAACGCCAAGCCATAAACACTGAGATCCACTTGTGTCTGAAACACATAAATGCCTCTTTTCATCAGATTTCCTCTGAGTTGACATACAGCTTTTAATGATGAGTCTAGAAGGATACAGGGAGCTGAAAATGTATTTCTAAGGCGTGGTAATTTAATTGCATAGTTCACAGGAATGAAAGGGTTATTTCATTTTATAAATAACATATTTCTAACAGCTCAAACAGTAGTGGATGAAGGCTTGGCAGACTGGTACTTCGAAACAATAAATAAGAGTGTGAATCTTCTGACTTTGTAATCAGGTGTTGCACCTTAATATCACTTGGCAACGTCTGAAGAGGGCCTTGGTTGAAATAATGACATTGTACCCTTTTGGAATCAGTTTAGAGGCATGGGAGCAATTTCTTCATTCAAACCTATTTCAATCATAACAAGGACTGTCTAATCTATTAATTAGATAGCACCCAATATACCTACAGGAGTTGTCAAAAACGATTTTGTCACCACGATGAAGCATGATAGCTGACAGGTTCAAGTGGTCATCTTTCCCTGTCAGACCGACCTGATGTTTTCCCAGTAGGACTGATGTGATGGAATGGCTTTGGGATTGAGGTAAAAAGGTACAAAGGGTAGATCTCAAAGGCCAAATGTACCTGTTTAGGAGCAGATGGGTGAGGTATCGAGTTATCAGAGCTGGTTGAACCATGTCGTCCCAGCCAAAGCATTGCATGATGGACTGGACTGGGTGGGGCTGAAGGTCCTGGGGGGCGGAGCTGGGCAGATCAAAGGCCAACAGGGTGAATCCTGAGGAAGATGAAACTTTTTGTTTTAACTTTTTGAGATGCATGAATAAAATGCAGTGTAAGAATTGGAGCCATGCGCCCCGACTTATTTGTCTCAATGTTTTACCATGTTCTCTTCCCTAAATCATCTCATCCTCCTTCCTAACTACTAATTTTCTTCTCTCCTCCAAATTCAATTCAAATGCTCTGCCTTCGTGTGAAATGCTGGCTTCCACTCAAAAATGATCAGTATTGGCGGTCACAAATCCATTTTGGTTGAACTCTTGTCCAAACTCTTTCCCGTCTCCCCCACCCTGTCCTCCTGCAGCCCTTTCCTCCCTCCACTCAGTGTCTCCTCTTCCTCCCAATGGGCGTTACCGACCTGCAGCAGCATCTGCCAGCTGTGCCGGAGGGGTCTGGGAGAGGCGTAGGCTGCGCAGGAAGGGGAAGAAGTGCGCCCAGAGTGCTGCTGCTACCGCAAGGTGGCGCTCTTTCACCACACTGCCGTTACCAGGAGCCCAGGCCGGTGCGGGCGCCGACTGGACACTGCGCTGATGGACCCGTCTGAAAGGACACACAGACACACACACACACAAAGAAAGCAGATAAACAAATCTGTCTGACACAAAATCCAAACATAGTGCTGTGCTCCCATGTACCACACCATCCAACTCCGCCCTCTACTCTCTCAAATCCATTTCTTTTTTGCTCCCCTGTTTCTCCCTCTCTCTCTCTCTCTCTCTCTCTCTCCTTCTTCATGTGTTTTGCCTTTCTTCTCTCCTGGGGGATTACTGCGTGCGGCGGTGCGCTGCAGTGTGGAGCAGAGCAGGGTGGAGGCAGAGGTGGGGAAGGAGAGGAGGATATTACAGGCATAGAGTGGAGCAGCCCTAATGCTGATCCCCTGTACACAGACTATACTTTGGCTCCTCCAGCTCATCCCTGGCCCCGGCCCCAGCCGATACAGCAGCCCCGCAGTGGCTGGCATTAGCCCAGATAAGCAGCTGAAGGAGCTGTAATCTCATTTAGACTGGAGATGATCCTCCTGTCCCCCCTCATCCGCCCGGATGGGATGGGGAAGCGGGGTTGAGGTGTGCCGGGGAAGGACTGAAAAACTAGTTACCCCCCCCTTCTATCCCATCCTAAACCACACACTCTAGTCTGCTACTATTGTGTACATAGTAGCAGACTACACACACACACACACACACACACACACACACACACACACACACAAGCACAAGCAGTGCCTTCCCTTCCAGCAAGGTTGCATCTAATCCAGGGAGAGCTGAGACAATCGATTAGAGTCTGAATTCATTAGCCTCGTTACTACTGCGGGATGGGCCTTTCACACCCATCAACCCTCATTGTACAAGACATCATCAGAGACCCCACTTAATCCTCCTCGCTGCGGCTTCCTCCAACGTGTACAAACTAACACACACACACACACACACACACACACACACACACACACACACACACACACACACACACACACACACACACACACACACACACACACACACACACACACACACACACACACACACACACACACACACACACACACACACACACCATTAGGGACCCTGTTTAACCCTTCCCCCAGCTGCATCAAATGATGCAGATGCATAAAATACAATATAGCATCCCAACAATGACATATCAAACACAAACACAGGCACAAGCTGAATTCAATCCATGTCCACTTTCTGTTTAATAAATTGTCCATGTATCACGATCAAAAAACATAGGTGTAACTGTTTTTAAATTTCTCATAAGTGACCCAACAGCGGTTGTCCTTGACTTTGAAAAGGAAGGCTCAATATCCAGTAAAAGGTCTTAATGCTCACAAAGGAAAACACTTCACAGGGAGGCTTGTATTTCATCGCGCTAAGGAGATGGGGATTACTTGTTTGTCCCTACAACAGATCCAACATGGTGTGCCAACGCCTGCTCACCTCGTCAACGAGCGCCACCCCCACACTCCCACAGCAGAGGGTCATGGGAAGGAATAAAACTGGGGAATTATGCCCAGGACTGGCTTCCTGCCTCAGCACCATGGCGATGGCTATCAAGAGTGAGCGCTCGGACCCTCCGCGTCCTCAGCCGTTGGCAGAATAATTCTCTTAATGTGTGCGGATTCAACGCGGCTCTCAGTAGACATAATGATGCACAGGCTGAATTTGCCAAGCTACATAATTGCCCATTAATTGTGTCACAGAAAAGGCATTAATCACAAAGAGATACCGAGAATTGCCAGGACCGAAGAATTATGTTTAATTTGGTGGGACGGATTGGAATGAGAGAACATGGTGTTTTTTTCCTATTTTTATTATTTGGTTAAATGGGTCAGCGTGGTCCGGGCCATAACACAGACGGCCTCTGGGAGTTCCCCTTCTTCTCTCTCTTCTTGGCCATTAATGTGCAAATGTGTGGCCTCCAACCCCAAGATCTCAGATGGGAAGTTTGGGAATTAGTCAAAGCTAACGAGCTACTATGTTATAGGAGCCCAGCGTTGGAATAAGAGAGGAGTACACTGAGGTTAGTGCTTCTTTTTTTCGGTGTGTGGGCACAGGGAGGTGTGTAGGTTTGTGTGTGAGTGTGTGTGCAGGGTGGAACAATACAGTGGAGAGTTAAGGCAATCATACACCTACATGAATCAGGGAGGGGGCTCGGTAACACTTAACTTTACAATGTCCTAATTCTAGTGTTTCAGCTCATTTATTAACCTTTTGTAAGTGGTGAAAGTATAAAGTGACAGTAATCGTTTTTAGTCAGTAAAGACCACAGTATGTTCCTATGGGCTAAGTAGGGATTTAGGAAATCTCATACTTACAGAGACATGCAGCAAAACCTGGAATATATACCTACTAATAATACTTTTTGTAATAAATTTAAATGTGTCTACAGCGCTGAGTATAAAAAAAAATAGCATTTAGCCTCTAAAGAGCTACATTTTTTCGTCAGGAGTTGGTGGAGAGGAAGAGTGAATTTTGAGTTTACATTAGGGCAGCAAGATATGAGGAAAATATTTGATAATGTTATTGATAATCGCAAAAATGGTAGAAATTGCAATAACTAAGTTCTGAGTTCTGCCTTACTGTTGCTTTCAGCACTTTGCTAATATACAACAAATTGCTTGTTGAATAATAACAGATATAAGTGTATACATTCAAGAAACTTATACACTTACGCATAAGTACTTCTTGCTATACTACATTACTAAAGTAAAGAATTTTTGCAAACTAAGCAAGGTGACACTCAACTCTTCAACACCAGCTTTAACTGAAAATCTACAGTGAAGGATCACACATCATTCCTCACTCCAAAGCCTTCCAGTCTCACCTGATTTGTATCTCTACTCTCCCTTCTGTTCCCACCTCTACCTCCCCACATAAACAGACACTGTTTCAGCTGTGGCTCTCTGACCTTCAGCTGGGGTCGAACGTGTAACGAACACCCGTGTCCCGCTGCTGAACCCGTCCTGACGCCCTACTGACCATGGTCTCCAAACTCACTCACAGCACTGCCGCTGTCCCCACGGCGACAGGAGGGTCCATGGAGGGTCCCTCGGGCCTGTAACTCTACTCAGAGCCTCGCCAGCACCTGGTGAGGGTGACATGGGGGCCACTAGGTCTGCTGAGACTAACAGGGGCCTCAATGCAACACAGGGCCTTTACAGACACTCATTCCTGCTGACAGCACAATCCACCCATTGTCAGTGTGAGAAGTGAGTGGACTCTGGGGCTGGGTGGGGAAGAGCAGAGGAGATCGCTCTCCACTGCTGTGGCCTTTTATCAGATTTTAATAGAAGCTTAGCTTGGCCTTTGCCAGAAAACATTTGTCTGAATGTGTCCACTATCTGTGAGGGAGAAGGTATCGGTGAAAGAAAGGAATGAGAGAAACTGAGAAAAACTAGGAGATAATGGGGGGGTTGGTGAGTATTTACACCAGACTGTCTCACCTGAGCTGGGCGAGGACAATCTGCAGAAAGCCAAGGGCCGAATTCAGCTCTGAGAGGCGGCAAGCGCGCAGCAACCAATCAAAGCCCTCGTTGAGCAGCTTTTCCTCGGATAGGTTGAGGCTGGTGCTCG